>NW_027555625.1:352009526-352609526 GCF_003287225.1 Phascolarctos cinereus | reverse complement strand
GGCCTTGAAAAAACAACTAATTTGTTCAAGGTCACAGCCAGTAGGTGACAAAGTCCTTGTCCCATGTGTCTCACTGGGTCATTCAGTACCTATAGAACTGAGTCATAGACTTTTTTAGAGTTGAAAGGAATATGATCCATTTCACATTCCTTATTCTATAGAAAGGGAAATCAAGGCTCAGAGAGGCAGGACTTGTCCACAGTCACCTACCTTGTAAACCAGAGAGCCAGGATTCCAAGCCTGATCTCCTAGTTCTCAGATTCAGAACCTCAGCTTATAAGGATCATAAACCAGTCCCATGTTATGCCAACTACAGTCTAGCCTTTAAATAAGCCCTTTGGAAGAGAATGGGGGCAGAAAACCAGGTGAAGGACAGCCCTTCAGGACCCTCAAACTCCCATAAAGCAGTGACCTGCTTTATGATCTTAACTTGGGGAGAATCAGTCCCCAGATTCAGTTCTTGCTAGGTGAGGCAGGATGACTCTTTGTTCTGTTCTCCAGGATTTAGTGGATGAGTCTGCCTTAAAATAACAAGATTTAGAGCTGGAAAAGACCAGGACCTTCAAGATGAGGCCCCTAGAAAAATGTGAGTTTAAGCAGGCACTGTAGGAACAGAAATCAGAACCAGTGGATAAGAACATAAAAGTTTATGGGTTCTTAGGGATCGTCTGGTCCAACCGGCTCACTTTACAGAGGAAAATGAGTTTAAGAGAAGGGAAGGGACTCACCCAAGGTCACAGGCCAGCCTTTTGGAGCCAAGTGTCCATCCTAGAACATTCCCTTCTGGTGACTCAGGCCCCTGAAATCAAGAGCCTTAAGGAGCTCCCAGCTGGGGAGAGTCATGGGCCACAGGGCAAGTTAAACCCTCTGCCCTGGAGCTCCCTGCTGACAGAGGCTTGGGAGGCCCTGAGAATGTGCAAGCAGGACACACAGCCAGGATCGGAGGATTTTAGAGCTGGAAGGCCCCTTGGTTTTTTTAAAGTTCCATTTATGTCAATTAACAGGCATTTATTTTCTCCCACCCTTTGGGAAAAAAGAAAAAAAACCCCTCACACAGTCAAGCAAAACAAATTCCTGCAAATATGTATCTTGAATAGGCCCCCCATCTCTCAGGAGGCAGGCGGCTCCACGCTCTGTCTGCTAGAATTGTGGTTGGTCCCTGCATTGTTCTGTATTCTTGAATCTTTCGCAGTTGTTTATCTTGATGGTCTTCTTTTCCTGGATAAATTGTTCTGCTTCAGCTCACTTTATTCTGCTTTAATTCATACAAGTCTGTCTCTTCCCAGTTCCTCTGAAACGGTCCCTTTTGTCATGGCAAGTGAGATGATATTTGAAAAGTATACAGCACAGTGCCTGGCACCCAGTAGGCACTTAATAAATGCGTGTTGCTCTTCCTCTCTTGTCCCCCCACTTCTTAGGGTGCCATAATATTCCAGTACATTCATATCTCATATTTTGTTAAGACCTTCCCCAATTGTTAGATAGCCAGCCCCTTAGTTTCCATTTTTGCCGCCATAGAGAGCCACTATAAATATTTTGGTACATGTGGGACCTTTTCCTGTTTCTTTAATCTTTCTTGACCCATCATTTTACAGAAGAAATGGAGGCCTAGAGAGGGAGAAGAAGGAATATGCCCAGAGGCAAAAGGGTAGCAAGTGGTCAAGTCGGGATTTAAACCCCTTCTGACTAATTTCCCATACTCCTACTGAGCCACAATGATTCTCCATTAGTGTTCACTTTGATTTCCCTAATTGCATCTTCTATGTGGCCTTAGAGACTTTGATCTTAGCTTTGCCCCAGTCTAGGAAGGATGGGCTTTTTTTTTTTCCAATGAAATCCCATTTTTCCACTTTTGAGCTGCTAACCACTTAGCCTCTCTGCCCATTTCTAGACTTCGGTTCTACTTCATTTAAATGGAATCAACCTCTCCAATTCGGGGGAGAAAAAAAGAAAGCTTCAGAAATTTCTAGTCCTACCTATCAAATCCTACCCGTGCAGATCAAGAGCCCCCTCTACAGCCTCCCTGACAGGGTCACTGGCTGCTTGTACCCCTCCAGTGATTCACTATCTCCCAGGCTACCCATACATTATACCTCTGGATAGCGCTAATCAGTTAAGAAGTCTTTTTAGAAAAATGTATCCAATCCAGGTTCATGGTCACCCCCTAATTCTGATCTCTGGGACAAGTAGAACAAATCTAATTCCATCTTTATGCCAGTCTTTTCATACTTGAAGATAATAATTGGGGGTGAGGGGAGGAGGGTTTTAAAACATGATTTAGTGGAAAGAGTACTGAATTTGGAGTCAGAAGCCCAGCTCGGTCACTTCCTAACTGTGTGACCTTGGACAAATCATTTTACTTCTGTACTTCAGGTTTCTTCATCTGTAAAATGAGGGAGTTTAAACTAATACTCTCTTATGATCCCTCCTGGCTTTAAATTTATGATCCTATATGTCCACATATGTCTTTTCTTCTCTAGGCTGTCGACTTTAGAACTTTATTCCTCAAGTAGAAGGGGAAGTGGATAACAGAAGGGGAGTGATAGAAGTGAGGGCAGATTGGGGGAAGGGGTATGCAGAATGCATACTGTCTTGGAGTGGGGTGAGGGGAGAGTTGGAGAGAAAATTTGGAACTCATAATCTTCTGGAAGTGAATGTTGAAAACTAAAAATAAATAAATTAACTTAAGGGGCAGCTAGGTGGCACAGTGGATAGAGCACTGGCCCTGGATTCAGGAGAACCTGAGTTCAAATCCGGCCTCAGACGCATAACACTTACTAGCTGTGTGACCTTGGGCAAGTCACTTAACCTCCTTGCCTGCCCCCCCCAAAAAAAAACAAAAAAAATTTTTTTAATTAATTAATTAAAAAAATATTTTAAGGTAAAAAAGAAAAAAGGAACTTTATTCCTCTTTGATCTCCTGTTTACAAAAGGTCAAAAGGTTTACTTGCCCCCCACCCCACCCCAGTCCAGCTCTTGTGGGGACTGTCCATCCCTTTCTGGCACTCATTGTTCTTTCCTTTTCTACCATTTCTCTGCCCCCTCCCATCTCCCATCATACTTATCTCCCTAATTTTATTCCATCTTTGTCCCTTCCCTGCAGTCCAAGAGAGCAGCATTGAAGAAATAGTGGAGAGACTCCTGTCCATGAAGATGCGGCCTCAGCAGAGCCCCAAGATCTGTAGCAAGGTCAAGACAGCCCATAAGTGTATCCAAGTTAGCTTGGACATAGTGGAACCATCACCAAAGAAGAGCCTGAAGGAAGATGCCTCTGGGCCATCATCAGACAATGGCAGTATAGAGACTGTTAAAGCCATCCATCTGCCCACAGCCTCTGCCACCCCAGAGCCACACCCCCCTCTCCAGTGGCAGCTGTAACCCCCCTCCTTGATATGCCCCCACCGCCTCCCCCTCCACCTCTGCCCAACTTTGCCTGGGCCCCCCCTCCAGCCACTCCTATGTCCAGTAAAACCTGTGTCCCTCCTCCTGCTCCTCCTCCTCCCCCTCCTCCTCCTCTGCCTGGCATGGCAAGGATTTCCTCTACTATTCCTCCTCCTCCCCCTCTGCCTGGCCTGGGTGGCATTCCTCCCCCTCCCCCTCTGCCTGGCCTGGGTGGCATCCCTCCCCCTCCGCCTCTGCCTGGCCTGGGTGGCATCCCTCCCCCTCCGCCTCTGCCTGGCCTGGGTGGCATCCCTCCCCCTCCAATGAATGGCACTGAAGAAATAGTGGTGGCCCAGGTGGACCGTGGTCTGGGTTTTGCAAGAGTTCCAGACCACAGGAAAGTGAACCCTCCTACTCTGAGGATGAAAAAGCTGAACTGGCAGAAACTGCCTTCCAATGTGGTAAGAGGTATGTCTAGTATCAGGGCAACTTCTTCCTGGGCAGCTAGGGAGTAGTTTGTGGAAGAGCAAGTCATGAGAGAAACCAGATATTGCAAAGATGTACAGTGCTCTATTGGAAAAAATAGTGGATTTGGGGTCAGAAGGCCTAGACAAATCCTCTCTCTGCTCTGGGCCTCAGTTTCCCCATTTTAGGGCTCTTCTGACTCTCAAGTCCTCTGCTCCTATGACTCAGCCAGAGCAGCAGGCAGGGAGGAAGGATACTACCCAGATTCATCTCATCTACAATTTTTCCTCTTTTTTCATCTGCATGATTTGATCTGTCCTCAGCTGGTCCCCCATAGCTGCAGAAGTTGGGGGTAGGGATCAAAAACCCCTTCTTTCTCTTTCCCCTTGGCCTTAGTTTCACTGTTGTCTTCGCACCAGCTGCTGGGAGGCAGAACAGGCCATCATCCCAGCCACATCTCTGCAAGGCTCCACCTGCTTTCCTAGATTGCATCCCTGGTTTACATCACCCTCCCCTAGGGAAGGATATACCCAAGAGCCCTTTTGGTTTACAACACTTACTTCAACACTTGAAGGATCCATCATTTTCATCAGTATGAGTCCTCCTTTCACCAACACTGATCTCCACCATCCTTTAGTCCTGGGATTAATAACCTTTTCTATTCCATGAGTCCCTTTGGCAATCTGATGAAGCCTATGGATTCCTTTCCAGAATAATGTTTTTAAATGCATAAAATAAATACATAAGATTACAAAGGAAACTCATTATTGGAATAGTTAGCAAAATACTTAAAAAAAAAAAGGTTCATGGACCCCAGGTTAAGAACCCTTAGCTTAGCGGATGGCTTCATGAGTTAACTGTGGTTGAAAAAATTCCTCCTCTCAAGCCAACCCTTGGAGATGGACCTTTCTGCCCTAAGGCTGGTTCTTGGACAACAGCCACACAACATGTGGCCAAGCTACATAATTCATAGTAGTAGGGAGTGGTAATAGGACCCAGTGGATTTGGATATTGGATTTGGAATCAAGAAGGTCTGGGTTCAGATCCCACTCTGAGCAGTTACTAGCTGTGTAGCTATGGGCAAGCCTATATCTAATGAGCAAGAGAACGGTTACATTGGAGAAGATGATTACTGATTCTCTGCAAAACTAGAGAGCAGGAGGGCCAGATAAAAGCCAAATAAAGGCTTCTCAGTGGCCCATGAATTACTAGGAAAGAACTTTACCAACTTCCACTGAGGAGGTTCATCATATTAATGGTGCACAACTTATTACTGTTGTTAGGGTGACTATTAGTTGACATTTACAGAGCATCTTAAGGTATGCCAAGACGAAAAAGTTTGCAGAGATGTGAACGATTTCATTACAGCCTCATAACAATCCTGTGGGATAAGTACTGCAAGTTTTGTTGTGTTTAGAGATCAGGAAATAAAACTCAGGAAAGAGAAGTGGTTTGCTCCTAATCACACAGCTAGTAATTGCAAGGGACAAGATTTTCCAGATTTTCTGCCTCCAAATCCTGTTCTCAATCCACAGTAAAATTGTACACAGGAGATCTGGCAAGTATACTAAGTGGAAACCCCATACAAGATTAATGAAACTCAAAGTTCATTGTTCTGAAGAAGCTATAGAAAGATTAATACTCCCTTGCCAAAAAAAAAGGAAAAAGACTGACAGACACTCCTAGAGCACATAAAAACCAGGTCAGAAGCCTTCAGAAATACTTTTGGGACCCACAGAAATCTCTTGACCAAACAATAGTAAAGGCTGATAACAGGTACCTACCACTGAATTTGTTGAATGTAACTGAAAGTAGTTTACTTCAAGATGGCACCTGTGACATGGTTAAGATCCAAGAATGGAATTGAAAGGCCCCTAATGATGGGGTACAGGCCCAAGCCAAGACCTTTGATCCTCACCCAAAAAAGAATTTGGGTACCATTTGTCTATGGGCCCCAGAAAACCCTTAAACTTTCCTTGAACTCACTTACTTGGTCAGAGAAGTCTCAAGTGGTTGCCTGAGGCTATAATCCACTCCACTGGACTTTCCTTTCTAGGCCCAATCTCCCAGTTCTTTGTTACCCTAATTAAGCCTAGCTCTCCATTGTCTATTCCTAGATGCCCCATTCAACCTCCAGGACACTCGGATTAGGATTCTCCTAGGACCCTTTCTCCAGTCACCTTAGCTTCAAGATCCTCCCTAAACTCCTCCCCCAGTTACCCCAGCTTCAAGATCCTCCTCCCGGGCCCTCCTCTGGTCACCCCAAACTATTTGGCTGTTTTTAAGATCGATCCTGGCCACCATTTAGGGTCTGAGACTTCCTCATGCCAGTTCAGATTCCTTAAGAGTCTGGCCTATATGGTTCATCTTTAATAAACCTTGTCTTTGGCTGAAAGAAGACTTGGGTCAAATTCTTTTGGGCAGGACCCACATTTCATGATTTTGGGGTCCCAGCACCCCTAGAATTTAAGCTCAACACTAAAAGTGACACCTGCATGAACTCTGCGAACAATAGGACTAAATCATGTGAATTCATTTCTAGAAATGGAAGACTTTATGATAGCAATTTGGGACCAGATCATTGCCATCAGAAGTTACAGAAAGATGATATTCTTAGATGTCTGTACTTAGTAATCAGTGTAGGTCATGCAAAGAATTAGTAGAAACTGTTACATCGCATCTATGACAGGAGCAGTATTTCTAGGTCTGTGCTGTGTAGGCCAGGCTATCTTTTCCTAAGGCCCTACCCCATGCAGGTTAGGTTAGTTACTGTTTTTTCCTTTCTTTGAGACTGGATTGACTAAGGGGACTTCTCCAGATGGTTGCCTCAGTGGCTCACATCAATTCCCTGAGACAACTTTTCCTTTGAGTTCATCTAGAGGTCTTTTGCCTTCCACCCTAGGATTTTTACCTTTCCGTCCTTTTTTTTTTTTAAAGCTTTTTCTGAACATCATTCCAAGGCAGGCCTGAAACTCCCTGACTTTCTTGGCCCCTTAGCCTACTTGCTTGGTATCCTGGACTTAAAGATATTCAGTCCTATTCTCCAGTAACCTTTTCCCCTTCCCCCAAAACTCCCATAATAACTGGTTGCATCATCTGGCAACTTCTCCATCTTTCACTTTAAACCCCATTTCCACACAATCCAAGCCACAATTATGTATTTTCTAGGGTTTATTGACAAGAGAAAAGAGATTTTGCAATAACACACTAGAGGAATGTCATTAGAGTGGGAATTTTTTAAGACCTCCAGGTTCAAACTGGTTAGTCCTACACTTGTCAAGTCATTTGATCAAGCTAAAATGGATCAGCTTTTCCAGTTTCCCAGGCCAGACCTCTGTTTATCACTAACACGGCTGTAAAAACAGCTTTTCAGGATCAGCAGGCCTCCCATTTGGACCATTTGATTTGATGTGCCCTGTTTTCTCACATCCCAAACTTGCCCTAAAGCCCTGTCTGCTTTTGCATTTTCTGTATCAGAGTCATTTCCCTCTCACCCTCTTTAGGAGGTACCCATAGCCACACTCCCCAGGCCAGCAACCAAAAATGTCCTGAATTGTAGGTGAAACAGGTGCCTTCCCCAAGGCCACCGTTTTCCCCTCAGTCATTGGAAAAGTGAGGTAGCAGTGCAAATCTTTACAGAGGAAACAAGCTCAGAGAAGAAGAAATGACTTGGCCAGTTACACAGTGTTTGAGCATTAGAGTTATGTCTGTTCACTCTAAAACCAGTTTTGTCTCCGTTATTCCATATCACCTTCACAGACAGAGCATTGCTCTCATGGCTGTCCTGTCTGAAGCCTCCATCATAGGCCCTTCTGCCTCTAGATCCACACAGCTTACTCCTCCATCCATCCACCCCTGTCCTATTCCCTTTGGAACATATATCTCCCCTCCATTGCAGAGATGTCAGCTGGTCTCCCTCTTGGTCACAGGTTCCCTGGTAGGTCAGTCCAGAAATTTTAGCTCCATAACTAAGTACCACATGTGAGGACATGAGACCCTAGGCTGAAAGGACAGCTAGAGCCAGTCTTACCTAGGGTTTTCTTACTTTCTGACTCTTTGCTAACTCAACCTTTCCTGCCCAGGCCTTTAGGGCTCTCTGGAGGCCTCTCTTTCTGCTTCAGCTTAAACAGAGCAAACTAAGAGCCCAAGATATAGAGCTCAGGGAACCCAATCTTTAATGAACCTTGTCTTTGGCTGAAAGAAGGCTTGGGTAAAATTCTTTGGGACAGGACCTATGTGTTGTGATTTTGGGGTCCCCTAACCTGGTTCCAGAGCCAGTTTTCTGGGGCAGCCAACTCATTCTGATAGACTTCCCTGTGAAAGAGTTGTCAAACATGCAGCCCACAATACTCCCAGAGTGTGGCCTGATTAAAATGTAATTGGAAACCATTTAACAAAATAAATAAAAATAATATAACAGATAAGTCAGTATGCAGTCTGCAGGGATCCTTATATACTGGTTAGTAGCCCACCTTTCTATATCACTGCTGTAAAGGATCCAGCTTGGAACCTTAGACCTTACTGAGCTAGATTTTTGTTAAGAGCTAATGAATGAAAGAAGGAAGGGAGGGAGGAAAAGAGGGACGGAGGGAGAGAGGGAGAATTAAGTACTTATTACGTACCAGGCACTGTGCTAAGCATTGGGAATACAAAAAGAAGCAAAAGACACAGTCCCTGCCCTGAAGGAGTTTACAGTCTAATGGGGGAGACAACAGGAAAACAAATATATACAAACAAACTATGTGCAGAGTAAATAGCAACTAATTAACAGAGAGAAGGCACTGGAAACCTGCTGCTTCCAGGGGTATACTGGTAAATGTTTAATTACCAACTCTCTAAGGAGAGGCGGAGATGTATATAGGACACACTTTTAAGTTTAATCTGCATTGTTAACATTTTCTCCATCATTTTCTTAAGTCTAGACCAGAGGTTCCCAAACCTATTTGGCCCACTGCTCCCTTTTCAAAAACAAAAATTACTCAGCGCCCCTCTGGAAATCTGCTTTGTTTAACCCTTTAACAGTTTTTTTGAAATTTGCACCATTTCCAAAAAATATAATTTTTTTAAAAAAATGATGCATCTTAAATTTAATAACTTATTGTAAATTTGTGGGGGTTTTCCTGCATTGAAATTTTGATGACACAATATTGCCTCATGTAACCGTATAGCATCGTATTGTAAAAAAAAAATCACGAACACACACATATTCCTGCTGATGCATGATGTGTCCTGGACCTCCCAACAGCGTAGGACACGCTCACCTGCCAGCACTTGCTTGTTAAGACTTGTCAGAGGACTTGACCACTGATTGGTTATAACTTGCATTTTGTGTGTTTATTTGGAAAATAATGCAATCACTCTGACTATAACTCTGTTACACAACAGATGAAACATGTGCAAATGGTTTTCAAAATTTTATCATCTTCTCTTCTTTCATTATGCTTCCACTGCCCCATTATTTTTATTCAATGCCCCACAATTGCACCAGAGGCTGCTACCATCCCCCTGGATCGTTCCAGCATCCCCAGGGGGTAGTATCTCCCACTTTCAGAACCTCTGGTCTAGACAGACCACAAAACAATAAATCAAGCCTTGATCTGTAGAGTTTGGAAAATTCCAAGTCACAAATGCTCACTGGAAATTTACCAACTCTCTCAGCTGTTTCAAGCTGGCTCCAGCATACATTTGGTTCCATCTCACTAGAAGAGGTCTTCAAATAGAATCTGGATGCTCACTTGTTAGGTATATTGATGGTGTCCTTTTAAATTTATGATTTGGACTAGACAGACACTTTTATCTCTGAAATTCCATGGTGCATATGTTATTCCCACCCATGTTAAGTAGGACTGTTTCTTTCATTTCATCAAATGCTTTATTCATAACTTAAAGCCTTCCCTAGCCCTTCCTGTTTTCCAATGCTTACTGTCTTTTTATTTTCTATTTGTCCTGTATATAGCTTGCTTTGTATAGAATTGTTTGCATGTCGTCTCCTCCATTAGATTGTAAGCTCCTTGAGGGCAAGGACTGTCTTTTGCCTCTTTTTGTATCTCCAGCACTTAGCACAGTACCTGATACATAGCAGGTGCTTAATAAATGTTTATGGATTGATTTATTGATTGAATATTGAGTATCCAGTGCAACCATTTATATTTTTTTAATGATGATTGAGTTAAATTAATTTCTGTGAATATAACTTTTTTTTCTTTTTCCTCATTAATCCATCCTCCCACCCTTCTTGTCCCCCACAAGTAGAAATGTTTCCTTATAACAAATAAGTATAGTCAGACAAAACATATCAACACACTCACCATGCCTGAGAATGGATCTGTACCTCTGTTCCATCATCTTTCTGCCAAGGGGAGGAAGGTATGTTTCATGCTGTCTTTTCTGCTCACACTACTATTTCAAGCGACACTCTGCTTCCTCTCATATCTTCCAGACAGTCACTCAATGTGGGCATCAATGAGTAGCCTGAGCAGCGAGGACATGCAGCCTGATTATACCAGCATCGAACAGCTCTTCTGTTTCCCAACCACGAAGCCCAAGGAGAAGGAGGCAGCCCCAGCCAAGAAGGAGCCCAAAGAGGTACTTGGCTGGGGGCACTGGTCAAGGATATACTCCCTGGGGTAGGATAGCTTCCATTTGGAAAGTACTTCAGAGTTTACAGAGTGATTTGTTTTTTTTTCAATAGCCCTGCAGATAGAACAAGGTTATTATTCCTGTTTTATAGATCAGAAAACTGAGGCACAGAATAGGGAAGGGACTTTGCCTATGATCATGCAGCCCAGGGCTTTTTCTACTGCCTCATGCTGTTTCTCATGTGAGCCCCTCCTTTGAAGGTTGGACTTTGTTTTCTTTTCCCAGATTACGTTTCTAGATGCCAAAAAAAGTCTCAATCTGAACATTTTTCTGAAGCAATTCAAATGGTAAGTGTTGAAGTCAAGGGCAGGCCAGATTTTGTCACCAAAAGCACCCATGTGGGAAGTCTCCACCATAGGCCTATCACAGCACCTGAAATGCCACCATTAGCCTTCAATTTCCTTTTCCTTTGAAGAACTTTGTCTTCCTGAAACACCTACCTATTAAAATACAATTCTGGAACAGGAGTCTCTCCTACAGAATCCCTGATTAATATTTCCAGGTACAAGTCTATTTGTAGCCAGTGGGGAAGGACCTAGTGGATAAAATGATGCTTAGAGGATGGGGTGAGAGGAAGAATTAGATGAGAGAAAGAGAGAGGAGCAAGAGAAAATGAATGAGAATTTGAAGGACCCAAAAGGCAAACTCCTGGAGGAAGACAGGAGGGTAGGTGGTTCAGTGGACAGAACACTAGAGATGAATTCAATCCAGATACTTACTAGTTGTGTGACCATGGGGAAGTCACTTAATCTCTATCTGCCTCAGTTTCTTCAACTGTAAAATAAGGAGCATTGGATTGAATCAACTCTAAGATCCTTTCCAACTCTGAATCTATGATCCTATGAGCCTTTGATCTCTTTCTTAGAGACTAGATCTAAGGAAGAGAAAATGGGGAGTATCACTGATGAGTTTTCAGGAGGAGAGTAGGGAAGAAGAGAGAGTTCATAGCAGATGGCCTCAGTTTTCTCAGTTAAATATGAAGGACATCTTTTGAGAGGAAAGAGATGCAGTTCTGCAACTTCCTCTAGTACCATACAATGTTTTTTTAAAAAATTTAATTTATTTTTTCCAATGACCAAAAAACTTTTCTCTCCTCATTCTCCCCTCCAACTTAAAAAAAGAAAAGAAAAGCAAAATCCTTGTAATAAATATACATAGTCAAGCAAAACAAAATCCCACTTTGGCAACATCCACAAAATATATGTCTCAATCTATTCACCTCTCTTTTAGGATATGGGTAGCATGTTTCATCGTGGGTCCTCTCAAATCTGATTGGTTATTGTAGAGATTAGAATTCTTAAGACTTTCAAAGTCTTGTTGTTATTCTATAAATTGTTCTCCTGGTTCTACTCACTTCATTCTGTATAAATTCATATAAGGGTTCCCAAGTGTCTCTGAAATCATCCCCTTCATTATTTCTTATAGCACAGTTATATGTGCCATAATTTATTGAGCCATTCCCCAATTGATAGGAATCCCCTTAGTTTCCAATTCTTTGCCACCACACGCACACACACACACACACACACACACACACACCACACACACACACACACACACACGATACTATAAAAATTTGTGCACCTGTAGGTCTTTTCTTTGATCTCTTCAGGGTATAAGCCTAATTGGGGCATAGCTGCATCAAAGGGTGTGCAACCTTTAGTAAGTTTGGGGGCACAATTCCAAATTACTTCCCAGGATAGCAGTGTATAATGATAAGGGAGCGGGAGAGGTAGGAGCAGTGGTGCAGGAACCCATTTGGTAGACAGGGTTTGAGGGGCAACAGGACAGGGGAGCAAGGGATTCAAGGGGAGAGGATAATCTGTGGTTGAACTAGTCAACTCTAGGCCCAGATGGATTCTGAGGTCTCCTCCGACTTAGAGGCTATGCCTATCTCTCTGTGACTGTGAGATATTTTCTGCCCTTGATTACTTCTTTAGTAGTGAGGCCCATGTGGGGCCAGTCTTGGCTCTGTTGGGTGGAGTGTTGAGCTCACACCTAACTGCTCTTTCTACAGCTCCAATGAGGAGATCACAGACATGATCCGGAGAGGGGACAGGACCAGGTTTGATGTTGAAGTTCTGAAGCAGCTCCTCAAACTGCTCCCCGAGAAGCATGAAGTAAGTTGTGCTGGCGAAATGGATTCTTGACTTTATCTTTTTTTTGGGGGGGTGAGGCAATCGAGGGTTAAGTGACTTGCCCAGGGTCATACAGCTAGTAAGTGTCAAGTGTCTGAGGCTGGATTTGAACTCAGATCCTCCTCACTCCAAGGTTGGAGCTCTATCCACTATGCCACCTAGCTGCCCTGACTTTATCTTTTCAATAAGAAGATGCCCAGTATGCCCAGTAACATTCTCAGAGTCTCTATTTGTTCAGTCCTATGCTTGTCCACACAATGGGGACAAATGAGAAAGAAAAGATCCTAGCCAAGAACTGAGATTGCATGGTCTGGAGGAGACAAAGAAAAAGCCTTGCCCTCAAGAAGTATACAATCTAAGAGGGAAATCACACACACACACACACACACACACACACACACACACGCACACACGTAACACATTAAATTAAAAGGGGGCAAAATGTGATCCAGAACCGGGGTATGCTATTTAGCCAGAACTGTAGGAGTCACAGCAAGGGTAGGGAGGAGTCAGAGGACACTGCCTGGAACACACAGGGCTTGAAGTACAGGAATGCTTGTGGGGACGTAGAGGAGGAACTGCTGCCAGTACTTTGGGCTACCAGGGCCCGAGTCTTCCTAGGGTGAGGAGCCCTCATCCCTTTGTGGTTTCTGTGTTTACCAGATAGAAAATCTGAAATCATTCCAAGAGGAGAAAGCCAAGTTAGCCAGTGCTGACCAGTTCTATCTCCTCCTCCTCAATGTTCCCAGGTAAGTGCTCCACAGCACAGAGCCATGCCCTTTCCTTCTATAAGCTTGTCCTTCTAACAACACAGTAGCACTGAGCCTCGTGGGTCTTAACTCCCCAGAATGAGGGAGATTTATAATGGAGACCAACCAGCATTTATTAAGCACCCATTCTGTGTCAGGGGTGCCGGCAAGAGAAAGATATAGAAGCTCTGTACTCAGTACATTCTAAAAATACATACAAAATATATATGTGGAAGTTTCTGAATAACTTCAGACATGTTCTGGTAGGTAGGCAGGTATGATCAGCAAAGGCCCTCCCATAGAAGGGTGGTATTCAGAGGGAGCTTAAGAGAGAGCTAGAGATTCTAAGAGTCAGAGTAGAGGAAGGCATGCATTCTAGACATGAAGGACTAATTCTGCAAAGATGGAATGTTGTATGCTGGGACCTATAAATGAGAGAGTGCCATTTGGCTGAAACATAAGCAGTGTGTGGAAAGAGAGTAACATGCAATAAGCCTAGAGAAATGGGCTAGAGCCAGTCGGTGAAGGGCTTTAAATGCTGACCAGAGGAGTCAGTATCCTAGGGGTAACTGGAAGCTACTGGAGCTTCTGAGCAAGGGGGTGACATGGTCAGAGCTGTGCTTTAGGAATATGTCACTTTGGCAGCTGTGTGAAGGATGGATTGGAGACTCAAGGCAGGAAGAACAATCAGGAGGCTAGCCTTGAATTGGGTGGTGTCTGGATGGGTATATGCAGGAGAGAAATGTTGGGGAGTTAAAAATAAGCAAGATTTGGCCATTGATTCTGCACGGGAAGTGAGGGAGGGTGAAGAGTCAAGGATGACTGAGGTTTTGAAACCTGCCTGACCAAGGTGGCCTCCACACAAAGAGGAAAGTTAGGAAAGCGGGGAAGGTGGGCTGAGGAGGAAAGATGACAATGAGTTCTCCATAGGACAAGTGGCCTTTAAAGTGCCCACAGCCCATCTAGTGGGTTTGGTCTTCTAGGTAGCTAAACAACTGGGAGTCATCTTCCTAGAGATAACAACAAATCTTTGAGAATGGAAGAGATCCCTTAGAGGGTGTGTACAGAGGGAGAAGAGAAGAGGGCCCAGGACAGAGCCTTGAGAGCCACCCACGCTTCCAGGGTGGGACACAGATGATGATCCTTCAGAGGAGGCAAAGAGAGGTAGGAAAACCAAGAGGGAACAGTGACATGAAACCCAGAGAGGAGAGGGACGTGGCTCATGACCCTGGTCGGGAAAACATTAATTACTCTTTTAATCACAGTCTTGTATACATGGTAAACTTATTTAAGAAAAAGCAGTGGGAAAATCCAAATTTACAAAGCAGATAAATAAAGGAAGGAAATTTGCCACAGGCTTCAAAATAACACTTTTCTTATCATGTTTAAAATTTGATTTGTTTTAAAAAATGTTTTGTATTCTTCTTTCCAAGAACATCGTTGTTATATTAAGTTAGAGCCATTTCTAAAGTCCCTTATAACTCCAGATCTATAGTCCTAAGACTTACATAGGTTTAGCCATCAGGCATTGATGCTGAGGGATTCTGGACCTTCCCATCATCTCCTGCTTCGTGGTGCATTGTACAGCACCCTAGACAGACAGATAGGTAGAAGAACCTGGGTTTTAGTTCCTTTGCTCCTTTGCTCTGGGACCTTGACCAAGATACCTTTCCTTTCTGAGCCTCCACATCTTCTTCCATAATGGTCTGTAATGGCCCTTCCAACTCTGACATTCTGAGTTCTTTGTTATCAGGTCTCTTCCAGCTCTGACACTCTAAGATTCTATGATCATGTGGAGTACATCTAGTTAACAAATTAGTCAAAGCCAAACAGGCTTGGGCCTAGGTTGGCCCTAGGACTTGCTGACCCCACGGTCAACTTCCTAGAGTACCATTGCCTCTTCTCAGAGCTGGTCCGGAGGACCTCAGCCACAGCCTTTCACTACTTTCTAAACCTTCCTTGATCCCTCATCAAAGGGCCCAACCCCTTGGCCTTTCTGGCCTCTGAGCTAGCTTGGTCCTGCAGGCTCTGAAATTAGTAGCATCCAAGTTCTAGCTTCTCCTTTGACATATTACTGCATCCACCTTTGGACGCCTCTTCCTGTCCCTCCCTGCTTCTCCCTTTTTCCTCCCTCCTCAATTCCGCATATTCTAGACATTACAAGTACCTTTTCCGGATCTTGTTCATACAGGGCAAAATAACATGCAAATTCAGAAATAACACACCAGGGGAAAGTCATTAGATGTGTATATACAATAAAATTCACTAGCCTGAGACTAAATGGCATTGTGATTTCTAGTCTAATCATTAAAGTTTTCTAGACAAGTCCAGATTCTCTCTTGGCCTGGGATCATCTGTTCCCTTCATGGTCCCAGACTAGAATGGTCTCATCCCTAGCTAAATATGAAATTCATCCACCTATTAAATATTGTCTGGACTAAGCTCATTGGTCCATTCTCCTAATCCTGGTCTCACTCTTAGCCAATCTGAATGTCTTCTAATAACACTGGGGGAGCAATGGGAAAGAACAGGGGAGTACTTCAAAATACTTTTGTTCACTTATATCTTCCTCCTATCAAAGGAGTACAAAGCATAGTCAAAAAGACTGGAAATCTACCTGATACATAGTAAGTATCAGGACACAGCCTCGGTAGGGGGTGAGTGCATCCCAAGGGGAAAGGGGAAACAGGAGAAGAAATGATTTGGGAGTGATATTCTCTCTATCTTAACATATTCAAAGGCTATCATTTGGAAAAAAGGGTTAGATTTGTTTTTCTTGGCCCCAGAGGGGAAAATCCAAAGCAACAGAAAAGGGAGAACAGAGAGAAAGTTGCAGAAAGGATGATTTTGGCTCAGTGTAAAGAAAAAACTTTTTAAGTGTCATAAAGTAGAACGATCTCTCTTAGAAAATTATGAGCTCCCCATCACTAGAGGTCTTTAAGAGGAGGCTGAATGACCACATATTAGGGAAGTCATAGGGGTTCTTGTTCAAGTATGGATTGGACTACAGAACCTCTGAGGTCTTTTCCAGCTCTGAGAATCTGGGGCTCCCAGTGGAATTGAGCCCATTATGGGGAACCAAGTACCTATTTCCATATTTATTCCATATATTCCACATACATCATATATTCCATATATCCTATTACCTATATTTCCATATAGGAGCTGTGACCTATATCTGTACTAATTCCCCATTTTAGCTACCAGCTGCGGATTGAGTGCATGCTGCTCTGTGAAGAGACGGTCATCATACTGGACATGATCCGACCCAAAGCTGAGGTCATCCGCAGGGCCTGTGAGAGTAAGTGGAGCCATGGGGGCCTCACAGGGTGGGACTCATGGGTAGACCCCAAAACTGTATGGATATGGGCTCAAATGCTATCACTTCTTCAGTCTGAAAAATGGAAACAGAGAGAGGACACGAGTAAAATCTGTAAGGAAATAGATCAAGAAATGTAATAGTTGTGGTTACTAAAACTCAGGAGCTAAAACTGGAGTCTGTCCCCCATTTTCCTTCTCCCGTAGTACCGTAGATTGAAAACCAAGAGGAACTTCACAGGGCTTCAAGTCCAGCCCCCTTGTCTTACAGATGGGCAAACTGAGGCCCAGGGAGATTAAGGGATTTGTCCAAGGTTACACAGGGAGTGGCAAGATTTAAAATGAGCATTCTGAGGGCAGATGAGAGAACATAACATCCCATATCCCACACAGGCCCACCCCAGGAAGAGATGTGAACTAGCACACTAACCCCTCAATGGTAGAGTCTGGACTTTCTTTCTTTCTTTCTCTTTTTGATGCAGCAGTGAAAAAACACTGGTTTTGAATTCACAAGACCTCTTTTCAATTCTTACAAAAGACAGGAAGAAAGAGAGAAAGAAAAAGAAAGAAAGAAAGAAAGAAAGAAAGAAAGAAAGAAAGAAAGAAAGAAAGAAAGAAAGAAAGAAAGAAGAGAAAGAAAGAAAGAAAAAGAAAGAAAGAAAGAAAGAAAGAAAGGGAGAAAGAAAGAAAAAGAAAGGAAGGAAGGAAGGAAGAAAGGACGGATGGAGGGAAGGGCAGAAGGAGGGAAGGAAGGAAAGATCAGTTTAATATCTGCTTCCCGTTGTTCAGTCATTTCCAACTTTCTGTGACCCCATGGACTTTTGTCCATGCGATTTTCTTGGCAAAGATACTGGAGTGGTTTGCCATTTCCTTCTCCATTGTATCTCCATTTTACAGATGAGGAACTGAGGCAAACAGAGGTTAAGTGACTTGCCCAGGGTCTGAAGCTACTTTTGAACTCAAGTCTTCCTGACTCCAGGCCTGCTACTTCCTGGTCATATCACTCAGGCCCTCTGACCCTGAGTTTCTGACATCCATAAAATTAAGTGATCTTGAAATCCATCCCCAATTCTATGTACTGTGATTCTATGAATTGCTTCATGGAGGAATATCAGCCAGTTCTACAAGTGTTTAGTTAAACTCCTGACGACAGACCAGTAAAAGGGTATTAAAGGATATTAATCATGTTTGGGAACGTCCCTGACCCATGAGGATAGCTACGCTGTCCCCTAACCCATCCTTCGGAGTCCCCGGCAGAGCCCCTGGTGGCTTTTTTGGGCACCTGGAAACTAGATTTGTTCACAGAACTGAATCATTAAAAACATCCCTTGCTCCACAGGTCTCCTCACCAGTCAGCGTCTGCCAGTTTTCTGCCAACTGATTCTCAAAATTGGAAACTTCCTCAACTATGTAAGTTGCCCGCCAGCCCACTACAGACCACAGGGACTGTCCTGCCTCCTCCCTGTCTATGGGAGCCTTACTGACGGTTTTTCTGATCTCTTCCAGGGGAGTCACACAGGAGATGCTGATGGTTTTAAGATCAGTACCCTGCTCAAACTCACAGAAACCAAGGCCAACCAGAGCCGTGTGACCCTGCTACATCACATCTTGGAGGTAGGGAACCTGGAGGCCTTTGCCAAACATTCCCTGGCGGGAGCTTAATTCTCCACATTCACAACTGCTACTCCATTAAAAGGTTGTTTTTTTGTTGTTGTTTTTTATCAGACTTGTGATTTGGTTGATGTAGGGAGCTCCTGAGAGGGGACTAGCTCCTCAGCCAAAGTAGACTGGCGGGGGAGCTAGGTGGCGCAGTGGATAGAGCACCGGCCCTGGAGTCAGGAGGACCTGAGTTCAAATGCAGCCTCAGACACATAATACTCACTGGCTGTGTGACCCTAGGCAAGTCACTTAATCCTGATTGCCTCACCAAAGAGCCAAAAAGAAAAACCAAACGAAGTAGACTGGCACTTTCTCTGGTCTGAGAGAGTTGCCTAGAATGCTGAGAAGTTAAATGACTTACCCAAGGTCATACAGCCAGTATGTATCAGAGGCAGGGCTTGACTCTAGTTCTCTGGACTTTCAGGACAGAGCTCTACCCACAGGGCCACACTGTCCTACTACAAAAGTTGAAGCATAAGAGCATAAAGCCTCCGCTGTCAGGCTTCTCTATTCTCTTTGCTGTCTTCCTGCCAGTGTCCTAACTTCTCAGCTTCTGGAAACTCACTTCACAGCATTGGAGCATGTTAGAGGGGGAAGAGACCTTACAGGTCCTCAGGACCAGGACAGGCTATTGCGCACATTGATGGTCACAATACGGCATGGTTTTCTTTCGTTTTCCCCACAATGTCACAAGAAGAGTTTCATCTGATGCAAAGACAAAAAGCATCAATGTTTTGGTTTTTTTTTTGAAGATCCCCACTTTAGAGATGGGGAATTAAAAGCCCAGACTTGCCCTCGGTGAGTCAGTGACTTGGCACTTCACTGGTTCTGACCTTGAGAAAGGCTCTCCTCCCCTTGGGGCATAAAGCACGGAGGTTGGACTAAGTGGTCCCCAGCGTCCGTCCCTTCCAGCTCTAACATTCGTAAGCAGTCACCAGTGCTAGCGATGTAAGGAGTGTCCTCTGAATTCCATGGCCCAGTCTCTGCCCTTCCTGGAGCTCAGAGCTGAAACAAGCTGAGCTGACTATATACCCTGGGAAGATCGGGTAGACAGACTGGCCACAGTTAACAGACATCCAGATGGACCCACTCCACAAATAGGCTAAGGGTGGGGGGGGGGTGCCTCAGATGAACAGGGGGCTAGGGCTATTGTGAGAAAAATGGTGCAAGGCAATGTTGCTAAAAATAATTTTTTTCTACAAATGAGTGGATATCTGGTTCACACTAGGGGTGAAGAGCCATGAGAGGTGGCTCATGTCCAGATCAGACAGGCTCAGGGAATACAGTGGCTCTCTCTTTAGTGGCCAATCTACTCAGATTGGAGCTGGGGTTTGGAGGCATTAAAGGAAAGAATGCTTTGGCTAAAATGCAATTCAAAAAATATTTATTAAGTGCCTGTTATATGTAGAGCACTGTAGTGGGTGCTGGGGAAGATTTCTGCTGTAGATAAGACACTGTCCTCACCTTTATTGATGCTGAAATGTTCCTTCTTTTTCAGGAAGTGGAAAAAAATCACCCTGACCTCCTGCAGCTCCCCAGTGACCTAGAGCACATCTCCCGGGCAGCAGGGTAAGAAACTTCCCTCATCATTGCTATGGCTCCCATGCCCAAGAGGAGAAGAGCATGGTTGGACCTGGCCCTCTTGGTATCAGCCAAAAGAAAAGCATTTTCACTCATTTACTGATCCTACATTTGGATCGTAAATGAACAATTTCCCCATAAGACCTTGGGAAATGGCTTTAATGGAATTAGAATCCTTTACATCTGGGAGAGCATGCAACCATTAGAAAAATCCTTATAGTGGGAGTCAGGAGACCTGGGTTCTAATCCTGGCACTGCCTATGACTGACTGTGTGGCTTTCATTGGGCAAGTCCCTTGTTTTGGAGGGGGCTTCAGTTTTCTCCTCTCTAAAAACTGAATGCATTAAACTAAATATCCTCCAGAATTCCTTTCCAGCTGACATTCTGTGCCATATTCTGCTTTCAAATACACGTTATGGGGCAGCTAGGTGGCGCAGTAGATAGAGCTCCAGCCTTGAACCTGAGTTCAAATCCAGTCTCAGACACTTGATATTTACTACCTGTGTGACCTGGGCAAGTCACTTAACCCTGATTGCCTTACCAAAAAAAAAAAGGCAAAAAAAAAAAAACCACACACACATTATTCTCGAAATAGGCCCATTTTCCCATCCATACAATTGACAGTATGGGGGAAATTGTGGTATAATTATTGATCTCTAGCTGTTACATTTTGATTGTTATCACTGCCCTCTCTGGTCCTCAGTTTCTTCATCTGTAATATGGGGGAGGGGAGGGGAGAACAGATATCATCAGGAGAGAGGAAATAGGCCTTTCCAGTTTTTACACCAGGTGATCCCTGACCTGTGGTCTCACAATGAGGTCCTTCTTCCACCCCTCCCCTTCACTAACTCTTAGGATCAATATCGATGTCATCCACTCGGAAGCCAGCACTAACCTGAAGCAGTTGCTGGAGATGGAGCAGAAGGTATCTTCAGGGATTCCCGAGGTTCAGGAGCAGTACGCAAAGCCCCTCCAGGCAAGTGACCACCAGCTGAAGCTTTAGGCCAAATCAGGGAGGTGGGTGTAAACTCTCGGGGGCTGGGTACAGTCAAAAGGAGGCACAGGCCAGTATGTGTTTTATTGGGGAGTAGCTTTCGAAGTAGACCAGAGATGGATGGAAACTGGGAAGAGGGAAGGTGGGGAGACAGATAAACATAAAGGCAGAGAAAGACATAAAAAGGAGAGGGAAAGTCTAGTGCCCTGGGTGCTAAAGCACTCAAGCGATTTGGCAAGTCTTTCCTGAATTCCACCCACTAATGCTTCCATTCTCCCGTGTGACCAAGTCAATGCTCAGCTCCGCTGTTCGGGAAACAGCAGAGCAAGCAGACCTGGGCCTTGCCCAAGGGAATTCACAGTGTGGGAGGGACAAAGGAAGCAGACCTGGGCCTGCAGAGGTTCTGCGATTCATGTGTGGGGTGTCTGAAGGGGTCCTCAGACACAGCTGGACTGTGAATGAATGACTCTCCCCAGGATAGCATCTCAGCCTCCAGGGAGTTAGAGGAAGAGTTTAAGGTCATTGAGAGGAAGAAGGTGGAGCTGGCTGACTACCTCTGTGAGGATGCCCACAAGCTCTCCCTGGAGGACACCTTCAGCACCATGAAGACATTTCGAGAACTGTTCATCAGAGCCATGAAGGTGAGTGTCCTGTGAACAAGGGAAAACTTTAATGCAGTGCTACAAGTAAAAAAATTCAAATTGCATAGATATCCATTTGGTATTTGCTGAGCACAAAGAACATTTACTGGGCACTTTTGAGACCCTGCATTTCCAGTAAAGATAGATAGAATGAAAGAAAGAAAGAAAGAAAGAAAGAAAGAAAGAAAGAAAGAAAGAAAGAAAGAAAGAAAGAAAGAAAGAAAGAAAGAAAGAAAGAAAGAAAGAAAGAAAGAAAGAAAGAAAGAAAGAAAGAAAGAAAGGAAAAGAAAAGAAAGAGCATTGAATAAGCATTGACTGTGTGCACTGACTTAGGGCAGCTAGGTGGTGCAGTGCATAAAGTGCTGGACCAAGTCAGGAAGACTCATCTTCCCGAGTTCAAGTCTGGCCTCAGACACTTACTAGCTATATGACCCTGGGCAAACCTTGTTTGCCTCGGTTTCCTCATCTGTAAAATGTGCTGGAGAAGGAAATGGCACACCACCCCAGTATCTTTAACAAGAAAACCCCAAATGGGGTCAAGAAGAGTCATACACAACTCAACAATAACACCAGTGTGTAAGGCATTGTGCTAAGTGCTGGGGATACAAAAACAAGCAAGATATACCATAGTAATGATCCCCGACATCTACAGGCTACTTGTAACTTCCTCAAGCCCTCTCGCATCTCTTATATCATTTCAGCTTCCCAACATCCCAAAGATTCTAAGCCCCCTATTTGCAGCCAAGGAAACTTTGATAGCTACGTGCCTGGTTTCACAAGGAGCTGGTGGCAGAATTAATGCAGAACTCCCAGCTTGCATTGTGTACAAGGACTTGGGTTGGAAACCTGGCTCTGATACTCACTAGCCAAGATATTTGGGGCACATCATTTCCTGTCTCTAAGGCTCTTATGTAAAATGGGGATAAGAATATTTCCACAGCCTGCCTCATAAAGTTGTGAAGAAAACATTTCATAAACTGTGAAGCACTGTGGAAATGGGAATAGCGTTCACTTATAGAAATGGGATCTAATATTATTTGAGAGGCACTGTGGCATAGTAGATAAAGGGCTGGCCCTGAAGTCCAAGAGCCCTAGATTTAAATGCTGCCTCTGACATGTACTATCTGTGGGCACATCTTCCTTCACCTCTCAGTGCCTTCAGACAACCCTCCGAGGCTGTAACTTACAGATGAGTTCCCTCTCTGCATCAGTAGAGGGATCTCCACACTTGGAACTGTCTACACCAATAAAATCTTTTCCATTCCACTCCAAAGCTGTCATCAGGGGAGCACTGGATTCCTGGGGCCCATGTGATAATGGGATCAATGGCCTGCATGATCATAGTGGCTTCTTTATTTAATGTGACAACTTGTATCTAATTTTTTTTCTCTACCTGAAGGATTGCCTCAGCATCGGGTAACATCACCCTGCTTCCTCACAGGCTCTCTTTTATGCACCCAAGAAGTTGGGGCATTCATACCAACATCATCAGGATACCTTAGACTGAGGTGCCAGGCTGGGCACCACTGGAGAGAGCCATGCTGACATGTTGCCTGCTCATCTCAGACAGAGAGAACTCCATAGTCACAGCCCTTGCCCTCAGGGAGCCCACTGAGTCAGACAGACAGAGCTATGGATTCAGGTTCCCTGCCTATCTTGGACGGACAGACAGAAGGACATAAACATTGTGGTCTCTGCTCGGCCCTTGCAGAGATCACCAGCTGACAGATAAATCCATGCAAATGAGATCCCTTCCCATCTCAGTCAATAAGCATTTATTAAGCACCTACTATGTCTCCTTGCCACACTGACACAAGAGACCTAAGCATATGTGGCTCTTGCTGCCAGGGAGCTCACCATCTCAGAGGACCATACAGGCATACTTATATGGGACACAAAGACAAGTATTGTGATTGAGAGAAGAGCAGGGCTGGGAGTCAGGAGGCCCATGGTCTAGACTCATTAACTTGCTGCGTGACCCTGGGCAGGTTGTTTCCCCCCCTCTTGGCCTCACCTTTCTCTTCTGAAAATGAGAGTGCTAAATTAGATGGTCTGTAAGACCTCTGACGTTCTAGGATGCTATCAAAAGGCATCTGAGAAAACCCAAAGCCCCAGGCCCATGCCTCTGGAGGCTCAGTGGCCAATGAGGCCCTTCTGTCTTTTTTTGTCATCAGGAGAACAAGGACTGGAAGGAGCAGGCTGTGAAGGCAGAGAAGAGGAAGAAGCAGCTGGAGGCTGAAGAAGCTAAGAGGCTGCGGGGGGAAGATGGGAAGATCAGTAAGCCGGGGGACCAGGGCCATGGGGTTTCTGGGCCAGGTGAGCAGCTTAGGCTACACGGTAGGGAGAAGTTCTCTCCCCCTACTACTCTTCAAGCCCAAGACCAGTTTTCCTAACCCAAGACCAAGAGTGAAGGCTTCCAAAGCCACTCCCTGCAAAGGCCACTTGCTGTAGAAGGCCCTCCCTGGTTAATTCTGCCAGAGATTCCAGTAACCCTTCAGTCCTATACAACCTTAGTCCCTGGAAATTATTTTCTTTCTAAATACCTTTACATCCTTTTTAGATTCCCTTTCTCCCCTTGGGGGCTTTTGGAGGGCAGAGGTCATATCTCCTTCCTCCTCTTCAGACTTGGGGCTCCCAAAAGGCAGATGCTGTGTCTTCTATTCTTTCGGTCCCAGAGAGCTCAGGACTGAGCAGGCTGTATCTGTGGGGTGACTGGGGGACTTCTGGGATTTCTGTAGTTCGGAAGGGAACGGTGAAACAGGAGGAAGTATGTGTCATCGACGCCCTCCTGGCTGACATCAGGAAAGGTTTCCGGTTGAGGAAGACCGCCAAGGGCAAAGGGGACTCGGAGAATGGCCTAAAAGTGGCACCTTCTGAAACCTACAAGGAAAAAGAGACTGGTAAGACATGGCTCCCCTCCTCTAAACTGCCCATCCTTCAGGGTTCAAATTTCACCTCCTCCATAAAGCCTTCCCTGCTCATACCAGACATCAGTGAACTCCTCCTTCTTTGAACTTTTATAGGATGTAGAGTGTGGGCCACACAGTACATTATATGTATGTGAATTGTACTCCTTTATGACAGATCAGGAAATGGAGGCCTAGAAGGGGAAAGCAACTGAGCAGTGAATTGGGGGTCTACAATTCTGTTGTTAGGATTTAGAGACTCTTTGATTATAAATATATGTGTATACATATATATATGTGTGTGTGTGTGTGTGTATGTATGTATATATATATACACACACACACACACATACATACACACACCTACACACATATACTATGTGTATACATATCTGTGTATGCATGTATATACATATACATATATGCATATATGCACATATGCATACATATATGCACACACATATATACACACACACACACGTGTGTGTGTGTGTGTGTGTGTGTGTGTGTGTGTGTGTGTGTGTGTGTGTGTGTGTATGAAGCCCTGTCTCCCCCAAGTTGAGAAATCCCTGAGTCTCCCCCATTTTGCAAACTCACCACAAGTAGGGATTGGATCTAGTCTAGGTTGTCTCTTCATTCCTCCAGCTGAACCCAGGACTGGACAGACAGCAGGGCTCAAGAAGACTGGGTTACCTGGTTGGTTGAATTTTTGCTACCTCTGCCCTGCCATCTTTTGTACTTCTCTTCTAATGAGGAATTCCTCTCTGAGCACTGAGGTTGCCCTTTCATTAGGAGGAAGGTATGGGAGAGGAGCACAGAGAAAGAGTGAGCAAGAAGGAAGTCAAACCCGCCCAGACCTCTTATTCCCTATCATTTTAATTAACTTCCCCAGGAGAAATGAAAACATCTCAGCTGAGACTCACCAAGTATTGATTGCAAAGCCATACCTAAGATCAGGGTATCATCACAAGCAGCCCTCTAAGTGAGATGACCCAAATCCTAGCTGTGCCTCTCCCGAATTGCAGTCAGGCAGACAAGCCTTACTGGGGCTCCCCAAAGTCTCCAGCTCTCTGTTAGGTATGCTCAGACAGGACTCACTCCCCTAGGGTTCTGAATCTTCAAGGAACCAGACAGATCATTCAGAAAAGCAAGAAGGGAATGGAGCCCAATGCCACCACTGGGCTTTGGTCTCAAACCCAGGCCCTTGACCAGGTCCAAGTCACCTCTCTTTTACAGCACCAGAAAGATGGGCTCACCTGCAATCTGTCTTTGCAGAGCCGCCAAGTTCACAGGTGTCAGCAGCTTGCTCATGAAGGAGCTGAAACTGTGTCCATAATTACCTCCAGGTGACATAATTAATTGCTAGCAGACAACTCCAGACTGGTATATGTGCCATTGGACTCATTTCCTTGCGTTGATAGCTACTCAGTAAAGCCAGGGACTTGTCTGACCTAGGCTCTGTTTGGATTTTTTACTCCACTAATATGGACAGCTAGTGGCAGAGTGGAAAAAGTGCTAGACTTGGAGTTAGGAAGACCTGGGTGCAAACCCCACCTTAGATACTAGCTAGCTGTGTGACCCTGGGCAAGTCACTTAACCTCTGTCTGCCTCAGTTTCCTCAACTGTAAAACCAGAGATAATAACAGCACCTACCTCATGAGGACCAAATGAGGTAACATAACACTTTTTAAACTTCAAAGTGCTACATGAATGCCATCTACTATTATTTTTATCATTATCATTATTAAGGCCCTACCTATATTAACTACACAGGACCTATGAAAGAAGACACTATCTGCTTCCAGAGAAAGAACTAATAAGTAGAAGTATGTACAGAATGATTTTATACACATACACACAGACGTATATGTGTATATATTT
Source organism: Phascolarctos cinereus (assembly GCF_003287225.1). NCBI lineage: Eukaryota > Metazoa > Chordata > Mammalia > Diprotodontia > Phascolarctidae > Phascolarctos > Phascolarctos cinereus. The sequence goes on along the minus strand of NW_027555625.1, from coordinate 352,583,174 downwards.
ATGTGTGTGTGTGTGTATCTATATATATATATATATATATATATATATATATATATATACATATATATCTTCATATATATACACACACACACATATTTGCATCTAACAGTAGCCATCTCTAGGTCAGGGGATTAAAAAAAAGGAAATTTACATGATAATTTTGTTGTATATTTGAAAGGAATAGCAAGTTAATACATAATTTACAGTTTCATGTGCAATCATCTTTTTTTTTCTATTCCAGTATGTTATGGAAATGCTTCTTTTATTTCTTAAAATAAAAAAAAAAGGTCCTACCCACTCCTCTGCCGTCCAATGTCTCTACAGTTTTGAGGATGTCAGTGACAGCAGATTGTAGGGAAGTGCCCTTCAAGGGTGAGCACCAGTCAAATCTGGGCAAATCCCTAGCACACCGCATTGTTTATTTGTGTGTCACCAGCAAACTCTTTGAAAATTACGTGTGGTTCACATGGTACAGTGGAAAGAGTCCTGGATTTGGAGTCAGAGGATTGGGGTTTAGCTCCTGGCTCTGCCACTAACTTACCTGTCTGACCTTGGGCAAATCATATAGTCTTTCTGGGCCTCAGTTTTCTCAGTTTTAAAATGGGGGGAGTCAACTGGAAGACCTTGGAGGGCCATTTATGATCCTCTTGATTCTCCTGATTACTATGTAGACATATTTGAAGAAGATTCCCCAGAGGGTATTCCGCTGCCGTGACTGCATACCTCATGGCCTAAGTGAAGTGGAGACCCCTGAGTTGAGAACTCCTAATAGCCCACTCCTTCACGAGAGGCTCTGAGTGGCCTTGTTGTCCGTTACTGTCCAAAGACAATCCCTGACCTAGGGGAGCTCTAAGATTAGGTGGGAAACGTGACACATGTAACATGAGTTCACTCTAAGACTGTGTGACTCAGGCTGTAAGGGCTAATAGGAGGTCCCTGAAGGGAGAGCTGAGTGAGGGTGAAAGGTTGTCAGGGTGGGGTATCCTAGAGAAAGTGGCGTTCAAGGTGGGCCTTGGGGGTGGGGGGAAAAGAGGAGAGAGACATCCAGGACACAGGACTGACATGAATGAAGGCTGACACACAAGTAGTAACCTGATGTGGTGGGGTGGATGTGCTTATATTGACCTTTTCCCCCAGAACAAAACCAAGTGAAAGGGTGATTCAGCGCCACGCCCACCTCTGGAGTGGTTTTACCTTGCCTGACATTCACATGTTTATTCTCAGCAGCCATAAAGGATGCTGGCAACAGCCCCAAGCCTGGGCAGGGCCTTGACCTTGCTGCTGCTGTTGCTGGAGAGACTGGGGACCAGGACCACCCAGATGGTCCTGCATCTATTATTGGGATCCCCAAAGGACCTTCTGAAGCCAGTGGCCATGGCTGCCCAAGCCCAGAGGGCAACAGAGCTTCCACACCAATGCCCAGCTTTCCTGATGGCCCTCAGATAGTGCAGCTTGATGACTCCAAGTCTCTGAAGCCCATCAGGTTTTCCAGTGGCTCTCCCCCTTGGGGCATGGACGTAGGCAGTGAGGTCGATGCCACCAGAGCGGAGGATGAAGCTGCAGAACACCAGGCTGGCAGAACAGCCGAGGGACCCAAGAATGGCTATCAGAGGTCAGAGGATGCAGAGCCAGCTTCTCCAGAGGTGGAGGAGGACGAGGAGGAGGACACAGCACCAGACTCAGTGCTGGACACCTCTCTGGACAGGTCTTTCTCTGAAGGCGCTGTTACTGATTCCTCGGGCTCTGGGACCCTCCCTCGATCCCAGCAGCGAACCAAGAAGGGATCTGGGAAGCGGAGGAAGAAGCGACATCCTAGGAGCCATGAAGGTAATCTCTTTTGTCTATTCCCAGGCCTTCTCCACTGAGTCAGAGCGGCTGATGGTGTTTCTTCTTATATGGGCATATGGCACCTGGTCTTCCTGGGGTATCTGGTGATACCATCTGGAACTCAGTTCTCAGCAAGGACACAGTTAAGCCCTGACACTATCTCTAGACTGAGCTCAGACCCCAGCCAGCCCTCTCACAAACACACATCTCTGATCACAAGAGAGACCAGGCTTAAGAAAGTGTGGATGCTCGGTAAAGCCCATCCCCCTAATGAGTCAGCCAGGTAGCTCAATGCTAGACTTGGGAGTCAGGAAGACCTGAGGTCAGATCTGACCTCAGACACTTACTAGCATCATGACCCTGGGCAAGTCATGTAACCTTTCTCAGCCTCAGTTTTCTCATCTACAAAATGGGGCTAATTACAACACCCACTTCCCAGGATTGTTGTGAGGATCAGATACAATAATTCCTATAAAGTGCTTTGCAAAACTTACAGCACTATGGACATGCCAACTTCATTTCATTTCATCATTCATTTCTTTTTCATACATTTCATACATACTAATTCGGACCTTCATCCACTTTCCCCTTATCTTCCAGTTAGGGATTCATGCCGAAGACACACACACACACACATACACCCATCATTCTTTTTCAGTGTGGCAGTGACACATAGTAGATAGAAGGGTTGGACTAGGGGCCAGGGAGCCTTCCAGTTCTAACCCACCTCAGGCACTTACCTAGCTCTATTGATCCTGGGACAGATCACTAAACCTCTCTCAGCCTCAGCTTTCTCATCCATAAAATGGGACTGACAGTGCACTTTATTCACTGCTTCACTCATAAGATTGTTACAAGGGTCAGGTGACAGGTACAAATCTCAGGGTCTATCCAGTACTCACTCACCAACCTATATAGTTATAAGTTCTTATTGCTTTCCAGACCTAGCATGGAAAAGAATTCAAGCTGTGGACCAAGAACTGGGCTCTGCACACAGTAGCCATTTCTTAAGTGTTTGCTGAATTCTTATCGCATAGTGTAGAGCAGAGGTGCCCATAACACTCCCAAGTGTTGCCCGTCAGATTAAAATGCAGTGGGGAAATATAACAAAGTAAATAAAAATACAATAAAACAGACAACATTACATGTTAAGGTCAAGTCAATATGTGGCCAGCATATGTCTGGATCAGTGGCCCCATTTCTGTTTGAGTTTGACATCGCTGGTGTAGAGCCCCATTTTGTCTCCCTTGTTTGCCTGTCCTCGGGGAGTTTGCCTTCTCAGACAGAACTACAGGTCCCCTTTTTTTGGTTTGGTTTGGTTTGGTTTGGTTTGGACTCTTTGTGACAAGGTTATCTCCTATGTGTTTTATTCAAAAGCAGAGGTTGACTCTGATTCTGGAGATGATAAAACAAAATGGCATTGTGTGGTCCAGTGAGGTAGGTAAATAGCCAGAATCGCTTCTTCTCGACTAACCCGGGTGGCGATGGTGGGACAGTGCTCTCCCCAGTCCTGTGTCGATAGCTCTCTGCTAACGTGGTGCTTCTCCCCGGGAGCTGGCAGGCTTCTCGGCTGGTAGCAAACGTGTGCTGTTGGTAGCTGGTCGATTCTTCTTCCCTCTGTCTCCCTCCTTCCTTATCTTCTCCCCTCTCTGACTCCCCAGGTGAGGAAAGATTGCTGGTTATCTTAAAATGCCAACATTTCCATGTTAAGGTAACCATTGGCCTCGCTTCTGCTGACTGTTCCTCTCTTGCACGGAGGCAAACGCAACTCCAGGTCCGTCAGTAGCCTAGTCCTTTCTTTCTAGCCTATCACTGCTAAGCTTTATTGAATGGATTCACTAGGAGGAAACTGAGGCCCCAGGAAGTCATGATTTGCTCAGGGTCACAGAAGCAGTAAGTAGCCAGGCTTATGCTTTGAACCCAGATCCTCTAAGTCTACTAAAGATCTGGATTTGAATCTCAGCTCTGATACTGGCTGTGTCTGATACTGCCCCTTTCCTTCCCCAAGCCTCCTTCTCCTCTGTAAAATATGTGGGCAGGACTGGGTAATCTCTAAGATCCCTTCCTATCATCCTGTGAATGGGAAGTAAAACGATTGAAGGCTGAATGAAATTACTCTCAGATTTTTGCTGGAAAATCGTGAAGCCATTTGTTCAGGCTGAAGCAGAGTCGGAGGTGCAGTGTCCTTGTGTCCCCTTCTCCTTGGCTGACATTCTCACTAACAAGGGGTCTTTCCCCACTTCGATCTGCACTGCGCCCCTTCTCGAATGCAGACGGCTCAGCGGCATGATGAGGATGGGGAGAAGAGGAGGGTCCCTCTTAACAAAACTGTTTATTCTTCTTCCTTCCCTACAGGTATCAGGCCCAAGGCCATAGCCAAATGAGGAAGACTGGAGATGGAGGCTGACTTCATATATGCCCTGTGCTGCAGTGGAATCCTGGGGCTGAGGACACTTATACCACAAGGGGCCGGGGTGGGAGGGCACACGGAGAGTGTCAGGGACAGATACTCCTGTTCCTCGGGAGTTCTGGGCTGGGGACTAGAGACCCTAGAACTCAGTGCCTTACATTGATGGGACCCAAGAGTGTGTCTGCTGAGCTTGCTAAACAGTGCCCCCCCCAGACTTGGGACAGAAGGCGATGGACAGACCTTGCCTTGGATCCACAGGATGGCAGCTAGAGATGAGCGCTCTAGTCTCCACCTTGTTTGGATGGTGGGGCCCAAGCCCAAACCTATTGACCAGTTAAACTAGAAAGCCTACCCACACCCCCAGACCAAAGTCCAGTGTCCTCCACATCCCCTCCCAATAGCTCTTTTTCATAAACACCCCTGGCGGGGCAAAGGCTTTGGTGATTGATACGATATTGAGTGTTAATATTAATATTTGATGAGGATGAGTTTCCAATGAGTTTCTATGTGCAGTGGCAATGGGATGGTTAAAAGATGTACTAGTTTCACAAGCTGCCTCTGACCTTCCTGGTTAACTATCCTAGGTTTTACCCCCCTGCATGTATCGCTTTGTAAATAGTCATTCCTTTGAACTAAAAATAACATAACTGCCATGTCTGTAGTGCATTAAGGTTTACAGACACTTCCCACAACAGCCTTGTGAGGGGCACCGTGCAAGTATTATTCCCATTTGGCAGAGGAGGAAATTGAGGCTCAGAGAGAGTAATTGACTTGTCGAGGACTATTCTAAAGGAGAGGTGGATTTTGATGGGGATTTGAGTTTCCCCACCATCCACTTGTTTTCTTGGATCATTGACTGACCCGGACGCCACTCAAGACTGGCAGTCAATGTTCTCTTTAACTTTATTATTAAAAGTCAATGGAGGGGCAGCCAGGTGGTGCAGTGGATACAGCACTGGCCCTGAAGTCAGGGAGGACCTGAGTTCAAATCTGGCCTCAGACCGAACACTTGACACTTACTAGGGTGTGACCCTGGGCAAGTCACTTACCCCAACTGCCTAAAAAAATTTTTTTAGAAGTCAGTGGAACCCAAATCTCACACCATATACCAAAATAAAGTCAAAATGGGTTCATGAGTAAACTGGGAGAACAAGGAATAGTTTACCTATCAGATCTATGAAGAACAGAAGAATTCATGACCAAACAGGAGATAGAGAACATTATGAAAAGCAAAATGGATCATTTTGATCACATTAAATTGAAAAGTTTTTGCACAAACAAAGCCGATGCAACTAAGATTAGAAGGAAGGTAGAAAATTGGGAAAGAATTTTTACAACCAGTCTCTCTGATAAGGGCCTCATTTCTAAAATATATCGAGAATTAAGTCAAATTCATAAGAATACAAGCCATTCCCCAATTGATAAATGGTCAAAGGATATGAACAGACAGTTCTCAGATGAAGAAATTAAAGCCATCTATGGCCATATGAAAAAATGCTCTAAATCATTATTGATTAGAGAAATGCAAATCAAAACAACTCTGAGGTACCACATCACACCTATCAGATTGGTCAATGTGACAAAAGGAAAATGATAAATGTTGGAGAAGATGTGGGAAAATGGGAACACTAATGCATTGTTGGTGGAGTTGTGAAATGATCCAACCGCTTTGGAGAACAATTTGGAACTATGCCCAAAGGGCTATAAAAATGTGCATACCCTTTGATCCAGCAATAGCACTTCTAGGGCTACATCCCAAAGAGATCATACAAATGGGAAAAGGACCCACATGTACAAAAATATTCATAGCAGCTCTTTTTGTGGTGGCAAAGAATTGGAAATTGAGAGGATGCCCATCAATTGGGGAATGGCTGAGCAAGTTGTGGTATATGAATGTAATGGAATACTATTGTGCTATAAGAAATGATGAAGAGGATGACTTCAGAAAAACCTTGTATGGTCTGATGCTGTGTGAAGTGAGCAGAACCAAGAGAACTTTGTACGCAATAACAGCCACGTTGTGCGATGACTAATATTGATAAACTTAACCTTCTCAACATTACAAGGATCTAAGACATCTCCAGAGGCCTCGTGATGGAAAATGCTACCCACATCCAAAGAAAGAACTATGGAAGTTGAATCGCTATCATTTTTTTTCTCTTCTGTTGAGGTTTGTTTCCTCTTTCTGATGATTCCTCCTACTGGTTTTAATTTTTACTTACAACATCACTAATGTGAAAATATGTTTAATAGGAATGTAAATGTATAGCCTATATCAGATCGTGCGCTGCCTTGGGGAGGGCGGTGGGGAGGAAGCGGGAGAAAAATTTTTAACTCAAAAGCATATGGAAGTGATTGTTAATAAATCAAAATAAATTAATAAAATTTTTTAGAAGTCAATACAGTGGGGTGGGGAGGCAGGAGTGGCAAGGGGATCAGAGACAGCAGAGTGGCTGCCTCCTATATCCCAGTCTTGTTGAGTTCCATCCAACCTAGAACTAAGGTTTTCATCTCTCCCCATCTGCATAGTTGAGAGCCTGAGCAGCAAACTTCATTTTTTAACTCAAAAGAAGTGGCTATGGAAGCCTTCATAGATAGGAGCATTTGATGAAAAGCCAACCACAGGAAAGCCAACATCCAGCATGTGTGGAAATGTCAGTCAGATTGGGGAAGAGACTGGTAGGGGGAACAGAGTCTGAGTGTGGCCTGATGTTTAGAGTTCTCCATCTGTGACCCCCACCAGGCTAGCCACACAATCCTCCAAAATTGTTTGAAGAAATAAAATTTTTACATCTTCCTTTATTCATTGGAGCAAGTGTCAAACCTCATTAAGGCAAAGTGAGCCTGCCCGCCTGTCCTCCTTGGACACATCCCTTCCCTAGCAGTACACCATCTTCCCCTGGTGCAGGGGACATCTGCAGGTGGTGGGGATGGGGGGGAGTGTCTTCTCATGGCCTTGACTGTGGAAGCTGATGGCTTAAAAAAATCCACAAACTTTTCTCCCTCAAACCCAAAGCCTAAGTTCCTTGCGTACCTGCCGCTTTTGCGGGGATATCTGAGGACCATATCTGCGGGGCTTAGTGGTAGTAACAGGCAGATTCCCTTTCTCTGAATATTGAGGACAGATCCTTCTCGCCCACGGAAGTTTTCACCAGAGACCTAGTGGGGGGAAGGCATCAACAGTTGGGGGCTAGGGGATGTGGCACCACCCCACAGTCTTGAGGGCACAGCTGTCTCCTCCAAACGATTGTATTGCACGGGTCAGGCTGCCCACTGCACTGATGCTGATGCTCCTCCCCACCCCCAATAAAAATGAATTTCCCCAGGGCCACAGTTAACTTCCTTCTAGTGCTAAGGGGCCTGCTGGTTCTTTAGAGGTAGCAAAGTGTGTTCAGCCTGTCTGGCCTGACTGCTGGTTTTTTGGGTTTTTTTTTGAAAGCACAGACAAGGACCTGGTTGTCTGTCCTGTTCTACTTTAAAATTCATGCTTCTGTTTGTCTGTCCTTTGGGTGTTGGTGTGTCTTCCAGTCTGTGTGACTGTCTCCATGTCCATGGAAAACCTTGTCTTGTTCTGTAGACTCTAGAAGCATTGTGGCAAAGCCAATGGAGAGCCAACCTAGGACCCAGGAAGACCAGGCTGTGTGACCCGGGGGGGGGGGTGAGTGACTTGGTGGTTACCTGCATTGGTGGAGGGAGTTCCCTCACTCTGGAGTTCCTCATTCACACAGGGAGCAGTCCTGTAAATCACAGCACCAACTCCTATCCCTTTCATTTACCTTGAAATGAAACCTGCCTCCTATATAACTTGAGTGATAGGATTTTTCTATATCAATCAACTCCCAGGTCCAGTCTTTAAACCCTCTTTGGACTCTTTCAGGAACATCTCTGGTTCCTGAGAAGAGAACTTTCCTAACTGTGTCTTCATAAACTTAGATTGTCAGAACTAGATAGGATCTTAAAAATAAGGGGATGAAGAAACTTGGGCCCAGAAACGGGAAGTGACTTGTTCTAGGCCGCACAGTAAATTTGAGTCAGAATCATTTTGGAAGAGATGTAAATACCCAAAGGTAGCAAGGGGGGATGAAGGTGAGGGGTTGGAGTTCCCTTTTCTGCAGTGCTTTGCAGCTTACAAAGTACTTTCTTCACTACAACCCTCTGAGGGAGGGAGTGGGAATATCAGCTCCATTCTACAGAAGAGCAAACTGAGACCCAGAGAAGGGAAGTGATTTGCCTAAAGTCACACAATTACAGAAATAGCATGCAGACCCAGGTACCTGACTCTATTCACTGCTCCCTGAAAGGGCTGTGTGCTATCTGGACCCTTGCATTTTACACTCCCCTCATCTTACAGATGAGGAAACTGAGGCCCAGAGAAGTTAAGAGGCTTACCAAGGTCCCACGTGTTGTAAATGGCAGGAGGGGAGTTAAGAATTTTATTAACATCTCCCATCTCTCCGTTGGGCTCAGGGCTTCCTGTAGAGACAAGTCCATTTATCCCTAATACAGCCTTCACTCCGGCTCAGGCCATGGGCCTGCTGGAGGAGAGGAGGGTGATTCTAATTCTAGACCTGCATGTGACAGGCCTGAGCCCCAGCTGCTGGGCCCAGCCCGGCCATTTTTAGAAAAGCTCCTTCCCTCTCATTGGCTCAGCCCGGCAGTTATTTGAGGCCATGCTGTGTGTGCCCCGAGCCTGCCCGGAGCAGAAGCAGAGGGTTGGACCTGATGGCCCAACCCCAGGTCCTTTCGGCCCCAGGTTTGAGCTTTGTTTATGCATAGGCCCTTTGTCATGAATTCTGCATATGCATATGCCTAGAACAACCTATGTACCCCATACCTCTTCTTTTTACCTCAACATTTTGTGTTTAAATAAAGTCTTGTTTGTGACTTTGCTGATGGCCTGCATTATCAACGTCCCCCTCAATCCCTGTAATCTGCCCCTCCCCCAGTCTCTGCCCCCTACCCACCCACCCAATGTCCTAAGCCTCCAGGAACACCACTGGTGACAACTGCCTGTGTTTCCACCAAAGCTTTGCTTCCCGTGGCGTCTATCCTGTGCCCTTTGGGCTGTCTCATGTCCGCACAGATGCTGTGTACCTCCTAGAACGCCTTGTGCTTTTCCAACGTGTTGCTGCCTGACATCTTGTGCCTCCTATAATATTAGCTGCTTCCTTGAATGCCTCCTGGCCCCTATAACCCTCTCTGCTCCCCATCGAAGACCTTCCAGTGTTCTACCTCCCACAACTTTCTAAGCCCCCCTTCAGCCTTTCTTCCTTTCCTGCCAACCTGTGCTTCCTACAAAACCCTATTACCTCTCCCTGATACTGTGCCTCCTGTAACACACAGTTATTTCCCCAATGCCCTGTGCCACCCTTAAGATACCATGCCTCTTCTAACTTCCATGTGCCCTCCTAACACCCTGTCTCCTCAAGTACCTTGTGCCTCCACCAATGTCCTATGCTGCGCATGACACCCCTCACCCCACCCAGCCTTCTGTCTTCCATAATGCCTTGTACAGTTTAGTAGGAAGAGTGTGAGACCCAGAGTCAGGACACAGGATACAAAGCAGTCTTTGATACTTATTATCCACATGACCTTGGACAAGTCATTTAATCTCTATGGGCCTCATAGTTTTTTATCTGTAAAATGGAAGTAATACTTGCAAAAGTCATTGCAGAAGGCTGTGAGAAAAGTATTCTGTCTGTGTCATCTTTTGTCCCTTAAAACTCTTTCCCTTGGTGAGCTCATCTGCTCTTGCAGCTTCAATTATCTCTATGCAGGTGACTCCCAGGTCTATATGTCTAGCCCAAAACTGTCCCCTAGACCAGAACTCTACTACAGCTTTGCCAACATCTCTGAGGTGCCCCAACACAAATTCAATGTCCCCCACCTGACCCAAATTTCCTGACGTCTGTTGAGGGCACCACTGTCCTTCCAATCACCCAGGTCTGCCACCTCAGAGTCATCCTTGACCCTTCCTGCTTCCATGATCTCCATGTCCAAAAAGTAGCCATGTCCATTCAGTTCTTTTCCCTTAAGAGGCCCAGCCCATTTCAGGCCTTCATCAGTTGGTCTATCATAATGGATTTCCCAGCTTTCAACCTCCCCCTCCCCAATCCATCCTCCACACAACTGCCAAAATGATATTCCTAAGGCACATGTCCCATGTCCCTTCCCTGCTAAAAAAAAAATTTTCCACGGTTTCTCATTGCTCCCGAAATAAAATAAGAATTCCTCAGACAACACCCCCACAACAGGCTCCTATCTACTTTTACTGGCTCGTTTGACATTTTCCCCCATCATATACCATAGATTCCAACCCAACCAGCCTACTTGTACCCAGTACTAAACATTTTCCTCCACCTCCATACTTTTTGCACGCTTCTATGTCTGAAATGTACTCCTCCCCTCCCTCCTACCTTCACCTTTGCCTGTGAGAATTCCATCCAGTTCAGCTCAGCTCCCACTTGCTCTGGGAAACCTTCCCTGAATGCTACCCTTTCCTCAGGTGACAGTGTTCTCTTTCTCCTCAAATTATTTATCTGTGCAGATATTGTATCCCCCTGGTAGAGTATAAGTTTCCTAAGGGCAGGGACTGTTTTACTTTTGCCTTTATATCCTCAACATTTAGCAGAGTCCCTTGTACATAATAGACACTTAATAAATATTGGTAGCATTAAATTGAATTATGGTCCTTGATTCTTTTGTTTCCCCGATTATCTGGTGCTTCCCCACACTCCTTAGGCCTCCCTTAATTCACGTATTCAACAAATACTTGTTAAATACCTAGAGCCCCTGCCCTTGAGGAACTTACATTCTACTGGAAAGCCCTCTTCTTCCCCTCACACTCTCTGTCTCCTCTATGACCCAACAGGCTCCTCTAATACACTGTCTTCCCCAGTGCCCTGTGTCTCCACAAGTGTCCTATGCTTCCATCATTGCTCCAGACCTTTCCTGGTGCCCTTTGGTGGCACTGACAAAAGAGCACTGGATGTAGAGAGGTGAATTCAATCTGCCATCTAATTCCTACATTAACCTACTTAACTGCCATCCACCTTAGTTTCTTTAGCAGAAGAAGGAGAGGGGTAGACTAGATGACGTTAGTCCTAAATCTGTGATTTTTTTTTCTACTAATATCCTGTACCTCCCATGATGCCTTGTGCTTCTTCTAGCAATCCAAGTTGCCATATTGCCCTACACCTTCCCTAATGTCACATATTAATGTCCCTACTGACCTGTTTCTGCTAGATGCCTTATGTCTCTCATAACTTCTCCTATCTTCTCTCATGCTTTGTGTCTTTCTCCTGTAATATGCCTTGTTTCCCTAACACATTCTACTTCACCCAATGCTGAGTCAGGGAGAGGCCACCTGTAGCCTCGAGGACATGTGGCCCTCTAAGTCTTCAAGTGTGGCCCCAAACCTCGAGGCCACAGTTCCCCACCCCTGGGATTGACAAACACCTTCTGTTTTCTTTAATGACAGATGCATCCCTCACACCCTGTGTTCCTCTTACACCCTGTGCCTCTTCTAACATTCTTGTCTTCATATATATATGTATATGTATGCATGTATGTATGTATACATATATATATATATCCTAACATATATCCTAATAATCCATGATTTCCCTAATGTCACCTGTCTCTTTGAAGTCTGTCTCCCAAAATGCCCTATACTCCTGATGTCCTGCACTTCTCAAAATGCCTTGTGCCACTCCAAGAAAACCCTGTGTGTCCACAAATGTTTCCCCTAAGGTCCTGGAACTTCTCTAATTTAGCTGTGCCTCAGATGATGCTCTGTGCACTCCTAATGTCCTGTTTCCACAACAAGCCTGTGGGACGTGTGTGTACTCTTTGGAATCCGTAATGCCCTGTGCCTTCCTAAACACCCTGTGAACTGCTTCCATCACCCCAAAAAATACCCTAAGCATCTCCTAATACCCTGTAATTCACTTAACACCCTCTGCCTCCTGTAACATCATGTTCTTGCCAAAATACCCTATGCCTCCCTTCTGTTCTGCACCTTCATAAACACCCTGTGCCTCCCTTACTGCCAAATGTCTCCTCTCACACACTATGCCTCTCCTAATGCCTTTGTCTCCTCTAGCAACCTGTGACTTCCTTTAATTCTGTGCCGTTTTTAATGCCCTGTGTCCCATTACACCTTTATCTCCTGTGTGATAATGCCCAATTCTCCCATAAGGTCCTGTGTTCCCATAGCACCACATATCCTCCCATTGCCCTCTGCCCCTCACCAATAGACTGTGCCTCCCCTAATGCCCTATATCTACCATTTTTGTTATTGTTACTCAGTCGTTTTCAATCATGTCTGACTCTTCATGACCCCATTTGGGGTATTCGTGGCAAAGATACTGGAGTGGTTTGCCATTTCCTTTTCCAGCTCATTTTCCAGATGAGGAAACTGAGGCAAACAGGGTAAAGTGACTTACCCAGGATCACACAGCTTGGAAGTGTCTAACACTGGATTTGAACTCAGGAAGATGAGTCTTCTTGATTCCTGCAGTCTATCCACTGTGCTACCTAGCTGCCCCTGATATCTATCCATAATGTCCTATACAGTACCACCACCACCATCCCATGTCCTGTATTGTGAATCCAGTAACACTGTATTGCCCCAATGTCTTTTTTCTCTTTCTAACAGCTCTAACTCTCTGTATTAATCAAAAAGTACTCATTAGGGGCAGCTAGGTGGCACAGTGGATAGAGCACTGGCCCTGAAGTCAGGAGGACCTGAGTTCAAATCTGGCCTCAGATCAAACACTTACTAGCTACGTGACCCTGGGGCAAGTCACTTAACCCCAATTGCCCCCCCCAAAAAAAAGGTACTCATTAAGGGCCTACTATGTGCTGAATAGCACAGGTAGGTGCTCTCTCCACTGAGCCACCTGTTGCCCCATACAAATATATACAAGGTAAAATGTGGGGAAGTACCAATAAGGAAATGATAGTATTTGAGTTGAATTTTGAAAGAAACTAGGGATTCTTGGAGAGAGAGGGTGAGGAAGGAGTGAATTCCAGGCCTGGGAAACAGATAGTACAAAGGATATAGAAAATGACATGGAATGTCATGTGTAAGGAGCAACCAAACTGAGGTGCTTGGAGGGGGCATGTATGAATTGTTGCATAAGAAGCTTGGAAAGACAGGTCCGAGCCAGATGGAGAAGGGCTTTACAAGCCAAGCAGAGGAGTCTGTATTTGGTCCAAGGTACAAGGGAGCCAGCCGAGGTTAACGATCAAAGGAACAGAGGACAGACTGGAGAGAGCAGAGTTCTGAGCCGGGGAGACCAATGAGGAGGCTACTACAGCACTCTAAGTGAGAGATGATGGACCTGCTGCTATGCTCTAGGCATCCCTTAATGCTGTGACTCCATGCTTCCCTTGACACTGTGTCCTCTGAATTCCTCTGATTTCCCTAATGTCTTGGATCTACCATAAGCTCTAACTACCTTCTTTTCCTTGCCCAAATGTATCTAGTGCTCTGTGTCTACCATAATGTCCAATTCTAGTGTAGTATCCCCCCAGTGATTCGGGTTACCCTGATAATACATGGATCCCTTAATGATCTGTGCCCTCTCAAATATCCTGTGCTTCCCCTGATCCTCTGTGATCTCCCAACACCTCACATCTACCATAGTATCCTCTTAATACCTCTGCCACCCCAGAGTTCTAGTTCAATCAAACAACCTGCATTTATTAAGCACCTACTGTGTTGAGCTCTGTGCTAGATACTGGAGATACAAAAAAATCCCTGCCTTCAAGGGAATCCTTGTCCTCAAGGAACTTACATCCCATCTGAGGAGACTATACATACATACATACATATATATGCACACATATGTACATACATACACACACAAATATATATATATATATATATATCTGTACATACACATATATATGCATACAGAAAAAATATATGCAAAATAAATACAAGATAGTTAAATGCAAGGTAGTCAGGAAAGGAGGGCACTAGCAGGTGTGGGAGGTAAACCTTTCTAGAGGAGATGGTGCTCGAGCATTATCTTGAAGTGAGGACTTCTCTAAAGTGGAGATGAGAAGAAAGTGCATTATAAACACAGGAGATGGCCAGAGATGGGATGCTCTGGGTGAAAAGCAAAGAAACTGCAGACTGTGGGAAGGGAAGCACAATTTAATGAGGCTGGAAATACAGGTTGAGGCCAGTTTGTGAAGAACTTTAAAAGCCTAACAGGAGAATTTATATTTGATCCTGGAGATAATAGGGAGTCACTAGAATTTACTAAAAAGAAAAGGTATACAGCAAGACCTGTGCTTAAGGGAAATCCCTCTGGCAGCTCAGCGGAGGATAGATTGAAGTGGGGAGAGACTTGGGGCCCATAAACGTGCAATAGGATGCATGAAGACTGTGGAGAACCTAAGCTAAGAGAAAGAGCAAGATTTGGCAACACATTGGATATATGGGACTAGGGAGAGTGAGGAGCTGAGAATAGTATGGTGGTGTCCTCTACAGAAATAGGGAAGTTCAGTGGAAAAGTGGGTTTGGGGGTAAAGATAATGAAAGAACTCAGCTTTAGTCTGAGATGTCTGAAATGTCCAATGGGCAGATGGTGATGAGAGGCTGGAGCTCAGGAGAGATACTGGAACTGGACACATACCTCTTTGAGTCATCTGCTTAGAAATTATCATTAAACAAGAGAGAGAGGAGAGAGAGGAGGAGAGAGAGAGAGAGAGAGAGAGAGAGAGAGAGAGAGAGAGAGAGAGAGAATAAACCTGGAGTTTACATTCTACTGATTTTGCATTCTACTGTACATTCTATGTGGAAAAAGTATCAGCAATAGGATATATGTGTGTGTGTGTATATATATATATATATACACACACACACACACACACACACATATGTGTATATTATACACATACACACACACACACACATATACACCAGATAGGATGTCAGGGAAGTAAAGGAAAGATTGAACAACGAGCTCTAGGAATATATGAAGTGAAGGGTAAAAGAGTACTCACATGGGAGCATAGCTATGATCAAGAGAAGGCTCCATAGAGGATGTAGTACCTGAGTGGAGCCCAGAAGGAAGTGAATTTGAAAGGTAGATATAAAAAGTACTTTCTAGATATGGGGAATGCCTTATTTTAATTGAAATTTAACAAAGGGGTAAATCGAGGGAGGCTTTCTCTGAGCACAGGTATGTTTTATTAATGGGGGCACTACCACCCAAGTCCCTCAAGTAGTCAAAAGACCCCAAATTGGAGGTGTATTACACTTTTATAAGCATAGAACAAAGAACAGAGAAAAAAAATCACATCATTGATTACAGGATTGATAACATCATGGATTTAGGAAACTATGGTTGGTTACAGAAGGCAATCTGGCTCACCCCTCTCTGTCTCTACGGAATGCTTGCATGAATTTATGGGGTCCAGCTGCATCTTGAGGTCCGGGACACCAGATCAGGATACCAGGCGTACCAGTCCTGGAGGCACCTGGCCTTAAGATAAAGTCACTTGAAATTTGTGAGGATGGGACCTTAGTGTGGGACAAGATCAACTTAATCTGGTTCTCAGGATGGCACACAGATATCATTCTGCTTCTCAGAGACCGAAGTTACATGAAGCAACAAACTTCTCTCAGCAGGCATGATTTTCAGGTGCATCTGAGATAATGTTTCCCTTGAGAAATTCTCTTTAATTAGCAGTTTGTAGGAGAGCTATCGATTATACATCCAGCC
Source organism: Phascolarctos cinereus (assembly GCF_003287225.1). NCBI lineage: Eukaryota > Metazoa > Chordata > Mammalia > Diprotodontia > Phascolarctidae > Phascolarctos > Phascolarctos cinereus. The sequence continues at coordinate 352,567,193 of NW_027555625.1, read as the reverse complement.
TCAGGGAGGGAGACTGAGGTTCTGAACCTGCAAGCTATTTTACTTAGAGACAAAAAGAAGGATTAGGCTTGTTACATGGCATACAGAATATGTGACCCTGGCCAAGTCTCTTAACCCCAATTTCCTCAAAAAAAAAAAAAGAATGCTAAAAGCAAATAATAAAATTGTGATTATGTCATACATATATATATGTGTGTATATATGTGTATGTGTGTATATATGTGTGTGTATATATTATACACACACACACACACACACACACACACATATATACACAGACACATATGTACATACATATAAATGACTGCCAAAGCCAACAATAGCCTGCTGGACATCTTTACCTCAATATCCCATTGTGCAAATAGAACTCGTCCCCCCACCTATCCAAACTTTCCCTCTGCCAAATGTCCCTGTTTCTATTATGAGCATTACCCAGTTTACAGCCTTGTAGCCCTCCTTGACCCTTTTCTCTTCCTCACGCCCATATTGCTTAATTGTTAAGTCATCAATTCTGCCTCTACAACATCCCTCTAATCTGCCCCCTCCTCTCCAGTCCCAGAGCTCCCAGTCTAGTTCAGGCCCTCACTGCCTCTCCCTAGGACTCTTTTAATAGCCTCCTAACTGGCCTCCCTGATCCCAGTCTCTCTCCTGTCCAACCGACCCTCCCCAAACTGCCTCAATAAGTTCCTGAAGACAATTTGAGCAGCTTCTCCTCTGCTCAGAAACTTTCAGTAGCTCTCTATTACCTCTGGCGTAAAATACAAACCATTTTTAGAGCCTTCGCTAACCTGGTTCCCACTGACCTTTCCAGACTCATTTCAAGTCACTCCCCTATGTGTAATCTATAGTCTAGCTAAATGTGCCTACTTAGTTCCTCAACTCAGCATTTTGTCTCCTGCCCGGTGTCCCCCATGCCTGGACGGTACTTTCTCTTCACCTCTATAAGAATCCCTAGCTTTCTCAAGGTTCAGCTCAGTTGCTAGTGTTCTCTCCTTTCTCAAATCAATTTCCATTTACATATCTATGTATATATTGTATATCCCATCAGAATACAAGCTCCTTAAGGGCAGGGATTGTTTTATTCTTCTATTTGTGCATACTGTAGCTCAGTGCTCCAGATGCTCTAAAATCTGCATTTTCATTAACTAGGTCAAATTTTGGGAGTGTTTCCCCAAATCACTCTCTTTGGCTCTTTTTGGTCCACCCAGAGCCTCCAAGAAATCTCCAAGTACAACGAGAACAAAGCTCATGTCTGGGTCTCCAGAGATGTGTATAAAAGGATCTCTAGCTCCTAAACAAGCACTCAAGGTAATAAGGAATATCAAGAATAGGACTCACAGTAGTTCACAAACAATCAACATAACTCTTCTCTTTGTCTGTTAAGACCAGCCTGCCCCCCACCCCACCCTTGCCCCTGAGCCCTATATCATCCTTTAGACTCAACATCACCCCCCTGGTTTGGATTCTCCTTGAAAGAGGAACTTGATGTTACTAGAGAGGCAACCCCACAACTGGTAAGCCCCAATCTCACCCTTGCATGTGTACAGATGGCAAGTCTTATGGTACTGTCTTAAGGACTCCCCCCAGAGGAAGACAAAGCCAGGGTTGCTATTAAAGGTCCTTCCCCTAGGACCTACACTGTCTGGGTAACTTACAGGAATAATAGAGGGTAGAGTTTTAAGTTTCATCTGAATTTTCTCCATCACTTTCTTAAGTCTAGACAATCAATAAAACAATACATCAAGCCCTAATTTATAGCATTTGCCCATTTCTGAGGTACAAATATTCACTCCAAAAATTTAATAACCAGCTCTCCTGAGGCAGTTTGAGCTGACTCACCTTTCTTTCTTTCACTGTAGGTGTTTTCCTAGGTTCTGTCCTTAGCCTTTTCTCTCTACATATTCTTTCCCTGTGTGATCTCAACAATTCCCAAATCTGTATATCCAGCCCAAGTCCCTTATGACCACATGTGCCTCCCATTGGTATAAAATTCAACAAGTCAAAACCTAAACTCATCTGCTTCCTTCCTCCAGTCTGCTTTTTCTCCCAACTCTTTTGAAGGCACCACAATCCTCTCCAGCATCCAAGCCAGAGTTATCTTTGGTTCCTCCTCTCTCTCTCTCTCTCTCTCTCTCTCTCTCTCTCTCTCTCTCTCTCTCTCTCTCTCTCTCACACTACACACACACACACACACACACACACACACACACACACACACACACACACAGAGTCAGCAAATCCTCTGGATCCTTCCTCCACGACATTTTTTTTTGTACATTTCTCCCCCTCCCTTCCTCTCACTGAAGCCACCCCAGTACAGACCCTACTTCAAAGTCTTCACTGGGAATATGGTAACAGCTTTCTAATTGGTGTCTTAGCCTTCAATCTCCCTCTCCCAAAATAATAATCTATATGCTACTTGAACTATCTTCTTAATGTTTGCTTTCACATCACTCATCTCAAAAACCTTTGTGGCTTTCAATGGCTTACACAATAAAATATAAACTCTACCATTGACATGCAACTCTAACTTGTCTGGACATCTCAAATTACTGTGCCTTCACGTACACTACACTCCACAGTCAAACTAGACACCATGCAAGTAAGAGTACCTCGGAGCTGTGCATCTCACTTGCCTTTGTTCTACTGAAGCTCTTTGCTTGTTTTAAGGTCCTCTACTCAGATGCCATCTCCACCATGGAAAGTTATCTCTTGCCCAATCACTTTCTACCTTGTGTTTCATATGCTTCTTAAACTACAAGCTTCTAGAGGACAAGAGCTGTCCTTCTTTGATCCCCAGCCCCCAGTAATTAGTACTGCCTCTAATGACTTGGAAACTTTGTATATATTTGTACTTCATTAGTTGTATGCATTTTGTATTTCTCCCCCCACCCTGCCCACAGTAGATTGTAAACTCCTTGAGGGTAGAACTAAGGGCTGTTTTGGCTTTATCTTTGTATCCCCAGGGTCTCACAGAGCCTTGTACTCTGTACACATATGTTTGTTGAACTGAATCTTTGCATCCCCAGGGCCCAGCACAGAGCACTGCCTACAGAACAGTCGGTCCACGCTGAGAGTGGTTGGGGGAGGAAGGGAGGGTGGGGCATCCTCGGGTGCAAATAAAAATTGGTGGAGTAGACCAGAGGGAAAGCCAAAATTAGGCAAAGGAAGCCAGGGCAAAGGGAGATTAAGTGTCGCCCTTTACAGACACACAGGCTTCTAAGCTGGGCCTAAGGAGAGCACTTCTGTTCTGTCATCCCAATCCTAATGTCTGCACCGGAAGTGCCCCCTTCCTTGGAAGGGGGGCCCCCAGATTGGAAGTGGCCTTAGAGATCAACCCCCTCATTTTACAGAGAGAAAACATAGAAGAGACTTGCCCAAGGTCATACATGTAGTAAGTAACCGAGCCGAATTACTTTATCAGCCCCCTGCCCACGATTCGCGGAACCCTAGAAGCTCAGAGCGCACTCGTAGATAATCCATTCCAACCCCTTCTACATACTGAGGACGAAATGAGGACAGGAGGGGGCAAGATACTTGCCCAAGGTTACGGCAGGAAAGTCAGGACTCGAGCCGAGTTTCCCTTTCCAATTCATCTGGCTGCTCGGGAGAGGAGTTTAACACAGATCCGCGATGCCCGCTGTCCACGCTCAATGCCCCCCGCTGCCTTGCCAGTCAGGGCGCCCTGGCCCTGCCAAGGGGCTGCCCCCACCCCCGCCCCGCCCGGGAGGTTACAGACATGACGTCACCACCCCCTCCCGGAGTCCCCGGCTCCATTTAATGGTCGGGACGCTGGGACCTCGCGCGGGGACAGCACCCAGGCAGTGGCGGCCGAGCAGAGTTCGGAGGAGGAGCCCAGCGGAGCCAGCGGGAAGATGTCCGGGCCCCGGGCCCCCAACGAGCGGCCAGCGGGCCCTGGGGGCGTGAAGCGCGGGAGGCTGCAGCAGGAGGCGGGGGCCGTGGGCTCCAGGGTGACCGTGGTGCTGGGCGCACAGTGGGGGGACGAGGGCAAAGGCAAGGTGGTGGACCTGCTGGCCACCGACGCCGACGTCATCTGCCGCTGCCAGGTGCGTGCACGCGAGAGGGCTCGAGGGGCCGCGACCTCCCCCAAAAACTGGGGACGGGGGGGCAGCACTCCTCTCGATGGCCTCTAATTGCTGGAGTCCGGCTCCTCAGCTCCAACCATTTCCGTACCCCTTTCCAACCCCACCCCAACACCTGGGACCCCATAACCTCCCCAGGGCTTCATCCCCCACCCCCAGAGACCTCCAGAATCTCCACCCCCTACCCTCCCTCGGACCTTCGGGATCCCCTACTTATAGGACCCACATCTCCCTCCCTGGAGGCCCTCAACCGTGCCGTGGAACTTGGGACTCGGGATAATCCTTCCTCAAGGACCCCTTCAAATCTTTTCCTGGCTTTCAGAGACCCCTGAGAATCGCTTCACTCCCCTTCCTCAAATATCAACTGCTGCCATCCCAGGAAACATCACCTACACAGATCCCCACACACACACTTCTCTTCACCAGGATTCCTCTTATCTTCTCCCTCATTCTGCTAACACCCCTACTCCATTCCCATACACCCTTCCTTCTGGACACCCCCTCATACAATTTTAGAGCTGAAAAGAAAAGAGCATTGAGTGAGGAATGCCCCCCACCCCTTTTCTCAGGGCAATCCTCTGGGAGTGGGGGTGGATTGGAGATGGAGGTTGCCCTGCAAGAGTGCCCCCCCCAACAGCGGCCCTGGTCCCAAATAGCCCCCTCCTCCCTTGAGGGTAAAGGAGAGGGACAAGGCTGAGGGGGTGGGGTGCAAGGCTGAGCTATAAATAAACAAAAGCCACAGAAGCTACTCAGCTGTGGACACCAGATCCTGAGGTGGGGGGAGGTGGAGGAGGAGAGGGGGCTGGGACAGTGCCTAGTGTCAGGTATCTGCCTTCCCTTCTCTTCCTTCTATACCCACTCGGTTTAGAGTCAGAGGACCTAGGTTGAATCTTGGCTCTGTTCCTTACCTGTGTAAACTTGGTCAAATTACTTAATCTCTCTCCCCTCAGTTCCTTCATCTGAAACAAGGAGGTTTTATTAAATGACCCTTAAGATCCAGCTCTAAAGCCATGATGCCTCAATTTCCTTATCTATAAAATGGAATATTTCAGCAATTCAAGCAACATTTATTAAACACATCCTTGTCCTAAGTGCTTGGGAATATGCAAAACTCTCCTCTCAAATTGCTTATCACCACACAAATAACTGCCATGCAAAGGGAGTGAAATAAACAGGCTGTATAGTGAATGAAGCATTGGATCAAGAAGACTTGAATTCAAATCCTGCCTAGTATATGTTAGTGTCTTAGTATGGTGGGTGACCCTAAAGTAAGTTATTTAATCTCTCTGTTCCTTACTTTCCTCATGTGTAAAATGAGGGGTTTGAGCTCAAAAGAACTGTAAGGTGTCTTCCAGCTTTAAATGAATGACTCCATAAGATAAGTGCAAAGGAGTGATGAAGGCAGAATTATGACTTTCTCTCACTTGGATAAATCAGAGTTAACTTCGTGGAGCTTGGTTGCATTTCAGTTGAGTGAGCCTGGAACTGTCAGTCAATAAATATTTATTAAGTACCTACTCGTGCTAGGCACTGGTGCTAACAACTGGAGATACAAAGAGGCAAAAAACAGTCCCTGACTTCCAGAACTCACAAGAGATTTCAACAAACCAATCAACCAATGTGCATTTATTAAACCCCTCCTATGTTCTAGCTACTATAGTAGACAATAGGGGTAAAAATGACAAAAATGAAACCATCCCAGCCTCAGGGACCTTACATTATATGAAAGGAAATGACATGTAGAAATAAAAGTAAAATATAACATGTATAGGGATAGGGACTGGACCCTGATTTCCCAGAAATCTCCCTGATGTAGATGCTTTACCAATAAATGGATGTAGTTTATAGTCTGGGAGTTGCCTAGCAAGCTAAGAGGATATGTGACCCACTCAGGGTCATACAACTAACATGGGTCAGAAATGGTCCTTGAACCCATGGCTTCCTGGGTCTGTATAAAATAGATAGAAAGCAGGGGCAGCTAGGTGGCGCAGTGTATAAAGCACTGGACCTGAAGTCAAGAGGACCTGAGTTCAAATTGGGCCTCAGACCAAACACTTGACACTTACTAGCTGTGTCACCCTGGGCAAGTCCCTTAACTCCAATTGCCTAAAAATAAAAAAAATAAATAAGTAAAATAGATAGAAAGCAAACACAAAGTCATTTGGTAGGTGGAGGCACCAATAGCTGGGGGAATCAGAAAAAGGCTAATATAAGAGTTGAAATGAGTTGAGAAGGATGTTAGAGTTTCTAGGAGGTGGAGATAAGAAAGGAGTGCATTCCAGGTTTGGGGGAGAGCCTGTGCAAAAGGTACAGAGACACAGAGACTGGAGATGGAATGTCCTGTTTGGAGCAGGGCCAGTTTTTTTGGAAAGTAGAACCCATGAAGGGAAGTCATGTGCTCTTATAGAAAGTCTAGAAAGCTGTATTGAAGCCAGATTGTGAAGGAATTTAAATGCCAAAGAACTTTGTATATGATCCTGGAGGCAATGGGGGGACTGGACATGTTGGGGCAGAGGAGTGACTTGTTGAGACTGAGCTTTAAGAATATCCCCTTGGCCATTGTAAAGAGGTTGGAGAGAGAGAGAGATTTGAGGCAGGGAACCAATTAGGAAGGAGTGATACAAGACAGTGACGTAGGCAGTCAATAAGCATTTATTAAATGCCTACTAATGCCAGGCACTGTGTTAAGTGCTGGGGATACAAAAAAAAAAGGCAAAAGACAATCCCTGCTCTTGAGGAGCTCACAGTCTAATGGCATAATGGAGGTGGAGAGGGTATGCATGAGGTAGGGTTTAAATCAAGACAGAGAGATGGGAGAGAGTAGTCTAGTTTGACTGGAATGTAGTATGAAGGGGAGTAGTGTGAGGTAAGGTTGGCTAGATAGGGTCCGAGACAGACTGGAGGGCACTGAATGCCAGTTTATACTTTATCTGATAGGCAATGGGGAGCTAGCAGCTAGGCAGCACAGTAGATAGAGCACAGGCCCTGAAGTCAAACATTTCCTAGATGTGTGACCCTGGGCAAGTCACTTAACCCTGTTTGCCTCAGTTTCCTCATCTGTAAAATGAGCCGGAGAAGGAAATGGCAAACCACTCTAGTATCTTTGCCAAGAAAACCCCAAATGGAGTCACAAAGAGTCAGAAATGACTGAAATAACTGAACAACAGTGGGAAACCACTGAAAGTTTTTGGGTAGAGGAATGGCATGAACAGGGCTTGGTAGCCATCACCGTAGAGGACACAAAATGAAATACGACATCTTACCTTCCCTGGTAGAGCTATGGTCTAGTAGCTCTATATGCCTACTTCTCCTCCACACACACGTAAACCTTGCTTCTTCTGGCAACACAACTTTTTGTTTCTGGATTTTAATCTTATATTCCATTCCACCAAACCTGTGATTCACAGAATTTTAAAATCATAGAATGTTAGAAATGGAAGGGGCCTTAGAATATTGAATAATAGTAATAGTATAATATATATAGCACTTTAAGGTGTTCAAAGTACTATACATATATTATCTCATTTGATCCTCACAACAATCCTGCAGGTAGGCACTTTTATTATCTCCATTTTACAGATGAAGAAACTGAGTCTAAGAGAGAGAAAGTGATTTTCCTGGTGTCACATCCAAGTCAGCAAGTTTCTGGACTACTACAGGATCTAGACTCAGGTCTTCCTGACTCCTAGTCTGGTATGCTTTCTCGTATTAAGATCTCAAAATCAGTTTGTTACCGTACTCTGCTCACTGTAGCAATAACAACTCACATTTCTATAGCGCTTTGAGATTTAGAGTACTTTCCCTGAAATGCTCCTGTAAGATAGCTCACATACCTACTACTATCTTCACTTTACACATGAAGAAACTGAGGCCCAGAGAAAGAAAGGGATTAGCCCAGATTTACACAGCTAATAGATAGCAACCAGGATTTGAACCCAGTGTTTCTTGATTCCAGTGTTATTTGGGCTATATCACAATTATCTCACATCTCCCCTTCTTCCCCCATTTAGAAATCTCTTGATCAGGTTCAGGAATATCCTGTTAAACGTTCTTCCCAGTACTTATTCGATACATCCTTTGGCAGGAGCCCACTGAGCCCTGAAAACAAAACTCCATTCTCTAATACCATCTTTGTAGCTAGTGGGACTCATTCCTCAAAGGGTAGCATACACCCACCTTATCATACTTCCCCTCCCCATTCTGAACTCTTTACAAATCCCCTTCCCAAACCCCCATTGAGTTCCTTTCTTCCCATACCCCTCAATGCCCTCCCACACCCCCTGAAATGTCCCATTCCAGAGCCTTCCACTGTGCTCTCTGGAATGCCTGTTCCATAGGTAACAAATTTGCTTTCATCTTAAGCCTTTGCCTTTCTCACTCCTCCCATCTTCTTGCTCTCACTGAGACCTGGCTCCGTCCTTAGGACACAGCCTCTCTGGCCACCCTTTACAGTACCAGTTGAACTTTCACTCATGCTATGTGAAGGTATTGTCATGGTACAAGAGTCATAATACTCCTTGATCCCCACTGCCATTTCCAGACTGTCCTACCACAGTAATTCAATGAGCTCTCCTCCTTTTGAGGTTCATTCAATCCATATTCATCACCCAATCAAGCATCTGCAGGACACTCTCCTTCCTTCCTCAATGCATTCAACGTTTAGATCACAGTCTTTCTCTCCACCTCTGCCCTCATGCTAGGGGACTTCAATATATACATTCATACTCCATCTAATACCCTAGTTTCCTGGTTCTTCAATTTACTTATTTCCCATGATCTTCACCTTATCTCACCATACACAAAGATGGTCATACTCTTGATCTTGCCATCACCCACAAGTGTTCTACTTAATTAACCATGAAATTCCATTATCTGATCATAACATCTTATCATTCTATCTTTCACTTTGCTCAATTCTACCTTCAATCTCCCCACCCCTCAGTTCCTTCCCAAGCCATCCCCCCCGTGCTGGTTACCTTTTCATCCATTTCCTATCTTGACTCCACCAAGGCACTGTACACTCGAGTGTCTTTCCCCCTTATCCTATCACCAATCTCCACCTGCCAGGCCTCAGTGTTGTATTACTCCTACCATTCACTGTCTTTGCCCCTATTCCCATGCTGCTGAACAGAGCTGGAGAAAAGCCACAAAACCATGCTGAGTGTATCCCCTGAAAATTTGTTACATAATCTCAACTCTCCCTCTCTGGCACAAAGTGATCCTTTTACACGTCCCTAATCCACTCACCAGAACAGCCACTCCAAATCTTTTCATCCCTTCTTTCTCATACCTCCTATGGTAGCTCCTGCCTTCACCCTCTCCACTGAGAACCCTTCCTCATATTTCACTGAAAAAAATTAGAGCCACTCACCAAGAGTTTTCTCTTTCCCTCTCCTCATTATCTCATATCACTCACACGTCTTCCCCTATTACCTCCTCCTTCACCCCTTTTCACATGAAGACTTGACCCCTTTCCCTTTGCCCAGAACCATCTCCAGGAACCATTAATCCCACACAATCCTTCCCATCTTCTCCAGCAGATTGCCTCTCCATCATCCCCACTTTTAATAATTATCCCTCTCTTATTGTCTACTAGCTATTTTTTGCTGCCTACGAACATGTCTCCCATCCTTAAAAAAGACCCTCACCTTCTTACTAGCTGTCATCCTATATTGTTCCTTCCTTCCATGGCTAAACTCCTATAAGTGCCTCCACTTTCTCTCCTCTCACTGCTTTCTATACTCTTTTCAGCCTGACTTCCAACTTCATCATTCAACTAAAACTGCTCTCTCCAAAGCTACCAGTCATCTCTCCACAGTCAAGTCTAACGGTTTTTTTCTCAGTTCTCTTCCAGGCTATCTGCAATAGCCTGCTGGTTGGTTTCCCTGACTCAAGTTGCTCCCCTATCCAGTGCATCCTTTACCCAGCTACCAAAATGGTCTTCCTAAAGAACAGCTCCAACCATGTCACTCCCTTACTCAATGAACTCCAGTGCTCCTATAGCTACCAGGACCAAACAAAATCTTTTGAACTTTTAAAACCTTCACAGTCTGGTACCATCCTACCTTTCCAAATTGTTTACACTTCATTCCTCTGTAAGATCACTCTATGATCCAGGGACTCTGGCCTCTTTGCTGTTCCTCACACTTATCAAAGCATCTCTAGACTTCATGGGGGACAGGGAAGGGAATAAGCTGTTATCATCCCTATTTTACAGTTGAAGAAACTGAGGCAGACAGAGGTTAAGTGACTTACCCAAGGTCACACAGCTAGTACGTATCTGAGGCTGAATTTGAATTCAGATCTTCCCGATTCCAGGCCCAGTTGTCTATCTACTATGCCACCTCGCTGGCTACCTTTTGCTAGCTCCACCTATGGCTTTTCACTTCTGCCCCCATGCCTGGAATGTTTTCTCTTTATCTCTGCCTCCTGGCTTCCCTGGTTTCTGTCAAGACTCCATTAAAAATCCCCACTTCCGCAAGAAGCCTTTCCCAGTTGTGGCTTTTTGCTCCTTCCTCCTCCTCAGCCCCTCCTCCCAGTTCCTTCCCTCTGAGATGACCTCCCATTTATACAAATATGTCTTATAAGTATATAGTTGTTTGCATATTGTCTCCCCTGATTAGGATGTGGGTATCCTGACAGCATGGACTGCCTTTCTTTGTATCCTCAGCATATAGCAAAGTGCATGGCACACAGTAAGTGCTTAATAAATGCTTATTGACTTGTTCTGTCCTCACATCCTCCTCTCTCCTCCAGAGTCCCTACCTAGAGCTGGGAGAAGAGATAATAATAACATTGAAGTCCCACATCCTTCTGTTTCCTGCCCAGGACTTCAGAGTCATTAAAGATACTTTAAAAATAGCATGGGCTTTAAAAATTAGCCTTAGATAATCCACAAGGCAGAAAATGAGAAGTGACTCTCAGAACCAGGACAAATAGTAATAATAACAATCACAATAACAGGAACAGCAACAAAAATGACATTTTAACAGGCAGCATAATGTACTGTAGCAGTTTTGAAAAGTGTGGTCCTGAGACTCTTTCAAGGGGGTCCTCGAAGTCAACAAAGACTTGTCGTTCATAATAATTCCAAGATGTTTTAATTTCTGATGCAGTAAATTTTGGTAGCTATTACCCACATAAATAAAAGTTCATTGTAGGGGGAGGGGTCCTCAATATTCTGTAAGAGACTAAAAGGGTCCTGAGACCAAAAAGTTGGAGAACTGCTGGGGTAGGGGATCTTTAGCCCTGGCTGCGGCATCAGGGAGACCTGAGTTCAAGTCCTAGTTACATGACCAAGAAATAGTCATTTAACTTCAAAGGACCCCAGGCAACTCTCTGAAGCTATGATTTACAGCCCACTTGTTGATCTATATGGAATGGGGAGATCCTCACATTGATGAAATCCCCAAACCACCAAAAAACCCAAGCCACAAAATTATTTACAAAGTGCTTTTCCCACCATAACCTTATAAAGTAGGGAATATAATTATCATTATCCTCATTTTAGAAAGGAGGAAGCTGAGACTCAGAGAGGGGAAATAATTTGCCCAAGATAAAACAATTCCATGTTCATTAAGTGCCAGCTATATTTAAAGCACTATGTTGTGTATTCCTTCTACCTCTAGATTGGAAAAGATAAAACTACTTTACAAACTATACTCTTAATTCAGTGTCCATACCTAGAAGAAAACTAACTTTCAATATGCATGTTTACTTGGTATGTGCATAAGTAACATCTAAATCCTTAATATATTGGGTCAGGTCTTGGGTGTGAATTGGACTTTTGTACAATAGGAAGAGAGGTGTTATAGAAGAGAATGGATAGAGGCCTGTCTGGAAACCATCAGAAGGCAGTTGTGAAAGCTATCTAGTTTTTAGTGAGAGGAGCGGACCAGTGGACTGAAGAAGACTGAGCAGTAAGTTTGGGAATCCAGTCCCTGGGCCTTGCAGAAATTAGCAAGAACAGGGCCAAGTGGGTAGAATCCTATCTGGCAGCCCTGTCCTTTCCCAGGTAGCTAATGGAACAGTGACTCCAAGTTGAGGGGCTGGTCCACTAGAGAGTGTACATGGGAAAAGCCCTGGTCTGAGAATCAGGAGAATGTGATCCCAGTCCCAACTTTGCTAGTGAATTTCCACGAAACCTTGGGCAAGTCTCTTTCCCTTCTTTTGTCTCACTGAAACTGAGTGGAATGAGTCCCATGACTAAAATATGGCCCTGGAAAGGTATGCCTTATTCAGAAGAAATAAGATAGGCAAAAGAGAAGGCAGAGTATTATGTATATATGTGTGTGCATGTGTGTATATACATATATACACATATACATATACATCTATACACAAACATATATACACATTTATAGATATACATATACTATAATTAAATACTGAGATAGATAGATAGATAGATAGATAGATAGATAGATAGATAGATAGACAGACAGACAGACAGACAAGACAAATGGAAGAAAACCAAGAATCAGAGGAGGGAAGCATAGAAAAACCACTTGGATGAAGGTCAATGAAGACAAAAATAGAAACAATATTTTTGTGGGAATATACTACAGACCACTTGGACTTAGAAGGAGGAAATAGATGAGGGTTTTTAGAAGGGCTCAGATACCTGGCATGAAGGCATGACCAGACCTGTGATTTTATTATTAAAGGGAACATGAGAATGAAGGAACTCCCTCTATTGATGCATTTCTGAAGGTTAAATGACTTGCCAAGGCTCATAAAGCCATTGGATGTCAAAGGCAGGAACTGAACTAAGATGCTCCTAGCTCTGAAGATGGCTCTCCATCCATTACACTCAACTATCTCTCTGCTTTAAAGGACTAGATTCACATCACTAGGAAAAACTACTTCCTGCGGTTGCAATGATGGGAACTTTGGTAGGGAGTGACAATTCTACCTTAGAATTTGTGATCAAGAAGAGGAAAGCTAGAGATGTTCCCTAAATTTTTAAAGAGTCAATTTCAAAGGCTACAGAAAAAGGGTAAGATTCTATGGACAAAAATTCTACAGGAGAAGTCAGTACAGGAGGTATAATAATAGCTAGAACTACATAGGACTTTAAGATTTGCAAGGTCCTTTATATGTTATCTCATCTGATCCTTAGAGCAACCCTATGAGGTAGGCTATTATTACCCCCATTTTATAGGCAAGAAAACTGAGGCTCCATGAGGTTAAGTGACTTACCCAGGGTCACACAGCTAACAGTATCAAAGGCTGGATTTGAACCCAGGTCTTCCTAGTTTTAAGTCTAGAACTCTTTCCACTGTATCACATAACTACCTGAATACACAAAGAGAAAAAGTTACAGTGAAGAAAAAGGACTAATTGTCTAAAGAGATTGATATGGATGCATAGAGAACTCACCAATCAACTTCAATTTTTCCCTGGGTAAGAGACAGGACTCTCTTGCTTGAATTGAGTTACCTCACTCCCAGTGGGAGAGTTCCTTCACTCTGTACTGTCTGGTAAATATTCTCCTATGTATGCTTTCTCTTATTTTTATTTTATCTTACTACCAATTTGGATAAATGGGTTTCTTTAAAGAAAAATACCCATGTCTGAGAGATACAAGCAAGGGCAAATATTGGACACTGAATATAAAAGCATAGCACATGTCTATAAGATTCCTGTTAGGAGGTAAGGTAGATGGGGAGACACAGTAAAGACATCTAAAATAGATGAGGTAGGTGTATTCAGGAAAAGAAATGAATCAAAGAAGGATTGACTGCTACTAGCTGGATTGCCAATTTCAGGGTAACATAGCTGAGCTTTGTTCACGTGAGAGTTGGGCAGTACTAAATTAAAGGCCCTTCCAACCCTGAGATTTCGTTGATTTCTCTCTGGGCCTCTGTTTTCATGTATACAATTATTTTGATTAAAAGTTGTACTATCAATTTCAAAGGGGTTTTGTGAGGAGTGTTTGACAACCTCAAGGCAACATAGAAATGTAAAGTGTCATCTTCATCATCATCCTCTATAAAATGAGGTCAGGTTAGCGGGAGGATTAGATTTCATTTTGAGCATTATGCTTTAGGAAGAGCATTGGGTATAGGGCATGAGGATAAGCCCCTCTCCACTAGTTCAGCCAAACTTCTCCCCCTTTATTTGCAGGGAACTCCTGGGGTTGCTTTCAGATAGAAAAGAGAATACACAGACTGGAAAGAGTCTAGAAAGAGATAAGACTAGAAAGAGATATACAAATCTAATTACACAAAGGATCTGGAAAGAAAGCCATGTACGCTGAAGAACCAATGGCCAATGGAGACAGAGCAATGGGAGCAACTGTGGGAGAAAGTCAAACCAAGGACCTTGTCTTCCCTTAAAGGTCTATTAGAGAACCCCATGCATTGAAGAATGATAACTAAGGAGGCATCATGGGAGGAACAAACCTGAGGACTTTGCTCTCGTTAGTACTAGAGGGATCAGCACAACAGGGAAACAGATGCACTCAGGGTACATGGAGCTATCCTTTTTCTGGGTACTCTGAGTTACATGGCCTTGGTGGCTCCCAGGAGGGAGATAGACTCTAGCAACCATGAGCAACAAAATCTAACACTGTATGTTGGAAAGACTGTTTAGAATCCTGTGGAAGGTGGAGGAGAATTTTCCTGATGGTCAAAGGGCTATAAACCCATTCTAGATTTCTTTGTTAGGATAAACTAAACCCATCATATAGATGTATTTGTTAGCCTGAGTGCTTGCATAGGAACCTGAGGGCCCTGTAGGAGAGACAAAAATGAGTCAAATACAGGCATTCCTAAAATTTCTTGGATTGGGATTAGAAGCCAGAACAATTTAGTGGAAGACCTCCTCAAAATTGTACCTAGGTCCAGGATGATATAGAATCATTAAAGAAAGAACCTTAGTACATAGAATGTCAAAGTTGTACTTTTAATATTGAATTTAGATTTTCAAACACTCAGGATGATCAACTGCACCTGTTCAGAGAATGGTGACCGAAAGGTGAAAGCCCTGTCAAGTAGTTGAAAACACTGAGTATGCTTAGCCTGAAAAAGAGAAGTTCCACATGTGATTTTTGCTATTGTTCTTCAGTTACTCAGTCATGTCCGTTTCTCCATGACCTCACGATCCACAGCACATCAGGCCCTTCTATCCTCCACTGTCTCCCAAAGTCTGCCCAAGCTCACATTTGTTGCTTCTGTGACACTCTATCCATCTCATCCTCTGCTTTCTCCTTTTGCCTTCAATTTTTAGGAGGCTTTAAAACATTTCTCTGCTAAACAGAATGATCTTCAGACTTAGAAGCATAGGGAGGAAAATGATTTACCAAGGAAATGAAACCGAAGATAAATGAGGGAGATGGTTCAGAGCTGCCCTAGCAGTCCTTAATTAACTTCAGGTCACGAAGGCCTATGCAAACTATATCTCAAGTTACTGAAAGGGACAGCTGTGAATGCTGAGCCAGTAGTGTTGGTGATCTGTGAAAATCTGTAGTAAATGGGAGAGCTGCTACAAGAATGAAAATAGGCAAATGCCATGTTCTGCATTTAAAAAAAAAAAGATACATTCTTCAGATTTATGGCCTAGGGTAGTCAGCTTAATTTAACTCCTGGCAAAATTCTGAACAAATTACTCAAGGTATGGTTTGTGAACACTTAAAATGGAAAGTGGTGATTACTCTGAACCAGCACAGAAAAAAATCCTGATAGACTAATGTCATTTTTTTGGATAGGGTCAGTAAACTATTAAAATCAAATGACTGCCACAGCATACTTGTATATTGGCGAGGAATCTGGCAGTCTCTTAAAACATCCTCGTGAACAAAATGAAGAGATGTAGGCTATATGATATAAATGGATTTGAAGCCAGTTGTCTGGACCCCGAAAGCAGTGATTAATAAATTCACGAATGCTTTGAATTAATTCCAGTTAATTCCAATTAGTTAAGAATGTCTTTAATAGATTACCACATGAATACTGGCCTTATGTGTACTGTTCAATATTTTAGTCAAAGACTTGGATGAAGACATGTTGATCACATTAAGTGAAACAAAGCTGAGAAGGATATATAACATCAGGCTTGTCAGTCAGTCAGTACACATTTATTAAGCATTTACTATATGCCAGGCACTGAGCTAAGTACTTGGGATAAAAAGAAAAGCAAAAGACAGTCCCTGCTCTCCCCACAGTCTAATGGAGGAAGACAACAAGCAAAAGCTAAATACAAATAAGCCATATATAGAATAAAAAGGAAAAATCAGATAATAATAAATAATAAATAACAGAAGGAAGGCACTAGAATTAAGAGACTGAGAAAAGGCTTCCTAAAGAAGGTGGGTTTTAAACTGGGATTAGAATGATGGGCTGAATTTCAGAAGATGAAATTTTATAGGGATAAATGTAAAGTCCTACACTTGGGTTCAAAAAATTAATTACACAAGAACTAGATTGGGGAAGTTCAGCTAAACAATAGTCCAGAAGAAAAAGGTCTGATATTCTAGGGAGTGGGGGTTTTAGTGGATGGACTACAAACTCTGTTGTGTGAGTCAACAGCATGATGACAGTCAGAAAGGCTAATGTAATCTTAGGCTGAATTAATAGAGGTATTTTGCCATGGTCGGTGTTCCTTTTGATGTGCCACAATTTGGAAATGACATAAAGTTCTTGATCTAGAAGAAGGAACCAAATGTTATGTCACTTAAGGAAGATTGAAGGAACTAGGAGTATTTAATACACAGAAGAAAATTTTGCAGGAAAATGGTCTATGTCTCTCCAAGTATTTATAAGGCTGTCATATGAAAGAAGCATTATATTTGTTTTGCTTGGTTTTAGGAGACAGAATTAGGAGCAATGGATAAAATGTGGTAAAATGAATATTAAAAAAATAGAATGGGCTGTTTCAGTAAGTGATGAGTTTCTTGACAATGAAGGTCTCTAACACAGGCCAAGCTCCACTCATGGGAGCTGTTGTAGAGGGGATCCATGGTTCATCTAGTTGGCCACTGAGATTCTTTCTAGGTTTTTAAGTTCTACAAAGACACAGCATTACTGAAGGAAGAACCTTAGAACATTCAATGTGAAAGCTGTGCCAGATCTTTTAACATAAAACAGACTTTCCGGATCTGAGAGCTCATCTTCCCCAAGGTTATGTAGCTATTAAGTGGCATGGCTCAAACTAGAACCAATCTCCCACTTTCTAGGCAGGGTTTTCTCCATCATATTGTGCCAGGTGGTAGAACAGGAGTGCTGTCCTGGAATTCAGGAAGCCTGGCTCAGTCCAGGCACTTTCTGTGTGACTATGGGCAAGTCATTGTACTGTTCTGAGTCTGTTTCTTCATCTATAAAATAGGAATAATAAAATCCTAATGATAACAATAAATGATAATGATAATATATCATGGTAATATAATTATTATAATAAATATAATAATAATACCAATATCATTATTGTGAAGAAAGCATTTTATAAACCTTAAAGCACTATGGAAGGGGGAAATATTATTATAAGACAATAAATCTAGAGATGAACAGGACCACTTCTAGTCCAATCTCCCCATTTGGTAAAAAAGAAACTGAGGCCCAGAGAGTTTAAATGAGTTGCCTACAGTCACATAGGCAGTAAGCACCAGAGGGCTTGAAACCAGGTCTCCTGACTCAAGAGTCAATGGGCATCCTATTCGATTTTCTATCCTTCTCTACATCTACTACCATGCTTCCGCCTAATTATAGAATTACCATAATCATCTCTAGCCCCTTCCTTCTCCTGCTTTTCTTCATATTCTCTCTCTCCCTTTTCTTTTCCATTTTTTCTTTCCCTTTTCCCTTTCTCCTTTTCTCCATCTTCTCTTTTTGTATCCTCTCTCTATCCATTCCTTTTCTCCTCCCCTCTATTCTTTCCTCTTTATTTTCTTCCTTTCTCTGTTCTTGCCCTTTTCTGTTCATTCCCTCTATTTTCTCTCCACTCTCCCTTTTTCTCTTTATTTTCTCCCTCTCTGATTTCTATTCTCTTTCTGTCTCTTTTCCCTCCATCTCCCCACACACCTTCAGTTTAAAGTCAGTTCTCAATTCTCTGTGTGACCCCAGCCTTCTTCAAGTCCTTGCCAGCACCTGAGCAGGGTGGTGCCAAGAGGTGTGTAGCTGGCACAGAAAGGTGTGTGTCTAACTATCCAAACCAATATTGAAGTGACTTGGGCATTATATGTCACTTTGTTTTATCCCAGCCTTTCCTTTCCCTTGGGAACACAGAACAGTAGAAAAAAATAAAAATACACATACTGACCACTGGTAAACAGTGTTACAGAAGGAATTCGTGGTCATAGTCAGGCTGAATGCATGGGAGTTATACAAGCCTGTGGCTTTTAAGATCCCTTTCCAGTCTTAGATTATCTGACTTTAGTTACCCAGCCTACATGCAAAGAGAAGAATGAAGAAATTCTTCTTCAGTGACAACTAATAGCTTTGCAAAATGGACCATTCAATTTTGGTGTGGTTCTCATTATTATTATTAGTTAATATTAATTATTATATATTATTATAGAGTATGATATACATTTATTAGTTAATATTATTATTATTTATTAATGTTTCTTTGAATTGAGCCAAAATCTGCCCTGGCAACTTCTATTGCTCTTAAAAGTGCCCTCTAAGATCAAGCAGAACAAGAATGATGCATCAATTCAACAAGATCTTCCATGGGATAACCAGTCAAGTACTTCAACATAATAATGACTTCCCACTGCACCCCACCCTCCCCCCCAAGCATTCTTTACTCCCCTGGAAGGGGGCTGAGTCAGGTTTTCTTGGCCTGACTAAATAGAGGTCACTTTCTTGGGGCAGGGTATGAGGATAATCCTGACTTTTCCCCTGAATCTGAGAGAGCTTCCTGGAAGAGGCCGTGTGTACGTTGCCTCCAAACCCCAGTAGGGTGCCTCATCTCTGTTCTTCTGAAGTTGCTGAGCCATCCCCTACAGGACTCGGTTCACAACCCACCTGGCTTTTCCCTCAGATAAGGCTGGTTGGGGCTTGACCTGTCTGGGTGATTGAGGGGAGATACTCTGACACAGCTGTTTTGAGAGCCAGTCCTCTCTTGGTGGACAGAGTGTGAGGTCACCCAGGGTTATAAATACAGAAGGAGAAGGTCAGGGGGGTCAAGTTACCACAGCTACTGCCACAGCTACCCTACTCAGGTGCAAATCTCGGCCTGATTTTCTTGATCCTCTCTCAGAACAAACCTGTCTCTTGGTCAGCCTGTCCAGCCCAGAAAACAGACTATATAGTTTAGGGGCACCCATCCCCAGGCTGGAGCTAGCTGACGTGCGAGGGCCAGGAACAGGGCAAGGCACTTATGCCAATAACAATATAATCTGTGGCCCGGAACCACAGCTGCTGGCTTATACAAAGTGGGTTCAAGCTGGGGGGGGGAGGGAGTCTTCTCATGAATCATCCTCTTTGGTTGCAGCGCCCACTCAAGGTTTCTTTAGGGAGCATCAGGATTCATTCCACATATAGGTAGGTCTGTACAAAAAAGGTAAAGGGCTCAGCCTCTATGAAAGCATTCAGGTTAACAACACATGGAACATAGGGCAGGCTTTATTTGGCCCAATATAAAGAATAAAACAGAAAATATTCACGCACACACACCCCAAGCCTAGAAATAAGTAAAAAATTTTCCTTTCCCCTATGGTGAGCTCCCGTCTCTGAGACTACCCCAGGGTTGAAAGTTCTCCCCTCTCTCTCATACAGGAAAAGAACTGGGGTCCATAAAAAGTTGACCCCTCTCTCTAATGAGCACCGCCTCCTATATAGTCACCTTTAGACTTCTAGTACTACCTTGGTTGAGCCCCAGTCCTTCCCACACCCACCCACACCCACTCCAGTAGGGTGTAAAGTACTTAAGGTTTGCCACAGTATCAAACAACCCTTTTGATGGAGCCCCAGTATTTCAGCCTTAGAGTATCACCCTGGTTGGGTCAACTCCCCAAAGCAGAATATCCCCTGGGCATGCACCATTCACATAACTCATAAGTACTAGTGAGAAGCAAAGTTGAGGTTGGCCCTTCCATATCATAAGTGCCCCTTGCTGCTTCTTGGCTTCAGCGGCTTCTTGGTCTCAGAATTCTTCCATCAATCTGTCACTGTCACCTCTCTCCTGTCAGCTCATGTTCCTGCAGCTCCCAGCTTGGCCTGGCACAGGAACGCCGTGTAGTTCTACTGCCGTCTTTAGCCACTGCCGCCTCTAGGGTTACATGGCTCCCCGTTCTCCCGGGGCCACGTGGTTTCCCATGAGTCCATCGGAGGGACCTCAGTTTTGCCCAGTCTTCTTCTCCTTTAGGGAACCAAGTCCAAATCTCTGTATGCAGCACCTCTCCTCTGCTTCTCTCAGGAATGCCTTGTAGTTCTTCTGCTGTCTTTAGCTACAGCCCTCTCTGGAATGCCATGGTAACCCATACTAATCCCTTCTGTCTCCCTTATGGGGCTGTCAGTCAATCAGTTGTCCTAAGTTCTCCTAAAGTTCTCCTCTTTCCTGAGAAGATGCCTCCTCTCCTTCTCCCCTCTATCTCCTTATCAGTGGATATTAACATACTGGAGATTTGAGTCAGGAAAAAAAAAATCCATAGTCAAAGGTGAGGCTCAGTTTGGAGCAAGAGTAAATCAGGAAAACAAGATAAACCTAACTCTTCCATGGAAAAAGGAACCCATGCTCTAAGCATTAGGCTGATCCTTTATGAGCTTCATAAGGAAATTCTGATTTGCACTTTCCTTTTGGGGATCAAGTGATTTCTATCTTGGGGCTTCCCAGGTTGAAAGTTTAGGAGCTCTGTAAGCCGAACTGGGGGGGGGTTGTAATTAGAGATTTCTAAAAGTCCTTAGAAGTTAAGAGCTTTTGTTTATGTGGGTAATATCTATCCAAATGTGCTGCATTAGAAGTTGAAACATTTTAGTAGTATTATAAAAATAGTTTCACCTTGAGAAGGTCCTAGTGACCCACAAGGGTCCCTAGACTACGCTTTGAAAACCAGTGCCAAAGAGGATCAATCCAATACATTAAAGACTGTCTTTTTCACATTACGTGGGAATCAGCACAGCCTAGGCTATCCCTCATTTTTACCATATGATTAACCTGAATCTTGTGTTTATTTGCTGACCTCTAGACCACTTCTTGAGTGTGAGTCATATGCTGCCATCTACTGATGCTTGCTGTTCACAGCGTTCTCCTTCACCACTGGCGTCATCTGAAGTTTTGATTTTTCAGAGACTGTAGTATTTTAGGATTCATAGCCATATAGCATCACCAGGAGAAATTTAAGGTTAAAAAGTAGGTTCTTGCATCAAAGAGCAGCTTAGGATTCCTGAAGTGATAGGCAGTTTCCCAAACAGGATCTCAAACACTCTCCTTCTTGTTCAATTTTGGATTTAGTTCATTTCATTTCAGTTCAATTTAGTGTATTAAATATTTATTAAGCACCTATAAAACAAAAATGAAAAGTTCCCAAGGAACTTATATTTTACTGAGGAAATAAAACATGCCTACATGATGAAAGGTTAGGGAGTTAGGGCGATCAAAGATAGATCTGACAATGTGCTTGTTCTAGGAATGTTTGAAGGACAGAGTCCTAACAGACGGGGGAATCAGCAGAGATTTCATGGAAGACTTATTGTTTATCCATAGTGACTGCCCAGGAGATGTGCACTGATATATTCACTTAATCCCAACTGCATGTCATAGTCTGAACAATAGATATCTTCATCTCTTCAGTTTTTCCTATGTAGATTATTTATCTAGTCTCTTTTTTTATTTATACATTTTGTTTTGACACAACAATCACTTTGCAATATACAGCCTCCAATTATAACTTCTCTTAAATAATAATAGTCATTAACAATGATAGCTAATATTTATTTAGAGCTTTAAGATTTACAAAGCACTTTAACATCTAATATAGTGACTTTTAACCAACAGCAAATGAAACACTGCACTCAGAAAGAAATGTATTTTAACATTAGTCATACAGAATGGCTAATATAGCCAATCTCTTTAGAAGAGTCATGAATCTCACTGAGGTGACTCCACATTATTCTTGTGGGTTGATGCAATCAATACTATGTCATCTACAGACACTAACATCTGGAGGACCTTACCGTCATTTGGTATCTTATCCTTTTTCAAATGTCTTGAGAATAGACATTCAGTGCTTTGAAAAAGAGTGCTACCTTGACAATAGATTGATTCTATGTATACTCTACTTGTTACAGGCCAATTGCTCTTTCTAACTTTAAAGTTCCATTTCAACTTCTCTACGTAGCACAATAGGGACTGAAATGTTGAGTTCAAATATTCATTGTAAAGCTCTATTGACATTGAAGAAGAAAATATATCATTTTAGAAATCTTCACGGATCTGTTTCATTTTTTGTCTATTTATTTTCCTTACAGGTTCATCTAGAAATGCTTTCGAGATGATGTGGCTTAGTCAGGTTTACCAGATTCATTTTCCTCTCCAGCATACTTTGCTGCTTTGTGAAGCATGGCTGCTTGTAATCTTCTATCCTTCTCTTCTTTAGAAATGTTTATATATCAAACTGGTGTCTTTAGCAGCTGTGTCTTTCTGCTTGGCAAGAGTCAATCACTCAGTCAGTCAATAAACCTTATTAAGTACCAGTCAATTAATGTACCAGTCACTGTGCTAATTACTCGGGAAACAAAGAAAGGCAAAAAATAATCCCTGCCCTCGAGGAGCTCACATTCTATTGGGGAAAGACAGTAAACAAAAAGAAGCTGAAGGAGGGGGTGGAAAGGGGAAGAAGAACCAGATGCAGGGACATGATGAAGTCTGGGTGGGAAATGACAGGATGGGTCCTTTCCTTAAACAGAGAATCTGGGAGGAGCTCTCACCTATGAGCACCTTCTACCCTCTCCAGTTAGAGGAAGAGACAAAGAGTAGGAGAGATACTGAGGAGGTGTGAGATTCAGAGTTGATTATCTTGCAGGATAATGAACTTCTGGAGACCATGATGAAGTCTAGGAGTAGTCCAAGAGGATCAAGCATTGACCAAGGCAATTTCTGGGCTATTCTGGACTCTTGCTTATGGAGTTTGCTTTTAATCAATTTACATTTCAGATAAACTTTGGGAGAAAATAGTGATAATCCGAATCAATGTCTTGTACTTTATCTATTTCCCATTTTTTAAAATAGCTTTTTTCAAAAGATCCTATTAGAGCTACGGTAATTATCCATAATGTGTTCTCGTATATTTTTTCTTTTAGTATGGTATTGATTTTTACTTTTGCCCTAACTTACTAATAGCCTTCCTGTTTACAAACAGCTGATTTAGAAATGATTCTCACATTGGTGACCAATCATTTCCTATCTGTTAAAATACAGTCAGGTTCTTTTTGTGTGTGTGATGTTTAGTGCTCATCATGTCCAGAACTTTCCAACTTTCTTATAAAAGAAAGTATTCATGACATAGAGATGTGAGATTCTTACATAGCCTAAATAAAGCCTTTTGTCTCTTTTAACTCTTAATGCGAAATCATTTTTTTCTGAAAAATATTTCACCATCTTCTCCTGTGCCTACTTTCACATAGAAGTCATCAAGTATCAGTATATACTGACTGGAAAATCTTTGCCAGTTCTTCATAAAATTTCTCTACCTCTTCATCCTTTGTAACAAATATTGTAACAAATATAAGCTGCAGTTATCCTCAGAATGATTTCTTTGCTTATGCTCATCATAAACATCACAACAGTCAGAAGATCATTCCCGTGAAATGCCTTTGGAAACATGATAAAAGCAATTCCACCAATTCCCTCATTTGTCATTTTCACGAGGAATCTAAGCCTTCTTTTAGTTAAAAAACATTTTTTTACACTTTCATTTTATTGTTTTTATGTTACATTTACAGATTACTCTCACTTTGTGAGAGATTTCTTAATCAGTTAAGTAACACTAAATTCATGCAACATTTCACATGTGTAGCACCTCCTCAACTTCTCTAATTTTTAAAATTAATAATAATAATAATAATAGCTAACATTTATATAGTGTTACTATGTGTGCCAGGCACTGGGCTAATCACTTTACAATTATTATTTCATTCCATCCTCACAACAACCCTGGGTTGCTATTATTATTCTCACTTTACAGATGAGGAAGCCAAGATAAACAAAAGTTAAGTGACTTGCCCAGGGCCACACATCTAGTAAGAGTTTGAGGCCAGATCTGAACTCAGGTCTTCCTGACTCCAGGCCCAGTGCTGTGTCTACTGCATCTCCTAGCTTCCTTCTTCTTACTCTCTATCCTACTGGAGAAAAACAAAGAAAAAAAAGCACATTTCTTGTAACAAATATACATAGTCAAGCAAAACAAAATCCCCCAATGGCTGTGCACAAAAAAATATACATGTCTCATTCCACACCCTAAATCCATCACCTTTCTGTCAGGAGATGGATAGCGTGTTTCATCACTGGTTCTCTAAAATTATGGATAGTCAATGTACCGATCCTAGTTCTTACAGCTTTCAAAGTTATTTCTGTTTCAAAGTTGTTGTCACTACAGAAATTGTTCTCCTGGTTGTGCTCATTTCATTACTTATTAGTTTAAAGAAGTCCTCAAAATTGCTCATTTTTCAAATTATATCAACTTTATGGTATAAATTATTCATCCAGCTCTGCTTACTTTAATTTGCTTCCATTCACGTAAATCTTTCCATGTCTTTTTGAAATCATCTATTTCCTCATTTCTTAGAGCACAACAGTACTCAACTATCAACTATGCTGCAACTCAGGCAACCACTTCTCAATTGTCAGACATCCTCTTAGTTTCCAGGTTTTTTGCCACCACACAAAAAGCTGCTACAAATATTTTTGTACATAAAGGACCTTTTCTTCTTTCTTTGACCTCTTTTCTGCCTAGGTCTAGCAGTGGCTTAAGCTGTTTGGTAAGGTTGCTGTTTTTGTTTTTGTTTTTTTATAATTCCAGATTACTTTCCTTGCTTTCATTTAGCTTCAATTTCCTTTTGTCTACCGATTTTATTTATAGGGGGGAAAATGCCAATATTGATATGGTTCAGTTCCTCTAGTAGAATAACAACTCAATGAAAATGATCTTATATTTAGAGTACAATAATTTCATGTTTCTAGATTTTAAAAAATGTGATTCTTTGTACATTCCACCCCTTTACTGCTACTTGGACACAAATGCTCCAGGTGGAAGGGGACCATGTTAGACTAAGGGATATTTTGCTTTTCTTGTTTATTTCGTGGGTTCTCATGGGCAAATAATTAATCATCTGTTATTCAACATACTGGTCTCATTGTGCTTTGGTAGGTTGGTCTTCTAGTAGTAGACAGTCCATAACTGGGAATGTATTCAGCATCTTCAAATACTTGGGATAACCTCAACACTATGTTGAGGCATTGGAATAGGGAGAAATTATTATTTAAAATAATAACATCTTTTTAAAAAAATAAATCTTTAATAATATCTTTTGCTTTTACTTTTGGATTGGAAAAGATCAGTTTATGTCCCCACCCTAAAAAAAAGGCAATGCCAAAGAGTGTTCAAATTACCAAACAATTGTGCTCATTTCACACACCAACAAGGTTATCCTTAAGCTAGGCTTCAGCAATACGTGAATTGAGAATTACCAGAAGAGCAGACTGGTTTTCAAAGAGGCAGAGGAACAAGAGACCAAATTGCCAACCATTTCTGGATTATAGAGAAAGCGAGGTTGTTCCAGAAAAACGTCTACTTCTGCTTCATTGACTAAAGCACTTGATCAGCAAAGTGTGGCAAGTCCTCAAAGGGATGGGAATACCAGATCATCTTACTTGTCTCCTGAGGAACTTGTGTGCAGTCCAAGAAGCAACAGTTAGAACCAAACACGGAACAACTGATTGGTTGAAGATTAAAAAAGGAGTATTGCGAGGCTGTATATTGTCACCTTATTTATTTAACTTATATGCAAAGGACATCACGTGAAGTGCCAGGCTGGATGAGCAAGCAGAATTAAGGTTACCAGGAGAAATATCAACAATGCTACCACTCTGACAGCAGAAAGAGAAGAATAAAGAAGACTCCTGATGAGGGTAAAAGAAGAGAATGTAAAAGCTGGCTTGAAGCTTAACATCAAAACACCCAAGATCTTGGTAACTGGTCCCATCACTTCCTGGCAAGTAGAGGGGGAAGAAATGTCAGATTTTATATTCTTGGGCTCAAAGATGATTACATTCAGTGACTGCAGCCATGAAATTAAAAGACATTTGCTCCTTTCAAGGAAAGCTATGACAAATCTGGACAGCATACTAAAAAAAAGAGAGATTACCTTGCCAACAAAGGTCCATATAGTTAAAGCTGTGGTTTTTCCAGTAGCAATGTATGGCTGTGAGAGTTGGACTATAAGGAAAGCTCAGGGCACGGAATCGACACTTTTGAATTGTGGTGCTGGGGAAGACTTCCAAGAGTCACTTGGACAGCAAGGAGATCAAATCAGTCAATACTTAAAGAAATTAGTTCACACTATTCCTTGGAAAGAAAAATACTGAAGTTGAAGCTTAAATACTTTGGCCACATAATGAGAAGACAGGACTTATTAGAAAAGACCTTGATGTTGGGGAAGATTGAAGGCAAAAGGAAAAGGGGATGGCAGAGGATGAGATAGATAGATAGTTTCATAGCAGCAACAAACATGAGCTTAGACAGACTTTGGGAGACAGTGGACAGAAGGGCCTGGCGTGCTGTGGTCTATGGGGTCACAAAGAGTTGGGCATGACTGAATGAATGAACAACAACAACAACAAAAATTTCCCCCATATCCCTCCTCTTCTCCCTCCATGTAACAAAGTTCTTTTTCTTTAAGAAAAAGAAAAAATATCAGCAAAACTAATCAATATATCCAAAAAACCTAACTATATATCTATTGTTATATTGATATAACAATATATCTAACTATATCTTTATTATTTTTTCTTTTTTTAATAATTTATTTTAAATTATCAACAATCACTTCAATAAGCTTTTGAGTTTATCAATATTAGTCATCACACAATGTGGCTGTTACTGTGTATAATGTTCTCCTAGTTCTGCTCACTTCACTCAGCATCAGACCATACAAGTCTTTCCAGGTTTTTCTGAAGTCACCTGTTCATCATTTCTTATAGCACAATAGTATTCCATTACATTCATATACCACAACTTAACAATATATCTTTAAAAATCTAACAATAGGTAAAATGTTACACACTCTTAGACACTTCAACACACACATGCACACACACGCACACATGCACATGTACACACACACACACACACACACACACACACACACTCCCCTCTGTAAACATTTTGGTGGCAGTTCTCATATCTCTTCTTTGGGGCCATACTTGTTCTTTGTAATTTGAAAAATTCATTATGAATTGGATGAATTGCCTTTCTGTAATGCTCTGAGGTTTACAAATGCCCGACACCACAACTTAGTGAGTATACAAGGAATCACTCAGGCCTATCTTGTTTCTCACAGGAGCTTCCTTCACTCTTTGAGCCAGGAGGACTTCTCTGCTTTCCTGGTGAGACACTGTCAGTAGCCTAGATGGGGAGCCAAAAGCTGGCCTGGTCCCAAGCCTAATTCCTGGGCTCTGTGCCTGCATGCCAAGGGAGACTGTGGACAGAGTACCCAAAACATAAGTAAACAGACCACTAAAGGCCAGCGCTGACCTTTGAGTCACCTGATGCCCACTGACTCGGTCCCTACCATGGCAACCTTGGATTCTGTGTTTCCCCCAAACAAAGGCAGCCAGTGTATGTTTTGCTGTGCTGGGTGTTTCAGGACTGGGTTTAATCTCTGTGTTGTCAGCATTAGATAACCGTGAGAGTGACAAGGTTAGCTCTCTAAGTGCAATCTCCTCTCAGTATAGAAATCCCTCTGACAAGTCAACTTCTCCTTCATGAACACCCCCAGTGATAAGAGAGCTCACTACCTGTCACGGTATAAGGAGTGGGGGGAAGGGGAACTGGCCAATGAGGGCACAGTCCTTAGAGCATGTGTGTAATATGTTCTATTTGGCACCATCCCATGAGAATGTTTGTTGAACCTGTTTCTGTAACTGGGTGATGGTGTGTAAAGGAGGGACTCTGCCCCTAATTCACAGCATGCCTGGGTATCCCTTGACTGTTTCCTGTAAGCTTACTGAGTGGTGATGGGAAAGCCTGGTAATTGTGTAATTTGTAATTGTGTATACAAAAGGCTCAGCTGAACTGAAGAACCTTCCCTGGTTGGTGGCAAATTAGGCAAGAACTGCTGTATCCCTCAGGGATGGAGAGAGAGGCAACAGGTACTGACCCAAACCATCTTATTATCCCCTACCATGTTGTCTGAATCCATGCTGTTCTAAGGAAGAGGTTCTTAACCTGGAGGCCCAGCCGCTCCTGCTCCCATATAGGAGGAGCACTTTGTAAGAGCACCATAAAAGAAGGACACCATGTCCTTCTAGACCAGGAGTTCTTAACCTGGGGTCCAGGAGCTTATTTTTTAAAAATATACATCTTTTGAAAGCTATTTCCTTCATAAGTTTATTTTATGTAACTAAAAACATTATTTTGAGAAGAGATCCATAGACTTCATCAGAATGCCAGAGGTGTCCATCCCTGCCCTTCTCCTTACCCCACAAAAATAAAAAAAAAAGGTTAAGAACCCCCACTCTAAGGACTGTGGACTCATTGGCCTGTCCTTTACCACAAGAGGGATTCATTCCATTTTGGGATGGCTCTGAGCATTAGGAAATCCTTTCTAATATTTGGGATAAAATTTGCTTCTATTCCTTGTACTTCTGCCCCCAAGGCTCAGTGAGTTTAAGTGTGATCACTCTTCCACATGACAGCCTTTCAGATGATGATCTTGTCTCCTAAGTCTTTTCCTTTTTCTTTCATATTGGGGAATGCCTCCTTAAGTAACGTTGTTGTTATTCAGTTGTATCCAACTCTTTTTTTTTTTTTTGGTGAGACAATCAGGGTTAAGTGACTTGCCCAGGATGACACAGCTAGTAAGTGTCATGTGTCTGAGACTGTATTTGAATTCCCGTCCTCCTGACTCCAAGGCCACCTAGCTGCCCCTGTGTCCAGCTCTTTAGGACCCCATTTGGGATTTTCTTGGCAAAGATACTGAAGTGGTTTGCCATTTCCTTCTCCAGCTCACTTTCTAAATGAGGAAACTGAGGCAAACAGGGTTAAGTGACTTGACCAGGGTCACACAGCTAGTAAGTGCTTGAGGCTAGATGTGAACTCAGGTCTTCCTGATTCCAGGCCTAGCACCTACCTGCCCGTTTAAAGTTGTATCTTTTCCTTTTTTTCCCTATTATATCCATTTCTGAATATATCCCTCCTCATCCCTTACCCAGTAACAAAGAATTTAAAGGGAAGAGGAAAAACAGTTTGTCAAAACCAACCAGAAAAGCTGCTTATCAATTATGTGTGAAACATATGCAATGTTCTCCCCCTCCCCACCTCTGTATTGAAGGTACATCCTCTCAACTTTTCTCTGCGTCCAAACTTAATCATTATAGTTACACAGCATTCCGTTGTGTTGTTCTTTATGTCTACAAAGGCATCATCTACATTGTCTAACTAGTTCTATTTTACTCTGCATCAGTTCATGTGAGACTTGCCATGTTATTCTGGATTTTTCATATTGATCTTTCCTTGGGGCAGAGTAGTATTGATTATATTCCTATTCCATGATTTGTTTCGTCATTCTCTAGTCAATGGCTCTACTTTATTTCCAGTTCTTTGCTACCACAAAAAGTGTTACAATGAGGGACAGCTAGGTGGCACAGTGGAGAGAGCCCTGGAGTCAGGAGGACCTGAGTTCAAATCTCAGCCTTAGACACTTACTAGCTGTGTAACCCTGGGCAAGTCACTTAACCTTGATTGTCTCCAAAAAAATAAGTGTTGAAACGAATATTTTGCCATATGTGGAACCTTTCTTTCTGTCTTTGGCCTCCTTGGGTCAAATGCTTGGTAGTGAGATCTTCTTCTAAAACTGTTCAAGGAGGCAGCACGGTACAGTGGAAAGAATACTAGATTTAGAGTCAAATGACCTACGTTCAAATCCCAGCTCTAATATTTAGAAGTTGTGTGACCTCTTAGCTTCTCAGGGCTGTTTCTTCATCTGTTAAAGGAGAGTATTGGATCTATGATCATAAGCGTAAGCTCCCTCTCAATATTATAGCTTAAGAACACAGGGAGAAGAGACAGGAGAAGGAGAAGGGGACAGAGAAAATGTAGAGATAATCAGTCAATCAATAAGCATTTATTAAGTACCTACTATGTGCAAAAGATAGTCCCTGCCCTCAAGGAGTTCACAGTCTAAAGAGGGAGACAGCATACAAATAAACTATATACAGGATAAATAGGAAATGATCCTAGAGAGAGGGCACTAGAATTAAGAGGGATTGGAGGGGCAGCTAGATGGCACAGTGGATAGAGCTCTGGCCTTGGAGTCAGGAGGACCTGAGTTCAAATCCAGCCTCTGACACTTGACACTTACTAGCTGTGTGACCCTGGGCAAGTCACTTAACCTCGACTGCCTCACCAAAAAGCAATAAAAAAGGGGGGATTGGAAAAGGCTTTCTCATAGAAGATGGGATTTTAGCTGTGACTAAAGGAAGCCAGAGAAGCTAGAAGGCAGAGATGAGGAGGGAGAGCCTTCCAGGCATGAGGGACAGCCAGAGAAAACACCCAGAGCCAAGAAATGGAGTGTCTTGTTCAAGGACCAGCAAAGAGGCCACTTAAGAGAATAGGATAGGAAATAAAGTGTGAGAAAACTGGAATGATAGGGAAGGACGAGGTTAGAAAGGGCTTTGAATGCCAAACAGAAGGTTCTGTATTCCATCCCGGAGGAAACAGGGAGCTACTACAGTTTACTGAGTAGGGGCATGACATGGTCAGAGCGGCACTTCAGGAAAATCATTTTGGTGGCTGAATGAAGGATGAACTGAAGTGGGGAGGCTTTGCAGGCAGGCAGAACCACCAAGAGAGGATGAAGGAAGACACAAGAGCCTGGGATGGAGCATCTTGGGCAAGAAACCTTAGTCACTCTTGACTCTTCTTTCTCCTTTCTCCCCTCTAGCAAGTCGATCTACTGAATCTTCTTGTTCTTCCTTTTAAAAATGTGTCCCCCATTCACACCCCCATGACCAAGGCCTAAACTCTAGTTTAGCTTCTCATCACCTTTGGCCTGAACTAGTGCATTCATAGCCTCTAACTGGCTTCCAACTCATCCTCTGTACACGCTAGTTATCTTCTTAATGCACAGATCCCATCACATAACTCCTTGGCTTCCACGGCTTCTAAGTGTATTGCCAAAGAGTATAGATCCCATATACTAGAATTAAGGGCGCTCTACAGTCTAAACCCAAGTCATCTTTCCAGCTTAATCTCTAACAACTCCCATTCTGCTCCAGGCAGAACAATCTCATTAGTGAATCAACGCCTTGTTAATTAGCCTTTGCTCACGTGGTGTCCCCTGCATGAAAGTCTCCCCTTTCTGTCTTCCCCCCGTCCAGATTTCTTCATCTAATCCAAGGCAAGGCTTATGTTCTGAGCAGAACACTAGACCTCTGTCTTGTCTTGTTCTCTGACTCTTTTATGTATGTGAGTCCCATCTCCCCCCATAGCCAACAGACTGGGAGCTTCCTGAGGGTGAGGAATGAGCTGGATCTATTCCTCTTCTTTCTTCTCTTCCTCAAAAACTATAAGCTCGCTGAGGGCAGGTGCTAATATTATTCCTCCTCTTTTTCTCCCCAGACTTCGTGCTCCCCAAGTGAAGATCTCAGGTTTCCTTCTCTATTTGAATGGATCCTGGGTGGTCCATTGATTGACTGGCTAACAGAGAGAGGGAGCCCCAAGATTGACCTCTGAGGCCCAGGCCTTGTCTGGCTCCTATGGATTATGGAATCCTAATGCTCCTATAGACACAGGCACCTACAAGGCCAGTGCAGGAATCTTATGCTTTTACCCTCTCTGGGTATCCTGAAGGAAGTTCCAGGGAGACCTGAGAGAATGGTCTGCATTGTTTCCCTTTGGACGTTGTCCCTCTGTCTGCCTTCTTCCTCAGCTGTCAGGGCAGATGTGCTAGAATGAGGCTATTACCAGTTTATAATTAGGTTTGCAGACTCAGTCTTGAAAAGGTTCGATCACCACCTGAGACCTAAACCTGCCATCCAATGAAAATTCAGAACACCAAATTTTGTTTGTTAGCGGTCACAGGGAACAAGCCCTAACCTGGGCTACAGAGGTAGGTGGAGAGTAGGGAGGTACACACATTTGTGAGAAGACGGGAATCAAAGGACTAGATACAGGGCCCACTCTTAGTAAACTCACAATCCAGTTGCACAGCATATTATAAGCCAATGATAATAGCAGACAGGTAAATAGCACTTTTAAGGTTTATAGGCATTTAACCTGTATTATCTCATTTGATCTCCCATGATGTAGGCACTATAGCTATGATTATCTGGGTCTTACAGATGGAAACTGAGCCTCAGAGCAGCTGACTTACCCAAGGTTATAATCAAAACACAAACATTTGAGAAATTAAATGCTTCAAGTAAATACAATATTTACGTCAATATGTGAATGGAATCATGATTTCTTCATTCCTTCTCCCATCTTCCCTATTTCTGCTGAGGGCCTAGCTGTCCTCCCAATGATCACAGCTTTAGAACCTCCACCTTAAGAACTCTTGACCCTTCCTTCTTCCTCATCCCCCTCATCCAATAAGGCTGCCTCCACAACAGTTCTCCCCCTGGTCCCCTTCTCTCTACTCCCAGAGCCACTCTAGTTTAGACCCTGGTCACCTTGACAATACCTTTTACGCCACGTCTTATGCAGACAATATCAGTGGTCAAGTGTTTCAACCTACTTACATACAGCATAACTCTTCCAGTGAGTTGTTACCACAGCTCAATCTAATCCTGGTCTTAGTCATAGACTTTTAATAGAAACCTCCTTTCTAAGTCATCCTCTATCTCCTTTGAAGCTCCCTCCAGAAACTGGAAAAGAGCTTTAACAGCCCAGAGGTCCTTAACTTTTTTTATGTGTCTTGGACCTCTACGGCACTCTAGTGAAGCCCAGAACAGTATCTCCTCTGAATAATGTTTCTAAAATCCCAGTCGGTCAATAAGCGTTTAAGAGGAAGCTAGTTGGCTCAGTGGATGGAGCACTGGGCCTAGAGTCAGGAAGGCTTGAGTTCAAATGTGACCTCAAACACTTCCTAGCTGTGTGACCCTGAACAAGTCACTTAACCTCTGTTTGTCTTAATCCACTGGAAAAGGGAATGGCAAACCACTCCAGTGTCTTTGCCAGGAAAACCCCATGGATCGCATTGGTGTGACCAGAGGGTCATGAAGAATCAGGCACAACTAAACAACGTGTACCAGACACTGTGCTAAGCACTAGGGATACAAAGAAAGGCAAAAACCAGTCCTGCTCTCATGGTGTTCACATGGAGTTGTGTCATGCAAACAACTATGTGCAGACAGCTAAAATTAAAGATAATCACTAGAGGAAAGGCTGTGTAGCACTAAGGGGGATCAGGAAAGGCTTCTTAAAGAAGGGAGGCCTTTAGCTGAGACTTGAAGGAAGCCAGGAAAGGTAGGAGGTGAAGAGGAGGAGGAGGAGGAACATTGCAGGCATGAGGCACAGCTGGTGAAAATGCTGAGTCAGGAGATGGAGTGTGGTGTATGAGGAAAAGCAAGGAGACCAATGCCATTGGGTCAAAGGGTACATGGAGGGATACAAGGTGCTATGAAGACTGTTATTATCCCCATCTCACAGATGAAGAAACTAAGACTCAGTGTGGCTGGATGTATGAAATAAAATGCATAGAATTACAAAGGAAACCAGTTCCATTGAAATATAATTATATACTTTATACTTGTATGTATATATGCATATATACATACATACATATATAAAATATATAATTATATTTCAATATATAGCCGTATATGCGTATATGTATATCTAGATATACACATACACATGTAGACATACACATGTGTATATGTGCATCTATCTATATCTATCTATACTTATGTATATCTATATATCTATATCTATCTATATATCTATACCTGTGTGTATCTATCTATACCTATGTATATTTATAGCTATCTATATATCTATTTATATCCATATGTCTATCTATACCTAGATATCTACATCTATCTATACCTATACATATATCAATCTATATATACACATGTGCATGTGTATACATACATATATATAATATATATAATTTATATATCTATATATGTATTTATATCCATATATCTATCTATACCTAGATATCTACATCTATCTATACCTATACATATATCAATCTATATACACACATGTGCATGTGTATACATACATATATATAATATATATAATTTATATATCTATATATATGTATTTATATCCATATATCTATCTATACCTAGATATCTACATCTATCTATACCTATACATATATCAATCTATATACACACATGTGCATGTGTATACATGCATACATACATACATACATATACATATACATACACACACACATATATATGTGTATACACACACACACACACACACACACACACACACACATATATGCGCTAAGTTCACGACCCCAGGTTAAGAAATTCTGCTTTAGATCTTCCGGCCAGCTTGGTATCAAAAGCCTTTGCAGCCATGACAGTGAATCTTCCATTTTACTAGCACATATAATCAAAGGACCCTTGTAGTTTTTCACAAATGCGGCCTCTAGGTGCTTCAGGAATCCTTTCTCTGATTTCCCTCTTTCATACTCCAATGTTGAAGTCACTCCCCACAGATTTCAGTTCCCTTAGAAAACCCATTTTATTCCATGCAGCAGAAACATAAAGAAGAGACAGAAAAGTTTCACAGGGTATCTGCAATGAGAGCACAAAAGCCCCCTTCATTAAATTATCCCCTAGCATGTAATTATGCACTTGATTACATACTGCATTATTCTCTGATTTTAGTCCTTGCTTTTCCACTAGACAGTTGTGTGAACTTGTGCAAATCACTTCTCTTTTCTAAGCCTCAATTTCCCCTTTTGTAAAATGACAAGGTTGCACTAGATCATTTCTAACGTCCAATTCTAGTTCTGCCACTCTGTGGTCTACGAGTAGGAAAGCTTAGGTTCTAGTGGCTCTGTCTTCTTGCTGGCCCTATGACCATGGGCAAGCACCTTCCTCTAGCTCTGGGCCTGGGTTCTCACTTCTGTAAAAGAGAAAGTTGGACCGGAGAGTCTGTAACGTCCCTTCCAACCTCAAAAACCTATGACTCAGAACTGCACCTATATTTGTGACCCATACATGGTTATTATATCGTCATTCAGTCGTGTTCCACTCTTCATGCCCCCGTGGACAGACAGCGCAAATAGCATGGCAGTACTATCCATGGGGTTTTCTTGGCAATGATACCGGAGTGGGTTGCCATTTCCTTCTCCAGTGGATAAGGCAAACACAGGTTAAGTGACTTGTCCGCCTAGCACTCTATCCATTGAGCCATCTAACTTGCCTGTGTGTGTATGTGTGTGTGTGTGTGTGTGTGTGTGTACACACACACACACACACACACACGCATACATATATACACATACACACACATGTATACATCTATAACACATATATATGTATGTATATATGTATGTATATATGTATGCATGCGTGTGTGTGTGTGTGTATATAATATATAAAATATACATATACACACATATATACAGTCCTGGAAACTGGTATTGATAGACAGGTAACTAAGCTCTAAGATCATTAGGCTGGTTGGGGGGATGGAGGGAGGAGGCCATTCCAAGCTTCAGTAGTCTTGATTCAGGAAGGTCATAAAGACACATTGGAAAAAGTTCTGCTGACCACAGAATCACAGAATTTCAGAGTCAGAAGGAAAGAATCTCAGATGTTACAGAGAACAGGACAGAGAACAGGAACCCTCTCTACAATAGCTAGAACAGGTGCTTCTGCTAGAAGGGGAAGCTCACTACCTATCATGACAATTCCAGTCTGGGACAGCTGTGATTGTTAGGAAGTGTTTCCTTATACTGAGTCACATCCTCAGCTCATTCAGTTCTAAGCCATGCAGGAAATCTGACTCTTTTCTCCATACAGATAAAGGGTTGTGAAGGATGAAGGACAGGGAGGGGTTGTTCGCAAGGGCTGTAGGAGGTGGGTAGCTAGGTGGTGCAGTGGATAGAGCACTAGCCCTGAAGTCAAGATGAACCTGAGTTCAAATCTGACCTCAGATACTTTACTAACTGTGTGACCCTGGGCAAGTCACTTAACCCCAATAGCCTTATTAAGAAAAAAAAAAGACCTGCAGGAGGATAGAGAGGATGCTTAGGCTATGAGCAGAGTCCAGGAGGGAGGTGTGGAAGGAGCTAGGATTCCCTGAGGTTGTAGGGAGGGGCTATAATAACAGTAGTTCATATTACTTTTATTCTATGCACAAGAGAGGTTAGGTGACATGCCCAATGTTAGGGTCCAAATTCAGTGCTTACCATTATACTACATTGCCTCACAATGAGAATATCTTGGGGACATAATATAGACACATTAAGGAACCAGAATGACATCTTTTATTTGATTATCATTTTTTACACTTTTCAAAATACTTTAATGTGAGGCAGCTAGATGGCACAGTGGATAG
Organism: Phascolarctos cinereus; assembly: GCF_003287225.1. NCBI lineage: Eukaryota > Metazoa > Chordata > Mammalia > Diprotodontia > Phascolarctidae > Phascolarctos > Phascolarctos cinereus. Next base: position 352,530,392 of record NW_027555625.1, on the reverse strand, counting down.
AGCACTAGGCCTGAAGCCAGGATAAACCTGAGTTCAAATCTAGCCTTAGACACTTACTAGCTATGCGACTCTAGGCAAGTCCTTTAACTTCTGTTTGCCTCAGTTTCCTCAACTGTTAAAATGGGGATAATAACAGTACCTACCTGGCAGGGTGGTTGTGTGGATCAAGTGAGATAATACTTGTAAAATGCTTAGCACAGTGCCTGGCACATGGTAGATAATATATATATGGGGGAGGGGGACGAGGCAGTGGAGTTAAGTGACTTGCCCAGGGTCACACAGCTAGTAAGGGTCAAGTGTCTGAGGCCGGATTTGAACTCAGGTTTTCCTGACTCCAGGACCAGTGCTCTATCCACTGAGCAACCTAGCTGCCCCAGTAGATACTATATTAATGCTTATTTCCTTCCCTTCGTTATTTTATTTGATCCTCACCTGATGGAAACAAGGACAGGGATTATTATCTCTCTAGTCACCAAGGAGAAAACTGCATCCCAGAGAAAAGGGACTTTCATTAGGTCTCACCATCAGCGACAGCCAGGATATGAACCAAGATCTTTGGATTCCAAGTCCAGGGACCATTCCATGAGGCAGACCATTTTAAAGACTGAATCCAGCATTCCCAAAGTTTCTAGACACCCAGTTTATGTGTAATGCTGTCCAGCTGCAAGGACCAACAGATGGATAAGGGAGCCTTGGAGCATCCTTCCTTCCAAAAATGCCCTTTCTGCATCTGGCTCCTGATGGGCAAGCAGACTGTGGGTACTGTGGCTGGCCATATGCCACACATCTGTGAGGCCCTCACTATTAATCACTAAAAGGATCACAGGAGTATTTAACACTTGCTTGTGTTTCCATCTAGCTGTGCCCCTGCCTAGGCTCTTATGGTATCTGGTGGGCTCAGGGTCTGGGTCATCACAGCAATGGAAGCCCCAGACTCAGGGCCTGTAGGATGAGGGGTCCCTACTAGCCAAACAGGCAGGCTTTGGTGATAATTCCCAACACTGATATAAGCACTTCGAACTTTTAAAAACACTTTCACCTCCACTATTTTATTTGGACTTCATAATAACCTTTTGAAGGTGGCTGGGCAGAAATTATTATAACTAATTGGAGGCAGCTAGGTACAGCAGTGGAAACAGAGTGCTGGGCCCAGAGTCAGGAAGATTTGACTTCAAATCCAGCCTGTGTGACCTGGGCAAATCATTTAACCTCTGTTTGCCTTAGTTGCCTCAACTATAACAACGGGGTAATGATAACACCTATCTCCTAGAGATGTTGTGAGGATCAAAAGAGACAATGCCTAACATATACAAGTGCTACATAAATGTGAGCTATCAGGAAAACTCATCTTTGGTGAGTTCAAATTCAGCTCCAAACTTATTATTATTATTAATAATTATAATCAGTTATATATTTAATACCATATCAAAATATAATTATAATTATAAATAATATAAAACAAAAATATTTCTTCTTTATTCTTTAAAGGAAGATGGGGCATATTAATATTGTTATTATTAGCTATGTGACCCTAGGCAAGTCACTTAACCCTATTTGCCTCAGTTTTCTCATGTGTAAATTGAGCTGGAGAAGGAAACGGCAAACCACACTAGTATCTTTGCCAGGAAAACCCCAAATGGGATCACAAAGAGTCAGACATGAGGGAAACTACCGAACAACAACAAAAACTTGACATATAAAGAAATTGAGACCTAGAGAATTGAAGAGACTTACCCAAGGTCATACAGCAAATGAGTAGCAGAGTAGGAACTCAGACCCAGGCCTACTGAATCCTAGACCCATGGTCTTCCCATAGATCTTGCTGCCTCCAACTGTAGTCAATAACTCAGCTACCTATTTTGTACATTATCTGGGGCACATTGTAAAATACCCTCTCGATTTCCCCATCCCTGCTTTTCCTGCTGTCCATTGAAAGTGAGCCCATAGGAAGCAAATAGTTTTGTGCAGTGGAAAGAGTAGAGCCAGGGAAACTGGATTCCAGTCCTAATTCTGTCTTTACTATGACCTTTCAATGCCTTTTTTCCCTTTCCTGAGTCTTGGTTTTTTCATCTGGAATACAAAAGGACTGGACTAACTAATCCCTCAGCTCCCTCCCAACTCAGACCTTTTTTGTTCTCTGTTCTAAGGTGCTTTCCAGTTCTGACATTCTGTTCTAAATGAGATTCCCTCACAATCCTAGACCAATTTAGAGAGTACAAAGCACCCATCTGCTGTCTCTTTAGAGTCTCTCAGCAGCCCAGAGAGAGAGGCAGGGCAAGGATTTATGCAGACCAGGAAGTTAAGGATCAGAAAGGGCAAGTGATTTGCCTAAAATCACAGTCAGTGACAAGGTTATACTATAACCCAGATGTTCTGGCCTCTGGTCCAAGGGTCTTTGTCCTAGAAATGGTTTGAGCCAGAGAAATAAGAAAGGCAAAAACCAACTAAATTGTGGTCAAAATTAATCCTATCCTGCACCCTGAGAAGCTGGACTGTGCATTTTTTTTTCTTTATTCTTTAAAGGAAGATGGGGCGTAGGTTTCCAGAAGGGCTCAGGAAGGCACATGAAATGAAAAGCAATATAAGGGACTTTGATTATTCACACACCCTATCAATACCCTTCTCTGCCCCCCCCCAAAAACCCAACAACTAAATAGCCACGTTTCCTTGGGAAGTTGCCTGTGGGACATAATGGAATAGGAGAAAATGGGCTGCCATTTATTGTTTCCCTGACTGGGCTGACAGAGCTAGGGTCAAGGTTCATTCTGAGGACAGGGTCAGGACTCAGGCTGGGACTAGGGTTGAAACTCTCTGGAGCCAGGGTCAAGGTTTAGCCTGTGGCCAGCGGGAGCAGTAACTCTCTATGCACAGCTAACTAGCCCTGTAAGAACTGACTCCCTTTCCCCAAGTGTTGAGTTCGATGGCCCAAAAGATGCCATTTTAAATAACTCAATATTCAGCCAGGCCAAGGCCTGGATAGAGTGATGTGACTGAGGGATGAGAGTATATAGGTTTGGCCCCAGGGCTAGGGGCTCAGCCAAGTCTTCCCAAGACCCTTCACTCTCTGATGAATTATTTTCCTTTCCAGGGAGGAAATAATGCTGGCCACACTGTGGTGGTTGATGGTAAAGAGTTCGATTTCCACCTGCTGCCCAGTGGCATCATCAACACCAAGGCTGTGTCCTTCATTGGTAAGCAGACTATCCTATGCAACCTCCACTGTTATGCCTTCCAAAGATTTAATTTTTTTTCACTTAACTAAAATCTGTTTTCTCTCCCTGCCACTTTTCCCCCTTCTCATCACTGCGGAGTGGGATGGGTGGTGGGGAACCATGTAACAAATGTGCATAATCAAGTAAAACAAATTTCTCCATTGTCCATGTGAGAGAGAGAGAGAGAGAGAGAGAGAGAGAGAGAGAGAGAGAGAGAGAGAGATCACAGGTCCTCTGGAATCATTGTTGTTCTTGGGGCAGCTAGGTGGCACAGTGGATAGAGCTCTGGCCTTGAAGTCAGGAGGACATGAGTTCAAATCCAGTCTCAGACACATGACACTTACTAGCTGTGTGACCCTGGGCAAGTCACTTAACCCCGATTGCCTCACCATAACACAAAAAAAAAACCTTAAAATGACCAGAGTTCTTAAGTCTTTCAAAGGTCTTTGTCTTAACAATGTTGATATTCACCACCCCTTAGCTTACTAGCTTAGTAACCTTGGACAGCTCCCTCTCCCTCTCTCAGAATCCCAGAATCTCACAGTTGGAAGGGACTTCTGAGGCCATCTATCCCAATCTGTGCCTAATCAAGAATTCCCCCTTACCACATCACCAACAGGGGGTGGAGCAGTCTTCACTCAAATGAGTTAATGTGTAAAGTATTTTGTAAACCTTAAAGTGCCATTTAAATATAAATATAAATGTTAGCTATTATTATTGTTGTTATTATTATTATTATTATTATTATTATTATTATTATTCACTTAAGGACTTTCAGTGATGGAGAATGCACTCCCTCCTCTTGAGGCAACCTTAAGGACAGCTCTGAAGCTTTTCCCTACGTCCAAACAATCTGCCTACTAAATTTGGCCCTCTGGGACCAAGCAGCACAATTTCAGTCCTTCTGCATCAAACATCTGGAGCCTAAGGCAGCTCTGGACTCACACAGACCCCAGGTTCTATCTTGGAGACTTCTCATTAACTAATAACTCTCGCTCCCACCCAAATGCTTCTTGGCATTTCTGGCATGGGTAACTTGTATCTAAGTTATTGGGTCCATGCTTGCTGGACACCAAGGCCACCACTCAGTTTAGAAGTGTGCACTATTTATTCAGGACAGAAATGGAAAACAAAGCCACAAAGCAGTCACTCCCCATACTCCCAGGGACTCTAGTCTTATTCCCCTTCTCCTGATTCTTTTTCTATCCCAGGGTCTTAATGCCTTCCAAAAACACACAGTCCTAGACAAAGTCCATAATCTCTATGGCTGAAATGAGGAGCTGAGGACTCCGGCAAGGACAGAATTTGCATCTCTCTCCATTCCTCGTTGGGTCCTGCCAAGCTCTGCGGCTTCTTACAGCCAGAATGCCTCCTCTCCCTGCTCTGTTTATCTCATTAACTCTCTATGGGTGGCCTGGGAGCTAAAGCTACCACATTCCTCTGGTTTTCTTGGATGCCACCGTTGTTTTTCCCTCCCTCCACTTTGGATCCTCCTCAGCACCAGAAATCTCCTTCTTTCTCCCCACCAATCAGTGCCAACCTCCAGGTTGCCTGGACTCCTGAGGAAATTAATCCCTGCTCTTCTCCAATCAGTACCATGCTCTTGAAGCTGGAAATTTATGAGAAATGTATTCTTCCCCAACCATTACCACATTGTCTCCCTCCTCTGCACCTGTGCAAATACAAAGAAAAGCAGAAAAAGAAAGAAGGTAGAGGTGTTTCTGAGACAGTTGTTGTATTTGATGATAACTATCACCTACCTCCTCCCTTTGCCAGACCAACCATCCCCAGTTTCTTTGACTGATCCTCATATAGTTTGATCTTCTGGGTTTTTTATCATCCAGATCACTCTCCTCTGAACACTTTCTAACTAATCAATGTCCTTCCTTAAATATGGTGCCCAGAACTGAACACAGCGCTCCAGGTGTAATCTGCCCAGCACAGAGCGTAATGGGACTATCACCTCCACCTCTCCTTTAATGCAGCCCAAATGAGCTTTTCTTTTCTTTTCTTTTCTTTTTTTGCTAGTGTAGAACTGTTGATCCCTTAAGTTTGTGACCCATTAAAAGCACAGATCTTTTTGACATAAACTCGTATCTAGACAAACTTCTCACACTCTGTACTTGGGAAAGTAATTTTTTTTATCCCTATTAGATTTTATGTGATTAGATAGTCTAGTTTGTTGAGATCTAATCCAGATTTTATTTTATCCAAACAATTTGCCTATCACTATCAGCCTTCTGTCATCTGCAAATTTTATCAGTATCCACATCATGGATAAAATGTCAGACAGAAAAGATCTAAGCACAGATCCCTGAGGCACTGCCCTCTAAGATAATAATGAACATTGCATCCATTACTTCAGTTCCAAATCCATGCCACTATTATCTTGCCTGCATCTCTCCAGTTCTTCCACAATGACTTAATGAGCGACTTGGTTTAATGCTTTGCTAAAATCTAGGTAAATTATACATACAGTCAAATAACTCTGCTGATAAAGGAAATGAAGTCAATTTGGCATGATGAACCATGCTTGCTCTTTGTGATCATCTCTTTCTTTTCTAGATCTTCACTAGAATCTCTTTATTTCTTTTTTTTTTTAGGTAATTGGGGTTAAGTGACTTGCCCAGGGTCACACAGCTAGTGTCAAGTGTTTTAGTCTGATGCCGGATTTGAACTCAGGTCCTCCTGACTTCAGGGCCAGTGCTCTATCCACTGCACCACCTAGCTGCCCCCACTAAAATCTCTTTAAAAATATACTCTATAATTTTACAAAAAATACCATTCAGGCTCACAAGGCTATAGATTACAGTCTCCATTTTCTTTCCTGTTTTGACAATGGAGACACACTCTTTTTCTTGTCTACGTCTGATCTTTCTTCTTTCCTTCTTTCCTCCCTACTTTCCTTTCTCCCTCTTCTCTTTCCTTCTTTTTTTCTTCCTTCCTCCCTCCCTCCCGTCCTTTCTTTCTTCTTTCCTTCAGTCTCTGCTGTCCAGGATCTTTCAAAGATCATTAGTGACTTACTAATCATAGGGACCGGTCTGAACTTAACAAGAGTAACTAAGAATTCTCTTATTTCTTACTACTGTTGGTTTTTAATTTCACATCAGATATTTTTATTCTCTCCTTTCTAGTACAAGGGCCTTCTTTGATTCTCCCCACCCCCTCACCCCAATATCACTAAAAATGTAACAAAACAAATCACCTTTTTGTTATCCTTTAGATAGGTGGTCTCTCAAGTAAGGCTGGGAGGCCTGGGAGGCTATACCCTAAAATGTGTGAACAACCAATCAGAAAGCACCATCCCTATGACAGCCAATCATGTACTTGTCTTCAACACAAGTACACAACTCCGTTCATTTATTACAGTCCAATACTTCTCCATTCTTCCTCTTCCCACCACTGGCTAGAGACCTGTAGCAGCTGTGCAGGCAAAATCCATCCCCCCACCACCACCACCTACATCCCCACAGCCTGCCCCCTTTCCCCTCCCATCAGACCATGGCTGCCAAGGTGCCCCACAATGGACAGGTTTTGCTTTCCATGGCAATGGCCAAGCCTCACAGCCCCACTTGTAGGAGGAAAGAGTAAAACGGATAATCAAACATAGATGAGTTTGGAGGTGCATTGCACAGTAGATAGAGCACCAAACCTGGAGTCAGGAAGATCCCAGTTCCCTGGGCAAGTTGCTTAACCTCAGTTTCCACATCTGTAAAATGGGGTAATTGTACCTATCTCATTGCATTATTGTGATGATGAGATATTTGTAAAGCACTTTACAAACCTTAAAGCCCCTTATAAAACGCTAGCTGTATGTACTGTTGTTCTTGTTTTTCAGTCGTGTTTCACTCTTTGTGACCCCATTTGGGGTTTTCTCAGCAAAGATACTTTTCTTTCTCCAGCTCATTTTACAGATGAGAAAACTGAGGCAAACAGGGTTAAGTGACTTGCCCAGGGTCACACAGCTATTAAGTATCTGAGACTGGATTTGAACTCAGAAGATAGTCTTCCTGACTCCAGGCCTGGCACTCTATCCACTGTGCCACCTAGCTGTGTGTACAGAGGGTCTCAAAAGTCTTAGGGAAGTTTTAAGCTTGAATAGTTTTAAAATATTAGCTAAGACTTTGAGGACACCCTGTGTTATCACTGACTCTTTATTCAACTGAAAGTGCTTTCTTCGAAGTTACCAACGACAATTACCAAATCTGACAGTCTTCTATCAATCCACAACCTTCTTGACCTCTGAAGCATTTGACACTGCTTACCATCTTTTCTGCTAGAGGCAGAAAATGTGTATCACCTATCGAAAACTCTCATATTATCACACTTAAAAACCTCAGACAAAATTTTTTAACGTTTAAAAATCTTTCAAATGAAGGATTTCAGTGGATTTTGAACTCGTACATACATATACATATACATATACATATACATATATACACATACACATACACACATACACATACACATACACATACATTTACATGTACATGTACACACACATATACATACACATACACATACATGTACATGTACGTATACATTTACATGTACGTGTACATATACATACACATACACACATACACATACACATACATATATACATACATATACACTTACATGTACATTTACGTATATGTATACATTTACATATATGTATACGTATACATATACATATGTACATAGTACAGCACCTTCCAATAATTTGCAAGAACAACTGCTTGATTTTAAAGATGGAAACTTACCAGTTGAATTTAATAAGAAATCTGTGAATAACTGGTAGATGGGATCAAAAAATGAGTATCATGATTTAATAAGCTACCCAATGATGTATTTCTTTCATTTGGATCAATGTATCTTTGTAAGGTATCTTTTTCAGCTACAGCATGTATTGAAATAAAGTGAACTTAGAACTAGACCTCTGAATTGCCATTATAGAAAAGTATTTAAAATAATGAAGCATATACTCTCTCATTGTTCTCATTTAAAATGTCATTATTAATAATATTTTAGAGAAAAATATTTTTGCATTATTAATAAGTGGCAGCTAGGTGGCACAGTGAATAGAGCGCTGGGCCTAGAGTCAGGAAGATTCATCTTCCTGAGTTCAAATCTGGCCTCAGACAGTTAGGAACTGTGTGACCCTGGGTAAGTCACTTAACTTTGCCTGTTTCCATATCTATAAAATGAGCTGGAGAAGGAAATGGCAGAACTTTTCCAAGAAAACCCAAATGGGGTCCCAAAGAATCAGACACTACTGCAAAATGACTGAACATGAACCATTAACAAGTAAATATTATTTTCAAGATATTGTTTCATCTTTATCTCATCATTTCTAATGTTTATTTTCATGTGGTTTATAATATACATTAGTGCAATAGTACATATGTATAACTTATAAATAAGTAAATATATATATGGTTTTGTTTGTTTTGTTTTAGGTAATGGGGTTAAGTGACTTGCCCAGGGTTACACAGCTAGTAAGTGTTATGTGTCTGAGGCTGGATTTGAACTCAGGTTTTCCTGAATCCAGGGCTGGTGCTCTATCCACTGCGCCACCCAGCTGCCCTGTAAATATATATATATATATATATATATATATATATATATATATATATATATATGTTAAATGCTCAAAAAAAATTTTTTTTACTGATAAGAGCATGTAATGAAAAGAGTTAGGAGACCACATACGTAGCAATTTAATGTTTACAAAGCATTTTACATTCATTATCTTATTTGCACTTCACAATAACCCTGACAGACAGGTAGTAGTAGTAATAATAACAATAATAATAACTAACACTATGACCAGTATCATCATCCCAGTTTCACACATGAGGAAACTGAAGCTTTAGACTATTCATTCCTTCTCCTAACTTCTCTTTGTATCTTCAGAATTTCATCCTTGGGGGCTTCTGAGAGCCTGGGGATGGATTTTTCTGAAGGATTTTAGGCCATTCTGACTTACTTTACCCTTTCTATGAAACTTTTAAAATCTGCTCTCCCAAAATATAGAGTGCATGTTAAACTATGCCTAACCTTCTTCTCTTCAATCACACATGCTAAGGTGAAGTGATCACTTTCTTTTTCAGGTTTTATTAATTTTTTATTTTTCTGGATGCCTTCTTCCCCCTGGTTGACTAGCAAAACAAGTTCTCACATTGGCAGTATCCAAAAACGTGTCTCATTCTGAATCCATCTCCCCTCTGTCGGGAGATAGATAGCATGTTTCATCTTCAGACCTCTGGAATTATGGTTGGTAACTAGACTGATCGGAGCTTTTAAGGTTTTATTTCAGATTTTGTTCCCAGCCTCTTATTTTAACTGTGTGAATCTTTATGTTTCAAGTGTGTTTCTTATAAACAACATATTGTTGGATTCTGCTTTCTTATCCATTCTGTTATATTCTTCCATTTTATGGATGATTTCATCTCATTCACATTTCGGAGGTATCAGAGGTTCCTGGTACTTCCAATTCCTCCTTTTTCACTCTCTTTTAATGAGAGATGAAGTTTTTCAGTACTCAATTACAATCACAGAACCACAGAATGTCAAAGCTGGAAGAAAACATCAGAACTGAACACAACGGACCAGGACCTAGGAGACCACGTAATGCTACAGAAAGAATGCGAGGTTTGGAGTGAGAGAGCCTAGATCCAATTCTCACTACCTGGGTGACCTTGAGTAAGTTACTTAACCTCTCTGGCATCAGCTTCCTCATCTATAAAATGAGGGGATTAGACTAGGTGGCTTCCAAATTCCCACACAGCTCTAAATCTATCATCTTGTTATCTATTCTCTCTTCCTAATTTTACTAATGGGAAAACTGAAGACCAGAGGTGGGAAGAGATTTAGGATCATAGCAATTAGAGCTGGAAAGAACTGCCAAGATGATCTAGTCCAACCCCCTTGTTTTATAGATGAGGAAACTGAGGCTCAGATAGCTGAACTGACTTGCCCAAGATTTAGTGGCAGAACCAGGATTTGAACCGAAGCCCTGATATCCACTACAGGAAAGCCTGCAGTGCCTCCACTTAAGGAAGATTTATGGGAGGACCAGGACAAGGTTTGCACAAGAAATGAGAAGCAGGTATGCGGACTGGCTTGAGTGAGGTTCACTAGACAGACAAGATGGCACTGTGCCAGACTCTGAGGCAGAAAAGACAGGGGATCAAATTCTACCTTTGATAGAAGCTCTTTGGGAGACCGTGGGCAAGTCACCAGACCTCAGAGCCTCAGTTTTCTACTGTGTAAAACTGGGATAATGACCCTTACAGTACTCATCATCATCATCATCATCATCACCACCACCACCACCACCACCACCACCATCATCATCATCATTGCTCCTCCTACTACTCTTCTCACAGCATTTTTGTGAAGCTCAAGTAAGATAATGAATTTAAAGTGCTTTGTAATTAAACTGCTATACAAATGTCAGTTATTGTAATTATTACTACTAGTTCGTGGCCTTCCCCCACCCCAAAAGTCTTATACCAATTACAGATTAGCTTACAAACTCCTATGATGATTTCTTCATTATTTTAAGGATCTGTGATTTTATCAGTGTGCATATTTCTCCATCAATATGTTGCATAGCAGATAGGACCTGGAGTCAGGAAGACCTGAGTTCAAATCCTGCATCAGACACATACTAGCTAAGTGACTCTGGGCAAGTCATTTAACCTGTATCTGCCTCAGTTTCCTCATTGGTAAAATGGGGGTGACAACAGCACATATCTCACCGAGTTTTGAGGATCAAAGGAGATAATATTTATGAAGAACTTAGCATGGTGCTTGGCACATAGTAGGGGCCTAATAAATGCTTATTTCCTCCCTCCCTCCCATCAATACCAATCACAAGTCCCTGGACTTCTAGTGTTACTGAAGCTGAAAAAAAAATCATTAGTCCGGTCCTCAAATGAGAGACATACAGTAAATTTCCAAACCCACACACAGGGCCACCAGCCCACCCTACCTAGACAGGTTTATACTCAGTATGGTCCATGGGATAGCTAAAAGTTGATGAAGCCCCCATCATGAGAGTCTACCAGATGTTCCCATGAAATAACTTCAGTGATGCTTGGGTGTAAACCAATTACACCTTCAGGCTAGCACTGCATGACTTTGGCTGAGCCCCCTCTTCCTGCTGCACTCAGGCTCTTTCCCTTTCTCTATTTCTCTTCCTTCTAGCATTCACATTCCTTCCCTTGACCCCCTTGAAACACTCCAACTATCATACACAAACCTGCAAGATTGTAGTGAGTAACCGCCATATAGTGGCAGAAGCATTTATTGCGCATGATATCTAGAAGTCAACTAGCTGCAATGGACGAAGGAAGTTTGTTGTACAAGTTAGTGCTTCAGAAAGACTAAGAAATAGAAAAAGTTGTCTTTTTTTTAAAAAAAAGTTGTCTTTTTAAAAATTGCTGTACCATTTATTTGGACAAGAAAATAAGCTTTTATTTCTTTTATATGGAAAGTAGAAGGTTTCACATTTTTCTGTTTTTCAGTAGAATTCATTTCAGTCCATTTCCACAAATTGCTTCTCATTTCAGGATTCACATTTCAAGAATACACACACACACACACACACACACACACACACACACACACACACACACACACACACACACACACAGTTACAGCCAAAAGAGAACACTTGAATTTTGCGTAGTTATTATCATGGTAACTATCTCAATGTATTTCAAAAACCCTTTTGCTCTTCTCACAACATCATTATTTTCTTTTTTAAAATTTAATTCAATATTTCATTTCCCCAATTGCATGTAAAAAACAATGTTTAACATTTGTTTAAAAGATTTAGAGTTCCAAATTCTCTGCCTCTCTTCCCACCCCACCCACAGAAAAGGCGAGCAATTTGATATAGGTCATACATGTGCAGTCATGCAAAACATATTTAATATTCTTATATTCTAACCAATTTTTACGTTCTTCTTACAAACCTCATTGATTAATTATAATTATCTCCTTTAGTCAGAAATTTGACATTTGCATTGTTGCTCTGGTAGTTTCCAAGTTACTTTTGTAAATTAAAAACAAAATAGGAGAAAACAGAAGCTGCCTCTGAAGCCCAAACACTGATTTGTTCAGATGTTTCAGTAATTCATTTTATAATAAAACCATAAATATTTTATTTTTTTTAAGTAAACAGCAGGTTAAGAAGATGGTGAGGATAGGATTTATATTTCTATGCCATGGCTTAAGATATAAGATATATATACATATATGTATGTGTATGTATGTATGTATATTATATATATATGTATGTGCATACACACACACAAATATATACCAATACTGTTCATATACCAGTGGGGTACAGTATACCTAATGAGGGCCAGTAAAAATATACTGAAGTCTTAAAGTCTTGTGAATCTCTTCCAAAGGGATTTAAACTAAAAATGGAGTAAGAAAGACCTGCCTTTGTATGTCTACCAAGCCAGACACCACAGATAGGACCAGGTAAAATACAGGAAGAATATCAGCAGAGAGGCCCACCAATATCCAGAGAAAACGAGGTAAGCCTGATGTGCACCCTGGATTCTGGGAACAAAATTTCCAAACATTCAGCAAAAGAATAAAAAAATCTTGGGCTGCAGTCAGGGCGGCATGGCTTCCAGGACTATGTTCACAATAGTCTTGTTTTCCTCTGCCCTGTCAGCCCACAATCCGGAGGAGTGAATTTAATACACCACATTTTAGAAACAATATTCATAAAACTGCAGAATGTGCAGTGGATAGCAATCAAAATCGCCTCAAATCCATGCTACGTGAGGATTGGTTACAGGAAGTGGGGATGCTACTCCCAAGAGAAGACTCAGAGGGAGATACGATAATTATCTTCAGGTACCTGTAAGATCATCCTGTAGAAGAGGGGCAAGGTCGGTTTTATTTCACTCCGAAGGGCAGAACTAGGCAGTGGTTGGGAGTTGCACAGAGCCAAATTTTGCTTTGATTCCAGAGAAACTTCCAAACATTTAGTGCCGTCCCAAAGTGGGATAGGCTGCCTTGGGAGGTGGTGGGCTTCCCTACACTAGAGGTCCTAAAGCAGGGGACAGATGGCAACTTATCACATGTATCGTTTATCTCTGTGTCCCATCTTAAAGTCAACATGTCCAAAACTGACCTCACTACCTTTCCCCCCAAACCCTGCCCTCTTCCTAACTTCTCTAATGCTGTTGAAGGCATCACCATCCTCCCAAGTCACCCAGGCCCATGATCTACATCTCATCCTCCACTCCTTACTCTCCCTTACCCCTCATAGACAATTTGTTGCCAAGGCCTGTCAAGTATACCTTACTTAACATCTCTTGCACACATCCTCTTCTCTCCTCTGACATTACCACTACTCTGCTTCAGGCCCTTATCACCTCATACCTAGATTACTACAACAGCCTTTTCTCCGCCTCATGTCTTTCCTCACTCTGGGCCATCCTTAGCTGTCAAAGGTATCTCCCTAAAGCACCACATACACACACACACACACACACACACACACACACACTCTCTCTCTCTCTCTCTCTCTCTCTCTCTCTCTCTCTCTCTCTCTCTCTGTCTCTGTCTCTGTCTCTCTCTCTCTCTCTCTCTCTCTCTCTCTCTCTTCTCTCTCTCTCTCTCTCTGTCTCTCTCTCTCTCTCTCTCTCTCTCAATAAACCCCAATAGCTCCCTATCACCTCCAGGATGAAAATATAAAATCCTGTTTAGCATTTAAAGCCCTTCATCACCTGCCTCCACCAAAGCTTTCCAGTCTCCCTATACCTTTCACCCCCTCCCCACCAAGGTACTCTGTGATCCAGTGACTGGCCTTCTTTCTGTTCCTTGCACATAACACTCCACCTCCCACAGCATTTTCCCAGGCTGTCTCCCATGCCTGGAACACTCTCCCTCCTCATCTCTATCTCCTGGCTTCCATCAAGTCCCAGCTAAAACCCTACCTTCTGGGGCAGCTTGGTGGTGCAGTGGATACAGCACTAGCCCTAAAGTCAGAAGGACCTGAGTTCAAATCCGGCCTCAGACCAAATACTTGACACTTACTAGCTTTGTGACCCTGGGCAAGTCCCTTAACCCCAATTGCATAAAAAATTTTTTTTTTAATTTAAAATCCTATCTTCTACAGGAAGCCTTTTCCAATCCCTCTTAATTCTATTACTTTCTTTCTGTTGATCATTTCTAATTTATCTTGTATATAGTTTGTTTCTGCATAATTGTGTGTCATCTCCCCCATTAGACTATGAGCTCCTTTAGAAAGAATAGAGACTATCTTTTACTTTTCTTTGCATGCCTAGAATACCACAGACATCAATCAATGTTTATTGACCGACTGAATGATTGGGAATTCTTTTTGGGTCTGGGTTGGTCTAAATGACCACTAAGATCACATCCAACTCTGAAATTCTACAATTCTGCTCCCATGATCTAAAATTCTGCAGAAGTGAACCCAAGAGGGACAGGAAGTTTTCAAGAATGAAATTTGGAAGCCACAAACACCAGCGGGCCTAATGAGGAAGAAGATGGCGAGCTAAAGAGAAAGACATGGCTACATAGGGACTTATTCAATCCACTTAAATTTTATAAAGACATATATAGATCATCAAAGTGAAAGAGTATGAATAGAAGAATGACTCAAGCCTCTAAGAGTCCAAACTGGGTGAGATGAAGCAGAGTAGTTGGTAAGACACTGAAGCTCGAAATAAGTGAGGTCACAGCATCTTGGGGTACTCAATTCACCAGGCCTGGACAAATTACACTTTGTACTGAAACCCTTGGTGGATGTGGTTTTGCTAAAGCGCTGTAAGAGATCTTTGAAAAATGGTGGATAATGGGAGAGGTGATACAGAACCGGCTGTCCTGATTTTCCAAAAGGGGAAGAGGGATGGAGTGTTCAAATTATAGGCCATGAGCTTGCTAGTTCCCAGCAGAAGTCTCGACGATACTCTTTTTTTTTTTGTCTAGGCAGTGGGGTTAAGTGACTTGCCCAGGGTCACACAGCTAGTAAGTGTCAAGTGTCTGAGGCTGGATTTGAACTCCTGACTCCAGGGGCTGGTGCTGTAATCACTGCCCCACCTAGCTGCTCGTCGACTATACTACTTTTTTTTTTTAATATACTCTTAAAGAACTGGTAGTTGGCCCAACACTTCATAAAAATAGGTCACATTGGGCTAGCTCCATTTCCTTTTTAGACGGCATAACTAGAATGGCAGATCAAAGGAATATATAGACAATGGACCCTTAGACTTCAGCAAATTATTCAAGGTCCTGGGTTTGACATTTCATTATCCTTGTGAATAAGAGAGGTACAAGTAAATGACAGTATGATTTGATGGATTTGGAATGGGTTGAATAACCAGATTCAAAGGGTCATCAGTAATGTAATACCAACTGAAGGAAAATCTGTAGAGGAGTAGGCCATGAATCCATCCACTTGACTTCGTGGTTTTTCAACATTTTTATCCATGACTTGGGAAGAAGGCAGAGTTTTCAATTTGCAGATGACATGAAATTGGGATAGTTGACATGTTGAATGACAGACTAGATGCAAAATGATCTCAGTTGGATCATGGATTATAGAGCCAGAAGGGATCTTGGAAATCACATCCAAATATTTTATCTAATAGTTTGCTGGAAGAAGCCAAGAGTATAATCAAGTGGTACAGTCACAATTCAAACCCAGGGCCTCTTATTCCAAATCCTGCTCTTTTTTCTAGTGACATGAGTTTCCTCTGACCCTTCTCCCAAAGGGTAAAGTCCATTACATTTCATCCCTCTCCCACACTTCTCCAGTACCCTTAGAGAGTTGAGGTTGTCCCTCTTCTCAACCATTGGCAAGAGCCTTCATTAATTGTGTTCTCTCAATATTAGGGTTCCAAGTCTCCTACTTCCACTTAGCAGACAGATTAGCTCTTACAAAGGAACATCTGCTTAAAAGGTTTAACAAGGGTAAATATAGAAATATTTTCCCCAACATATGGGGGTACAGATTCCCCCACCCACCACCACTTCAGTCTCAGGAGGGAGGGATTAGATTCATAGCTTAACTCAGTCCTTATGTAGCATTAGCCTCACAAAAATCAAGTCCCCCCAAAAAAAACCCAATCCCACTTCCTAGGACCATATAGCCTAAGGGGAAGGAGAAGTGGCCCACAGGCCTTTCCCTGATTCCTGAATGGTGTCACCTGCTGGGAGTGAATGACTCTTTCACCCTTGGAGTAACTGTACTTCTGTCAGGTCGATTTACTGCTGCAAAGAAGCTGTTCCCAACCACACAGTAGACCAATGCAGAACGTCCCCACCTGTGCGGGTCCTTCTGACTCCCAGAAGCAGGTCCCTGGCATCTTCCACATGGGTGCCTCCAGTTTAGGTGGGCATGTGCCAAACCCCCATTACACTCATATTCTGCTTCTCAGGTTGGAAAGGTGGGCAGAATCTAATATTGTAGAATTTAGTATGGATAAATTTAGTCACCCTTGACTGCCAGTAATTAACCTTATAAATACAAGAGGGATAGGCATGGATAAATAACAATTTATATCAAAGCAGGGTGGAGGGGAGATAGGTTGAGTTGGGTGTAAAGTCAAAAAAATGACATACGGGACAGCTGGACAAAGTAGGATGATCTTTCCCATTGGTCCCCTTCTCTCTGCTCTGCCCTCAGCACAGTGCCCATTACACAGTAGGTGCTTAATGAATGCTTGTTGATTAAGCTGATCTTACTCAACATTCAAGGAGTCACAATGTCCAGAAAGAGGGAAAGGTTAGTTCTCCTGTGCTCTGCCATGGCCCAAGTGCCATGTTGTTTGAGCCAGTATGTTTTAGGAAGAACATTAACAAGCTAGAGGGTCCAAATCTTAGCTCTTGCTACCATCTCTGTGACTTTGGGCAAGTCACTGAATCTCTCTCAGCCTCAGTTTCTTCATCTACAAAATGAGAAGACCTGACCAAGGTCTCTTCTAGCTCTAAAGCAGTGATTGTATGAATCAGTCACTTTTCCAGGTGAGCTAAGGCCAAACCTACCAGACCTGTAGCTGGTCCTGAGGAGGCAGCCAGGTAATTCCTCCAGAGGGTCGGATGGCCCTGGAGTCAAGGTGTACGCAGGGTTCTCTGCGTTTTCCTAGCAACAGGCAGAATGTCCTGACCCAGCAGCAGCTGCTGCTTCTCATCCCGGGAAACATCCCAGGAGGCCATCTTTAGACATTCATAGGATTACGGGGATTAGAGTTGGATCATCTGCTCTAACCCTTTCATTTTACAAAGAAGAAAACTGAGACCCAGAAGTGGGGAAATGACTTGCCTACAGTCACACACCTACCAAGGAGAAGAGATGGGACTCAAACCCAGGGCCTCAGACGCCACAGTCAGCACTCTTGCCACTTATTTCAGTCATTTCCAACAAAGCGCATCTGGCATTCGAATGACCTTTGGTTCCTGAGACGTGTCCAAAGCCTTTGAGTCACTCCCACAATGTAACTCATACCCTGTCGCTCCTCTGCCTGGCAGGGTCGCTCATCTACATCTAATCCCACTGGAGACAAATCTCCTATGTTTAAGAACACGTGGTAGAAAGGTATTTGCCTTCTCTGTGTCCCAAGGGAAGGAGTGGGTGGTAGTAGGTGATCAGAGAGGCAGCCAGCTAAAGCGGGAAGTGGCCTGCCTGGAGGATGCGTCAAACGCCTAGACTCTAGTCCTGGACAAGTCACTTCCCTCATCCCTTTCATATTTATTACATTCTGGTCATGTGCAGGGTACACAATTTACTGTTAAGGAAACTGAGGCAGACAGAGGTTAAGCAACTTCTCCTGGGTCTCACAGCCCAGTACTAGGGAAGATACAAGTTGGAAAAACCAGTCTTCTCCCTCAAAGAGATCAGAATCTAATGAGAGGAGACGGTAAGGAGGCAACAGGGAGGGCTGTGATACAGACCAAATAAGTAGGCTTTAGGGGAAATTGTGATAAGAAGAATTAAATTAAAAAGTCTCCCAGGTTCCTTCCAGGTCTGGTGAGGATAACGATTTCCATCAATATTTCCTACAGGTTTTCTTTCTGCTTTATTTGTGACACAAAACTGTTTATTTTGGCTTTCATTTACATATCCTTAAAGCCTCAACTGGGCAACTGAAATCTAAAATTTCCTTTTTAAATTTTAAATTGTAAATTGTAAAAATATATTTTTTCTGGAATATGATTGATACTCCCCTGAAGACAGTCCAATGATTCTTCTCTTTAAATCCTGTCCTACCACCCTCACACCCACACTAATCTCTTTCCTCCTGCAGTCCAGAGCCACCTGGCATGTTGGGAAAATACTAAGTCTCTCAAGGGAGTATAAAGAGAGAGAGACTCGAGGAAACGTGTCAATTCAGTCATGTCCTACTCTTGGTGACTCCTTTTGGGGTTTCCTTGGCAAAGATACTGGACTGGCTTGACATTTCCTTCTCCAACTCATTTTTATAGAGGAGGAAACTGAGGCAAAAGGGGTTAAATGATTGCCCAGGGTCATGCAGCTAGTAAGCTGCAGATTTGAACTCAGGTCTTCCTGACTCCATGCCCAGCGTTCTATCCACTGCACCATCTAGCTGCCACAACGGAACGTATAGTCTCTCTCTGTAGTATCTATTATCCATATTGACTTGCTAAGCTTTTGACCAGTTGCGTTTTTTCTATCTACTCTAGCCCTTCAGATTTGGTTAACCTATGAACTCTGCTTTCACCACAACAGGCTTCCTATTCTCTTTCTAATCACAACTTTCATTACAACTTCTCTTCCAAGGAAAGATCTTTCCACTGTTATTTGTTCCTAATCATTAGCTTAGAGGGAAGGGAACAAGGATTTATTAATAGCTTAGTCTGTGCCAAGCATTGTGCTAAGCACTTAACAAAATATCTTTTCTGATCCCCAAAACAACCCTGGGAGGTAGGTGCTATTGTTATGTCCATTTTTACAGTCGAGGAAACTGAGGCAGACAGAGTGACTTGCCCAGGGTCTCACAGCTAATAAGTATCTGAGGTAGGTTTTGAACCCAGATCTTTCTGACTCCTGGCTCAGCACTCTATTTGCTGTGCCATCTAGCTCCTCATCACCATCACTTTAGCTTTAGACCCCTTCCCAGGGTGATGATCAGTCCCCCTTGGAACATTCATGGCTTAGTGCCTCAGTAGCAGCAGGCCTGACTCAACCAATGAAGTTCCGAGTAGAGACTTCTGAAATCCTGGGAGAATCACAGAACACTCTATTTGCTGTGCCATCTAGCTCCTCATCACCATCACTTTAGCTTTAGACCCCTTCCCAGGGTGATGATCAGTCCCCCTTGGAACATTCATGGCTTAGTGCCTCAGTAGCAGCAGGCCTGACTCAACCAATGAAGTTCCGAGTAGAGACTTCTGAAATCCTGGGAGAATCACAGAATGTGAGCGCTAGAAGGGACGTAAGAGGTTATCTATTTCCACCACTACCACCCCCCATTTTACAGAGGAGGAAAGAAAGGCCATGAGAGGGAGAACGACTTGCTCGAGCTTGCTCAGGGAGCTGCTAGCAGAACAAACACTTGAACTCAGGTCTTCTGACCTGTTCCTTCTACTACACCAGACCACCTCTTCTTTTTTTCTTTTTTTAAAAGTATTTTTTTCCCAATTGTATGTAAAGACAATTTTTAACATTCATTTTTTAAAATACTGAGTTCCAAACTATCTTCCTCCCTACAATGGTAAGCAATTTAATACAGGTTATAAATATGCAATCATGTAAAACATTCCATATTAATCATGTTATGGAAGAAGAAGCAGGTCAAAAGAAAAGAACCACTCAAAAATTTAAAAAGTGAAAATGGTATGCTTTGATCCGCATTTGGATTCCATTAGCTCTAGCATTTTCTATCATGAGTCCTTTGGAATTGTCTTTGATCACTGTAGAAAACCTAAGCTGTTCATAGTTGATCATCACATGATGTTGCTGTTACTATATACAATGCTCTTCTGGTTCTGTTCACTTCACTTTGCATCAGTTCATGTAAGCCTTTCCAGGTTTTTCTGAAATCCCAGGCCACCTATTCTCAGGAATAACAGGAGTTGTCTCATTGGGGAAGAGGGCCCTGGAAGCTCCTGTGCAGAAAGGTAAATCTTTCTTTCTAAAGCTAAGGAGGAGCAGAAATCAGGTGTTATCCCACCAGGGTCTCTGTGAGTCACTCCGTATCTATATCCTCAGGGCATAGTATCCAACCTTTGTGGAATTTAACTATTAATTTTATAACAAAGCAGATGAGTGATAAGATTCACATCTCCCTACCCGCCCCCGCCCCCCCCACAAACATACAACCTGAGATACTAGATCGAGTAAGGGAAGATGTAGGCATCTCAAGATTTCCTCAAGTTACATTCTGAAACAAACAAGGGGTAGAGATCATAAAACACTGACAATTCTGATTACATAAAATCCAAAAGCTTACATAGGAATAAAGAAAATTAGAAGAGAATCTGTTAATGCTACCTAACTAAATTAATTTACCTTCTAGTACCATACCAGTCAAACTATAATAGGATTACTTTACAGAATTAGAAAAATAAAACACAATTCTTCTGAAGGAACAAAACTTCAAGAATCTAAAGGGAAATAATAAAAAAAAATTAAAGAGGAAGGAAACCTAGCAATACCAGATCCCAAGCTATATTACAAAGCAGTAATCATCAAAACATTTGGAACTGAGTAAGAAATAGAAAGGCTGACCAATGAAACAGATTATATATACCATATACAAAGGCAAATACCATAGCTTAGTGTTTAATAAACCCCAAGATCCCAGTATTGGGGTAAAAAATTACCAACTGACAAAAATTTTTGAGATAACTGGAAAGCAACCAGAATAAGCTCCAAATTGGTACATGACTTAGACAAAAGGGTGACATCATAAACAAATTAGAGGAGCTAGGAAGAAATGACCTGTCAGGTCCATGGAAAAGGGAAGAGTTCATGAAGAAACCAGACACAGAATCACAGAAAGTGAAGTGGAAATTTTGATTACATAGAATTTAAAGTTTTGCACAAACAAAACAAATGAAGGTGAGGTTAGAAGAGAAGCAAATAAGTGGAGGAAAAAAAACTTTTGAAGAAAGTTTCTATGATAAAGGTCTCACTTCTAAGATATATAGGGAACTAAGTCAAATGTATAAGAATAAGAGCCATTCCCCAGACAATAAATGGTCAAAGGAGATGAATAGGCAGCTTTCAGAGAAAGAAATCCAACCAATATCCATATAAAAAAAATTCTTTAGATCACCAATAATTAGAGAAATGCACATTAAAACAACTCTAAGATTGTATCTCACGCTAATCAGATTGGCAAAGTTCACAAAAAAAGATAAAATGACAAATGCTTGAGGCACTGTGGGCAAACAGATACCGCACTTGTTGGTAGGACTGTGAACTGCTCCAGCCATTCTTGAAAAGCAATTTGGAACTCTGCCCCAAAAGCTATTAAACCATGCATATGCTTGGACCCAGCCAAATTGCTTACTACCAGGTCTTTACCCTCAAGAGACAAAGAAAGAAGAAAAGGACCTAAATATATTTTTTAATTTACTGCAGCTCTTTTTGAGGTGGCAAAGAATTGAAAATTGAGGGGGTATCTGTCAATTGGTAGATGGCTAAACAAACCAAGTACATGAATGGAATGGAATACTGTTGCACCTGTAAGAACTGATGAAGGGGATGGTTTCAGAGAAACCTGGGAAGACTTTATGAACTCATGTGGAGTGAAGTGAACAGTAGAACAACTTATACAGCAACAACAATATTTTAAAGACAAACAACTCTGAAAGATTTAAGAATTCTGATCAAAGCAATGACCAACCATGATTCCAGATGACTCATAAGAAAATATGCTACTTAACCACTTGATAGAGAAGTGAGAGCCTGAGAAATTTTTTTTGGACGTGGCTAATGTGGAAACTTGTTTTGCTTCACTGTGGCATTTTTTTTTTCCCTTTCTTTTTCAATGGGGAAAGAGGAGGTAGGAGGAAGAGAAGACAGAATTTCATTGATTGGAAAATGTTTAATTAAAAAAAGAGAATCTGTCAACTAGGAAAACATTTAAATTAAATGGCACCAAGAAAAAGTCTGATATTCAATATATATATAGTGAATTGATTATATAACACCAGGATCCATTCCCCAATAGATAAGGGCTCAAAAAATGAAGTTTTCCAAAAAAGAACTGCAAACTAAATGACAATTTGAAAATATAATCAAATTACTCATAGTGCTGTAAGATAAATACAAATTAAAGGAACAAATTAAAAGAACTCTATGGTTTCACCTTACTCTATGAAAATTGGCAAAGGTGGGAATATAGGCACACTAATACACTGTTGGTGAAACCATGAATGGAATTATCCAAGAAAAGTAACTAAACTGTTCATAACCTTTGACCCAGTGATCCCACTACCAGGCATATCCTCCAAGAGCTCAAAAATCAAAACAAAGTCCCAACATATACTAAATTACTCACAGTAGCATTCTTTGTAGTAGCAAAGAACTGGCTATTAAAAAGATGTCCATCAATTGAAGAACAGCTGAAAAAAATGGATGTAATGAAATATTATTATCTTCTAATGAGCCATGAATATGAGAAGAGTACTATGAATTGATGTAAAAGAAATGAAACCAAAGGAAATGAGGTAAAATCAGGGTGTTGGACTAGGTTACCTCTAAGGTTGTTTCCAGCTCTAAACCATGACCTCATCAGTTTACGTGGGTTTAATTACCATCTCTAAGTATTCAATTCCCAAAATCACACACCCAGCCCAGTTTTGCTCTTGAGCTCCAGTCCTATCTCAAAAACTGCCTGTTGGACATTTCCAGCATCCAATTATCATCTCCAATTGCCCCAGAGTCATTTCAAACACAATTATGTCCCAAACAAGATTCATCTTTCCCCCTAAACCCACCCCTCTTCAGAACTTCTCTATTTCTGTCAAGAACTAACATCCTTCCAGTCTCATAGGTTTGTGAACTCAGCATTAACTTCTATGTCTCACTCTCCCACATCCCATATACTGCACGAGATACCAGTTCTTGCCATTCCTACCTCTCCTGTGGCATCCAACCCTTTCTCTACACCCACCCATCCTTCACCCTCGTTCAAGCTCTGCATCGCTTATCACCTGTACTATTACAACGATCTCCTATTTGGTTCCCTTGCCTTGAGTCCCCCTTTATTATAATCTGCCTTCCATATAGCTGCCAAAGTGGCTATCCTATTAAATGCATTTCTGACCAGGTTACCCACCTAGTCCAGTAAACACCAGTGGCTCCCATAGCCTCTAGGATAAAATATAAATTCTTCCATCTGGTCTTTAAAGCCCTTTACAATCTGACCCCAACCTACCTTTCTACCTTTGTTAGGTAAGGGTACTGGCAAGACTGAAGACCCTGTTTCACTTTTGTCTCTGTATTTCCCAGGGCTTGGAGCAGAGTAGCTGCTTAATAAATTTTTTTTGACTGATTGAAAGAGAGCAAGTTCTGGAAGATTCTAAGGTCAGGACAGAAAGTGTTCAAGTATAGGTCCAATAATGGACAAGGCTGACTGGAAGTTACAAATTCCTCACAAAGTCCATTTGCAAAGGCATGGAGGTTGCCATTGGTGTCAATGCTAGTAACCATGCCAGTGAAAATCACAGATTCTTAAAGTATGGAAGCATGAACATTTATTAAAGGACTACTATACAAAGAGCTGTGTGCTGGGCCCTGGAGAGGCAAAGATGAAAAATACCACCAGTCTTTGGACTTAAGTGGGGTAATGTGGTGAAGTGGAATGTGTCTTGTATCTTGAGTCAGGAGTCCAAGGTTCAAATACTGCCTCCAAAACTTACCTGTGCTCGTCTTCAGCATCCTCATGTGTAAAATAGGGGATAGGGGAGCGAAATTGCACAGTAGATAAGGGTGCTGGGCATGGAATTAGGAAGAGTTGAGTTCAAATCCAGCCTCAGACACTTACTGGCTGTGTGACTTTGGAAAGTTCACTTGACCTCTGTTTGCCTCAATTTCCTCATCTGTAAAATGGGGATAATAATAGCACTTACCTCCCAGGGTTGTTGTGAAGATCAAATGGGATAATAATTGTAACCACCTTGAAAACCTTAAATACAAGCTATTATTATTACTTATGGTGTCTATTTCCCAGGTTTGTTGTACTACATAAATGGGAATCATTATTGTTATTACAGTGCCATATAGAAATATGACATGATATGTAAACAAAAAGTTATGATGCAAGACAGAATGTGATGGGGCAAAGAAAGATTCAGATAATATGGGTGCCAAGAAAATGTTAAGAGAGAGAGAGAGACCAGATTAAGTGGATGTCATTAACTGCACTTTTTATCTCCAATTTTCTTTTTTTTAAAAATAAACTATTTTAAAATGTGTGTTTTCTTAGTTTCCATATTTAAGCAATAAACCTCTCTCCCATGTATGTTTCTCAGGCAATGGTGTGGTCATCCACTTACCTGGCCTATTTGAAGAAGCAGAAAAAAATGAGAAGAAAGGTAAGTATGACATATTTTGCTTCCTTTACTCTGAAAACCACATCCACTCTTCCAACTCCATTAGGTCCCGAGAAAGCATTTCATGGACAATGCTTTTAGATCTTCTCCTTTCTGAGTTAGTTCTTTTCAAATCCCTGAGAATTTTGGCAGGACCAGTTCAATAGCTACTGGTTAATTCTGGCCAAAGTACAGGGGTGTTTTCATTTGGGTTTACCCAGCTGATCACATGGATTTTCTGATTCACTTTGGTCTTGTAGAATAAGACCCAAGTATTAAACTTACCTGGAACACAGTGGTTCAGATCAGTAAGAAACTAGGGATTAAATGTCTCCACAGTCTACAATTATCTGATTGTTACCAACTACCCTCTTTACCTTTTAGTTATACACTAAATTTATGAGATAAGTTGAGAGTATTTTGATTTAAAAACCAAGTGAAGACATATGATGACCACAGAGTTGTTGGCAGAGTTGCTATCCAGAAAGATTTTGACAAGTTGGAACAATGCACCAGATCTAACAAGATGAAATTTAATAGAGATATCAATGCAATGTCTTCTGCTTGGATTTAAAAAAAAAACTAATTATGCAAGTAATTGTAGAAGATATTGTTAGACAACAGTTCTTGAAAAAAGACATAGAGTTTTTCATTCTTAAAAGTTTATTTTGCAAAGCTTAATAAAACTCAAAAGTTCCATGGCAGCCACAAGAAGCTAGGGGGATCTGAACTGACCTTGCCAAAAGTATTATGTTTGAATGAGGGAGTTGACAGTCTCACCATCCTTTGCCCTGCTCAGACGTGGGGTACTGGGTACCACATTTTAGAGTCACTAGAGAGCATCCAAAGAAGGGCAGCCAGGAATGAGGAGAGGACTGGAAATCAATCCATAGGAGGATCAGGTGGAGCCTACAAAAGACTCATTGATGAGGGGGCTTTAAGGGGAGGTCAAGATACGATCACTGTCTTCAAGTATTTAAAACATCTATGATGTGGAAGAGAAATTGTATTAGCTGTGCTGGAGCGCAGACGGTAGGAGGAGAAGCAAGACAATCTGGACCCCAGTGACCTTCATCTATCAATCCACAGTAGTTCTCCATGCTTCCTCAATGAGCTCGGTGTCTGGATCCTAGTGTTTTTCCCCACCCCAACTCCTTCCCTCATAGTAAAGGACTTTAACATACAAACTGATATTCCCGCAAACCCTCGAGCTTCCCCATTGCTCAGTTTACTCATTTCCCATTACCTACACCTCCCCTCCATCTCAGCTACACACAGACACAGCCACAGCCTTAATCTTACCATTGCCGAAAAATGTTCTCTGAAATTCCTTTATCTGATTATATTTCATCATTCCATTTTTTTCTATGCCTTATGGCATCTAATCCTGTTATTCATCCTTACCTTGATCCCTAATCCCTCCATCCCTTAGTTTTTTCTTAAGCTATTACTCCTTCCCTGGCAGTGCTTTCCTTCCTTCCCCATCTTGACCCCTTGGTGAACCAATTCAACTCTATACTCTCCTTTACTCAGCAATCCCTTGCCTATCACTGATTCCACCTTGCCAAACCCCAACCCTCTTTTCATTACATTGTTCTTTTTTGATTCTCCTCCCACATATCTGACCCCTCCTAAACTAGAGCTTAATCCACATCACACCCACTAAATATAGGTATCTAGTACGGCTCTGTTCAGGCACTTCTTTTCTCCTTCTATACTATCTCAACTGGTGATTTCATTGGCTCATGTGAATCCGTTTATCATCTCTATAGAGCCCCATATAGCCAGCCTTAGCCTCTTTCCTGAGCTTTAGCCCCATATCACCAATTGCTTTTTGGATATCTCAAACTAGATGCTTCACAGTCATCACAAATTCAACATATCCAAAACAGAACTTATTATTTTTTTCCTCCAAACTTTCCCTTCTTCCCAAATTTACTATTACTGTCAAGGGTACCACCATCTACCAAATCACCTAGACTCCCAAGCCTCAGTGCCATCCTCAACTCCTCATTCTCACTCACGCCATACATCTGTTGTCAAATCATTTCATTTCTACCTTCACAACATCTCTCATGCATGCTCCCTTCTCTCTATTCATATTATTACCACTCTGGTGCAGGCTCTCATCACTTTTCACCTGGACTATTGACTCAAGTCTTTCCATATTCCAATCCATCCTCCATTCAGCTGCCAAAATGATTTTCCTAAAATATGTCTGACCGTGTCACCTCCCCCCGCACTACTCAATAAGCACCAGAGACTCCCTGTTATTTCCAGGACCAAATACAAATTTCTTCACAACCTTCCCCTTCCTGTCTTTCCAGGCTTCTTACACTATGAGTATATGGTTCCATGACATCCCCATATTGTAAGTTGTCTAGTTCTGAGGACAGAAAGTATAGACCAGCAGTTCTCAAACTGTGATTTGCAGACCCCTAGGAATCCCTGAGATCCTTGCAGGGGGTCTGTAAAGTCAAAATTATTTTCTTAATAATACTAAGATGTAATTTGCTTATTAAAATGCTCCTCCCTTTTCCAACTACATATCTGCATGAGTCTGTACTTTCTTCATATACTTCAACCAAAACAACATATCACAACAGATTGAATGCAGGAACAAATATGAGAATCCAGCTGTCTTCTATTAAGCCAGACATTAAAAAGATTTGCAAAAAATATGTAAAAAGACGCCACATTTCTCACTAAATTTGTTTTGGAAAATATAGTTATTTTATAAAAATACATTATTTGTACTAATTTCTAATGAGTTTATTGTTGTTATTTTAAAATAAAATTTTGTTTTCCCCCAATTACATGTAAAAACAATTTTTAACACTCATTTTAAAAAATTTTGAGTTCCAAATTCTCTCCTTGAGATGGTAAGCAACTTAATATAGGTTAAATATGTGCAATCATGTAAAACATATTTCCATATCAGTCATGTTATAAAAGAAAACACAAACAAAAAAACATGAAAAAATAAAGTGAAAAATAGTATGCTGCAATCTGCATTCAGACTCCATCAATTCTTTCTCTGGAGGTGAATAGAATTTTTCATCATGAGTTCTTTGGAGTTGCCTTAGATCATTATATTGCTGAGAATAGCTGAGTCGTTCATAGTTGATAATTATACAATGTTGCTGTTACTGTGTACGATGTTCTCCTGGTTCTGCTTATTTCACTTTGCATCAGTTTAAGTAAGCCTAAGTTTTTGTGAAATCATCCTGTTCATCATTTCTTACAGCACAACAGCATTCTATTACAATCATATACCACATATTGTTATTTTTAAATGAATTAATAAGTATTTTAAAATTTTGTTTTCCTTGATAATATAGAAAATATTGATAGATATACCTAACATAAACAAAAGCTCTTTGGAATCCTCATTAATTTTTTAAAATGTAAAGAGGTCCTGAGCCCCAAAAGTTTAAAAACACTGGTACAGGTCAAGATACATTGAAGCTATCATGAACACATGACAGAATTACAGGATATGCCTGCACAGAAATAATTTTTCAGTGATGTTTTAGACCATCCTACACAAAGGTACACGTTACCAGGAGAGTCAGAGCAGGGAGATCTAGCGAAAAAGAAAGTCATTTTCTTCTATTCTTTCACCATAATTAAAGTATCACAAGCTCTGAGCTATGGGGTTCTGTCTTTGGCAGGTCTGAAAGACTGGGAAAAAAGACTCATCATTTCAGACAGAGCCCACATTGGTGAGTACTCCCACCTTTCCAGAGAGCCCCACCAGACAAACCGGAATAGTTCCTTCCCATCTCTACTGAGCTTTAGGGTTTATAAAGTACTTTCCTCACAATACCTCTAGAGGGTAAACTGTACAAGTATTATCTCTGTTTTACAATAAGAGGCTCTGAGACTCAGGGAACTTATTTGCCCAAAGTCACATTAGCTAATATGTGGAAGAGCCAACTAGTAGTGCCCAGTGTTCTTTCCACTGGGCCACACTGCCCTGAGAGTCAAATGAATGAGAAGAAGA
This sequence comes from Phascolarctos cinereus, assembly GCF_003287225.1. Taxonomy (NCBI): domain Eukaryota; kingdom Metazoa; phylum Chordata; class Mammalia; order Diprotodontia; family Phascolarctidae; genus Phascolarctos; species Phascolarctos cinereus. Next base: position 352,501,619 of record NW_027555625.1, on the reverse strand, counting down.
GTAAGCAGTCCCTTTCCTACAGTGTAACATTCCTCCTGGAGGGAATACACTCAGCTTATCAGCCAAAGGAAAAAGTCCTGATCTGTCTGTCCCATAACTGGGCTTGTTCTGCTCCAAAAGGCAATGGCGTTTGGTGCCACCTTTTTCTTCATAGGGCAGAGTTCAGTCCTGCCCATTTTCCTTATGTGTATATAGTGCTTTATTGTTTCCAGTTCCCTCTACCATGCATTATTTCATACGACTCCTCTTAGAGCCCCTAGAGGTCAACCAGGCAAGGACTGTCATCCTTAGTTTACAGGTGAAGAAACTGAGACCCAGAAAGGTCAAGTGACTTGCATTAGGTCACATAGTATGGAAGCAATGAAGCCAGCATGAAATCTCAGGCCCTGGCACCTCCTTCTCCCCGCCCCCCTCCCAAATGTCCTTTCTGCTCCAGCAAGAGGCCTCCCATCTCCAAGCTTCATCATTCCTTTCCTAACGCTGACACTGATGCTGCTGGGCGTGGTGTCCACCTTCTAATGCTTCTCTCCTTCTCCATTCTCCCATCCCTCCCCTTTTGCTTGGCAGTGTTTGATTTTCACCAAGCAGTTCGACGGACTTCAGGAAATGCAACGACAGGCTCAAGAGGGGAAAAAGTAATTATATCTCAACATCTTCCTTCTGTTAGTGATTCTTCAGTCTGGCAAGTTGGTGCATGGGGTGAGGGTGGGGGGGAAGGTGGCTTGGTTTGATGGAGAGAAAGCTGGACCGGAGTCAGGAAGACCCGGGTTTGAATCCTACTTCAAACTTACTGGCTGTTAGGCTCTGGGCAAGTCATTTAAGGTCTCTAGGCTTCAGTTTCCTCATCAGTAAAATGGGAGAGGGGAGGTGATTCAGTGACCTGTAAGATCCCTTCAGTCAGGCATTCAGTCAGTTGGCAAGCAATTATTAAGCACCTACTATTTGCTAAGCATTATGCTAAGTGCTAGTGAAACAAAGAAAGGCAGAAAATAGACCCTGCTCTCCAGGAGCTAACTGTCTCATGGGATCTGTCTCTTGCAACTGTCAATCTCTAATCCTGACTATGGACATGGCTGGGACATAAGGCTGGGTGATGTGACCCAAAGACTTCTCTGCTCTGAGGAATTCCATTCTATTTGAAGTATGAATCACAATAAGGCCTGCACTAATTGTATTCTCTAGGTCCCTCATTCCTAGGCAGGATTTTTTCCTTTCATTCTCCAGGTCAACATTTCCCATCTAGTGTCCCATGGAATCCTGATGCTTCGTTCAACAAACTCAGCAAATAAGTACCATATGCGAGGCCTTGTTGTTCATCATGAGGGGTATAAGAAGTAGATAGGTGGTGCAGAGGATAGGACAAAATCTGAGTTTAAATTCAGCCTCAGGCACTTAGTATTTGTGTGACCTTGGAGAGGTCATTTAACCTCTGCCTGCCTCAGTTTGTAAAATGTAAAATACTCACCTCAGAGAGGTTTTGTAAGAGTCAAATGAAATAATATTTGTAAAGCATCTAGAAGAGTGCCTGGTAAACAGTAAGTGCTTAATGAATGCTTTTTGTTTGTTTTTTACCTCCTAACGTTGTGAGGATAAAATCAAATCATATTTTTAAAACACTGTGTAAACCCTAAAGCACCCTAAAATGCCACTGTTATTATTATTATTATTATTATTATTATTTTACAATTCAGAACCTACTTTCAAAATATTTACATAGTTAATGGGCACAATGGGGAAAGAACACTAATATCTAGGATACAAAAGAAAGTGAGGTAAGTACAAAAGAGAGGTCCTGGAAAGTGCTATTTACTTAGAGTGGGAGGGAGGTACCCGGTGGATTTCAGCCAATCAAGCGTCTACTCATGGAGGAATAGCCAGATGGGAGAGGGCCTCACATGTAGGGTTAGGAAGTTTATGTACTCTGCTAGACAATGGGAAGCTACTGAAGGCTTTAGAGTAGAGGAGTAATACCTATTCACACTAGGAAGATTACTCGGGTAGTATGTTCAAGCTGGACTGAAGGAAGGAGAGGCTAAGGCAAAGAAAACAATTAGGTAGCTGGTACCATGGTCCAGGGCAGCTAGGTGGCACCATAGTGCATAGAGTGCTGAGTCTGGAGTCCAGATGACTCATCTTGCTGAGTTCAAATCTAGCCTCAGACACCTACTAGCTGTGCGACCCTAGGCAAATTACTTTATTTCTGTTTGCCTCAGTTTCCTCAACTATAAAGCAGGGATAATGGCAGCACCTATCTCGAAGGATTATGGTAAGGCTCAAATGAGATGTATTTGTTTAAAAAAAACAAATGATTTTGCAGGGTACTCGGCCTATAAATGCTTATTCCTTTCCATTCCCTTCTTCTCCCATGACTCTAACATGTTCTGTCAGGAAATTCTGCTATTAGCCTGGATCATCTCCAGTCATCCTGATCTATATCTGGCCGCTGGACCCAGGTAGCTCTGGAGCAGAAAGTGAGGCTGGTGACTTTGCACAGCTCTCTCCAATGTAAGCCAATTCATTTGCAAGTCATGGCATCATCTTCCTGATGTCATGGTCCTCTTCAAGAACAAAAAGCTACAGCCACAATACAACAATCTACTATTAGCAATTTTCTTCCCTCTTAATGTTAAATATCAAATTGTGTGTGTGTGTGTGTGTGTGTGTGTGTGTGTGTGTGTGTGAACAAATGACTATACCTGACAATCCACATGAAAAACAGGCTTCATTTCCTCCAATGGCTGGCTCGAAGGTCATTTGCATAAGACTTCCTCATTGATGGAGATCTATCACTCAATGCTCTGTACTTTTATGAGGGGCAGAGCTGGTGAGAGCTTGAGAGAAGGGAGATCTTCTGTGTGGTCTTCTGGCTTCCAGCTTCAAGAGAGTAGACACCTGATTCTGGACTCTCTTCAGGTCCCTGGAGGGAGAGAAAGATTTTTGGGAAGAGGTCAATATGTAGAGGAACTGGTGACCTTACTCATGTCCCTATTCTTAGCTTGCTACACTAGAGACCTCAGGGAATGTTCCCATGGGCGAGATCTGAGACTCTCTCTTGGATGAGCTGAGTTATCTTACTCTCAATGGAGGGCATCATTTACTCTGTGCATTGTCTAATATATAGTCTCCCATGTATACTTTCTCTGATGTCAGTTTTGCTGTTGACTGGGATAAATGAGTTTGTTTGCTCTTTACTACATGTGTTCATTGTGGCAAGGAGTCAAGCCTTGGATATATATAGCTCAGGGCACTCTTGCCCCATTAAGGGATAGCGATCAGGAGCACAGCTTGAACTTTTAAATTATTTCTCCTGCGCTAACAATATTTAAGAGAGCAGATAGATATAATTCTAGCCCAGTCCCCCCTCTTTTTAAAGAGAGCAGAGTAGGATCATCTGGCCCGAACCTCCTGCTTCTCCTCCTGGCAGGAATCAAAGTCTCCTTTGGAGAAGGGTAGACAGAGGAGATTCTAGAGCTATCTGTTCATACCTCCCTTGCAGCCAAAATTCCCAGTATAGTAAGCTGGGGATAAGGATATGACTGATTGAGGTCACCAGCTTCTCTACATAACAGTTTCTTACCAGAGTCTTTCTCTCCCTTCTGGGAGCTGAAGAGAATCCAGAATTACATATCTTCTCTCTCTCTCTCTCTCTCTCTCTCTCTCTCTCTCTCTCTCTCTCTCTCTGTGTGTGTATCTCTGACTCTGTCTCTCTGTCTCAGTCTCTCTCTCCCCTTCCCTCCCTCTGTCTCTACCTCTGTCTCTCTCTGTGTCTCTATGTCTCTCTGTCTCTCTCTTTCTCTCAGTTAAAAGCCAAGATCTCTTCTCCTTCAACTCTTATAACTCCACCCCTCACAAAGGCATGGAGCACTGAATGATAAATCTCAACCAATGAGGAAAGTCTCATGTAAATATTCTTTCAGCTGGCTGTTACACCTCTATTTTGCTCCAAAAATTCCTTCCCTCATCTCCTGGGGTCTTTCAGCAACCTAGTCTCTTCATCCTAGGATTTATGGGTCAATTCATATATTTTAAGCACCAAAGTGAACCATACCCAAACGAGTTTGAGAAACACTGATCGGGACTGGCCTGAGAACCTCTGTCAGGAATCACAAAGAGGTTGTTTTAATCTTGTTTTTATTGATAACTTTCTTTTTTTATATTTCCATCATTTCTAAAAATACTCAGAAAGCCATCTCTTTATAGCCAAGATTTAAAAAGAAAAAGAAAAGCTGCTCAGCAAAATTAACCAAGACACAAATCCTATTTATCAGTATATGTAATATTCTACGCCCATAGTCCCTCATTTCTGCAGAGGGAGAACGTTTAAATTTTCTCCACTCTTCTCCAGGGCCAAGTTTAGTCATTATAATTACATAGTTAAGTTTCATTTTGTTTTTGTTCTGGGGGGAAAAAAAATTAATGAACTTTGAGCAAGATCCTGAATTGTCACTGTTCTGATCACCAGCCAATCACTGCCTAGCAAGGATTCCCCTAATCAATCCTGTTCCTGCTGAAAACTGTGCCCCTTCCTGTAAGAGGGGGGAAAGGAGGGAAGGGGGAAGGGAAGAAGCATTTATTAGGCACCTACTGTGTGCCAGGCACTATGCTAAGTACTTTACAGGTATTATTCATCTGATCCTCACAACAACCCTTCAAGGTAGATGCTATTATTGCCTCCATTTTACAGTTGAGGAAACTGAGCTGGACAGAGGTTAAGTGACTTGCCCAAAGTCATACAGCTAAAGAAAGCATCTGAGGCTAGATTTGAATTCAGGTCCTCCTAACTCCAGACCTAGCACTCTATCCACTGCACCACCTAGCTATCAAAAGTGAACATATGTGAAAAGACTGAGAAGAATGAAGAAATAATGGAGGAATTTCAGGCAGTGAAGTGATGTTGTAGATAGAGTACCAGGCCTGAAGTCAGGAAGACTCATCTGCCCGAGTTCAAATCTGGCTTCAAACACTTCCTAGCTATGTGACCCTGGGTGAGTCGTTTAGACCTGTCTGCTTCACTTTCCTCATCTGGAAAACGAGCTGGAGAAGGAAATGGCAAACCCCTCCAGTATCTTTGCCAGGAAAACCCCAAAAGGGGTTAGTAAGAGCTGGGCATGACTGAAACGACTGAAAAACAACAAAAGAGAACTTAGCTGGGGAGAGAGGGGATCTTTGCCACGCTCTTCACATTCCAACACACACACAAGCCCAGACCAATGGAAAAGTGAAAGATGAGTGATGTTCTCTGAAGGATATGGCTCTGAGCCTCCTTGAGGTTCCAACTCCTTATCTTCAGGCCAGTTAGGAGACTCTCGCCTTCTGTCCAAGCATTTTCTCCTTTTGCACCTTCCTTAGGCTCACAAGAGGCCTATTCACCAAGTCACAGAAGATCATTTCATACAATTTAGAGCTGAAAGGGACTTCAGACATCATCCGACCCCATCCCTTCATTTTAGAGACCAGAAAATTGACACCCCTTTGGGTTAAGTGATTTGACCAAGTTCACAGGGTAGCAATGTCAGGACTGGAACTCAGAGCCACTGAGAGCAAGGCCACTGCTCTTTCCACTCTTCCAGGCCACTTCTCTCTATTAAACTTCCCTGATCTTTGAATGCCAACCAAGACCCCAGATTCTCTCAGCTTGCTGACCTCTCCGCCTACTTGGCTCCCTGGGATCAGAGATCAAGAACGCTTGATGTGGGGTCTGAGAACCTGGGCTTGAATCCCAGCTGTCTCATTTACTTGCCTGATCTTAGGTAAGTTACATAAACTGTCTGGGCCTCAGCTCCCTCGTCTTGTACTACGAGAGAAGTAGGCAGCTAAGTGCCGAGGTCTCTGGAGGCTCTGAATCCATGATCCTGGGATACCCACGACAGGCCACGTGGTGTGGAGAGCAGGCCTCAGAGTCAGGAAGACCTGGGGTCACATCCCACCTCTGACACTGCCGATGGGACCACGGGCCAGTGACCTAGGTAATTCTTTAAGACTGTGAATCACAGAGAAGTTGCTGATTTGCATTGATAGACTGGAGTTTCCTCTCTGAAGAAGTTTCTTATAATAATTAAATCACAAGTCAAGTAATTAAAAATGGTATATACCATCTCCAGACCCTAATTACCTTTTCTTTTCTTCCTGTCTCTGTCACTTTCTCCAACATTTTGGTCTCACTTATTTTCCTTCTCCGCTTTATCTCCACATATTTCAGAATCTAAGAGGGTGTTTTCCAGGATTTATTCACAAGGGACTAGAGAATATATAGATTCAGAAACAGCAGGCTACAGAAAGACCATTACAAGCACGTAAACAGAAGAGCTCCCTGTTCTCAGGCTGAGTGACCTTTAAGTCCTCCGCTGTTGTTCAGCTGTGTCTGACTCCTTGTGACCCCTTTTGGGGTTTTCTTGGCAAAGGTACTGACGTGGTTTGCCATTTCCTTCTCCAGCTCATTTTACAGATGAGGAAACTGAGGCAAACAGGGTTAAGTGACTTGTGTCTGAGGCTAGATTTGAACTCAAGCCTTCCTGCCTCCGGGTCTAGTGCTCCATCTAACTGCCACCTAGCTACCCCTTTAATCTTTTCATATGCCCTTAACTGAAGCTGTCCAGGCCTATGCTAGGCTCATCCTAATTCCCCTGGGCAGCCAAATCTAGCAGCCTCCAAAAGAATGAGAATGTCATTCACTCCCAGCATACATACCCCCACCAGGCTTCTCTGGGTTCTCTGGACCCAGTTCTCTGGGCCATTCTACAATGCCCAGCTCACAATTAGTCAGTCGTAAAGCCTTCTGATGGCCTGCAAAGGCATTTCTATTACTTACTAATGTGTTAGCTAACTCACTCTACCCAAATTTTAGCAGTAGTATAGATAGGACCTTCACTGGAGGTAGGTGGGAAAGGCTCACTGGGAGACTCCTATAGCAATAAAATCACAATTACAGTTGCTATCCCTAAAAAAGGACTTTTCTTCACGTAGTTTTTCCCAGTCAATTCAAAGATAATAATTGGCTTTGATTCACAAACCACCTCCAAATCTCACAACAGGAACCCTCCCCCTTTATACCCTGCTTCCCTGCCTGACCATCTTCTCCTCTCCTTGTCCTCTTTTCTTCTATGGCTGCTTTCTGACCGAGTTTGCACTGACTCCTGCCCCCCAATTTTTTCCCCTTTTCTCGGGGTCTGTCTCATGCAGTCCCCCTGATCTTTCACCTTGGTGGGACATGACAGGGCTCATCTCCTCCCAAAGCCCAGTCATTTTCTTTTGGAAGGAGCCTCTGGTCTGTGGTAATTCTGGTGCAGCCCCAAGACGGGCCAAGGCCTGCCTAAAGAGCAAGAAGAGAGGATGCTGGGATCCCTGCTCCAGGCAGACCGCTGGCACTTTGCTCACACAGCATTCTTCTGCTATGAGGTTCTAGAAAGAGAATTAAGAGTCAGACTCAGGGGTCCTAGCTTCAAATCCCTACTCTAATCCCAACTAGCTATGTAACTTTGGGTGAGTCACTTCATTTTCCCGGTCTCAGTTTCCTCATCTTTAAAATGAGGGGGTTTAGACTAGATTCTTCTGGACTACAATCATAGGTCCAATTATCAAGCTCAAGCCTAAGTCCTGACTCCTTCCTAAGGCCTACGGTCCTCTCTGATCACCCCAGCCCACAAACATCCCTCTCTCCCCTCAACTCTTATAGGTCTGTGCCCCTCATTTGGAAGTTACTATATGTTGTTTTATAGTCAGTTAAATGGTCGTGTGTTCTCCTCATCCCCTAACAAGCCTGTAAGGTCCCCAAGGACAAAACCCAGATCCATTTCTTCTCTGTCTCCCCTCAAACCCCAGGGTAGGGGCAGCTGAGACCTGGGTTGGACACTGTGGCTTATTTGTTTTCTCATCAACTGGTTACACTAGATAAATCACCAAGTGGATAATTGGCTTCAGATCACTGAATATTGAAATAAGCTGGGACACAGATTTTTAATTTATCCAATCATTCCATTGACTGGACTTTTCTGAAATATATTTCATAGAATCCTAGAATGTTATAGCTGGAAGAACCCTTAGAGACCATTTAGTCCAACCTCCTTCTTTTACAGATGGAGAAACTGAGGCTCAAATAGCAGAAATGACTTTTTCAAAGACATGACATTTTAAAATATACCCTCTATATTGAATAGCATGCCAGAAGGTAAGGATTGGTTGACTAATTGGGGACCAAAGAGTGGAGAGGGATACAAGGACTTTCCCATCAGGAAAGAGACTCCTGTGGTAGGAGAGAAGGAGCAATATTCCCGCCCATAGTCACTCAACCTGTATATAATACTTCAGTCATATTTTTGGACTCTGCCAGATCTTAACTAGACCCCCACTCTCTTTGTTTCAGTATCGGTACCACAAAGAAAGGAATTGGCCCAACATACTCTTCGAAAGCTGCGAGGACAGGACTTCGCATCTGTGACCTCCTTTCAGACTTTGATGAATTTTCTGCAAGGTATGGACAGAAGCTTCAACCTTTGATTTGCTTCGAAGGGAGACAGAAGGCGGAGAATGTTTGCCCCTAAGCACACCGCAAAGCCAGGAGACAGGAGAAAGAACGGACACACTTAGGGTTAGCAGTTACCCTCCTCTGGTCAGCTTCTCTAAGAGCCAGGCTATGGGGAGTTCAAAGGCTGCTGCTCCTCAGTACATCTGGGTACTTCTGGAAGTCTACCTGAGAAAAGACCACATTGTCTGCTGTTTTATAGGTTCAAAAATCTGGCCTATCAGTACCAGTCCATGTTTCCTACTTTGGAAGTGGATACAGAAGGACAGCTGAAGAAACTCAAGGTACAGATGCCGCGCCTGGGCTGTCTAAAGGTGACAGCAAAATGGGATGAATAATTCAATTCAAATTGAAAAGACCTAATCCAGTGCTTCTTAGCCTGGGACCTGTGAACTTGTTTTTAAAATATTTTGATAACTATATTTCAATATGATTGGTTTCCTTTGTAATCCTGTTTATTTTATTTTATGCATTAAAAAAAAATATTCTGAAAAACGGTTCATAGGCTTCACCAGACTGCCAAAGAGGTGCGTAACACACACACACACACACACACACACACACACACACACACACACACACACACACAAACAGTTAAGAACTCCTGATCTAGTCCAAGCTCATCATTTTACAGGTATGGAAACTGAGGCCCAGAAAGTAGCAGTGACTTAACCAAAGCCACATACTGTGCTATAAGAAATGATGAGTTCAGGAGCAGCTAGGTGGCACAGTGGATAGAGAACCGGCCCTGGATTCAGAAGGACTTGAGTTCAAATCCCATCTCAGACACATAACACTTACTAGCTGTGTGACCCTGGGCAAGTCACTTAACCCCACTGCCTAACCAAAAAAAAAAAAAAGGAAGAAAAAAAGAAATGATGAGTTCAGTGATCTAAAAGTGATCTCAGTGATGGAAAGATCTGCACAAAATAACAAGGAGTAAAATGAGCAGAACCAGGAGAACACTGTATACAGTAACAGCAATATTGTTTTAAGAGCAAATAGGCTGGATTTAGTATCAGAAGACCCGATCAAGAGACTGACTCAGTATTACTCATGTAACCTTGAATACTCTCTCTCTTACCCATTGGCCTCTATTTTCTGGTCTCTAAAAATAAGAGTTTTGAATTAGGTGGTCTCTCTAAGTCCCAGTTCTAATCCTAGAATCCTAAGAAGGCAGAGAAGTAAACATGGTAACACATATACCAATGGCTCCCTCCCAATAAGGTCTAGAGTCACGGTTTCTCATTTCTCTATGTTTCTGCTGGAAGAAAGTATTGTTGAGTTTTGAAGAAGTCAGGGCGGGAGGAGGGAGCCTTTTTGTGTGAGTGTGTGTGTGTGTGTGTACGTGAGGCAATTGGGGTTAAGTGACTTGCCCAGAGTCACACAGCTAGTAAATATCAAGTGACTGAGGCCAGATTTGAACTCAGGTCCTACTCACTCCAAAGCCAGAGCTCTATCCACTGTACCACCTAGCTGCCCCCGAGAGAACTTTTTCCTCTAAGTTGCTCATCATCTCCATTTCTGCTGGTACTGGCAGGTCTTTGCTGAAAGAATCAGACCCATGGTACGAGATGGAGTATATTTTATATATGAAGCACTCCATGGGCCCCCAAAGAAGATCCTTGTGGAAGGTGCCAATGCAGCCCTCCTCGATATTGACTTTGGTAAGTTAAGAATCCAGTGGAACCAGCTCAGGCCCAAAGTCATAGCTGGTATCTAGGGAACAGTTAGTTACTTAAGTGTCTGGCATGATTTAGAGAATGCTAGGCTAGAGACAGGGATAGGTTTCAATAAACAGAGGGCGAGATCACATTCAGGCATGGACAGGGGGATGCTGATTTCACAAGGTCATGGACAGGTAAGAGTAAAGTCGAACCCGTTTCTTTGATCTGCAGCTCAGAGGTGATGGTGGGGGAGCCCTAGAGCTGAGTAATGCTCTCTGAAGGTTTTCGTGAGGGTGGAGGATCTCAGGAGAGAAGTAGCCAAGGGAAAGCTGGAATGTCCATTCATTGTCCCCTATAGGAACAGAAGTGGATTAGGCTGAAGAATTCTTGGCTTCGATTTAGCACTTTTAACTCTCTAATCTGTCAGTAAATCACCTACCCCACCCCATTACTGAGCATTTTCTTTGAACCTCTCTAATGCACTGGTAGTTAAATCTTGTGTGTTAATGCCCAGAATATCCTCTCTCACCCTTTTCTATACTTTAAAGGCCACATCAAAATACCATTTTGTCCACAAAACTTTCCTTGATCTCCCCAGTCATCTATAACCCCTCAGACCTCACATCGCTGTTGGTTTTGTACTTATCTAATACACTTTTAATATATTGCTATGTTTACCTCCAGTTGTCTTTTACTCAGCTATGTTGTTGTTCAGTCCTTCAGTTGTGTCTGACTTTTCGTAACCCCATGGACCGTAGCACAACAGGCCCTTCTATCCTTCTCTATCTCCTTAAGTCTGTCCAAGCTCATGTTAATTGCTTCCATGACACTATCTATCTAGCTCATCCTCTGCCATCCCCTTTTCCTTTTGCTTTCAATCTTTCCCAACATCAGAGTCTTTCCCAATGAGTCCTGTCTTCTCATTATGTGGCCAAAGTATTTAAGCTTCAGCTTCTATATTTGACCTTCCAGTGAATAGCCTGAACTAATTTTTTTAAGTACTGACTGATTTGATCTCCCTGATGTCCAAAGGACTCTCAAAAGTCTTCCTCAACACCACATTTTGAAAGCATTGATGCTGAGGTCCTCAGGTTTCCTTCTAGTCCAACTCTCATAGCCAAATATTACTACTGGAAAAGACACAGCTTTGAGCACGTGGACCTTTGTCAGCAAGGGGATGTCTCTGCTTCTTAGTATGCTGTCCAGGTTTGCCATAGCTTTCCTCCCAAGGAACAAGTGTCTTTTAATTGCATAAGGAAAACAGGGGCACCTCAAATGTCATTAGTTGAAATCTCTTGTCTCTTTCAGGTACCTACCCCTTCGTGACCTCGTCTAACTGCACCATCGGGGAAGTATGCACAGGGTTGGGGATCCCGCCACAGAATGTGGGAGAGGTATTTGGCGTGGTTAAGGCCTATACCACCCGCGTGGGAATTGGTGCCTTTCCTACTGAACAAATCAATGTAAGTCTGCCATTTCAACCATCTAGCTTATCTTACTGAGAGTCTACTGAGTACCATGAGATCATAATATGTAGAGCTGGATGGAAGGGACCTCAGAGATCATTTAGTCCTACTAGGTGGTGCAGTAGATAGAGTGCTGGGCCTAAGAGTCAGGAAGACCTGAGTTCAAATCCAGCCTCCAACACATTAGCTATGTCACCCTAGGTGAGTCACTTAACCCTGTTTGCCTCACTTTCCTCATCTGTAAATGAGCTAGAGCAGGAAACGGCAAACCACTCCAGTACCCTTGCCAAGAAAATCTCAAATGAGGTCACAAAGAGTCAGACTGAACAACAACAACAGTATTCTATAGATGAAGAAACTGAGACCCAGAGATGTTTCCTTTAATCAGACAAGTAATAAGTAGAAAAGCCGGTACTGATTAGATATCACTTCCTTTCAGTAGGTCTCGGTTTTCTCATCTATAAAGTAGCATCTTGCCTCCCTCACAGGGCTGTTTTAAGGACCCAAGAGAAAAGGAGTATGAATGTGCTTTGTAAAATGGTAGTCCTGCATAAACAGGAGAGACTTATTGGGCTATGTGCATTATTGCTCTACATAAGAAGTCTAACTCACAGTCCTGGCCCCCAAGAACCTGAGGACTGACTTGACTTTCATGTCCCAAACAATGTCAAAACAAGAAGAAAGTGAAATGGACTACAAAGAGCCCCAGACTTAGAGTCAGGAGACCCAAGTCCCGATCACGCATCTGCGACTTATCCAAGCAGCCCTAGGAAAGACTCACTCCATCTCTCAGGATCTCTGTTTCTTCAATGGTAAAAGGAGGGAGTCGGGCTAGATGATCTCCAAGGTCCAAATGTTCTTTGATTCTAAATCCATGGGGCTGAACTGGGACAAAAACCAGAAACCCTCGCCTATGCACAGTGAACAAGTCTTTGAGTTGCAGCTTCCGATGTCTGTGAGGTGGTGGACAGAACACTGAGCCTGGAGTCAGGACAGACCTGAGTTCATATTGAATCTCAAGCACTTAGTAGTTGTGTGATCCTGGGCCAGTCACATAACCTCTGTTTCCCTCAGTTTCTTCATTTGTAAAATGGGGATAATAACAGCACTACTTACCAAGTTGACTGTGAGTTTCAAATGAGATAATATCTGTAAAGTGACTAGCACAGTCCATAGCACATAATCAGTTGCATCTGATTCTTCGTGACCCCTTTGGGCGTTTTCTTAGTAAAGATACTGGTTTGCCATTTTCTTCTCCAGCTCATTTTACAGATGAGGAAACTAAGGCAAGCTGGGTTAAGTGACTTGCCCCGGGTCCCATAGCTAGTAAGTATCTGAGACCAGATTTGAACTCAAGAAAAGGAATCTTCCTGAGTCTAGGTCTAGCGCTGTATCCACTGCACCACACAGCTGCCCTCTACATGGTGCAGGATATTGTAAAAATGTCAGTGTGGGAAGCATTCTAATGCAGTGGAAGGGATCCAGAGTCTGCAAATTACCAGCTGTGCAAGACTTGTAGATTAGTCATTTCCTCTTAACCTCTGTTTCTTCCTCTATAAAATGAAGGTACTAACAGTTGTACCATCTGCTTCCCAGTGCAATAGTGAAGAAAATTTTAGAGAGCCACAGAAATGTTAGCTATTGTAATTAGAATGTTAAGAGGACCCTGTCAGACTCCTCGGGGACTCTGACCAGTCCCACATCTGGGAGAGGGAAGAAGGGCAGCAACACCCCAGGTGTTTTACCCAGCCATTCATCAGGGAGTCTGGGGGAAGAACACATCATTCCTGCCATCAGGGATCTCATAGTTTTGAAACATAGTCATAAATGTAAAAGAGTAAACAGGACAAGAAAAGGGATAATTATGGCAGTGTGGGAAGAACTCAGGCTAGGAAGGAAACCCCCAGCTCTGCCACTAACTTGCTTCGTGAACTTGGTCCTGGCTCTTAAAATTATAGAATCTCGGAGCTGGAAGGGACCCAACCCATATCTCAGCAAGAATCCCTTCTACGACATCCCAGACAACTGGCCCTCCAGCTTTCACTGGACAAGCTTTGGTGATGCCAAACTCAGCACCTCGCCAGGCACTCACTCTGGTTCACCTGGACATGTCCAACTGTTCAAAGTTTTTCTTTTCTATCAAGCTGAAATAGACCTCTGTATATACTTCTGCCCTCTGGGGGCAAAGAGAACAAATGAAATTCCTCTTCGGTGTATTATTTTAAGATTGCTATCATGTTCTCCCTAAGTCTTTTCTTTTTAAGCTAAATATACCTAGTTCCTGAAACTGATCTGAACTTGGCATGGTATTGAGTCTAGCAGCTCCCCTCTGTGTGGGCACTGGAGTAAATAACCTTGAAAATTCTCTGCACTGGTATTCAAGAGTTCTGTGAATTAAGTGTTAAATTTAAGGGGTTCCCACTCTGAAGCCGGAAAGTAAAGAGATAACGTTGGGATGGAATAGTCCAGGATGTCTTCACGGACAAAGTGGGAACTGAGCTGGGTCTTGAAGGATGAGTGTTTTAACTGGGCAGAGAGGAAAGAATAGAGGCATAAATCAGCATCATTAAATCTCCCTTCTCTTTGTGCAGGAAATTGGAGACCTGTTACAGAATCGAGGCCATGAGTGGGGAGTGACCACAGGCAGAAAGCGGCGCTGTGGCTGGTTAGACCTTATGATTCTGAGATACGCGCACATGATCAATGGATTTACTGCGTAAGTAATCATTCCCTGATAAGCATCTAGTCTTTGTTCAGTCCTGTACTAGGCCACACTGGGAAGAAGACTGAGAAAGAACAACCCTAGGTAGCACCTAGGGAATTTCACAGTCTGAGGTATTAGGGAAGCCAGTCAGTCAATGAACACCTACTGTGTGCCAGGCACTCTGCTATGGGCCAAGGATACAAAAAAAAGGAGCTCACATTTTAAGGGGAAGGTCAACATGCAAAACAAATTGTAAATATAAGATATGTGTGTTTGTACATATACATACATAGATACACAGATATGTATCATAGGTAGACACATACACATCCATATACATAATGAAAATGGAAGTTACTCTCAGAGGGAAGACACTAGCAGCTGGAGGGACCAGGGAAGGCCTCTCTCGGAAGGTAGCATCCCAGCTGAGCCTTGAAGGAAGCCAGAGAAGCCAGAAGGAAGATCATTCCAGGTGTGGGGGACAGACAGGGAAAAGGCTCAGTTGGGAGTCTTGTGCAAGGAACAAGCAAGTAGGCCAGTATAGCTGGACTGCAGTGTATGGAGGTGACTCAAGTGTAAGAACACTAGAAAGACAGGAAGAAGCAGATTTTACAAAGTACTTTCCTCACAATACACCTGTGAGGTATCTAGTTCTTGCATTATTATAATTATTCCCATTTTAAAGACAGTGAAATTGAGCCTCAGAGAAGAAAAGTAACTTGCCCAAGGTTACACATTTCATAAGCAGTGGAGACCCCTGAGTGCAGTGCTCTTTCCAGTATATCATGCTCCCTCATAGGACCATTATCCAATGATGATATTCTTCCGGTAGAAAGATGAGCACTGGGATTAGGTTCACTTCTTTGATTTGTTCAGCCATCTCCAACAGCATTCTCAAACAGCGTTTTATAAGATGCTGTTCATTGCTGTGGATAGGGCTGGGCAGAGAATGTTAACATTTTCAACATTAGCACTATATTCCCCTCTAAAGGTCAAATGTTAATTATATCATATGTATGTATAATTTTGTTATAGGTATGAAATATTTATATTATTAGTATAATTATATTGCATATGAAAATTAGATTTATTATATTACTGATATATGTATGAAAAATACCTAAAGTGAAAGTTTTTTGCATTAAAATTTGCTTAATTTCCTCTATTTTGCTCCACAATTTCTCTAAATCCCCTTTTCACCCAGAATATCCAGATCCCCATTCTCCTGCACAAGCTTGTATAGATTTCAACCTCCTAATTTTCAATGGCCAATTGAGTTTGGGAAACATTCTATAAATTTTACTGAGCACTGTGCTGTGTACAGCACAGTGCTAGGCACGATGGAGGAGAAACATTGTTCGTGACCCACAGATAGTGGTCATAGCCCAGCTAGGAAAACAATATTTACACAGGTAAAAAATGAAATTTGAAAACAAGACAATGGAAGAGGGGCCCTTTTCTGGGCATTACTTTCCTAATCTGTAAAATGGGGATCCCTTACAGACCTACTTTAGAGTTGTGGGGAAATTGCTTTGTCAACTTTAAAGCATTATATGAGCTATTAATATTGTAATATTTGGTTATATACCATTTTCTCAAATATTTTGGTTTTGAATAGGCTGGCATTAACCAAACTGGATATCTTGGATGCCCTAGATGAGATTAAAATTGGTGTTTCATACAAACTGAATGGAAAAAGAATTCCGTACTTTCCAGGTAAGTTAGAGTATACCATGGTTGCCTTCCTAGTCAGCTCTCCTTCCTAAATGATGTGCATCACCTTCCCTGTTGGCTTTGTCAGAATTTGGGGCAGAGTTTGGGGCAGACCTTCATTAAAGGTTCTTTAGAAAGGCATCTTTTCCGTTCCTTCAGTCCCTAAAATTTGACACAAGAATTTTGATTATTATGGTCTGATTATGAGCCACTGAGACACACTGCCTTGCAAAATAATAAATAGGACTACGGTGAGATAGATCTGCTTGCACCGCAGCGCAGTCATTTAAGCAACAGGACATGGTAGAGAATACACTGGCCCAGGAATCAGGGGGCCAGAGTTCAAAGTCTCACTGTGCAATTTCCTCTCTGTAACCTCTGATAAGTCATTTCCCTTCTATGAGATTGTCTTCTCCTCTGTAAATCACAGTATTTGCTTGCTAGGAAGATTAAATAACATGGTATGTGTAAAATGTTTGGTAAACCACGGAATCAATTTTAGGAGGGACAGTGCCAAATTAGAGATTTCTGGAGAGGACATCTAGGACAAGGGAGGGACTACAGATCGTCCTACCGGAAGCTCAGTCAAAGAAGCTGGGGCTCTGTAGCCTGGAAGAGAGAAGACGCACGGTGGACGTGATTGCTATCTTGAGTATATGAAAGGTTGTTATAGAGAAGAGAGATTAAACTTGTTTAGCCCCAGAGGGCAGAACTTGTAAGACATCTGCGGCAAGGAAGATTTGGGCTTAACATGAAGGAGGGCATAGCAATTGAAGCTGTCCAAAAGTGGAATGGATTGCTAGGGAATTGGTGGATTCCATGTCACTCTTTCCAGGGAAGCAGGACAACCATTTGTCAGGGTTGTTGCCAAGGAGATTATTGTTCAGGTAAGGACTGAACTAGATCATCTTGGCGGTCTTGTCCAACCCCAAGATCCTATGATTTGCTTTTTTTAATTGGACCTATGATTGTGTAGGAATTCCTTTCACCAATGCTTACGTCACTGAGAGATTATATGCCAGTATGTGTCAGAGAAAGGACTTGAACCCAGGTCTTCCTGACCCTGAGGACAACTTCCTACTCACTACTTCTTACTGTGGTTATTATCAGCTAGAAATAGAACAACAGAAGTCTGGGACTGAGTGGCAAGAGACCTAGGTTCTATTTCTAACTCTTTCTGCTTTCTAGTCGTGTAACATTGGACAGTTCTTTTCAGGTTTCTGAGTCTCAGAAACCTCTGATGAAGACGAAGGATAATACATGCCTGCCTGCCTCCTTATCTCATTCATTCATTCATCAGTCATTCATTAAACATTTGTAAGCACCTGTTGAAATTGCAACGGGTATTGAAAGAAATACGCATGTGAATGCCCTTTGGAAAGTGAAGGACTGCTATAAATAATTTCATACAGTAAGGAGCTTTTCCATGGATAACTTAAAATCTTTTGATTTTACCAAAATGGACAGGTCCCATTCTTTTTTTTTTTTTTAAGGCACACAACTGTCCTTGGTTTAAAGAAAAAGAGGCAGAATAGTATGTATAGTGGAAGGCTGCCAGAACTGGGAGACAAGAGAGTCCCATTCTGCTCTGCTACTAACTTACTGCATGCCCTTGGACAAGTCATTTCCTGCCCCTGGGCCTCAGTTTCCCTCTCTGTACAATGAAGAGGTTGCACTAAATGATCTCTAAAATCCCTCCTGGCTATGACACACTGAGTCTGTATTTCACCATGATGCTACTTCTTTCCCACTGCCCTATTTTCGCTTTGTCCCCTCTTACACACAACACCTTCTACCCAGCTTTCTTCAGCTAGCTGATCACCCTTTGCTGCTGTGCTCAGAGCAGGCTGTATTTAGAGAGTGGAAGCCTTAGGTTGTCCCCTCCCCCCCAATCCCACCTCCAGCCTCATCTGTGTTCTGGTTCATTATCTGAGCCCTCTGGCACTGTAACCTGAGTTGCCTTGTGCTTTTGAGTGGATGGACACTACCTGGGCCTCATGGGAAACAGAAGTGTCAGCCTGGTTATTATCTTTAACCCCTACTGCCTCTTGGAGGAATGAAGAAGCAGTGAAAGGGGGTGACTAAAGATGATACCAGAATATATGAATGCTGATCACAACTGCTCTATGACTGAGTAGATAAATCCCACAAAATTGCCTAAAGCCAAAGACATTGAGTGACCTACCCAGAGTCACACAGCTATCATCAAAGGTGAGATTTAAACTAAGGTCTGCCTTCCTCTCCTTCTACTAGGCCACACCGTACACTGTATAAAAAATGATACCACAACAATACCTACCTTTCTAAAGCATTTTAGGGTTTACACATTTTCTTCAGAACAGTCCTGAGTAACAGCAGTCTGTATAGCTATTACTATCCACATTTAACAAATAAATTGAGACCCAGAGAAGTCAGATGAATTGTTCATGGTTACACAACTATTATTACATAATACTTCACATTTACATAACACTTAAGGGTTTAGAAAGTGCTTTCCTCACAGCATTCCCGTAAGGTAGATAACACACATATCATTTGACAGATGAGGAAATTGAAGCTGGAACAGAGCGCCAGCACTCAGAGCCCTGTGACTCCCTCCTCCATTCACAGAGAGAATAAACAGGGCAGGCTTGTAGCCAGGTAACCCTGGAACACAACACCAAAATAAAGGATCACATGATAAGTACAGTAGAGAAGTGATCCTAAAGGTTGTCTGAATATTGTTTCTGGGAATCTATCAGTACAGCCCTTGAGGTCTCCAGAAGGAGACAGGCCAAGTGGGGGATAGGATCAAAATTTATAGAGCCAAAATCATCTTCCTTATTCATATACCTGGTCATCATTACAGTAATAACAACTCAGCAGACATACACACAGAGCTCTGCCTGTCTCTCTACTCAAAAATTGTCCACGGTTCTCTATTGCTCACTTTAAAATTAAAGCTTGTTTGTGAGGCATCCAAGATCCTCCACAATCTGAGGCCATGCTCACTTCCAGCCTTATCTCTCATATTCTTCTCGAGAGTTTATGCTCCAGCACCATTCACTGACCCTGAACATGACTTGTACATGCCACCAATGTGTCTTTATCCTGTCTTTGCCTTCCACTATTATATTCCTAGCTCTCTTCTAAAGCATAGCTCAAATGCTAACTCCTCTTTGAAGCCTTTCCTCCTCTTCCCCATAACCAGGTTTTTCTGAAACCACCCCCACTTGTCAGACTACACACATACACACACACACACACACAATTTTAGCCTGGTACCATCATACCTAGTTCACTATTATTCAATTGCTATTTCCTAATCATTCTCCACAATTTGTTTAGCCATTCCCCTATTGATGGGGATCCCCCTAATAATCCAATTCTTTGCCACTACAAAAAGAAATGCTAAAATATTTTTGTACATATAGGTCCTTTCCATTTTTCTTTTATCTCTTTGGGATAGAGACCTAGTAGTGGTACTACTAGAATATAAATTGGTTCCAAAGGAGATTTGTGTTACCTTGTTACACTGCGAGTTCCCTGTCTCTGGAGTTATACAAGGAGGCTGAATAACCTCACTATGACAGGGGATGTAGAAGGGACTCCTTCATTGGGTGGGAAGTTTGCCCTTTGATTCTGTGACTATGAGATGCGATGAATCCATGTTTTTTCCCCTAGCTAATCAGGAAATACTTCAGAAGGTGGAAGTGGAGTATGAAACCATGCCTGGATGGAAAACAGATACAACTGGGGCCAGAAAATGGGAAGACCTCCCTCCTAAGGCTCAGAATTACATCCGGTTTGTGGAGAATCACATTGGCGTAGCAGGTGGGGTTTTTTTTTTTAACTTTTAGGCAGTTGGGGTTAAGTGACTTGCCCAGGGTCACACAGCTAGTGTCAAGTGTTTGGTTTGAGGCCGGATTTGAACTCAGGTCCTCCTGACTTCAGGGCTGGTGTTCTGTCCACTGCACCACCTAGCTGCCCCAGCAGGTGTGTTTTTATTGGGTCATTTCAGTCACTTCCAACTCTTCCTAACCCCATTTTGGGGTTTTCTTGGCAAAGATACTAGAGTGGTTTGCCAGTTCCTTCTCATTTTACAGTTAAAGGAACTAGGCAAACAGGGTTAAGTGACTTTGCCAGGGTCACACACACACAGTCTGAGCACAGATTTGAACTCATGAAGATGAGTCTTTCTGATTCTCCGCAGCATCATTTAGCTGCCCTGCACTACTTGTCTGGTTGGGACGCACCCACCAGGTCTGTCCTGGACACTAGGCACACTCAGATCTCCTCAAGTGCTGACCTATGTTGTAATTAAAATGGTCTGGGATGATGGGACAGACAGTGATGGAATGTAAAAATCTGAAATGTAAGCTGTGTGGGGTTTTTTGAAAAAGAAACAGAGAGTTGGAAAGAGCCCTGGTCTGGATATCAGCAGGCATGGAGTCTGCTCCTGTTTGTGCCACTGATTTTCTGGGTGATCTTGAGCAAATTGTTTTAACCTCTGAGTCTCATTTTCCTCATATAAAATGGAAGGATAAAATAAGAGGACAATCATATCTACTTCACTTATTGTGAAGCTCAGGTGAGATCATACTTGTGAAAGTATAAAGCACTGAAAGAATGCCATCATTACCCATTTGTTGTTCAGTCACATCCAACTCTTTGTGACCCCATTTGGGGTTTTCTTTTTTTTTTTTTTCATTCCTTTTTTTTTCTTTTTAGCAACTGGGGTTAAATGACTTGCCCAGGGTCGTACTGCCAGTAAGTGTCAAGTGTTTGGTCTGAGGACAGATTTGAACTCAGGCTCTCCTGACTTCAGGGCCAGTGCTCTATCCACTGTGCCACCTAGCTGCCCCAATTTGGTGTTTTCTTGACAAAGATATTAGAGATTAGGAAAGATATTTTCATTTCCTTCTCCAACTCATTTTAGAAATGAAGAAAGTGAGGCAAACAGGGTTCAGTGACTTGCCCAGGGTCACACAGCTAGTAAGTGTCTGAGACTGGATTTGAACTCAGGTCCTCCTGACTCCAGGCCTGGCACTCTACTTACTATACCAGCTAGCCACATCATTAACCACAGTGGTATGTAAAAGGGAACAATTAATTTCAACTTGAAAGGTAACAGTAAAAAGACGCCGAGCTTGGAAACAGAATGCTCAAGCTTGAGCCCTGGAGCCCGTGTGTAGCATCTGTGCGACTAGATAAGTGACTTCAGTTCTCCGAGTCATCTCTCAGTTTTGTCATCTGTCAAGAGTCAATCAAACAAACATACGCTGTGTCTGCTATGAGTGAGGTTCTGTGGCAGGGTGCTGGGGATCCTAAGACAAAAGAGACCTTATCTTTAAGGTCTTCTATTTTGTCAGAGGGAACAAGACAAGTAAACATAAAGTATACACCAAATAATACAAAGCAACTAGGGGGAGGGGCGAGAAAATCAGAACGGGAAGACTTCGTGGAAGAGATGACGCCTGAACTGTGTCTTAGAGAAGGAGGTAGGGATTCTTAAGGCAGAGAAGAGTGAGCTCATTCCAGACAAAGGTCTGTGCAGATGTACAGAGGTGGGTGATACAAGGTCACGTGCAAGGAACAGGAGGAGAGTTTGTCTAGAATGAAGATGAGTAATGTAAAATAAGACTAGAAAAACCCTGGTTGACGATTTTGCATTTTATCCTAGCAATAATAGTGAGACATAGAAGGGTTTTTTTAGTAAAAGGATGACATGGTCAGATCTATGCTTTAGGAATATCGCTTTGGCAGGTGTGTGGAGTATAGACTGAAGAAAGAAGAGACGTGAGGCAGGGAGGTCAATTAGGAAGCTATCACAGTAGTCCAGGCAAGAAATTATGCACTTCAGCTAAGGTAGAGGTTGTATAAATAGAAGGAAGGGGAAATGTGGAGGTAGCATTGACAAGATTGGGCAATTGACTGTACATGGAGGTCAATGACAAGAGTCATGGCTGATGACTCAAGGATTGAGAACCTGGATACAATAACCCCTGGCATTATCTACTTTCCCTGCTTGTTAGGAAGAAAACACTCTGTAAAGTCCTAGAGAAGTTATCATTTTCAATATCATAATATTATTACTGTTATTGTTATTTCAAATCTTGATTTGTTTTTTGATCTAAAAAATCTTTTATGGCAGGGTGGAGATTAGAGGGAGGACTGATCAAAATGTTCTAACTAGGCTAATTTCGCCGTCCAGATTCATCAGGAAATAACAAGCAAATAATAATGAACAAAGTGTCGGGCATGATGGTACTGGGCCAAAGGTTAAGACAGGTCACAGTTAACAAGTGCTGTAGGTTACCAATAACTTTCCTCACATCTCAGTAAGGAAGGCAGGGCAAGTAACTTGCTCAAGGTCATAAAGCTAATAAATACCAGATCCAGGACTCGGAGTAAGCAATGACTTGCTCATTCACAGCATCTCAGTTGGAGAGGGCTTTGGGAAGCAAGGTGATACAATGGAAAGAATGCTGCATCTGCAGTCAGAGGACCTCTTGGAGAGCCCTGTTCCTCACTGTAACCAGTCTGTTCCTGGCTCTTGATGCAGACATTGCTGCCAGCTGCTTCTCTACCAGGGGATGCTGTTAGGATGCCAATGGAAAAATCTGAATCCTCTGACCACGCATGAGGGAGTGCAGGGAGGAGGCTGAAGCCGAAGATTCTCTTCCTTCCCCCCCTCCTCTGTTCCTCCTCCTCCCACTCCATCCTCCCCTCTTCCCACTCTAGCAATTTCTTCTCAGGATTGTTTGGCTGTAGAGCCAAGACAGGGGAGCACAGGCAGAACCTCAGCTGAGCTCTTCCAACCTTCCCCTCCAAACAACTTTATACAATCCCTCAAATCGAATTCTGGAGTGGCAGAGCCAACAAAAGGTCAAGGTGAGCCATTTTTCCAGCCCAAGACAACTTGGGAGGTCACCACAGATGGCCCAAAGTATAACACAGGCAGAAGCAGCACCACCACCCCAAAACCAGGAGCAGGCCTCAGCGGTGACTACAATGCAGGCAGCCGCAGCTTCAGGAGCTCCAAACCCATGGATAGTAAGGACGTGGGACAACTGGTCAGAAAGAGATCGTAGGGAATCCTTTGTTGGTAATAGGTACAGGACCCTGTTACCTTGCCCGTGTGCAGTTCTGGGCTGCAGCTCCACGGCTAAGTGGAGCACTAATGCTTTTGGCTGCAGGGGTACAGGGGACCTGGCCACAGTTCCACAGCCAAGAGGAGCACCAGCGTTTGCAACTGCAAGGAAGCAGGGGTCCTTCCTTGGTAAAGAGAAGAGCACAGGCCAGGAGAGTGGTCACCACATTTTTTTCTTGGATCATACCACCTTGGGAGCACTGAAAACTTACAGAGCCCCAGAACTAGCTCTGGAAATAGCAGGACGAAAAACCAGAAGCTTAGGACAATGCCCCCTCCACCCTAAGAGCAAAGCCCAACTTTAACATAAAGTTAAAAGTCAGGAAATAAGCTGGAAAAATGAGCGAACAACAACAACAAACAGAACCTGACCGTAAAAAGCTACCATGGTCACAGGGAAGTTCAAGACACAAACTCAGAAGAAGACAAGGATGTTGAACCAGCTACAAGCAAAGCCTCAAAGAAAAATGTGAATTGGACACAAGCCCAACAAAAATTCCTGAAAGAACTCAAGAAGGATTTTAAAACTCAAATAGGAATGGTAGAGGAAAACTTTGGAAAATAAATGATAGTGATGCAAGACAATTATGAAAAAAGAGTCAACAGTTTGGTAAAAGAGGCACAAAAAATATACTAAAGAATATATCACCTTAAGAAAACAGAATAAGCCAAATGTAAAAGAAGCACAAAAAATCCGCTGAAGAGAAAAACTCCTGAAAAAGCAGAATTGGCCAAATGGAAAAGGAGATACAAAAATTCACTGAAAAAATGAACTCCTCAAAAAGGAGAAATGCCAAATGGAAAAAGAGGAATGAAAGCTCACTGAGGATTGTTTGACTATAACTTTTGCTTGCCACTGGGTCCAGACCTCTTTGGTACTGAACTAGCTCCTGATTTTATACAGTAGCTCCCAGCTCCATGACCAGGCCCCTCAATCAATCAGAACAGACTACCTGTTGCTTGTCACTCCTGCTCATCCAGTAGCCTTCAAGGACTTTTCAAACTTATTCCGAAGTCTTTCATTGATTGACTGAGATGATGTTCTCACTTGGCTAAGGTATCAGGGGTTGGCATATTATTACTTACTTTAAAGTGAGGTGGGATAACTGAAAATCCCTGCTCCCTTACTCAAACTTTAATGTGCTATATAAGGGTCAGCTATCATTACTGCCCTTATACTCAATGCTTGTCAGACTACCTTAAAGGGATCCAGTTGATTTGATAATCAGAGAAAGGTAGAAAAAAGTATAAAGTCAGCAGTTTCCTTTGGTGCCACAAACTTTTCCCAAAAAGCGCCCCTTATTGTCCCTTTCAGACTCTTTTCCCCTACATTTTCTCCTCTTCAACCCTTATCTCCACCCCTGCCCTTCTAATGCCTCAAGTCCAGTTTGTCCGAGGAAAACATTTTATAAACTCATTTACCTGGAGAAGCTGAGGATTGAATATGCGATCCCTGCAGGAATTATATTTTTTAGGAAGTCAAGAGAAAGCAATGTTCAACCCAAAGGAACAAAGGCATAATTATGGGAAGAGGTTCTGAGAATTTCTCTCAGGGATCCATCTTTAGGTGAGTGCTGTTCAACATGTTTATCAAAGATTTAAATGCAAGTATATTTAGCATATTTGCAGATGTTACAGAGCTAAATGAAATAACTAATACATTGGGCAACTGAGTCAGGTTCCAAAATGATGCTGACCTGCTAGAACAAAGGTCAGGCTAGACTTATGCAATGAAATTTAACCAATGTAAAGTCCTCATTCAAAAATCATATACACAAATACAGAACAGAGGAAGTACATCTAAACAATTATTTGCACGAAAAAAAATTATTTGTGGTTTAAAGGTAAGAAGCAGCATGGTAAGATATAGAGATCTCCAAAATGGGAACCAAGTAGGTTACATTCTAGTTCCCATTCTACCACTAATTTAATGCATGACCCTGGGCAAGTCACTTCCTCTCTCTGGGCCTTCCTTTCCCTACTTGTAAAATGAGAAGGTTGGATTCAATGATATCTAAGATCTCTTCTGGCTTTAACATCCTGAATCTAAATTTTATTTTCCTGATGATTCATTGCCCAGACATCAGAGACTGGTGTCCATGATGCTACCTCTTCCTCAGTTCCCTTTGTGAACTCCTTCCTTCCTCACACATCCACCTCCTATCCAGCCTTCTTCAGCTAGCAGGCCACCCTTTGCTGCTATCCTGAGAACAAGCACGATTTATTTAAAAAATTTTTTTTTCCCCAATTACATGTTAAAACAATTTTTAAACTTTTTTTTAAGTTTTGAGTTCCAAAATCTATCCTTCCCTCCCTCTCCTCCCTCTTCCCTGAGACAGTAAGCAATCAGATATAGGTTACACATGTGTAATCATGTAAAATATTTCCATATTAATCATTTTGTACAAGAAGACTATAATAAAAGAAAAAGAATGAAAGTGAAAAATAGCATGCTTCAGTTGGTATTTAAACAATATCAGTTCTTCCTCTGGAGGCAGATGGTATGCTTCATCATTAGTCCTTTGGGATTGTCTTGGATCACTGGTATTGCTGAGAATAGCTAAGTCATTCATAGTTCTTCATCGTACAATATTGCTGTTACTGTGTACAACATTCTCCTGGTTCTGTTCACTTCACTTTGTATCAGTTCTTGTAAGTCTTTCCAAGTTTTTCGGAAATCATCCTGCTTGTCATTTCGTTTTCCTTTTTTGTATTTTATTTTTCCCAATTACATGTAAGAACAATTTCTAACATTTGTTTTTAAAATTCTGAGTTCCAAATTCTCTCCTTCTCTCTCTCTCCTCTCCCCCCCCACCATTGAAAAGGCACCACTTATCATTTCTTACAGCAAAACAATATTCCATTACAATCACATTACATAGCTTGTTTAGCCATTCCCCAGTTGATGGGCATCCCTTTGATTTCCAGTTCTTCGCCACCACAAAAGAAATGCTATAAATATTTTGTGCAAGTGCTATTTTTTAATTAATTAATTTTTAGTTTTCAACATTCACTTCCATAAGATTTTGAGTTCTAAACTTTCTCCCTCTCCCTCCTTCCCTCCCACCAAGATGGCATTTAATCTGATATAGGCTCTACATATACATTCATGTTAAAACATATTTTCACATTAGTCATGTTGTAAAGAACAATTAGAACAAATGGGAGGAACCACGAGAAAGAAGAAATGAAAAAAAAAAGAAAGCAAATAGTATGCTTCCATCTGCATTCAGACTCCATAGTTCTTTTTCTGCATGTGGATAGTATTTTCCATCATGAGACTTTTGGAGTTGTTTTAGATCCTTGCATTGCTGAGAAGAGCTAAGTCTACCAAAGTCAGTCATCGCACAGTGCCACTGTTACTGTGTACAATGTTCTCCTGGTTCTGTTCACTTCGCTCAGCATCAGTTCATACAAGTCTTTCCAGGTGTTTCTGAAGTCTGCCTGCTCATCATTTCTTATGGAACAACAGTATTCCATGACATTCAGATACCACAACTTGCTCAGCCATTCCCCATCCCCTCAACTTCCAGTTCTTTGCTACCATACAAAGAGCTACTATAAATATTTTTGTATATGTGGGTCCTTTTCCCATCTTTATGATCTCTTTGGGATACAGACCTAGAAGTGGTATTGCCGGGTCAAAGGGTATGGACAGTTTTATAGCCTTTTGGGCATAGTTCCAATTGTTCTCTAGAATGACTGGATCAGTTCACAATTCCACCAACAATACATTAGTGTTCCAATTTTCTCACATCTTCTCCAACATTTATCATTGTCCTGTTTTGTCATGTTAGCCAATCTGATAGGTGTGATGTGGCACCTCAGAGTTGTTTTGATTGAACGAGCACTATTTAAAGAGAAAAACTCTACACTGTCTCTATCCCTAAGTGACTGTTGAATTTTCAATATAAGCATTTACACCTCGGATATTGATAAATGCTAAAACTGAGGGCTTGACTTATTGTTTTGTTGATTGCCTAGACTTAAGAAAGTGATGGAGAAAAATGTTAATAATGCAAATTGAACTTAAAACTGGTTTGTACATACTTTTTTTTTCCTGAGAGTTAGTTATCAAAAATTTACCAGCACACCTATTGTTGGAACCTCTCTCTTTTGTCTAGAAAACCTAAGCATCATCTTTATTCAGCCGTCCTCTTTCATTGTTTCATTATTCCTCCATGAGGCAGTGAGGGGTTAAAGATAATAACTAGACTGACACTCCCATTTCCCAAGAAGACCAGGCAGCAGCCTTCCACTTGAAGGACCAACACAACTCAGGTTACAAGAGCTCCTGGCTTCAGAAAAATGGCAACTTGTCCCACAACCATTTCTATCTGAACTTCATTGAAAATTATAAAAATGAGATGATCATAATAGTTCACTACTCTATAGAGTTTTAAGATTTACAAAGCATTTTCGTGACAGCCTTGTACTACACAGAGTAGTAGCTCCATTTTACAGTTAAGGAAATTAATCTCTGAGGTCACTGAAATTCTGAGATTCTAACCTTATTCGATCTTGGTTAACAGTTATTCACAATCCTCCATATATAGCACTTTATTATGTTTAAAATCTGTTATTAAATCCTTCCTTAGTGGCATTAAGAATATTGCTTATCCTCCATTTTTCTCCCATTTTAGTTTTTTAATGAAATGTAAAAATTATAGCATGTTTAAAATTAATTTGTCTTTTGTTTGCTCTAATAACTATTTGTTATTTTGTGTCTTTCAGTTAAGTGGGTTGGTGTTGGAAAATCAAGAGAATCCATGATTCAGCTGTTTTAAACAGAGAAAGAACTTCAGTCCTGAGAAGCACAATTCAATAGTCATCTGTTCCCCAAGGCCACAGAAGTTATTCTGTTACTGATCAGACTAAATTGAAAAGATTATGAAAAAAATAAAAAACATATTTTCTGTATTTTTATATATTTATTTAAGCCTTCAGGCCTCAAGCTCCATGGAAATTTAAAAGGGGTTTGGAAGACAAAATCATATAAACACAAAAATTTGGAATGTTGTAGTGAAGAATGAGAAAAACCAAAAATATCCAATGGAAAGAGATATGGCCTGGAAGTCGGAGGACCTTGGCTCTAGGCCTGGCTCTGGCACTAACACCTTGTGTGTGTGACCATGGGCCTCCCTGGACCTCAGTTTCCACAACTGTAAAATTAAGTGGGCCAGAGAGTGATCTTTAAAGTGTCTCCCAACTCTAAACGTTTTGTAAACCACCTAATTTTGTTTCCATGTGAACTTCTTTGCTACCACAGGGTTATGGAAAGAGCAGGCAAATTGCAATCAAGAGGGCAGGGTTAAATTCCTGATTATACTCTCACTGGCTGTTTGACCATAAGCAAATCATTTCCCTACTGGTGCCTCACTTTCCTTGCAAATAAAGTATGTGTGTGTGTGTGTGTGTGTGTGTGTGTGTGTGTGTGTGTGTGTGTATATACACATATATACATATATATACATATATATACACATATGTATATGTATGTATATATAAATAAAACCTATCTAACAGAAGAGTTGCAAGAAAGTACTTTTAAACCTTAAAGCACAATAAAAATGTGAATCCTTTTTCTAAGCAATAATCATTTATATATGTATATATACATAGAGAGAGAAATATACATATGTTTCTACATGTACACACATATACAATAATTGCCAACAGACGAGAGCCATTACATACAAAGTTTTAATACAATTTTAATCTAGTTTCAGCACCAAAAGGCCAGGGATAGATTGCCATCCTAACTCTTCTGTTGAAGATTCTTCTCTGAGACTTTCATCAGGATCTTTTCTGACTCATAAAGACAAGCAGCTCATTTTCTCAGGCAACAAAAACAGAACAAGCCAGTATTTGAAAAATCAACAAACATTTGCTAAGTGCCTACTATGAAAAAAACTGCAAAGTGCTGAGGATACAAGATAAACTGAGACAATCCCTTTCTTCAAGGAGCATACAAAAGCACATTTCAGATGAAATAATGCGAAATGAAACTATTTTGCACAAAACAAGTTCTCAGCTCTATTGTTAGCTAGCTGTGTGACCTTGGGAAAGTCTATTCCTCTCTGAACTTCAGCTTTCTTCTCTACAAAATGAGGGAACTGAACTAGGTGATCTCTAAGGACCTTTGCAGCCCTAACAGTCTTTGAATACTCAGTAAATACCCACTGGTGTTAAAAAAAAAAAAAGGATAAAGGAAAACAAATTAAGAACACTGGGTTTGGAATCTGAATCCTGGTTTTGCTGCTCACCACCAGTATGAGAGAGGCATTTAATTCCTCCAGGCCTCAGTCCCCTCATTCACAGTCCTCCCCAGCTCTAAATGGATTTCCAATGACATCAAATAGCTTTACCATCCCACAATGACTGTGTGGGAGAGGCTCTAATGATTTTAATTACTATTCTCTCTGTACTGACTTCCTCATGACTTCTCTTTAGAAGCTATTTCAAATCTCAATCAATGTCTTACCTAACTAAACATGTTATAAGAATAGAAATGTTAATAATAGCTCAGCCTTCTAGAGCACTTTAAGGTTTATAAACATGCTATCCTCCCAACAACCCAGTGAGTTAGGTAATACAAATAAAAGTCCCATTTTGCAAAAAAGAAAATTTGAGGCCCACCATGGGTAAATGACTTGCACGATGTCACAGAGCTAGCAAGTGGCAGAACCAGGAACCCAACCCACATCACCTGACTTTGTCCACTGCTCTATATTTCTTCTCCCAACCTAAATGGATGTATCACTACAAAAGAAAGATGACTGGAATCAACATAGTGTGGTAGCCATGTAGTAGAGCGGACAGAGCGCTGAGCCTGTAAGTATGAAGACCTGAGTTTAAATCCAACCCCTGACATTTATTAGCTGTGTGACTCTGGACAAATCACTTATAATCTTTGTTTGCTCTTCTTATCCGCAAAATGGGGATCATAATATCACCTACCTCTCAGAGTTGTTCTGGAGATAAAGTGAGATGTTTATAAAGCACTTTGCAAACTTTAAAGTACTATATAAACACTAGTCATTATTACCATCATAATCATTGTTATTGTGTAAGCGTCCATAGGTTCAAGTCCCAGCCATGTCACAGAGTAGCTGTGAGACCTTGGACAAGTATCTTTTCCTTAAGGGCCTCAATCTCCTTGGCTATAGAATGAGTGAACCATGTGATCTCAGAGGTCTATCAGTTCAGACCTTAAAGGAAAAGATTTATGATAATTAAACTGCAGCTTGGTTAAGGTGGCTAGAGTGTTGGGCTTTGAATCAGAAGACTTGTGTTTGAATTCTGCCTGAAACTTACAAGCCATAGGATCATGAGCAAGTCATTTAAACTTTCAGGTGATTAGTTTCTTTGTGGGATTAATAATATTTGAACTATCCACCTCAGAGCTGTTGTAAGAAAAGTGCTTTGCAAACCTTAAAGTGCAATATAAATGTGAGATGTTAGTGTTTTAAATTGCTAATGTGATATTAAATAAGACTAAGACAGGGTTGTGGCACTTGTTTGGTTCAAAGAGAAGTGACTCTTCAAGAATAAATCATTGTTTAACTAAACAAGCAATAGAGGATATCATAAAAGATGAAACAGATTATTTTGACTACATAAAGTGAAAAGGCTTTCACGTGAATAAAATTAACAAATAATTAGAAGAGAAGCTGTAGCAGTAGGGAAAAGGTTTGCACCAAATATAACTGATGAAAACTTGACATCAAGACATACAATTAATATATACCATAATATTCATAGCAGCACTCTTTGTGTTAGCAAAAAACTGGCAATAAAGTGGGTGCCAATCAAGGGGAGGAAAGGCTGAAAGAAACCTATAGAATATAAATGATATGGACTATTATTGTGCAGTAAGGAATAAATATGAGGAATTCAGATACACAAGAACTGTATAAACTAATGCAAAGCAAAATAAGCAGCACCAAAAGATCAATATACAGAATAATGATATAGCAATGTAACTAAAAAAATCATTTAGGGAAGCTACACTCCAAGAACTGAAAAATCAGTGATGATCTCAGAGAACAGATAATGAAAGATATTCCCCAATCACAACAAAAGGGGGGGCTACTAAGGCAGAATATTGTATACTGCAGTGGTGTCAAACTCAAGGGGCCATTAAGCCATACATAAGAATACTTGAAGGCCCCTTATTGATTTAGGAAACCACATATTAACATGATCTCCATTCTGTTGCATTTTTATTTATTTTGTTAAATATTTCCCAATTACATTTTAATCTCTTTGACACCTCTGGCATACAGGTTCAAATGTATTTTAATTATTTTTCTTTGCGACATCAGATGGTTCAGTTGGAAGGGAAGGAAAGGTTGGTTTACTGGGGGTAGGGGAGCACTTTTTCCCCAAAATAACTGTGACATAAAGACAAAAAATAAAAAAGTATTGAAGTTTTTAAAAAAGAATCAGTCCTAGGACTAGGCATGGTGGCACTTCCCTGTAATTTCTGTTCCCGGGGGAGGCTGAAGCAGGTGGATGGCCTGAACTTGGGAATTCTAACCTGAAGTAGGGCTAAAGCCAATCAAGTGCCTACACTAAGTCTAGCACTAACATGACGACCCCCAGGGGGAAAGGCTGGAAGCCACCAGGATGCTTAAGGACAGGAAAACTGGCCCAGGAGAAAACCAGAACAAATCAAAGCTTCCCTGTTGATATCAGGCCCATGAGTGACTGCTGCACTTCCACAAGGACCTAGTCCAAAAAATAATAATAATAAATCAGTCATTCAAAATGGTTTTCAATGTAAGTTGAAGGCTATTTCTATAGAGTTTTAAAGTTACATATTCAGTTTTGAAACTTTAACCCTGCTTAATTTAATGCTATGAAAGGACAATCTGGAAGACAAAAAGCAAAAATCAATGACATTAGAAAGCATGACAATATACAAACAAAACATATTGATCTTAAAGACAGGGTAGACAAATTAAAGATTATAAATTTCCCAGAAGAGCAAGACAAGTAAAAAACCTGAATATCACAATGCAAGAAGTAATATAAGGAAACCACCCAGAACATCTGAATATAGAAAACAAAGTACCAACTAAAAGAATTCAGACAGTCTACAGAAAAAAGGGGGGGGGGAACCCTATGCTGCAAACTCTAAGACCCATAGTGATTAAATTAGCAATTCCATTGACAAACAGCAAATTATGCAAGTGATCAGGAGAAAGACCTTCAAATATAAAGGAAAAGAAATTCAGATAACACAAGACTATTCTGCAACCACCAGAAACCAGAGGAAGGAATGGAATAATATATTCGAAAAAGCAAAAGAGTGCAAGCTGCAACCCAAACTGACTTTCCCTGCAAATATGAGCCTAACTATTAGTGAAAAAAGATAGATGTTC
Organism: Phascolarctos cinereus; assembly: GCF_003287225.1. Taxonomy (NCBI): domain Eukaryota; kingdom Metazoa; phylum Chordata; class Mammalia; order Diprotodontia; family Phascolarctidae; genus Phascolarctos; species Phascolarctos cinereus. The sequence goes on along the minus strand of NW_027555625.1, from coordinate 352,469,030 downwards.
AATAAAAAGAGTCATTTGAAACATTCCCAGGAAGAATAACAAACCTGAAGAAATTATCTGCTTCTGAAATATCCTAGACAACTAAAATATAAGAAGAGTAAAAAATACAATGACATTAAAGAAACAAATTTAAAAAAATAAAAGAGCTCTGGTAACTGGAAAAATAAATAAGGAAATATGGTGACCAAGGAAAATAACAACAAAATAACAAGAGACATCATTAAGAGATTTTTTTCTAAATGCACACTGGGTAATAAGGATGAAAGGAGAAGTCAAATAAAAAAAGATAGTAAATAGGCCTGAAACACCATAGATTAAATCTAACAATTTGTTGTTCAATCATTTCAGTCATATCTGACTCTTCATTACCCCATTTGGGTTTTTCATAGCAAAGATACAGGAGCGGTTTGCCATTTTCTTCTCCAGCCCATTTTACAGATGACAAAACTGAGATAAACAGCGTTAAGTAACTTGCCCACGATCACACAGCTAGTACATGTCTGAAACCAGATCTCAGGAAGAAGGTTCTTCCCTGACTCCAGGTCCAGTGTTCTATCCACGGTGCCACCTAGCCTCCTTAAACCTTACAATGCTCTGCCCAAATCAATGCGAATCAATGTTTATTTATGGAATGAAATTACAGAATTGGAGGGCATATAAAGGAGGGGGGAGAGAGAACATAGAAAGGAATGTATAACGAATCTTAAATCATGGTAAAGGCTAACAATGAAGAGAAATTTAACTCCCAAAAGGATTTGATGCTCAGAGAGACTACTCGTCGTGCCAGGGGAATCAAAGCTCCTGGGGACAACTGATGCTCAGAAGAGGAGGAGGGCATGGAAGCAGGACAGAAACGTCTAGACAAATGGGAAAAAAGACGAAGTGGAAGGCAAAGGTCAACAGCGAAATGTACAGTTGGGGACCTAGGAAAAATCCTATCATGAGACAATATCCTCTCTGTCATCTGCAAGAATTAATATTTCTAAGAATGATACACAACAGTAAAAAGGAGGGGGGGGGTCAAGATCTACAAGAAAATAAGCAAAAACTATTTAGAAAAAAAGAATCCTAAATAAGAACTTAAAAGTTTTCATTCCATCAGCAATACAGAGACTAAAGAAGTACAAAAGTATAAGAGCTATGAATTAAAGAATAAAGTCTAGAATAAACAAAAAAAGGAAGATAAATAATGAAAAGAATGAGGGAAAGAATTCTTTTTTTTTATAAAAAGGCAGGGCAAATGAGATTTTAAATACTAAAAAGCAACACATGTTGAAGCGAAGGAAAAAAAGAGGTATTTTATTTGACTAAGAGGGGAAGGCTTAAATAATGATATAAAATCAAGAATGAAAAAGGAAGTAATAAGCAAAACACTAAAAGGGGTAAAAGGTAACAAAAAGGAATTTAAGGAGGTTGGCCCCTGAAGGTGAGAACAGAGGTAGTTGGAATAGAGTTACTTTAAAACAGATTAAGTTAAAATAACTAAAGAGACATAGTACTGTGTTTACAAAAGGGGGGGATTTCTAATGTGAGGAAAAAACTATATTAGACACAAATGGAGAAAAATATAAACCTAATTCATAATTTTAAATATGAATGGATTAAACAATTCAATAAAACAAAAAAGAATGACAGATTGAATAATAAAATAATACACCATAATATGTTAGTTACAAGAAACACAATTAAAAAACAAAAATATGCACGAGATAAAAATTAGATGCTGTAACAAAATTTGTCAGGTAAATTTTTTAAAAATCAGGAATTTCAATCATGTCATCAAACAAAGCAAAAATAAATATTCAAAACACAAAAAGGGACAAACAAGAAAAATACATATACTGAAAGTAACTATAGACAACAAACCAACATCAATATTAAATGTATATGCTCCCAATGCCTTAGCAACTAAATTCACAAAGGAAACAATAACAGAACTACAAGAAGACAAACATAGCAACACAATAATACCAGGAGATTTCAACATCCTTCTCTCATTTTGGGTAAGTCTAATGGAAAGAAAAACAAAAGGGAAAATACAGAACAGAACAATTTGATGGAGAAAATAGTGTTTAAGACTTATAGCATCTTCTAAATGGAATTGCTGAAGAATATACATATTTCTCAGCACCATATGGAACTTTTACAAAAACTGACCTTATATTAGGACATGACGATATTGAAAACAAATGTTTAAAACGCAGCAATAATAAATACATCCTTTACAGATGATAACATAAATAAGCAGTTCAGGAAACAAAAACAAAAGACACAGACCCAAAATAGAGACTTAACAATGAAATCTTAGATAATGAGTGGTTCAAAGAACAAATCACAGAAACAAGTAACAATTTGTGTGAAATAAAATTATAATGATGAAACAACATAAAATTTCTAGGATTAAGATAAAGCAGTCCTCAAGGAGAAATCATAAACCTACATACATTTATTAGCTAAATAGAAAAAGAAAGGATTAATAAACTGAATGTATAATTAAAAATTAGAAAGTCAGGGGCAGCTAGGTGGCATAGTGGATAGAGCACCGGCCCTGAAGTCAGGAGGACCTGAGTTCAAATCTGGCCTCAGACCAAACACTTGACAATAGCTGTGTGACCCTGGGCAAGTCACTTAACCCCAATTGCCTAAAAAAAATTTTAGAAAGTCAACAAATAAATTTAAATTAAGTGTAAAAAAGGAGATATTAAAAATTAGAGGATAAATAGATAAGCTAGAAACAAAAAAAATTATAGAAATTATACATAAGACTAGACAAAAGAGAATCAGAAACCGTGGAACTCAACCCCAGTGTTCAATAAACTAGAAAATATAAAACACATAGTAAAGAACTCCCCATTTGATAAAAATTACTAAGAAAACTAGAAAACTGTCTGACAGAAAAATGGGCTTAAACCAATACATTACATCATATCCTATAACACATTCTAAATGGATATGTGACCTTAACATAAAAGATCATAATGAAAAAAAAAAATCAGAAGGGAATCAGATCACATACTTCTCACAGATATATGTAGCAAATGTATACTTAACCAAGTGAGGATGGAGACAATTACAAAAGATAAAAAAGCTAATTTCAACGATATAAAACTAAAAGGCTTCTGCATGGATAAAATTAATGCACTTAGGAAAAGAAGAAAAGCAATCAAATTGGGGGGGAAAAAATCTTTGTATCAAATTTATCTGATAAGGGTTTGGTACACAAGGTAGATAAACAAATGTGTTATCCCATAATAGATAAATGGTCAATGGCTATGAACAAAGAGTTCTCAAATGATAAAATACAAACTATTAACAATTAAAGGAAAGAATAGTCTATATCACTAAATAAGAGAAATGTATATCAAAATAACCTTGATGTTTTACTTCACACCCTCCAAAGTGGCAAAGATGACATAAGATAAGAATGATAAATGTTGGAGGACTGTGGGTAGATAGGCAGACTAGTTCATTGTTAGTGGAGCTGTGAAGTGGTACTATTTTGGAAAGCAATTTGTAATTATGACAATAAAGTAACCAAAATGTCCATATTCTTTGAACCAGAGATTCCATTAATAGGCTTATGCCCCAAGGAGGCCAATGATTAAAAAAAAAGACCCCGTATATATCAAAATATTTATATTAGCCCTTTTTTGTGATAGCAAAGATTGGAAAAAAAATAGATACACATTGATTATGGCTAAACAAACTGTAGTAATGGAATATTATTGTATTATAAGAAACGAATGTGATGAATACAGAGAATCACTGAAAATTCAACATGAAATATGAAGCAGAGCCAAGAAAACAATACACACAATGACAACAACAATGTAAATAAAAAGACCAAAAAAAAAAATAAAACAACCCGAAAGTGAATGCTGAAAAAAATTACAAAAAACAAGCATGGCTCCAAAAAAGAGACACTAGAAGATATACTCACCTCCATCCCTTTGCAGAGGTGGGAGGGCCACAAGTGTTACATATATTTTCAAACTTCTTTGCTGTGTTGATCAGTTATGCTTTGTTTCTTTTTTTTTCTTTTAAAAAAAATTCTATTTGTTGAAAGAGCTCAAAAAGGATTTTTGAGAAGCAAGTAAAAGAAGTAGGGGAAAAACTGAGAGTGATGCTAAAGGAGACCCAAAAAAATACTGAAGAAAATAACACCTTAAAAATTAGCCTAACCCAAATGGCAAAAGAGGTCCAAAAAGCCAATGAGGAGAAGAATGCCCTAAAAAGCAAAATTGACCAAATGGAAAAGGAAGTCCAAAAGCTTACTAAAGAAAATACTTCCTTAAAAATTAGAACGGAGCAATTGGAAGCTAGTGACTATATGAGAAATCACAGCACTGTAACACTAATCTAAAAGAATGAAAAAATAGAAAAGAATGTGAAATATCTCATTGGAAAACACCTGACCTGGAAAATAGATCCAGGAGAGAGAACTTAAAAATTATTTGACTATCTGAAAGCCATGATCAAAAAAAGAGCCTAGACATCATCTTTCAAGAAATTATCAAGGAAAACTGCCCTGATATTTTAGAACCAGAGGGCAAAATAGAAATTGAAAGAATCCACTGATCACCTCCTGAAAGAGATCCTCAGATGAAAACTCCTAGGAATATTGTAGCCAAATTCCAGAATTCCCAGGTCAAGGAGAAAATATTGCAGGCAGCCAGAAAGAAACAATTCAAGTATTGTGGAAACACAATCAGGATAACACAAGATTAAGCAGATTCTACATTAAGACACCAGAGGGGCATGGAGTACGATATTCCAGAGGGCAAAAGAGATAGGATTACAACCAAGAATCACCTACCCAGCAAAACTGAGTATAATCCTTCACGGTAAAAAATGGTCATTCAATGAAATAGCGGACTTTCAAGCATTCCTGAGGAAAAGACCAGAGCTGAATAGAAAATCTGACTTTCAAATACAAGACTCAAGTGAAACATGGAAGAGGTAAACAAGAAAGAGACTTATTAAGGTTGAACTGTTTACATTCCTGCATGGAAAGATGGTATTTGTAACTCATGAGTCCTTTGTCAGTATTAGGGTGGTGGGAGGGAAAAAAATTATATGTATGTATACATAGGTATATATAGATAGCAGGCATAGGGTGAGTTGAAGATGAAGGGGTGATATCTGGAAAATAAAATTAAGGGATGAGACAACATACTGGGAGAAGAAGAAAGGAAGAAGCAGAATGGGGTAAATTATCTGATGTAAAACAGACATGAAAAGGCTTTTACAGTGGAGGGGAAATGGGGAAAAGTGAGAGGGAATGAATGAATCTTATTCTCATAGGATTTGGCTTAAGAAGTGAATAACATACACAATGGAGTAAGGAAATCTATCTTACCCTACAGGAAAATAAATGGGAAGGGGACAAGAAAGCATGGGGTTTATAGAGGGGAGGGCATTGGGGGAGGGGATAATCAGAAGCAAACACTTCTAAGGAGGGACAGAGTCAAAAGAGAGAATAGAATAAATGGGGGTTAGGACAGGATGAAGGGAAATATACTTAGTTTTTCACAACAGGACTACTATGGACGTGTTTTGCATGACTACACATCTATAACCTGTATCGAGATGCTTGCCTTTTCAATGGGGGTGGGTGGGGAGGGAAGAAGGGAGAAAATTTATAACCCAAAGTTTTAAAAATTACACGTTAAAAATAATTTTTTTTTAAATTCTATTTGTTATATGATGCCTCTCTGGGAGGGTTAAAGGGAGAGGTTCTGGGGAAACCATGTTGATGTTCAAAAAAAGTTCATCAGTAAAAACTTATAAAAATGAATGTAATGCTGATTGTAAAAAAGAAATATGAGCAATTTTCAAACAATTTCCCAGGGGGCAGCTAGATGGCACAGTGGATTGAGCACCAGACCTGGAGTCAGCAGGACCTGAGTTCAAATCAGGCCTCAGACTCTTTACACTTCTAGCTGTGTGACCCTGGGCAAGTCACTTAACCCCATTGCCTAGCCAAAAAAAAAAAAAAAGAAAAGAAAGAAAACCTAAACCAAAATGGGGCAGCTAGGTGGACAGAGTTCTGGCCCTGGAGTCGGGAGGACCTGAGTTCAAATGTGACTCAGACACTTGACACTTACTAGCTGTGTGACCCTGGCAACCGTGATTGCCTCACCAAAAAGGAAAACAAACAAAAAAAAGTAATTTCCCTACTGCTGTATAATACCAATCTATAAAGCTAGAAATGCAATCTTTTCAAAGTAGCAATTTCAAGAACATGAAATGTTCAGTGAGCATTTCTTAAAGTCCACAGGAAAGTCAAAAACTGAGGCCAGGAGATAACAATCCAAAAGAAACAAATGCCTGTTTGTCGCCCTAATGCCCAAAAATATAGGCCACATTTTTACTCTATAATCCTACAGTCCCAAAGTTATCTCTGTTCATGGGTAACTTAAATTCTAATGGAGGAAGATGATTCACAAAATGGAAATGGAAAGCTGAGGGGAAGGTAGAGGTGGGAGGCTAAAATGGGGCAAGGTGTAGCAGACTGGCCTAGGGGCCTGGGCCCCAGAAAAATAAGAACAAAAAAAAGTTAAACTATAAAGCCAAAGGACCCAGATGCAGAGTTCAATTTATTAAGCACTTGTTACGTGTCAAGCACTGAGCTAAAACACAAATAGCAAAGTGAGATGGTCCCTGTTCTTAAGGAGCGATATTCTAATTGAAGGGAGACAATACATAAAGGAAGAAAACACTCAGCTCCTTAGTTTTAGGAAACATTACATGGAATATTATATAACTTAAAAGCTTAGACACTACTCTTCAGAGCTATTTTCCCAATAAAACAGCAACTAAAATGATGATGATGATGATGGTGATGATGATGATGATGATGATGATGATTCTTATTCAGTCTTTGGAACAGTTAACATGATCTAGTAGAATTAGTGAAGAACTTGGAGTCAGAAGACCTGAGCTCAAGTGCTGACTAATTTTTACTAGTGATACAGGGCAAGCCTCTAAACTTCTTTGAATCTTAAATTTCCTCCATCTATTCAAATACTCCAGGGGATCTGGGAGCTTATCAATATTGTCTCCAACAATGGGGATGACAACTCTTCCATGCCTGCCCACCTTGACTCTTGTCCATGTCTTTCCAAGTGTTCTTGACATTTCAAAGGTACCAGTGGAACACACAGGCTCTACCTTGCTTCTCTCTCACTCTTTCCCCTTAGCCAGGCCATCTTAATCCTCAGTCACACACTTTTGATGAGTTTTATAATATTTTTCCATCATAATTTCCACCACACATTTCTTTTTCTATTGCCCTTTGGGTGATCCTCAACTTATTTTCAGAGTTGTAGTGTTCCATGACTCACAGTCAGAGAATACCAGAAGCCTACTGTCATTAAAAAGAACAGGCTTTTGTTTCAGAAGAAAAAGTGGAGTTATTAAAAAGAACTTCTCAATTTTCCAAATGCAAAAGGATGGATGGATGGATGGCTATGGGGTGTCCCAAGAGTCTTAGTACAGTTTTAAGCTACTAACACTTTTAAATTTAATAAAATATGTTTATACTAACACTTTTAAATTTAATAAAAAATATTTATGCTAATAAAACTGCACTATGATTTTGGGGACACACTCTATGTACTCAAATATACTGACTGACAAGCTCCATAAGTTATCCATCCAACTATATATCATAGTCTAATGAAGATAAATACAAAGTACAGCTCATCATCTATTCATCTATTAAATAGGAGATATTCATACTCGTATCACCTACCTCACAGGGATACTGAAAGGAAAATGCTTTGTAAATCTCAAGTGTTGTAGATACACAAACTACTATTATTACTGAGCAGCCTGTGAAGCCTTCATGGCACAAGTGTTCTTTAAACCTTCACACACATGCCCATAATAATCATTCTTTTCACTCTGGGCACAAGAGCACTGTATTTATAAATAGGTTTTACATGAGGAGAAAGTGTACACTAAAATAAACTCTAAGGAACTAAAAACCACTTGCAGGGTTGGGGAGAGCAGAGTGGAGAGAAAAATATTGGAATGGGCAAACTGCACCCCTCACTTCTAATTGTATTGGCAGAAAATAAAAGTTCAGTATTAGAATAACTCAAGCCCTACAAACAAGGCATACTGGAAACAGAAAAGATTTGTTTTCATCCTGGAAGTGGATGAAGCCATGCTATACAATAGCAGGACCTGTCCAAGAGAGGAAAGCTGTGTATAGCAACCACTAAGCTCCTCCCAATTAGCAAACAACCTAAAGAAGAATATTTTGCATTGGGTGGGGACAACCTCCAGCCTCTTTCCACTGGCTAAATAGTGTATAGGCCCTATCTTTAAACATCAATTTTCTCTCTCTCCCCCTCCCTCCCTTCCGTCCTTTTCCCTCCCTGTTTTCTCTCTCTCTCCCCTCTGTCCTTTGCATTTTCAGATACAGAAGGTACAATCCCTAGACCCTAGGTGACCTTAGAGGCAGAATTCCAAGCCAGATATTACGGTGCTGGGACTCAAGGTGGGAACAGAGGGGGTTGGACTTGGAATCTGATGGGATTTATGCTATATAGGAACGGAGCTAAGTTGTAAACCCAATTCCCCTCCACTCCTCAAACATCAAGGAGGGCGGCTTAAGGGCAAGAGGAGAGGCCTCAGCAGGCAGTACTTTCTTATAGTCACACACTTGCCTCCCCTCCGCAAACTGGGCAGCCTCTTTCCGGAAGAGCTGGGAAGGAATGCGCGTGCGCCCTGTCTGCCAAACTAAGGCAGACCCCAAAAAGGGTGGTGTGCGCCTTCACCTCCCTGGAATGTTCACCAGCGGGCCCCCCACTCCCCGCCCCGAGTTAAGCCCCGCCTCTGGAAGAGAAAATGTCCGCATTCCCGCCCCTGAGCTAAGCCCCACCCCCTGGCAAGGAAACAGTCGCTCCCCCTACTCTGGAGGACCTTCCAGCCCAGTCCAAAGGGAGGACGCTCCCGCCCTCCCCTCGGGGCGTGGTCCGGACCAGCCCCGCCCCCTCCTGGCCTCGCCTCCTCGCGCCCAGCTCTGGGGTCTTTTTTTTTTCCGTCTCCCGCCTCCTTCCCCTCTTTTGTCGCTGCTGATTGGCTGACCTTTCGGTGACGTCACGGGATCAGTTTTTTTTTTTTTCCCCGGGGGCGCGCTCCTGTACCGGTCCGGCCCCGGGCGGGGAAAGGGTCGAGAAACCCCGCGCTAAGGGGCCGGTGGCAGCGGGGGCAATGCCGAAGCGATGCTGCCCCTTTGGGGATGCGACCCCGCTGCAACTCAAGGTCAGGGTCGGCCCGAAGGAGCTGAGCCGAGGCGTCTTCGGAGAGCGCTATACGCGGGAGATCTTTGGTGAGGGCCGCGAGGCGGGGCGAGGGAGCAGAGGAGCAGTGGAGTCAGGGGGAGGGGCTCGAGAGCAAAGGAGAAGGACCAGGGGAGGGGGAGCTAGAGGAGGGGTATGAGAGAAGGGGAGGGGGACCAGGAGGAGGGGCTCGAGAGCGGAGGAGAAGGACCAGGGGAGGGGGAGCTAGAGGAGGGGCATGAGAGAAGGGGAGGAGGAGCTAGAGGGAAGAGAATAGAACTAGGTCGAGAAGGGGGTGTATCGGGGAGGAGGACACCTAAAAGAGAAGCCGGGGGTAGGCAAAGGTGCCATAGCCAAATGAACTTTCTAATTGGGACCTCCATTAACACATCGTAACTCTAGGATGCCACTGCCCCAGTACTGTTGTGAACTACAGTTGTCTCTCTTGAATTGTGAATTCCTCAGTGCAAGAACCTCTGTGTTATCTAAACTTTGTGTCTTTTCCAGTAGTCAGTTGTTAAACATTTATAAGGCTTGGGAACACAGTGTTAAGTGCCAAGGACACAAAGAAAGCCCGTCCCCCAGCAAAACCGAAAACTAAACCAAAAACAGTTCGTGCTCCCTAGGAGCTCGCAATCTAATAGGGGGAGACCTCATGCGAAGAACTGGGCCATTGTCAGGCGAGGGCTTAGCGATTACTCGAGTACTGTGTGCCAGGCACCATGCTAAGTGATACAAAGCCAAAAAAAAGAAAGTCTTTTCTCTCAAGGAACTTAGATTCCACTGCAGAAATGCAAGGTGTGTGCAAGTGAATACAAAGTAATTTCTAGGAGTATGAGGAGGAGGGGAAATAGGGAGAGGCCTATTTTTTTTTTTAATATAAATGTATTTATTTTAGTTTTCAACATTCACTTCCACAAGATTTTGAGTTCCAAATTTTCACCCCTCCCCCACGCCAAGATGGCATGCATTCTGAATATCCCTTCCCCTAGTCTGTCCTCTCTTCTATCTCTCCCCCCTTCTCTTATCCCCTTCCCCTTCTATTTTCCTATAGGAGAGGCCTGTTATTGAAAGTGGTTTCTGAGGTGTGCTTTGAAAGGAGTTAGGGACACTAAGGCTGAGGTTGAGATGGAATGCATTCCAGATGTGGAAGTCATCCTGTGGAAACCAGCAGCCATGGATCAGTTGGTCAGTATGCATTTATTAAATGCCTACTATAAGCCAGACACTGTGCTAAGCAATAGGCATACAAAGACAAAAGTGAAATTGGCCCCACCCTTGGGTGCTTACGTTCTAATGGGAAAACATGAACACATAAAAATAATTACAAAATACAAAGTGTCCCAAAAGTCTTTACTGCAGTTTTAAGCGAAGCTTAAAAGACTTTTGAGACACCTTTATAAAAAAAAGTAAATTCAATGCAATTTTGATGGTAGGAGTGGCACTGGCAGCTGAAGGGCATCATTTGAGCTGAGCTAAGAAGGAAACTAAGACTTCTGTGAAGTGGAGAACAGAGTACATTGAGGGGTGAGTTTATAAATCTAGAAAGGTAGGCTAATTTGTGAAGGGCTTTAAATTTAAACAGGTGAGTTTGTATTGTTTTCCCAGAGGCAATGGAGAGCCACTGAACTTTTTTGAGCAGAGGAATTAAGATATACTCAGACCAGGTTTTTGTTGTTGTTTGTTTTTTAGTCTTTTTTGGTCATGTCCAACTCTTCATGACCCCTTTTTAAGAGTCTCATAGCCATTTCCTTCTCCAGCTCATTTTGCAGATGAGGAAACTGAGGCAAACAGGGTTAAGTGATTTGTCCAGGGTCACATAGCTAGTAAGTGTCTAAGGCTAGATTTGAACTCAGGTCTTCCCGACTCCAGATCTGTCAGTCTATATGCTGTGCCACCTAGCTGCCTTTAGGGATATCGTTTTAATAGCTGTGTGGAAAATTCACTGGAAGAAAGAGAGAGATTTGGGACAGGGAGCCCACTTAGGCTACTGTAGTGGTCCATGTAAGAGGTAATGAAGGCCTTAACTGGTGGAGAAAGGGATAGATTTGAGAGGTGTGGGAGGGGAAGGATTGACAAGGTAAGGCAACTGATTGAATATGAATATAGAGGATAACTGAGAGTGAGGAATTGAATGTGATTCTGAGTTTATGAACTTGAGTGGCTGGAAGAATGGTGCTACCTTAACAGAAATAAGGAAGTAAGGATGTAGACTGAGTTGAGGAGAAGCTAATTGGGTATAATTTGGATATATTAGGTTCCAGCTGCCTGTGACATTCATTTGGAAAGGTTCACTGGGCAGTTGGCGTTACAGAACTGGAGCTCAGGAGAGAGACAAGGGCTGGACAAGTAGGTGTTGGGAGTCATCTGCATGGGGATGATAACAGGAGCTGATGAGATCAACAAGAAAGTGAATTTAGAGAGAAGAGGACCCAAGACAGCACTGGGGTACATCCATAGTTAGGGGGTAGGAACTACATGGTCTAATAAAAGAAAATGAGAGGCTGGATCATCAGGAGAGAGGAGGAGGAGAGGTCAGTCAACAGTGTCCTGATAAGGATAAAGACTGAGGAAACACAGATTTGAGGGGTTAGGAGGTCATTGGTATTGGGGAGGAACTTCAGTGCAGTAGTGAAATCAGAAGACAGATTTCTAAGGGTTGAGAGATGAATGAGAGGGAAGGAAATAGACAGTGAGTATAAGCGGCTTTTTCTAGGAGTTTGACTGAGCGGAAAGAGAGAGAATATGATAGTTTGAAGGACAGTCAGGTGACTTTTTTTTTTAAAAAGATAGAGGCTTAGGCACGTTTGTAGGAAGCTAGTAGATAGGAAGACGTCGAAAAGTAAAGAGGGGTTGATTGTGGGGGCACTCTGCTGGAAGAGACGGGAGGATACAAGTCGAAGAGATAGCTAGCTTCCTCTTCAACAGAGACTGTAGATCAGAACGTATCAGGGTCTTTTGGGGTCTGAACAGAATTGGGATTCTGGCTATGTGACCTTGAACAGGTTTCTTCTCCCTTCTGGGGCGATTTCCGCAGCTCTAAAGGGGGAAGGGGGTGGGGAATGATTGGACCAGATAATTGCTAAGAGGGCAAAACCACATGTAAACATGTATCCTTCCACCTACCTGTGACAGAGCTCTGCGCATAACATAACCATGCGATAAATGTTTGTTGTTTTGATTGAGAGCAGAGCGCACGAGGGCAATCTCTGTTGCCTCCTGCCCACTAGGCCCAAAGTCAAGCACTAACTTTAGTTTCAGGGTCACTTCTGGATGAGTCTTATCCCTTGTGATCGTGAGCGCAGGCCCGCTGGCACCACTTATGAGGTTAGCCTGGTCCCTGGGGATCTAGTGGCCAGGCAGTTACTGACCCAGACACTGAGCCTCTGATCTCTGCCATCCCTAGATCATATCATCATCCACATCCACCCCCCACCCCCCTTTACATGGATGTTTCCGCTTTTTTCTGTATATTCTGTCTTAGTGGTGTCGTCAGCTCCCTGGGAATCGATTGTGATTTTTATGCCACTGATTCCCAGTTCTACATTCCCTCATCTCTCTCCTGGACTCTAGGCTTGCATTATTTCATCACCAATGGGCTACAGGGACCCCACTTGAGTGTACCATAGGCATCTTAAACTTAATATAACCAGAACAGGACTCATCCATCTCTGCTCCCCAGCATCCCCCAGCCTTTCTGCCTTCTAAACTTCCCTATCACTGTAGAGGTCACCCGCATCTTCTAATCACCCAGGCTGGAAACCGATGTCATACTCAGTTCTTCACTCTCATTCATCCATTCTATTGCTAAATCTTTTTTGTTTCTGCCTTGACAACATCTCTAATGTACATCCCTTTCTCTTCACTCACATAGCTGCTACCCTAGTTCATGGCGGCATCACTCTCTCCCTGGACTATTGCAGTAGCCTTCTAATGGTCTCCCTGAGCAGCCAAAGTGCTCTTCCTAAAGCATAGATCTGACCATATCACTTTCCGCCCTGCCCCCCTCTTAACCCCCCCCCAAATCCTCCTTCCTATTAATTAAACTCCAGTGATTCCCTGCTATCTCCAGGATTAAATACAGGGTCCTCTGGTATTTAAAAGTCTTTACAGCCTGACCACTTCCTCCCTTCTCAGCCTTCTTCTTAAGACAAGTTAAAGGGAGTGGGAGCATAGGTAACCAGATATAGGCACGATGGAGAAATCCAGGAGAGTAGAGCCTGGTAGGAAGTGAAGATGGGACTGACCTGGACAGTCATGCCTATGGAAGTTCTGGGAGGAGCTCTCAGCTCCCCACCCTCTAATCAGAGGGAGGGAGAGGGCCCAGAAGCAGAAGGAACTGACTAGGTCTGAGTTCCAGGCCTAATGTGATCTTGTATGATGAAGATGTCCTGGAGCATAATGAGGTCGAGAGAGGAGCTGGGTGCGTGCCCCATCCCTGTGCCTTTGCCCAGACTGTTGCCCTTGTCTGGAATGCTCTCTCTTCTCCTTCACCCCTCAGAATCAGTGGTGTCCTGCAAGACTGGGCTCAAAAGCCACTTTCTGCAGAAGGCCTCTCCTGGTTCCCTAAGCTCCTAGACATCCTCTCTAATGTTATTTTCCCTTTTGAGTGTTTGTTTACATGTTGTCTCCCACCATTAGAATGTAGGCTTCTGGAAAGCAGGGACTTTTTAAAAATTTATCTTTCTTTGTATCCCTAGGCCTTAGTACAGTGTCTGGCACATAGTAGGTGCTTAATAAATGGCTTCCAATTCAAGTTTGTAACCTTAGAGCAGGGGTTCTTAACCTGGAGTTCATGAACATATATACATATATATATATTATATATATGTATGTAGAGATAGATAACTTTCTCAGTATAACTAATTTCCTTTGTAATCCTATGCATTTTATCTTTTTCATTTAGAAACATTCTAAGATGGGGTCCATGGGACAAAAAAGAAGTTAAGAATCCCTGCCTTATTAGAGTCATCTTCAGCTCATCATCTCTCTCACTTCCCTTCTTTCCAGTATCTAATCAGTTGGCTGAGTCTTACTGATTTACCTTCACTATATCACTCTCATATGACCCTTGCTCTCCACTTATGCCCTCACCAGCCCTAACCTGGACTATTACAATAGCCTTCTAACTGACCTCCCAACAGTCAGTATCTCTAAGCTCCAAACCATTCTCCACACAACTGTCAAATTAATATCCTAAATCAGAGGTGTCAGAATGTGCAGTGACAGCCCATGACACTCCCAAGTTTGGCATGACCCATATTAAAATGTAATTGGGAAGTATTTAGCAAAATAAATAAAAATGCAATAAAACAGAGATGATATTAATATATGGTTTTCCAAGTCAATGTGTGGCCTGCAGGGCTTCTTATGTATGGATTAGTGGTCCCCAGTTCTATTCAAGTTTGATGCCTCTGTCCTATAGCATAGTTCCAAGCCTGCTACTCCTGTGCTCAAAAGGCTTCAATAAGCCTCCTCTTTCTCCTAGGTTAAAATACAAACTCCTCTGTTTGACATTTAAAACCTTTCACATTCTGTCCCCGAACTCTCTTTCTAAACTGAATTCACATTACCCTCCCTCCCACACTCCATGTTCCAACTGAATTCACCTACTTGCTGTGCTCCTTACGTGACATTCCATCTCTGATTGCACAGCCTGTCTGTCTGCCTGTACCTCATGCCCAGAATACTCAGTCTCTTCAACCTCATCTCTTGGAATTCCCATGTTCTTCAGGTTTCAGGTCAGATGCTGCCTTCTACAAGAGGCTTTACCCAGTTCACCCTGCTGTGTTCTTCCTCTTTACCAGCCCCCCAACCGTGATAGGTATTCTATACATGTATCATTTCTATTTGTACATATTCAGCCAGATTCTCAGTCACATTTCTAGTTTTTGATCATCTCCTGATCTTGGAATGAAATCAAATTATAAAATATTGGGTGCTTCCTATATGACCATAGCTGTTGTGGGGAATACTGAATGGGAACCAAGCTTTTTTATTGGGGAGTTAAGATTAATGCACAGGAATACACAAGTGTTTACGCGTAGGTGTTAAATTATCTATTTCAGGCTCTGAGTGCTATAAAGAGAGGTCAGTTGTGAACTATTGTTTGTAAAAATGTTGTGAAGAAATTAGAAATCTCCTTCTCCCTTGCCTTCTAAGACCTTGCTTTTCTGTCTTTCTTGTTTTAGCTTCACTGGCTCAAGTTCCTACTACCCATTAATATAGGTTTTCTCCATAAATTAGAGTGGTTAGCCTGCTCTTAGCTTCTACATTCTTGTGAATTCATTATGTAGGCTTATTTTGAGGAGCTCATCTACTCAGACAGTTTTGCTAATCTTGTGTGGGGGAAGACAGAAGGCGCATAATAGCAGCTTGTGGAATGAATGTTTTCTGATAGTGTTTCCCAGGCCTGGAATTCATTTCTTCTTCACCTTCAACTACTTGTGGTTTCCTTCAGAGCCCAGCTCAATGATTGTCTTTTCCCTGAGGCCTTTCCCAATTTCCCCAACTGTTAGTGCCCCCTCTAGGTTATCTTGTATTTCTGTATTTATTTTGCATGTTCTCACACATGTACATGTCTTGTAGTTGTGCCCAGTAGATATAAGCCTGCTTGAGGAGCAGGGACTGTTTCTTTGTTGTCTTTTATCCACAGAGCCTAGCACGGAGTAGCTGCTTGATAAATACGTGTGGATTGATGAGGCTTGAGAAGTACTTCTCAAGCCTTAACTTCTGTCTTCCGTGTAACAGTGTTCCCTGGCGGCTGGGTCTTTCTGCCCTTCAAAATTAGTGAAGTTAGTTTGGGGAGGAAGAGAGAAAATGAGTGTCACAGCGATGTCCTGAAGTGCCCTTCTCCAGTTCTGTTGTCGGGTTAGGATTCCTGTTTTCTTTGTCTAGGACCGGCTTCAAGGGCCTGTGCAAGGACCACACCCTCTGTGAAGCTTTTTCAGATCCCCCAGGCAGGAAGAACACTCCTTCCTTTCATGGCCTTTTATTTACTCATTTCCCCCCCCCATAAATTTCTTGAAGTCTGGAGCTTATTCCATTTTTGTCTTCCTTCTCTTTTTTTCTTCTTTTAACACGCTGCTCCCCTCGCTGCTTTTCCAGAGAAGACCAAGCGGCTCTTGTTCCGGGGAGCCCAAGCTTACATGGACCACATGTGGGATGAGAGCTGTGCCACGGGCCGCCTTCCAGGGTCAGCCAAGCACGGTCAGGAATCCCCACGGGCAGTGTGTGCCCTGAGCGGGCAGATGCTGATTGGGCAGGATGGGAAGCTGCTCCGGAGGTGTGCACAGGCCACAAATGATACAGGTACCTAAACTAAGCAGCTGACAGCAGAAGCGTCCTCGATTCAGGTTGTAGCATAGATCTTTAGCCAGGGTGCCTTCTTCTCATGAAATTCATAACCAGTTATCCACAGGTACTTAAACTTCATGAAGATTTTCTTGGTTTCAGTTAAAAAAAAAACACAGATGGCTTTGTTTTACAAATTGGGCCAATATAAGAGAGCTGTCTTGTTCTCTCAGGAAGACAAAAAGCTTTGACTCCAGTTACAAGTTTAAATTTGAAACTAGGTGAAACAACTTTTGACTGATAATGATAAGCTAAATATTAGATCTGAGTCTTTCTGCAGCCAGTCAAACTCTTAAAGCATCTCTAATGCACACAATTTATTAGCACCTCAGTCCGTATTTGAGGCATTCTCTCATATAATAACAAAGGAGCAAAGAAATCATCTTGAGGATTGAAAAAATTGGTATGGGGAAAAAAAAAAAAGAAAAAAGTGGTACGGAACAGTAGGGAACATGGAGCTTCATGGAACTGTGGGCTCCAGTGTAGACTCCATAACTGATAGCAAGAGAAGCCCCCCAAGGCAAAGTACACAATTTTAATATGAATTGGAAAAAAAACTACTTTTTATTCTCTGGGTATCCAGTTACCTGAAGAGGTAGAGGAAGGCAAGTGGAAACCTGGCAATGGGGTCAGTTTGGACATGGCAGAAAGCTTCTAGCACTTCTGTGCGGCCAAATCAGTGAACCACAGGCACTTGGTTTTCCAAACAGACTCATCAGAGGGAATGTCCAAAGCCTGCTCTTCCTGTGTAAGGACTGTCCGTGGGAAAGAGGCCTGTAGCCAGTGTGACCGTTTCCTGTGTCAGAGCTGCATCAAAATCTGCTATGGTTGCAACACCATGCTGTGCTCGCTGTGTGCTGTTGTGAAGTAAGTGGCCCAGAAGGTCGTGTTGGAAAAGAAAGCTGACGAAGTCTGGAATCACTATGGTGGGCTGCGGGTGCTCTTGGGGAAGGTTCTCTATTAACTGGGGTGGGAAACATTGTCAGCAAGTCGGCACTCTCCCCCTTCTGCCATATCGCTCTTTCCAGCAGCTGCTGAGTCCATAGGTCCCAAAACTAAAGCCAGAGGAGACCTTAGAGGTCATCCAGTCTGATCCCCTCCTCTTACAGTTGAGAGAGGACCAGAGACATAGAGTGATTTGCCAGAGGTCTCACAGGTAGGAAGTAAAGAGCTGAATTCACACCCGAGTCCTCTGACTCCAAATCTGTGCCAGTTTTAAAATATTAACTATTATAGGATCACAGAATGTCAGAGCTAGAAGGGACCTTAGAGATCAACTAATTCAAGGGTTCTTAACCTTTTTTGGGGCCTAGACCCTTTTGGCTATCTAGTGAGGTCCATAGATTGCTTCTCAGAAGAATGTTTTTAAGTGTGTAAAATAAAATACATTGGGTTACTAAGGAAAGCAATTCCTCATCCAAGTTCATAGATCCCCTAAAATCCATGTATAGACTCCTTTGGGGTTGAGAACCCCAGGCCTGGTCCAGGCCCTTCATTTTACAAATGAGAACAGTCATCCCTAGAAAGGGGACATGACTGGCCCAAGATGTCACGGCAGTTTAGTTGCAAAGCCCAAGACTAGAATCCAGGTTACCTGAACTCCAAGCCTGGTCTCTTTCCACTGCAACATGGTTTCTCCTCTGGGAAACAGGCTTACCTAACAGATTTTCTTGTCTTCTCTTCCTCCATGGTGTTCTCCCCAGTTACAGTGACATTGGTGAGAGTGCACTCTGCAGGGGCTGCTCCATGTTTGAAGCCTGATGCTCTGCCTCTCCTGGCTGGGAGGCCTGTACACCTTGGCCGTCTCCATCTGCACAACTGACACTAGTGTGTAGATGGAAGAACTACAAGATTTCTAGGATTTTGTGGCTTGTATGTTTTATATTTTGTATTCTAAATAGAATAAGTAACAGAGCTGAATAAAACCTTTTTATATTTGGATGACTGGGCACCTTTTTATTATTAGTATGAAGGGTGTGAAATCCCAGGCCATTTGAAGCTCATTATTATGAAGGATATTGCAAGAATATCCTGGGCCTGTGAAGTGATTCATTGAAAAGTTTGCTACTTTATAATGTCTAAAATGTAGAAATTTTTTAAACCTAAATCATTTGAATAGTTTATTTAAAAGTGATCATATTTGTGGGTTCCCTCTAGGATACTAATTTTTGCTTTTCCTGTCCAAAAGTAAGTTATCAAACATTTATTAAGTGCCCACTGTGTGCCACGTACTGCACTGTCCTAAGTTCTGGGGATACGGTGAAATACTTCAAGGCGCTCACAGTCTGATGGGGAAGACAGCATGCAAACAACTGCGTGCAGACAAGACAGAGACAGGATAAATTGAAGGTAATCTTGGAGGGGAAGCATTGGAATTAAAGGGGACTGGGAAAAGCTTCTCGTAGAAGGTAGCATTCTGGCTTGAGGAAGTAAGGAAAGCCTGGAAAGTGGAGGTAAGAAGGGAGAGGCTTCCAGGTATAGAGGATAGCCAGTGAAAAGGCAGGTTCAAGAGATGGAATATTGTGCGAGGAACAGCAAAGAAACCAGTGTAAATGAATCATAGAATTGTTGGAGGGGTGTAAGAAGACCAGAAAGGTGAGAAGGGGCCAGATTATCAATGGCTTTAAAGCCAAAGTCCTGGAGGTAATAATGGAGTCACTGGAGTTTATTACTAGGTGGGTGGGTAGCGCTGTGCTCAGATCTGTTCTTCAGGAAGATCATTTCGATAGCTGAATGGAAGAAGGACTGGAGGAGAGGCAGGGATGAACCAGCGCTGTTACAGTATTGTCTGCACGTGAAGCAATGAGGGTGTGAACCCGAAGGGAGATGTTGAAAATCATTGTAGCAGCAGACTGAGAGACACAGCAGCCCTCACACGAGTTAGGGCGTTTTACTCCTCCTTTAAATGTTGAACCACATCATAATGTCATATTTTAGGTAGATGACTCTGAAGATACCTTATAACTATTACTTCACACCTGGATTCCCTAGTAATCTCCTGGGTAGCCTCCCTGACCTCTGGTATTTCCCTTTTTAAAAATAAGTATACAAATTTTCAGTGATATTTATGTCACCAAATTTTACCCAGTGTCCATTCCTTTACTGTCCCAGAGAGCTGTTCCATGTAATAATTTTTTTAAAGACAAAAAAAAAGTCTGCAAAAGTCTGAAAGCACATAAAATGCAAACACCAAGTAGATCTCCCACTTCTGTGAAAGGGTGGGGGCAGGGGCATGTCTTCTCCTATCGTTTTGGAGCCGTGTTTGTTCTTTGTGATTTTGTGATATTCACTTTCAGTTTTGTGTGTGTGTGTGTGTGTGTGTGTGTGTTTCTTTCCGTTTTGTTTTCTTTACCATGCTTACTTATTTCCTTCTAAGTGCATACAGATCTTTCTATGCTTCTCAGCATTCATTCTGTTTGTTCTTTCTTGTAGCTCAGTAGCATTCCCATTACATATTTATCTACCACAGTTTGTTTAGACATTCTCCAATTGATGAGCATCTACTTTATTTCCAATTCTTTGCTATTATAAAACGTGCTAATATAAATATTTTTGAGTTTATGGCAACTTTGTTATAAATGGTCTTGTTGGGGTATAAGTCTAATTAATTAGTAGCATCTCTGGATTAAATGATACTGACATTTTAGCACCTTGTATAATTCTAAATTGCTTTCCAAAATGGTTGTACTGATTCACAGTTCCACCAAAAATGCATTAGTATGCCTATCTACCCACAATCCTCCAGCGTTAACTATTCCCATCTTTTGTCATCTTTGTCAGTTTGAAGGGTGTGAGATGAAACTTCAGTGTTGTTTGATTTGTATTTCTCTTATTAATGACTTAGAACAGAGGTATTATACACCAAGCCACAAGCAGCCCACGACACTCCAAAGTCACAGTGTAGCCTGCAAAGATCCCTGTGACTGGTTAAGTGGCTTCCCATTCTATTTGAGTTTGTGACCACTGATCTAGAGTATACTTTCATATGGTTGTGAGTATACTTGCATATGCAAGCTATTGCTTGCAAGTCTTTTTTAAAGAAGTATTTTTTTATATTCTATGTGTGCTTATCTATTGGGGAATGGCTTATGGGGCTAGTGAAGGTGGAGAATGGGTCCAGCTGAGATGGCTGCCCAGCATCTCCCTGCACCAGTGCCCCAGCTAGTCACCTCACCCAACCCAGTGGTAGGGGGAGGGAGGCAGCAGCAGTGGGACTTAAGAAGGGAGAAGATCATTTGTAAGAAGCCCATTGTCAGCAAGAATACCATAGAAAAATCAGCAGAGCTGTTAATAAAGATACAAACACCAAGGAGGAAAAATAAACAAGAAGCCATCTCAGTATCATCACCTAGCTATCTTTCCACTTAGAAACAAAGGTGATTTTGTTGAAATATTCTGAGGAAAGTAAGGAGAATCAACAAATTCTTCAAGACTTCACAAGAAATGACAACAAGACACCTCCAAAAACTCCCAGGATGTTCAGGAGAGCAATCAAAAAATTAAGTAAAAGTGCCAAAGAAATGAAGAAATGTGTTAGAACTCTTAAAGAGGAAATCAAGAGAGCCAGTCTCAAAACTAGGAAGGTATGGGTTTAAGTCTCATCTCTGAAACATACTGACTGGGGCCCTGGACACATTACCCTCCCCTGCGCTTCAGTTTCCTCACCTATAAAATGGGGATCATATTAGCTGAGGTAAATAGTAAGGCAGCTGGATGGTACAGTGGCTGGAGTGCCAGGCCTGGAGTCAGGGAGACCTGAGTTCAAATTTCACCTCAGACTGTAGCTTTTTGACCCTGGGCAAGGCACTTAACTTGTTTCTCTCGGTGTCCTCAATTTTAAAATGGGGAAAATAATAGCTTCTGCCTCTCAGGGTTATTGTGAGAACCAAATGGATAATATGTGTAAAAAGTGCTTAATAGTGCCTGGCACATAATAGATACTATATATGTGTTTATTCCCATCCTCCCTTCCCCCAGTGCCACCTACTTCCCAAGGTTGTTGTAAGGATAAAATGAAGTGACATTTGTAAAGTACTTTGCAAACCTTAAATCATTGTATAAATGATAGCTATTGTTGTTGTTATTGTAAAGGGGAATAATGTTATCCTTTTTTACTGATGACAGGATGGTTTACTTGGAAAATCCTAGGGAATCAGCAAAATACTAATTGAGACAATAGCCTCAGCAAAGTTGCTACAAAATAAACCCACAAAAAACAATAGCATTTCTGTAAAATAAGAGAATCCAAGAGGCAGTAATAGAAAAGGGGCTCCCAACTAAAATAACTATAAAGTGCATTAAAATATCAGATCAGTCTGCCAAACCAAATTCTTGTATAGATTCGATAATAAAGTACTCCATAAGGAAATAAAAAACAACTTAAATAGCTAGAGGATTATTCAGTACTCATGGCTGGGCCATGCCAATATAATAAAAATGACAATCCTACTAAACTTAATTTACAGATGCTATGCCAATTAAACTATCAAAGGGATACTTTATAAAACTAAAAAAAAAATCATTTGGCTAAACAAAAGATCTAGAATATCACAGGAAATAATGGGAAAGGGGAAGTAAAAATGAAAGGGAAATAGTACTTCCAGACCTCAAACTATATTGTAAAACAGCAGTCATCAAAGCCATTTGGTATGGGTTCAAAAATAGAGAAGTAGGGAGAATTAGAAAAAATGGAACTTGGGACTTCAGGTGCCAAGATGGCTGAGTGAGGCAGTAGCTCATCTGAGCCCTCCCAAATTCCCCTCCAAACAACCTTATAATAACACCTCCAATAAAATTTTGGAGGGATGAAGCACTTTACCAGCTCAGGACCACTTGTAGGATCAGCAAGAAAGGTCTGTCCAACTAGGGTGAGAGAGGTGTGAAGTCTCAAACAAGCCAGAACCAGAGAGCAAAAAGAAATTGAGACAATCTACTGATTACCACCTGAAAGAGATTCCAAAATGAAAACTCCCAGGAATATCATAGCCAAATTCCAGAGCTCCCAGGTCAGTGAGAAAGTACTACAAGCAACCAGAAAGAAACAATTCAAATATTGTGGTGCCACAATTAGGATTACACAGGATTTAACAGTATCTTTACTAAAGAACCAAAGGTCTTGGAATATGATAATCTGGAAGACAGAGGAGCTACGATTACAACCTACCCAGCAAAATTAAGTATAATTCTTAAGGGGTAAAATGGGTATTGAAATAGATGACTGTCGAGCATTCCTGATGAGAAGACCAGACCTGAATAGAAAATTTGACTTTCAAATAAAAGACTCAAGAGAAACATAAAAAGGAAAATAGGAAAGAGAAAACATAAGAGATCCAATAAGGTTAAATGGCTTATATTCTTACATGGCAAGGAGAACTTGTAACTCTTAAGAACTTTATCACTATTAGGGCAATTAGAAAGGGTCTACATAGACAGAGGGTGCAGGTGTGAGTTGACTATGATGGGATATTTAAAAAAAAAACAACTAAGGAGTGAGAAAGAAGATTGCACTGGGAGAAGAGGGAAAAGAGAGATATAAAATGGGGTAAATTATCTCACATAGAAGAGATGCAAAAGACCTATTCTAGTGGAGAGGAAGATGGGGGGGGAGCAGAGCAGACAATGTTTGAACCTTACACGCATCAGAATTGGCTCAAAGAGGGAATAACATGAACAGTTGGATATAGAAATCTGTCTTACTCAATAGGGAAGAAAAAAGGGACAGAGATAAGAGAAGTGGCCAGAGAGTGAAGGGGAACTGGTAGAAGGGAGGATGGATTGGAGGAGGTGGTGTTCAGAAGTAAAACACTTATGAAGGGGAATAGGGTAAAAGGTGAGAGAGAGAGAAAGCTAAACAAGGGGAAAATAGGATGGAGAGAAATATACAGTTATCATAACTGTAAATATGAGTGTGTTGAATTCACATAAAATGGAAGCAGATAGCAGAATGGATTAAAACCCAAAGTCCTAGAGTATGCTGTTTACAAGAAACACATCTGAAGCATAGAGACATACATGGAGTAAAGGTAAGGGGCTAGAGCAGAATCTGTTATGCTTCAGCTGAAGTTAAAAAAGTTTGTCCTCAAACAAAAGCAAAAGCAAAAATAGATCTAATTAAAAGAGATAAGGAAGGAAACTGTGTCTTGCTAAATGGTACCATGGACAATAAAATAATATCAATACTAAACATATGCACAAAGTGGTACAGCATCTAAATTTTTACATTGTTTTCTATGTTTTCATTCTTTTGGTTTTGTTTTACAGTATCTTGATTTTTCATAAAGTCACTAGCTTCCAGTTCCTCCATTGTAATTTGTAAGGGAGTATTTTCTATAGTAAGCTTTTGGACTTCCTTTTCTATTTGGCCAATTTTGCTTTTTAAGGCATTCTTCTCCTCATTGGCTTTTTGGACCTCTTTTGCCATTTGGGCTAGGCTATTTTTTAAGGTGTTATTTTCTTCAGTATTTTTTGGGTCTCCTCTAGCAAGCTGTTAACTTGTTTTTCGTGATTTTCTTGCATCACTCTCATTTCTCTTCCCAATTTTTCCTCTACTTCTTACTTGCTTCTCAAAATCCTTTTTGAGCTCTTCCATGGCCTGGGACTGATTCATATTTTTCTTGGAGGCTTTGGATGTAGGAGCTTTGACTTTGTTATCTTCTTCTGGTTGTATGTTTTGATCTTCTTTGTCACCAAAGAAAGATTCTATGGACTGACTTTTTTTTGCATGGTTTGCTCATGATCCCAGCCAATTACTTGAGTTACAAACTCTTTGTTAAGGTAGAGGTCTGCTTCCAGTGTGGAGAATGTACTGTTCCAAGCTTTGGGGATTTTGTGCAGTTG
Organism: Phascolarctos cinereus; assembly: GCF_003287225.1. Taxonomy (NCBI): domain Eukaryota; kingdom Metazoa; phylum Chordata; class Mammalia; order Diprotodontia; family Phascolarctidae; genus Phascolarctos; species Phascolarctos cinereus. The sequence continues at coordinate 352,444,548 of NW_027555625.1, read as the reverse complement.
TTTTCAGAGATACTTCTAGGGACCTGTAAGTTTTCAGTTCTTCCAAGGTGGTATGATAAAGGGTGAGGTATTTACTCCTTTCCTGACTGTGCTCTGGTCTCTGGATGACCGCAAGCACTCTTTTCAGCCTTGGAACTGTGAGGAGAATTCTCACTCTATCACCACTACAAGCTCTACCACACCAGCGCTCCTCCTCACCCCAGGACCGCCACCCAGTACTGTGACCTAGATCGAAGCACAGGCAAAGCAAGAGAATCCTGCACCAGCAAAGAGATCCCTGCAATCCCCCTCTGATGAGCCACTCAATTCCCCCCTCAGTCTATGGGCTCAAAGCTTCGAAAATAGTCGGTACCGGGGGCCACACGTGGGGACTGGGGCTGGGACTGAGCTTCTCTGTCACTGCAGTCACAGACTTTTCCTACTGAACTTCTAAGTTGTCTTTGGGATTTGTGGCTTGAGAAGTCTGGAAACCACCCCAGCTGCCCGTGATTCAGTCCTCTGAGGTCTGCTTCATGTTCACTGAGGCCTGTTTTGCCTGTGAGCCCATGTTGAACTGCATTCCTCTCCCCACCCAGAACAATAGACCTTTCAGATCAACCATCCAGGTTGTGTTGGGCTGGAAATTTGTTTCACTCTGTCTTTTTGTGGGTTCTGCTGCTCTAGAATTTGTTTAGAGCCATTTTTTACAGGTATTTGGAGGGGTTTGGGGAAAGCTCAAGCAAGCCATTGCTTTCCCTCCACCATCTTGGCTCTGCCTCAGCATCTAAATTTTTAAAGGAGAATTTAAATGAGTTGTAGCAGGAAATAAACAATAAAACTATTCTAGTGGGGGACTTCAACTTTCCCCTCTCAGACCTAGATAAATCTACCCAAAAAATAACAGTCAATGAAAAAAAATGTAAAGGAAGGTAGCCTAGCCATCCCAGATCTCAAACTGTACTATAAAGTGGTAATAATTGAAACAGTCTGAGACTAGATAAGAAATAGTGTTGGATCAGTGGAATAGATTAAGATCACAATACATTGTACTGAATGACCATAGTAATCTAGTGTTTGATAAATCCAAACATACAAATTTTGGGGATGAGAACTCACTATTTGACAAAAATTGCTGGGAAAACTAGAAAGCAGTTTGGCAGAAACTAGGTATAGGTCAACATCTCACACCATATACCAAGATAAGGCCAAAAAGGGTACATGAATCTGAAAAAAAAAGGAGGGGGTACATGATTTAGACATAAAGTGTGATACCGTAAGCAGATTAGGAGAACATGGAACAGTTTACTTGTCTATGAATAAGCAAAAATTTAGGCACAAACAAGATATAGAGAGCATTCCACTATGTAAAATCGATGCTTTTAAATATATAAAATTAGGGGCAGCTAGGTGGTGCAATGGAGAGCACAAGACATTAAAAATGGACACATGACCTGAATATTAATGATCATACCATAAAACATCAGAAGAGAAGCAGACCATATACCTCTCACAGCTATGGGTAGATGTATTCATTACCAAACAAGGGATAGAGGCAATTGCAAAAGGAAAAAAAAATAGATAATTGTGATTACATGATACTTCTTGAAAACAGATGAGAACATATTTTCTCTTATATGCCCCGAATCCTCTACACATGCACACACAGAACCTACTCTAATGCAGGAATGGACGCACAGTAGGAGTTCAAGAATTTGGCTGAATGATGGATTAAAATTTGAATGTCAAGGTTGGAGTCAGAAGGCCTGTGTTCATATCCTACCTCTGACACATGCAAGCTGTATGACTTGGGGCAAGTGCTTAAACTGAATGAGCCTCAGTTTCCTCTTTTGTAAAATGGGGATAATAACTATCTCAGGATTATCGTGTGGCTCAAATAAGAACATATATAACACATTTTGCAAACTTAAAAGCACTATAAATATATATATAATATATATATGTATATGTATGTGTGTGTGTGTGTGTGTGTGTGTGTATTTTATAATCATTATTCTACATCAATGTTGTGGTTGATCTTCAATGACCCCTTTGTAAGCTGGGCCCCTAAGGGGCTCAGTGTGTAGAGTACTGGACTTCGAATCAGGAAGGCCTGAGTTCAAATCCTGCCTTAGACACTCCCTAGCTGTTTGACCCTGGACAAGTTACTTAACCTCTTTCAGTCTGTTTTCTCTTCTGTAAAATGGGGATAATATTAGCACCTCACAGGATTGCTGTGAGGATCAAAGTATTTAGTATATGTAAACAGCATTTTGCAAAACTTAAAGCACTATATGAAAGCTAGCTATTATTATTCTCTCATGTCACACATCCCAGTAACAATGACACTATAATAATAATCTGACATTTGTGTAGCACTTTAAAGTTTGAAAAGTACTTTACAAAATTACTTCATTTGAGCTTCACAGCAAGGTAGATGTTTCAGGTTCATAGAACATGACTAGTATCATAGGTGGAATCTGAATGCAGGTCTTCCTGAGTCTGAATCCAGTACTTTATCCACTACAAAATGAAGTTCCCATGTTGAACTAGCCCAGGCTTCAAGTTTATGCATTTGGGTGGAGGAGGGAAATAACCTCAAGTTATGTTGTGGGGAGGTTCACTCCTTGTTCAGGTCCCAGGGTTCAGTCAATCAATAAACATTTATTAAGGGCTAACTAACTATACATCAGTGGGAGGCAACTAGGTGGCTCAGTGGATATAGTGCCAGCCCTGGAGTCAGGAAGACCTGAATTCAAATCTGGCCACAGACACTCGCTAGCTGTGTGACCTTGGGTAAGTAACTTAACTTCTGCTTGTCTTAATCCACTGGAGAAGGAAACGGCAAACAACTCCAGCATCTTTGCCAAGGAGATCCCAGTGGACAGCATTGATGTGCTATGGTCCACAGGGTCACAAAGAGTCAGACACAACTGAATGACAGAACGATATACACCGTACACTATGCTAAGCACTGTGGTTGCTCGTTCAGGTCCACATGGATAGCCTGCCTGAATGTCAGAACTCTTGCCTCTTTTTGTTTTTTTTTTTTGCTTTTTGGTGAGGCAGTTGGGGTTAAGTGACTTGCCTAGGGTCACACAGCTACTAATGTCAAGTATCTGAGGCGGGATTTGAACTTAGTTCCTCCTGACTCCAAGGCTGGAGCTCTATCCACTGGGCCACCTAGCTGCCCAACACTTACCTCTTTAAGTAAGTGACTAATCTTCAACTTTTGGTTTGGACCAAGCATGGATTCATTTTTAGATACACTCAGATTTGCTAACAACCTCGCTGATTCATGAGAGTTCACCAGTATGGTAGCTAGACTTTCCTTTAATGAGCATCTGCAGAAATACAGTAAGCCGGGCTCAGTCATGGACACTTTTCCTCACCCTCTCTTGTGGCTCAGATTCCTCCCGTTTTTATACTTCTCATCCCAGTTCAGTGGTGTTTATTGAATCTGCACATCCTGATCAGGTAAAGAGGTGACTTCCTAACACTTGTCATTCTCCTATTAAATATAACAAAATATCGAGTTTGCTTTTTGAGATAAGATTCCGTTGCAGTCTCATTCCCAGTTTGTCACTGACCTCTTGGTCCCTATAGCCTTGATTTCCTTAAGGATATTTTCACGTTCTAAAATATCATGACTTCTGAAGAACATTCTCTTTAAAAAAGACTTGTCCCCCAAATGAAGGCCCAAAGAGCTGGAATACTTCAACATCACCAGAAACATTATTGTCACAGCTATTGAGTAGCTTTCCTTTGGATTTTACCCTTCATTTTGCTGTATGTTTCAACAACTCCTTTGCCTAGAGTACCTCTGCCCTCTCTTTTCCCATTTCTCCATTATCATGACTGTGGGCATTCTGCCTCTATTAATAGAGCTCAAGTTTACATTGAGAGGTTTCATGGTGAGTCTCAAAGGGAATATGAAATATCTGTTAAGCAGTCCTAGAAAGTTATGTTTACCTTCAAAGAGAGTTTCTATTTTTTTTTCTTTTTTTGGTGAGGCAAATGGGGTTAAGTGACTTGCCTAGAGCCGCACAACTAGTGAGTGTTATGTGTCTGAGGCCAGATTGAAACTCAGATCCTCCTGACTCTAGGGCTGGTGCTTTACCCACTGCAATACCTAGGTGCCCCAAAGAGAGTTTCAAAGAAGCAAAGTGTTATAGTTTCATGTCCAAAACAAGTATTTGTTAATATGCATTTATGTGTCTTTTCTTTTGTGGTAGAAGATAGAAGTAGCTAGCCTATAGCTAATGACTACTTTGTAAAGAGAGGGAGCTTCTTATTCCTTTTAATGGAGACCCAAACATGAACCATACCTAAGTTTATTCTAGAGACACTCTCTGAAGCTTCTGGGCATGGGGGCAAAATAAGACAGAGAGTACAAGAAAAAAAACCCAACCCTCCCTCTTTGGGGTCAGCCTCCCCACTCAAATCTGTATTGTCTGAGCAATCCACTAAATTCAAATCCTTTGGGGAGCCAGACCTGGCTTGAGGGGCAGAATTTTCTCAGTAGTTGTGTTCTTCTCCAAGAGCCTGACATGGAATCGCTGCCTGCATAACGAGATCAGGAGCGCCTGACTCATGAGCTTCTGACCTTCAAACTGAAAAGGTTGCTGCAAAGCTAGAAATAAATCCCTTAGAATCGTTGTTTGGTCACCTGAGCTCAGGAAAAGACAAAACACAAAGGTGGCCGCTAGGGGCTTAAGTTACAGTCCTGGGCATGCCCAGGAAAGCATATTATCTTCCTGACTTAAGTTTGTAGCCATCATAGGCTGCTGCAAGTGAGGAAGGAAAAGCTCCCCCCAACTCCCAAACTAGAAGTTGAAGATGAGCTCTTGTTTGCCATGTTCCAACAAAGAGGCCATCTTGAAAGAGACTAGAAGCCATCTTTCCTCACACAGAGAGTAGTTTTTCTTGAATCCATTACCAATCCTTTTTGACATAACCCCCAATTATAGAGGAACGGTTGGTCATCCATTGAGCAATTCAAAGGTCATCCAAAAGCAAAGTGCCTCTCTTTAAGTAAGAAGCTTAAGAAGCACATGTTCATCATCGTGGAGCCAGATCACAAGAGAGCATCCTTATTACATAAGGAAATCTAGGAACCTGAAATAGGAAGCATAGCAGACATTTGGGTGAAGATCGAGAGAGGAAAAAAACCAGAAGTAGTGTCATCATGGAAATGTACTATAGACCACCTGAACAGCAAGAAGAATTAGATAAGGAATTTGGAAACTATATCACTGACCTGGCATGGAGATATGAGATGGGAGAGATGGGGAATTTCAACTATCTGGACATCTTCTAAAGCGCTGTGCCAAAAGTCTCAGTAGCTGATAAGTCCTTGACATATCTTAATGATTATTTCATTCTCCAAAATGGAGAAAGCAACATGGAAAACTGATATTCTAGACCTAATTCTGAACAAGGAGGAACTAGTTACTGCAATAAGATTGATAGAAACATTAAGGACAAGTGACTTTCATGATAAAGGAGAGAAAACTGCATATGATCTAAAGTGAATTTTTGGAAAGAGTTCAGAAGGAAATGTGGGAGCCAAGGGTCTAATATTTTACAGGAGAAGTTGGTACAAGAGGTACGAAGCTCTTGAGAAGGAATTTCTAATGACATAAATATGAAAGGGACTACTGCTTGCAGTGTGACTTTATGGAGAATGCATTGACCAACACAGATTTTGATAAGACATTTCTAAAAGATGGAAGCCAGGACAGGTAAGTGAAGATAAATACAAGAGAGTACTATTTTCTTTTAAGAATTCAGGAGTGTGAAAGTCCAGAGTGAATTAAACCCTGGAAGGGATGCTAAAGATTAAAAAAAAAAAAAGATTATTTTTATAAGCAAGCTAAATTCCTTAATTTCTTTTTTGCTTCTGTTCTTTATTCGGAGCATGACCTGGGACAATCCATTAGAACAGGCTTTAAATGTCAGAAGGATTTGCATTTTATCCCAGAAATCAGGGAAGTGACATGGTTAGACTTGTGTTTTTTCACAATCAGTTTGGTGCGTGTATGGAGGATGGATTGGAGAGGGGAGAAACTTGAAGCAAGGAGACCGATAAGGATGCTAGTTCAGTAGCAGATACATATATATGTAATACAGACAGCCTGGTGGTGCAATGGAAAGAGTACTGGGCCTGGAGTCAAGAAGATTCATTTTCCTGAGTTCAAATCCAGCCATTTACTAAATGTGTGACCCTGGGCAAGTCACTTAAACCCTGTTTGCCTCAGTTTCTTCATCTATAAAATGAGCTGGAGAAGGAAATGACAAACCACTCCAGTATCTTTGCCAAGAAAACCACAAATGAGGTCACGAAGAGTTAGACATGGCTGAAAAACAACTGAACAACAACATATCTAATACAGCATAATTTGTTTGTTTGTTTTTTTATTTTATTTTATTTTTGCTAGGCAATGTGATGGAGTGACTTGCCCAGGGTCACACAGCTAGTAAGTGTTATGTGTCTGAGGCCGCATTTGAACTCAGGTCCTCCTGAATCCAGGGCCGGTGCTTTATCCACTGCACCACCTACCTGCCCCTAATACAGCATAATTTGAAGAGGGAGAAAGCACTAGTAATTAGTGGAAGTCAAGAAAGGCTTCCCATAGGAGGCAGCACACAAAATTATCCTTTAAGGAAGTAAGGATTCTAAGGGGTGGAGGTGAGGAGGAAGTACATTAATTACATGCATGGGGGATTAGCCTGTGCCGGAGTGTGGAGTTGAAAGATGGAATGGGAAACAGCAGACAAGCCAAGAAGATTCCTTGTGACTTCCTGTGGGAGAATCATAAAATCACATAACTATGAGGGTTTATTGAAAACATGAACAGCAGCTGAAAACAACCACTTCATTTTACACAAGAGGAAACTAAGGCCCCGAAGAGGTTAATCAACTTGTGTAAATCCCTAGAAAAAACAATAATTCAAACCTTTGATGCCAAATCTTGTAGTCCATCCGTTATGCCATCCTGGTGTTACCAATGTACAATAATCTTTCTATTTATTTATTTATTTGTCTATTTATTTATTTATGGTGCTAACTGCCTACTTATTTAGTTTATTTATTTTGCAATAATCTTATCTTCTCAGGTTTCAGAGGTGAGTGTGTTAGCCCATATAAATTCTGAAGATGCTCATTGAGATTCCCACTCTCACAGATGAGTTGGGTCCCAGACCAAGGCCACACTCCACTACCACCCCCAATCCCACCCCCCCACAGTGTTCTAGTGATCCCCTCTGAGGCGTGGAGTGGTTCCCTAATGTTTATAGGCTTAAGTCCTGTTCTCTTATGTCTTGCCTGTTACCCTCATTATCACTCCCCTGTAGTGATTAGTGCCCCACTATCACTTAACCAATTAACATCAATTAGCTTTTACAAAGGGATATTTACTAGAATATGTGCCAAGGACCGAAGTACAAACATTTCCTCCCCAGAACCTGGGGGCACACTCTGTAGGCCCAAACTTAAGTGGTTTGCTTTAAAGCACTTACCTACCACCAAGTTCACTTCCAAATGGAGATGAATTGGAGACTCAACTGCCGCTGAGCTGGATCAAAAAGTTGCTGTTCAGGTGACGGAGCATCAGCCTCATGGTCAGTGTGCTCAGACTTTGAGGTGATCTTGTGAATTTTGGAGGTCTGGAGGTTCTTAGTTCAAGGAGTGAAGCCACGTTGTAGCAAAGGGAGTTTCTTTGTTAGAACAACAATAAGAAGATTGGCTCAAGTTTAGACATTTTACCATTTACTAATCAATCAATAAACATTTATTAAGCACCTAATATGTGCTAGGTACCCAATGCTAAGTGCTACAGGTACAAAAAGAGGCAAAAGACAGTCCCTCTCCTCAAGGAGCTTACAGTCTTATGGGGGAGACAACAAGCAAACAAATATATACAAACAAGCAATATGAAGGGAAAATAGGAAACGATAAGGCACTTACACTAAGAGGGATCGGCAAAGGCGTCCTGTGAAAAATGATATTTTAGCTAGTTGTTTGGACAGTGCAGAGCCAAGGTGAAATGTAAGATGCCTCTTTAGAAGTTCTGAAAATGCTTTATGGCCTGATGAGATTTAAGAAGGACAAATTGTAATGGTAGCTACAAATTGTTATCTAATTCTAATCTGATAATATGACCATGCTGTATGAGTCTTTTATGTTAGTATTTCTTGTGTGTAGAAATCAACTTTCTATCCCATACCAGATTCATATTGTTCTCTGAGAACATTTGTTACTCCCTCTTTGGGGAGAACCCCTACATATGAGTCATAACCTAAGCCTTAAGTAATTTTTCTCCAGGACACTGAAGTATAGGATTTAACAAGCAGAAGAATATGAAAAAAGGGAGTGTAGCTGCTCTCTCAGGGGAGGCTGGACTGCTCAAAACCAAACCTGATCCGAACTGCATGCTTCGGTACAGAGCAAGGAGTAGGCAGTGACCCAGCCCCTGTGGACCTAGCAATGATTGTTCAAGACGAGACCAGTATGAAAAACTACATGGTTCCTACCTTTAAATAGCTTATAATTGGAGTAGAGGGACAGGGTGAAATGGTGTGATTGTATTCATTTAATATAAGGTAAGATGTAATAGGGACAAAGGAGCCATCCAGACAAAATCCTCTAAAAAGGAAAAACCTAAGAAGAGAACACTCTTAGTTGGGGGTGGATGTGAGGAGGTGTTGATAGGTGTGAGACAGGCACCTGAGCTGAGCTTTGCAAGAAGGGGCGAGCTGCCGTAGGTGGATCTGATTGGGTCGTCTGTTCAAAGCACACATAAGCGCCATGGATAAAACATGGAGGTAGAAGAGGGAAGGAAAAGAATAGGAGAGAACATTTCAATATCTTGGCATGCAGAATTCTTGAAACAAAGCAATGTAAGATACAGATACTCCTCCACCACTGCAAATAGTATTCACTCCCACCCTTCTCATTGTGTGTGCATCTTATTCATGTCATGCCTATGTTTCAGTTCCTGCAGTTCCATGTCAACTCATTGATCGTCAACCGTTGTCCAGGGATGGAAGTGCTGAGAGAGTGCTGACAGTTAAATGAATATTAGTTGATAACTTATAAACAGCAAGATTCTTGACACAGATTGACCCCTTTTCTGCTACTTTATGACTCATTGCAGATATGGAAGAAGCCACAAAGATTGATATTCACTGGACTGTGACAGTGCCAGCTTTGATTTCTGAAAACTTCCTATTCGTATCTTTTGACTATTTATAAACTGAGGAATGGCTCAACAAGGTGTGGTATATGAGTGTGATGGAATACTATTGTGCTATAAGAAATGATGAAGGGGATGGTTTCAGAAAGACCTGAGAAGACTTGTATGAACTGATGCAAAGTGAAATAAGCAGAACCAGGAGAACATTGTACACAGTAACAGCAGTATTGTATGATGAACAACTGTGAAAGACTTAGCTACTATGATCACTACAGTGATCCATGAAAATTCCGCAGGACACAGGATGAAAAATGCCATCCACCTCCAGAGAGAGAACTGACGAACTCTGGAGTACGGCCTAAAGCATATTTTAAAAATGTATTTTTCTTGATTTTTTTTTGCACAGTAACTAATGTGGAAATATGTTTTTATGACTTCATGTGTATAATGAGTATCATATTTCTTGCCTTCTCAATGGATGGGGATGGGGCTGGAAGGACAGAGAGAACTTAAAACTGAAAATACAATTTTTAAATTAAAAAAGAAAAGTTGCTGTGACAAATAGAAAAGACTTCCCCCTTTGCAGATTGGCCTTTCACTCTTAGCTAAGTTGGCCATAAGATCATACAGCTGGAAGGAACATAAAGTTTCCAACCTCATTTTACAGATGAGGACAAATTAGGTGAAATGACTTACCTAAGGTCACATAGGCAATAACAGGTAGAGCTAGGATTTGAACCTAGGTCCTCCAAGTCTCTCTTCACTGTACCACACTGCCCCTGACAACAGATAAACCATCCATCCACCCCCAGGGCTCATTCATATTTTTTACTCGTGCCTTTTGTTTCTACATATCCATTTCCAAATATATCTCTCCTTCCTCTACCCAGCAACCTTTACAACAAAGATTAAAGAAGAAAAGGGGAGAGGAGAAAGCAGTCCAGCAGACTAACCAATCTCCCACCTCTGGCAGGGAGTAGCTTGAGGTTCATTTTTTCAACTTTTCCCTGAGTTCAAGCATGGGCATTACAGTTATATAGCATCCAGGTTTTTAAAATTGTTTTTCTTGTTCCATTGTTGTAATCGTGCATATTTTTCCCTGGCTCTGGTTACTTCCTTCTACATCAGTTCATATGTCTTCTGAGGTTTCTCAGAATTTTTACACTCCTAATTTCTTCAGTCATATTTCCATTACTTTCATGGCCCACAATTTATTCAGCTATTTCCCAACTGACGAGCCTCCCTTCCCCCACTCCACCCTTCCCCTCCCCCATTCTTTGATGTTACCAGAAATTCTGCAATAAACATGTTAATGTCTATGAGACCTTCCTATCTGTCTGTCTTTAACCTCCAAGGGCCACATGGCTAGCAGTAGGATCTCCCAGAGTTCATTTTGACTTCAGAGTCAGAAAATGTGAAGTAGCAGCCCTGAGTGTTGGGTTGTAAAATGCAGTTTTCCTTTCAAAGGGCTTTTGTAAAAGCTTTCAGCTAGTGTTCATACTTCTTTTTATGGAGTTTCACCACCATTAACCTCTCTTTAAAGGGCACAGATAGGAATAAATAAAGCAGCACAGCATAATAATAGTAACAATTTATATAGTATAGTATGATATATAGTGTATATAAATATATATATATATATTCTTACAGACATATGTATGTATATATATATATATATATATATGTGTGTATATGTGTGTGTGTGTGTGTACTTATATAGTGCTTACCACAGTAAAGCACTATGTTAAGCACTTTCCATATATGATATGATCTTCACAACAACCCTGGGAAGTAGATGTTATTATTTCCATTTTTATACTTGAGGAAACTGAGGCAAACAGAGATTAGATGACTTTTCCAGGATCACACAGCTAGTAAATGTCTGAGGCTAGATTTAAATTCAAGTCTTCCTGACTCCAGGAACGCTCTATCCACTTCGCCCTCTGAACTGGGAATCAGGAGACCTGAGTTCTAATTCTGATTCTATCATTAGCTAAGTGACCTGAGGCAAGTCCCTTCCCTTCTCCAGCGTTGACAAAATAAGAGTATTAGACAACATGCTCTTTAAGCCCTTCTAACTGGGGCCATCTACATTCTAAGGCCTGTCTTGACTCAGACGTCCTATTATTCTAAGCCATGTGATTCCTGACAGGTCAGTGTGAGTCAAAACAGCTCTGAGGCATGTTCCTGAGCTCCTCTGTGGCCTTCTTTGTTCAGGGCACCAGTCTCCACATGCCTTGTGGTAGGTGAGTCAGGGAGAAAAAAAACAATGGGATAGGAAGGAAGGAAGGTGAGCCAAAGTCCAGTCTGCAGAGGTGAAGAAGCAGAGTTGGGGCTCCACTTCGGAGAGTCAAATAAAGAGTGAAAAGGCCCAAGAGGGCCATAGACCAGAAAAGAGAAAATTAAATCCCTTTCTATTCAACAAACACTTACTAGCTAATGTGGTACAAGCAGTCAACAGGTAAGTTGTACTTACCAGCTCTGTGGCAGGGACATTGGGAAAAGCCTAAGTCTCTGGGGAAAAAACAAACAAACAAACAAATGAACCTGAGTTCAAGTGATGGTACTTCGATTTCTAATCTATGTGACCTTGGCCTAGGCCCCTTTTCCCAGCCTCAGTTTCCCCCTCTGTAAAATGAAGATCAGTCAGCACTGTGCTAAGCAAGCGCTGAGAAGACAAAGAGAGGTAAAAACAGTCCCTGGCCTCAAGGAGCTCACATTCTAATGGGGGAGACAACATGCAGATAGCTATGAATACACAAGATACACATGGTATCATATCACCTCAGACGATCATCTCAGAAGAGAGATACTGGAAGATGGAGGGAAGGAACTGAAAGGTTCTGCAGCAGGTGGATTTTGAGCTGAGTCTTGAAGGAAGCTAAGAGTCAGAGGTAAGGAGGGAAAACATTCTGGGTATGGAGGATGCCCTGAGGAAAGGCAGAGTCAGAAGATGAAGTACCTATAAAAGGAAAAACAAGAAAATCAGCATTGCTGAACTGAAGAGTTCATAGAGGGGATTAAATTGAAGAATACTGGAAAGGTAGAAAGGGGCCAGGTTTTAAGATCCAGATTTTGTATTTGATCCTGGAGGCAGCAGGGAGCCACTGGAGTTTATTGAGTAAGAGAGTGGCAAGAAATCAAAACAACTCTGAGGTACCACCTCACACCTATCAGATTGGCCAACATGATAAAACAGGTAAATGATAAATGTTGGAGAAGATGTGGGAAAACTGGAACACTAATGCATTGTTGGTGGAGTTGTGAACTGATCCAGCCATTTGGGAGAGCAGTTTGGAACTGGGCCCAAAGGGTTATAAAAATGTGCATACTTTTTGACCCAGCAATAACACTTCTAGGGCTATATCCCAAAGAAATCATACAAATGGGAAAAGGACCCACGTGTACAAAAATATTTATAGCAGCTCTTTCGTGGTGGCAAAGAATTGGAAATTGAGGGGATGCCCATCAATTGGGGAATGGCTGAACAAGCTGTGGTATATGAATGTAATGGAATACTATCGTGCTGTAAGAAATGATGAACAGGCAGGCTTCAGATAAACCTGGAAAGACTTGTGTGGTCTGATGCTGAGTGAAGTGAGCAGAACCAGGAGAATGCTGTACACAGTAACAGCCATCTTGTGCAATTCTCACAAGACATAAAGGGCCTTGGGATGCTTACCGGGACTTTTACTTTTACTTCTCTGGTCCCTAACCCTTACGTAGAACACTTGAGAGGCACTTTGGAGGAATGGAATCAATCTTGGAATTAAAGCCAGGAGAGAACTCGGTTTGTGATTCTTCCTCCAACACTTGCTAGTTGTAAGACCCTGGGCAAGTCACCGTGAGCCTCTGTTTCCTCATCTTTAAAATTGGGATAATATACCTGTAGTTTATATCTTCGGTTGTTGCAAGGACCAAATGAGATGATGTATACAAAGTGTTTTATAAACGCAATCTCTAAGTGTCAGCCAACACAGAGCGCAAAACTCAAAGTCAAAGAAAACAAATAGAACTCACGATGGAGTTCATAGAAAATCACCCCACCTGCCAGTGACTGACCTTTCTGCAAATTCCAGCATAGCTTCAGTCACTGCCAATCATGCATTAAGGTGATAGAGGGCTTCTCAAAGATCCTCAGTGTGCGGCTCCTCCTGAAATTATCCAAAAACTCCCAGAGATGATGTCACTGATCCCACGGCTAGCCACGTGGCCTTAACAGGGTGGGGAACCTGCAGCTTTGAGGCCACACATGGCCCTTTAGGTCCTTAAGTGCAGCCTCAGAGCCACATGTGGCCTCGGGACTACGTGTTCCCCACCTCTGCCCTAGGGAGTTAGAGACAAAATTAAATGTCCCTACAGACAGTAACATGTTTATCACAGCATTTCTTGTAGCATCAAATAATTTTTAAAAAAAAGTAGAAGCTCCTCAGTTGGGAAATAGCTGAATAAATTGTAGACCATGAAAGTAATGGAAATATCACTGTGCCAGAAGAAATGAGGAGTGTGAAATCCAGTTTCTCCCAGTTTTCTCTCCTGAGTTTCCCAGGGGACAACTGAGTGGGGTTACAAGTATGGACTGCTAATTATTATTTACCACACCTACAGTAAAACCAGTGGAAAAGTGGAAATTGATAGAAAAATAGACAGTGTGGGGTGGTGGTGGTGGTGGTGGGTGGTAGTGGTGGTGGTGGTGGAACTATATACCCCCTCCCTCCAGTAATAATACATACTGAAAGATTAGAGGTGGGAGAAAGAAGTAAAAGCCCTTGCTACATAAAGTATTGAATGTAAAGCTCTTCAAATCGTAAAACAAAATATCAGCTTATTATTATTACTAAATGCCTAGTATGTATATTGGACAGCTAGATAGTACAGTATCTAGAGCCTGGAGTCAAGAAGATCCATCTTCCTGAGTTCAAATCTGACCTCAGACACTTACTAGCTGTGTGACCCTAGGCAAGTCCTTAGCCCTCTTTGCCTCAGTTTCCTCATCTGTAAAATGAGCTGGAGAAAGACATGGCAAGCCACTCCAGTATCTTTGCCAAGAAAACCCCAAATGGGGTCACAAAGAGTCAGACAGAACTGAAACAACTGAAAAACAACAAGTAATATATGTTCCTATAGGAAATATTGTACTAGAAATGGGAAAAGAAAAATAGCAAGGATGTACTGAACATGGGTGTTCCATATGTCATTATGTCACTTTAATATGACACTGCTGAAGGATAGCTACTCAGGAGAGAAGCACTAAGACAGCCACGTTCCTACTGACTTTGTTATGTTAGAGGTGGGGTGAGTGGAATTGAAGTCCGCGTTTTAATCCTGACTGCTGCTCATTAGTTGTCCAACTTTGGCAAGTTGCCTTCTTCCTCCAGTCCTCAGTTCCCTTCATCTATACGATGAGGAGATTGCATATTTTCCCAAGGAGAAGCTATATACAGTTAACAGAAGTCCTCATTTTTGTAATTATGTCTCAGTGGAGGGAGGGGGAAGGGCGGCCACCAGGAATACCTTGAATGTCATCCCCAGAACTTAGATCCCTATATTTCCAACATCATTCCTGTTGGACCAGTCAACTGACTATCTCTTCTGTATCCTTTGAAAATTTCAAAGTAAGTAGAATTCACTTTGTCAATTTGGTTATTATGACAAAATTGCTCCCATGGTTAAAGCCAAGTGGTATTCAGATGTATCAGGGTTTTAAAGTGTTGGAGAGGGTGTTTGTTTCCTGAATGTAATATGTCCGCCTCTTGCCTAATGAATTTCAGTAGTGTTTAGCACCCAATTATGACTACCTAGGTTGGCCCCAGAGGGCAGAACTAACTAAAGCCTTTGAAATTAAAGGGGGAAAATTTTCAGCTGACCAATAAACTTGTTAACAGTCATAGTCATCCAATAATATATAGTGTGAGTGGACAAGCAACTATGTGGATGACTCAGGGGCTGGTACTGTGTTATGATGAAAAGTCTTCTAACTATCTGTGGAGCTGGAAGAACAGTTGACTCAGGACTTACTGAACTGGAGCTGGGGGGCGCACAAAAGGGGTACCTCTCTTTTCCTTTGTGGTTGTGAAGAGGTAGAACTATTTGCAGCTGGTCCCAGAAGTCGAGTGGGGAGGGGACAGTATCTCTATCTTTCACATGGCCATGGAAATTGTGGGCACATGACTGTCTCTATCTCTTTGTGTTTATTTAGTCTTTTCCGATCCTAGGTGAATGAGTATTCCAAGCTTGGAATTTCCAAAAGTTCCATCAGAGTCCTACTGGAGTTGAATGGTGGTGGTATCAGAGGCCATAGGAGTGATGGTGGCCAACAGCAGTAGAGGCAGCTGGAGGCAGTTGCAGAGAAGCCCAAGGGTGGCAGCAGATTCCGGAGCCATGGGCTGTCATAGTGAAGTGCTTACTATGGACTCTAGAAAGACAGTGATCCTTTGGAGCCTAGAAGAAACCTACACCTAAGGAACTTCATGAATAGTCCACAAAACAAGAAAAGATTTCCAGGGCCCTGGAAAGTATTAGGAGGTACCCCTTTGGCAGATGTGTTTTCTATACATGTGCCTCACTACCATTGTACTCTGTGCCCACTCTGCCACCCCCATCCCCACCCTCTGAACCACATTCACATACCAAGGATGTTGTGTGTATAGGTGGGAGAATATACACCAGGTTTGGAGGTGATTGTTTTTTAACTACTGTTCTTTCTATACCATCCTAGTAAGTGCTTTTCTAAAAGTTATGATGCCCAGAAGTGGAAAGCACACCAGTAGGGGCCCACGAGCGACATTATTCAACCCAAACCCTCAAGGTTATCCCTAGTGCCCTGCCTTTGTGGGGGACCTGGCCCACCAGTGCCGCTGCAAGCAGGAGAATGACCCCAAAGAGGGGGCTAGAAGAGAATTAGCTGCACTAGACAGGTAGTGAGTTGTCTTTCACTAGACATCTTCAAGCAGAAGCTGGACAACCATTTTTTTAGAGCTTATTTTAAAGAAGATTCCTATTCAGGTACAAATTAAATTCAAAGCTGCTTAAGTAAGTCCCTTCCAACTCTGAGATTCCAGGAGTCTATGACTTCATGGTGAAACTTGGAAGAGTATTGCCGAACTACTTTAAAGGGTTCGGGCTGGTTTATTCTTGCACTTCAGGGAAGCCTTCTGTTCTGAGGCCTCAGGGTTGTGTGCGTTAGAGCTATTGTTCATCCTTCATTTTGTACGAGGACCAGTGACATCATGGACTACATCTTGACTTGCATGTTAATTGGATTTAAGTGAGGCAGAGTTGCCCAAATTCATCAGCCTCAGTCTCTCTTCCACAGCCCTCAAAGTCCAGTGGCAAGACAAAAATCAAGATGATTGGCACTGGCCTGGAATGCAGGGGATGGCCTTGGCATCTTCAATGTCTGACCAAGCTCTAAGCACTCCACAGAGCCTGCTTCGGCCGTCTTCATGGCAGTTGGAACAAATTGTTCTCATCCGCACATTCTGCCGGGGGAAGTCTTCAAATGCTTGGGGAAGACATCCCCTTAACTCACTGAAAGGTTGAGGCCTGCCAGTCACCCCCAACCTGGTTTAGCCCATCTGCCAATGTGGTTTTGCTGGGGTGTGGCTGCTACATATGCTACGACTCTTGGAGCCGCAAGGGAAAGTTGGGTGGTAGATAGGTGGACACCAAAGGCGGAGGGCTCGGCAAGTCCTCACACCAGAGATGCTGGCCTTCCTTGTGCGCCCCGTACACCCTGTGTATTGCAGTACGAAGTAGAGGAAGAGAGACTTTGAAAGTGTGTCTCCATCTAGATGAGGGGCTGTGACGTCCCTGTAGGCAGAATGCATCAGGCTGTGGATCACTTGGGGTGTGACAAGCCTTAACTCTTGTTGGAGGGGGGAGGGGTAGTATTTTATTAATGCTTTTTTTTTTGAATGGCCGAGACTTCTCAATAACGTTTGACTCCCAACAAATGTATAATTAAGCTCAATAAATCAACACAGACTCCACATCTGGGAATGTGTGGCTTATTCCACGCCTCCAGTCCATCACATCTCTGACAAGAGATAGGAGGCCCTGTGTTTAACTCTTCCTGTTTCCTTTGAAGGGTATCACCAAGGCATAAAAGAATGGCTTAATGTGGGCTGATAGTCCGATATGGAGCACTGGACCCTGAGCCTGCCTCCCTGCCATGGGGCTTTCCTTTCTCTGACACACCTGCTCCCTGTGCACCTCCTCAGATCTGCCTAGGAGAAAGGACAATGGGCTTCAGTCTCTGGTACTGTTTAGCAGCCTAGCAAGCCTGGCCTCTGGAGGACTTGGATTTCCCCTCATTCCTTTGGCCTGGATGCAAACAAATCCTTTCCCCCCTTAGGTCAGTTGAGACAATGGCTGGGGTTCCCTGGTTCTCAAAGCTGAAAGAGACTCCAGAGCATATGACTGGCCGTCTGCATTCCTGGAACATCCTCCCCCCTCACCTCTACCCCTTCAGGGGGCATGGGGAAAGGCACAAGCATTTAGGTGCCTCCCATGTGCCCGGCACTGTGCTAAGCACTGGACCAATATTGTCTCATTTGATTCTCACAACAGCCCTGGGAGGTAGCTGCTATCATTATCCTTATTTTACAGATGAGTAAACTGAGGCAAAGAGAAGTTAAGTGACTTGCACCCAGGACGGCGCAGCTACTGAGGCCAGATCTGAAGACGTCTTCCTGACTGCAGGCCCAGCGCTCTGCCTGCTGTACCCCCTTGCTGCTGGAAGCCTTCATTTCCTCTGAAGCATAGTTTAGTTCTCACCCTCTACATCAAAGTTTTCCTGATCCCTTCAGCAGCTAGTGCCCGCCTCCACCCCATTACCTCGTATGTATTTTGTAGATCCTTACTTATGTACCCATTGCCTCCCCAGTAGAATGCAAACTCTCTGGAGAACACATACTGATTCCATTTCATCTTTGTGTCCCAAATGACTAGGCTCGAGGAGGCTTTTTTTTTTTTAGGCAATTGGGGTTAAGTGACTTGCCCAGGGTCACACAGCTAGTAAGTGTCAAGTGTTTGGTCTCAAGCCAGATTTGAACTCAGGTCCTCCTGACTTCAGGGCCGGTGCTCTATCCAATGCGCCATATATTTGTTGTTGTTCAGTCATTCAGGCATGTCCAACTCTTTGTGACCGCATGGACCATATTCTCCATGGGGTTTTCTTGGAAAAGATATAGAGTGGTTTGCCATTTCCTCCATTAGATTAAGGCAAACAAGGTTAAGTGACTTGCCCAGAGTCACATAGCTAGTAAGTGTCTGAGGCCAGATTTGAACTCAATTTAAATGAGATATTTGTGAAGTGTAACAGGCCCTTAATAAACACTTGTTCCCTTCCCCCACCTCCTCCCTTCTTGATCATTGTGGGTACTTCTTCTCCCAGCCTGATCATAATCCACTTATACTTCCTCCTCTGGTATGATTCTTGTCCGTGACTTTCTGTAAGTCATTCATGAGCATCTACCAAATAAACTGGAGGCCTTCCTCCAGGCCGTCCGATGTGTTTTGTGTACCAGGACAACATGCCCTGCCTCTCATTCTCTCTACATGACTGGCCTGTCTCCCATTACACACAGTCTTGATGCCATGGTGACACCGTTTCTTTCATGGAATCTGTCATGAGTACAATTCTAAGCCCTACTTACACTCACCTGCCATGTTGTCTTCCCATTGGCCTTGGGGTCACCAGGGATTTTGATTCTTCTGAGATTGTGGTGTCCCATTATTTTCAGGAAAATATTGATGATGATGATGATGATGATGTTGACTGCAGCTGGTTATACTATGATGCTTTGATATTGACAAAACACTACGAAATGAGTTATTATTGGGCAAGTCACAACCTCTCTGAGCCTCGGTTTCCTCCTTTAGAGAAGAACAGATTAGACTAGAAGATCTCTAAGTCAGGTTTCTTCCGGTTCTAGAGGCGGTTTGGAGTGGTAGATGGGTGCCGGATTTGAGTCAGGAACACTTGGGGCCCCACCCCACCCCACCCCACACTTACTGGCTATGTGACTATGGGCCATTATGTCATTTGTGCCTCACAATGCTGTGAGAAGGTTCTACAGGTCAAAGCTGTGTTTTTGTGGCAGGGAGTAATTTGGGATCATTGAGAGTATTGTGAAATTTCCCAAATGTAACCTAGCCCACCATCTTCTTCTTGTTCAATTTTGGGCCTTAACTCACTGTCCATCTGCAGTGTCTGTCAAAGATGTATGTAGCAATGGATTAACTCAATGAGAAGTTCACCAGAGTGATTGTCATAATCTGGGCAATATGCATTCTTCATCCACTTAGTTTTTCCTGCATGGATTGTTAGAACAATCTGTTTTGGGTGTCTGGCTCCCATTAAGTTGCCATGAAAACACATAAGTAACTGAGTCTGAGAGAGGGGGAAATGATTTGTCCAGAGACACCTATTAAGTGTTGGAAGAAGGGCTAAGATGGTTCAATGAAGGAACTAGGGATAAAAGTTAAAGGTGGAGAAGAGAACACTTGGCTGCCTTCTGTGTGTAAAAGGCTGTCACGGGGTAGAGGGATTAACCTGTTTTCACAGGATGATAAATCTAAATCTGAAAGAGACCTCAGAGGCTAGTTAGTCCAGCCTCTTCACTTTATAGATGAGAACACTTTGACCCATCAAGGTGAAGTGACTTGGCAAGGTCTTGGAGTTAGCAAATATCAGGGGCTGTTCTGGTTGGATCCAAAGGGCCAAGTGAGGAAGAGAGCAATGGGTTGAATTTACCAGTGAGAAGATTTTAGCTCAGTGTAAGGAAGATCTCTGTAAAGAATGAGAGCTGTGCCAAAGTAAAATAGACAGCCATGACAGGTGGTGTGCTCCACATCACAGGATTCTTTAACCACTGGTCAGAAAGGCTGTAGAGGAGCTGCTAGGTGGTGCAGTGGAGGGAGCTCCAGCATTTTAGTCAGGAGGACCCGAGCTCAAATCCAGCCTCTGACACGTATAAGCTGTGTGACCCTGGGCAAGTCACTTAACCCCAACTGCCTCACCAAAAAGCAACAACAAAACAACCCCAACAACAAAAGCCAGAAAGGCTTTAGAAGGGAGTCTTGCTCAGATAATATGTGCAGTGCGTAGAGGGCCAGCCTCAGAGCCAGGAAGACCTGGGTTCTAGTGTTTCCCCTGATACTTCATCTCTACACTTACAGATTAGTAATACTAGCGTTTATAATATGGAAATGTGTTTTATATGACTTCACATATGTAATTGCTATCATATTGCTTGCTTTCTCAGTGGGTGGGGGAAAGGCTTGACAGAGAATTTGGAATTCGAATGTTAAAGTATTCATTTTCATTGAAAAAAATTTTAACTTACAAATAATATTAGCATTTTATAGCACCCACTGTGTACCAGGTGCCTATGCTAAGTATCTTACAAATGTCGTTTCATCTGAACTTCACAACAGCCCTAAGAGTTAGGTGCTATCATTATCCCCATTTTACAGTTGAAGCAAACAAAGGTCAAGTGACTTGCTGTGGGTCACACAGCTAGTTGGTGTTTGAGGCTAGATATGAACGCAGATCTTCTTGACTCTAGGCCCGGTGCTCTATCCAGTAGGCCACCTAGCTGCCTCCTAAATTGCAAGAGTGGCTGGCTATGTGCATTAGTAGAAGGGCTTTCCCCGTCTGAATGGTGACTGTATCAATTGTATCCCAGGTCCAGCCTCTATCCCTATCCCTGCTGGGGTCCCTTCATATAATCCCAGAAGATCAGAGGTGGAGGGGCCATCTGGGGGTCCTAGTCTGGTCTGTACCTCAACAAGAATGAATTCTGCAGCATCTTAGACCAGTGGTAAGGTAGCCTGGTGGTGTCAAAATCAAATGGAAACAACTGCTGCCACTTATTGACTTAGAAAATGACGTGTTGACATTATCTGTGTCCTATCACATTTGTGTTTATTTTGTTAAATATTGCCCTGTTACATTTTAATGGGGTTCAGCTGCGCTCCCATCTCTGCTCTAGCCTGCTCTGAGAGTCCATGACTGTGAATGTTCCGTAACCTTCCTTGTGTCACAGCACTCATTGAGGCAGCTCAAGACCTGGCCTGACATTACATTTAGACTTCATCGTTCTGGTCAGGGCTGCTTCTCTGCCCTCTACTCTGGTTTCAACACTGAAGTCCCAGTGTCTGGACACCAAGTTTCTTTCTGGTCATGAATGGGGTCATGTGGTGAGTGATGTCCTTGCTGGCCCAGCCATTGGCCAGAACCTACAGCTTGGCCCCCGGGGGAGGACATGAAGTGCCCGGCTAAGCCACCAACCTAGCAGGCCCCCCTTCCCTGGACACAGTGACCTCATTCCACCAGAAGGTGACTAAGACACACAGGAAGGTTCTCTGTCACTCACACTTCAGCCCTCCTCTGAAGTCTGCAGAGAGCACTTTCCCCCATTATCTGATACTCAAAACAATTCTGCCAGGACTGAGTAGTATCCCAATTTTGCAGTTAAGGAAACTGGATCCTAGAGGTTGTCATTTGTTCATAACCATCTGGTTAATAATAGTCAGGGATGTGGGGGTGGGGATTCTGAACCCCCCAGGTTTTCCTGATTCCAAGTCCAGGCCTCACCTGCTACTCTAAACGTTCTGTAGACCTGCAAGAGACCTGACCTAGAGATCATCTAGCTCGATGTACTTCTCCAGATGAGGAAAACAGAGGCCCACTGTGGCTGTGATTTGTCCAATAATAATCCTCATTTTTCTACAGTGCTTTAAAATTTACAAAGTGGTAAAAATAAAAGATAGCAATGAAAATTATTTTTTTAAATACATTTTCAGAGTACTTTTCATGTATTACTATTGCCCTTATTTTACAGGTGAGGAAAATGAGGCAAACCAAGGTGACAATGACATAACCTGGTAAGTGTTAAGAGTTCAGACTCAGTTCTAGATCTTTTGACCCCAGACTCCACACTTTTTGCAGGTACTGCACCACAGAGCATCAGAGCCAGAGTTTGAACCTGGGTTTACTAACTCTGTATCCAATGCTTTGTCCATTACCCCAGGCTGATTAGATAAGTGGTGTGCTCCTTACTAAGGGCAGCTAGGTGGCACAGTGGATAGAGCTCCAGGCCTGGAATCAGGAAGACTCATCTTCCTGAGTTCAAATCTAGCCTCAGACACTTCCTCACTGTGTGACCCTGAACAAGTCACTTAACCCTCTTCACCTCAGTTTCCTCATCTGTAAAATGAGCTGGAGAAGGAAATGGCAAACCCCACCAATATCCTTACTCCAAATTATGTCACAAAGAGTCATCCATGATGGAAATAACTGAACAATAACATGCTTCTCAATGCAGAGTGGATATTTAGTACCTGGTCATCCCAAGCTCTGCTCCTTACTAGCAATGTCACCTTGGGCAATCCATTGAATTCCCTGGGTGCCAGTTTCCCCATTTATAAAATGAGGGCATTGAATGAGGTCCCTTTCAGCTTTGATATGCTACGTTCTTGGATCTGAAGTGCCCTCTAGTTCTGATATCTTATTTTGTAAGATCCCTTCCTCCTCAATTCAACCAATCTTTATAAAATGCCTCCTAGGCAAGGCAAATGAAATTGTCTCTGTCCTCAAGAAGTTTACGTTCTAGGAATGTCATGTGTGTATATGTGGGGATGTGGTGTGGTATGGTGTGTGTGTGTGCACATGCATGTTTGCATGTGTGTGTGTGTGTGTGTGTACACGACATGTACACAAGCAAATAGAAAGTCAATACAAAATAATTTCAAGAGGGAGACAGCACTGACTCCTGGAAGGATTTGGAAAGGCCTTGTGGAGGAGAGGGCATCTGAGCCTTACCTTGAAAGAAGCCAGAGATTCCAAATGACAGTGAGTAGGGAGCAAATGTCAAACATGCAGGGCCCCACCTACAAAGGCAGGGCATGCAGTGTCTTGTATGAGCAGGTCAGTTTTAAAGGTTTGGGTTGTTTTTTTTTTAATTGTATTCATTGTATATGTTGCTCTCCTTGGTTCTGCTCTCTTTGCTCTGAATCAGTTCATACAACTCTTCCTATTTTTTTCTTAGAATTCCTCATATTCTTCATTTCATATAGTACAATCATCTTCCATTACATTCAATTTTCATTTTCAAATGTCCTTTTATATTATGAATTTGACAAACATCAACAAAAGCGAGCATTTCAATATATGTGGAACAGAAGAAGAGGACTGTGCTACTGTGAGCTTTCTTATAGTTTGTTTTTTAAAAGCATATTAAATTTAACATGATAGCAGTAAAACTGCCCTGTGTAGCTCTCTCCTTCTGACCTTCCTTCTGCTTTGTTTGTGTTTCTTTAATGTTTCATTCATGCCCTTTTAAAAAATAATCACTATCACTACCTCCTCATGTTCCCTGGTCACTCCTCCCACCCCTTTTAATTAGAAGCCCTCCCTCATCACAAACATATATAGCCCAGCTTATTCAGACAGCACAATTTGTTTAGCCCTTCCCAATAAATGGAAGTTCAATATCTCTCCAATTTTTTACTACCAACAAAAAGTGCTCCTGTGAATATTTTGGCAGATGTCATGTCTTTCTTCCCATCTTCAGCCCCTTTGAGGTATGCCCAGTAGTGGGATTGCTAGGTCAAAGAGTATGAACAGTTTAGGAACTTTTTAAAAAATCTAATGACAGATTGTTTTGAAGATTGACTGAACCCACTGACAGCTCCACCAATAGTGTATCAGTGTGCCTGTCTTCCCACAGGTCCTCCAGCACTGATTCTAAGGTCACAAAGTTCTTATAAGGCTCTGATGAAATAACATATATACAGTGATTTGCAAATCTTTTTTTTTTTGGCTAGGCAATGGGGTGAAGTGACTTGCCCAAGGTCACACAGCTAGTAAGTGTTATGTGTCTGAGGCCACATTTGAACTCAGGTCCTCCTGAATCCAGGGCCGGTGCTCTATCCACTGCACCACCTAGCTGCCCCCAGTGATTTGCAAATCTTAAAGCAAGGTATAAATGCTTATTATTATTATTGTTGTGGTTGTTCCTGTCAGCCCTGATATGCAAAACATTGCTGTATCTGAAGAGCTGTTATAAAGGTGTTGATCTCTGTGTCAGGAGAAAGAACTAACTACGCTAACACATCACAGATCTTTTGAGGGATAACATAGTGTAGTAGAAAGAGTACTGGCTTTGGAGTCAGAAGAAATGGATTCAATTCACAGTTCTACCACTCAGTTGACTGTGAGGCCTTGGGCAAGTCATTGCCTTTCTGAGCCTGAGTTTCCTCATTCGTAAAATGAATTGCATACCTCCCTGAGTTGCTTTGAGGATCAAATGAAATAATTGTATATGTTAAGTATTTTGCCAATCTTGAAGCACTATATAAATGTTAGCTACTGTTATCATTTGGAATTATGAAGGTGAAGTAAGATATTCAGCCCTTTATAATCTTTTCCAGGTTTGGTTTGGTTTGGTTTTTTAACTCAGTCATAGGATCATGGATTTAGAGCCAGAAGGGATCTTACAGGCCATCAAATCCAACTCCTTTATTTTTACAGATGAGGAAACTGAGGCACAGAGAGGTTAAATGACTTGCCTAGTTGTCACACAGCTAATAAGTGTCAAAAACAGGGTTTTCCTGGCCCTATATTGTGCCCTATCCCTTATGCCATGCTGTCTCTCAGTTAATTGTTAAGGTAGAAAAGTTTGCTTCTCCCTCTGTGCTTTCTTCTTCCAAAAGTCCAAGTGGCCAACATGAGGCCATTTGCCAAGCATGTATTTAATAAATACTGGAACTGAATAGAAATGAGCAGCAGATAGGATGAGGGTACAGGGCAGTGTGGCTAAATATCCACAAGGTGGCATCCTCTGGTAGTTTGCCCACAAGGTCTCAGTTCAAAAACCGTTCCTAAAGTTTTTTTGGCATCAAAGAACGTCAGAGCTGGAAGGGACCTCGGAGGACATCTAATCCGACCCAAACCTGAAAAAAGAATGTCCTTCCCAACCTAGCCAACAAGGGGTCATCTGTCCCCTGCTTGAAGGCTTTTCTGATGGGGTTTTATCTCAACTGGAACCTGAGCACAGCCTAGCTGATTTTTGAATCATCTCTAATGAACTCATTAAGTCCCCGAGTATTTCAGTAGCAATATCTCAGCACCTATTTTCACTTTCCAGAAAAAGAAACTGAGGCTCAAGGAAGTAAGAAGATTTGCTCAGAATTGAACAAAAAAGGGTTCAAGGAGGGAAGGAACTGAGGGTGTTTAACTTGGAGAAGTTTCCGTGACTGAATTCTTTCTCCTCAAGCCTCAAGCCCCCACCCTTTTCCTTTTCCTCAGCAGAGAACCCCAAATCCTGCTTTATAAAGAAGGCTGAGGTCTCTCCTCGCCTCAAAAACCCATGTTCTCATCCAGTCCCTGCAGTCTCAGAGGAGCACTGTCATTGTCAAGGTCAGCCCTTTCACATGGGACCTTAAGGGATCCTCATCCCTGAATTTGACTCTCAGGTGTTCTACTTATGACTTCTGGACTTGAGAGAAGTCACTTCCAATCTCCATTCGTCATCTAAAGAGTGAGAGAGCTGAGAGAGCTGAGAGAGCTGACCTCTGAGGTTCCTTCCAACTCCGTAGGCAGCCATGCCCACTTTGAGATGACCACTGTCATTGTTAGGAAGTTTATGGTCCTCTCACTCATCGCTCCTAGTTCTGCCCTCTCAGGCCAGAGAGAACAAGTCTAATCCCTATGTAGCTCTCAAATATCAGAAGAGAACAACTATGAGCCCTTTCTTGTCTTATCCGGATTAAACATCGCCAGTTCCTACTCATGATCACACATCCTTAGTCATCTTCCTCTGGAGCCAGAGAGGCCACATGTGGCCCTCCAGGTCCTCAGGTGCGCCCTTTGACTGAATCCAAGCTTCACAGAACAAATCCCCTTATTAAAAGAATTGGGTCTGTAAAACTTGGACTGGGTCAAAAGGCCACACCCAAGAAAGCCACATGTAGCCTTAGGCTGCAGGTTCCCCACCCCCGGCTCCAGACACTCTCCTGCTCCTCAGTGTGCCTCTTCCACCTAGGAGCAGTAGACACGATATTTTAGGTGGGGTCTGACCAGGGTAGAAGACAATGGGATTCTCACCTCCCTTAATGAGGACGCTGGCCTTAGTTTTTTAGGGCAGTCATGTCATTCTCTTCCTCATGTTGGGTCAGGCATTTTTCTGACATATTTTCCAGTTGAGTCTTCTCCCTTCCTGCACTTCACCATCCTGGCTGCACGCTGCAGGGTACTTTGCAGCTTTTCAACATCATTTGTAAAATGGGGTGCCCAGAACTGAACTCGATACACTAGATGTACTCTGCAGAAGGGCCCCCCACCCAGCTTTAAAAGAGGTGTGGGGAAACAGACGGAGGCTATCTTAACTGGGCCCTGAGCTCAGCTTAGCAGTCCTTTGAATCATCTCTAATTTTCTCATTAAGTCAATGAGGATCTTGGTGTGATTCTCACTTTAGAATTCTCACCATCTGACTCTATAGTTCATAGCTTCAAGCAACTCAGGAAAGCAGAACATCCCATTAGACACTTTTATGAGGGGTAAGTGCTGCTCAGTTGAAAGAACACTGTGTGCTGTGATACTTTTTTGTTGTGTGGCCTTGAACATGAATGTCACCCGTCTAAGCCTGGGTTTCATTTGCAAAACAAGTATATGCCATACAACTCATTATCTGACCTGCTTCCCAGGGCAGCTGGGAGTGGGAAAGGGAAGGAGATTTAGTAATGTAAGAAATGTGAGTTATAATAATGAATCAAAAGCCCATCTCTGGATTGCCCTCTTTCTTTGTCACCTGCTTAGGTATACTCGGAGTTGAAAGGGACCCAAAAAGACATCAGGTTCAAGCTTAGCCTGAGAAGGTATCCTCTCTGCAATATCCCCAATTGATTATCCAACCTCTGTTCAAACCCCTCCAATGATGAGGCTTTCGCTACCCCCAGAAGGCGGCCCATTCTTTTAAGACAGCCCTGTCAGGAGGGGGTCACCTCCAGTAGTCCCAATCTCTATCTTGCCACTGGACCCAGATGGCTCCAGAGGAGAAAGTGAGGCTGCTGACTTTGCACAGCCTTGCCTCACTTAAATCCATTTCACCTACACATCATGGCATCACCTCCCCGATGTCACGGTCCTCTTCGAGAACGAAGGACAAACAACAACGAAGAAATGACAACTGGCAGCAAGTTCTTGGGTTTTTTCCTTATTGAAATCTGCATTTTTACAGCTTCCTCTCTTTGCTCCCAACAAAGGGCCGAAGAAAAGGAAAATGTTCTTGTGCATTCTCACTCTGCAGGGACAGCCCTCCCTTCAAGGCCCATGGGGAAGGCTCACGTTGAACCAGCAGTGGAAACTGACAGCCAGGGCCAGGAGGTCAGCCACAGCCCCCCCTGACAGGACCCCTGGGCCTAGTCCCAAACTTTCATCAGGAACCTTGAGGTTTCTAATCCCAGGCCTTGTTTATTCTCTGTGATCTTTGGGAAGGTGTTTTTTTTTTTCCTCTGGGACTACATCTAATTTTGTAAAATGGCGAATGGGACTTCGAAGTCTCTCAGATCCCTTCCAGTTCAGACCTTCCATATCCTTTTTTTTTAGGCAATTGGGGTTAAGTGACTTGCCCAGGGTCACACAGCTAATAGACCTTCCATATTCTAAAGTCCCTTCCAACTCAGTCAGTCTGTGTTTGGGAACTCTTTCCAACTCTGCCATCATATGGTTCTAACAGAAGTAACAGCAACTAGCTTTTGACTTGCTAGTTCCAAAGCATTTCATCACAACCTACTCTCTTCACTCAGACGGTCGGCTGGCTTCCTCTTGCCCAGGCTCTGGACTTGTAGATGTCACCCAATGTCATTACCTTCCCCAGGCACCAGTGTTAGATATTTTTCTCAGACCCTGCTAAGGCATCAGGTATAAATATTCGTAAGAACACCTCAGATTTCTCCAGCTCTTTAAGTTTAATTCTGTGAGGTAGGTGGTATATTTTAAGATTAAAATAACTTAGGATGCTGAGACCCAGAGAGGAGCCCAATGGCACAGTTGGAAAGTTGTTGGGGCTGGGATTTGAATCCAGGTTTTCTCATTCCAAGTCCAGGGCTCTTTTCACTTGCCCAGATTGCTTCTAAGAAAGGATGTAACCCGATCCAAAGTCAAATTGTAGGTCTACATTCCAGGAACCAGGACATACTAGTGGCCAGAGGCCTGAGGGGAAGGGGTGGTGGGGATAAATGGGGAAATGCTTTGGGGAGGAAGTGGGGGAAGCCTAATCATTCCCTTCCAGGGCTTTCTGACTATTCTTTCCTTATCTCTCTCCTTTCATGGCTGATCTCTTCCCTCTCTCCCCAGGTTTCATTGTGATACCTGGCTCAGACCTACCATCACTAACCTCACAGAAAGGGTTTCCAGGCAAAAGCCTCACTTAAGGAGGTTTATCTCAGATTTCCATGGCAGCAATGAACCCCCATGGCCTGTTAAGCTCCTCTGGGGAAGGGCCCTGTAAAGCTAAAGGAATTGAGACTGAGGCAGAATGAAGTAAACAGAAGTAGGAAAATAGTCTGCACTGGAGGTGTCAAACATACAGCTGGCAGGCGGGGCCCACAGCACTTGAGAGTGTGGCCTAAACCAGATTAAATAAAGGTACAATAAAACAGACAAAATATTACATTTTAAAACTAAGTCAATATATGGCTACAGGGATCCATATGTACAGATTATTGTTGTTCAGTCCTGTCTGACTCCTGGTGACCCTATTTGAGGTTTTTTTGGCAAAGATACTGGAGTGATTGGCCATTTCCTTCTTCAGCTCAGGAAACTCAAGCAAACAGTTGCATCATGCAGATATCACAATACAACTCAACATTAAACACTTACTGTGTGCAGGAAATGTGGAGAAAGGTTAATCAAATTGGAGTCCTTGCCTTCATCAAGTTTATAGTTGAAGCAGCATTGTACAGTGGATAGAGTGCTGAAATTAGAAGAGGAATTGGAAGACCTGGGTTCAAATCCTACAGATTGACACTGTGTGACTATAGGCAAGTCACAACCTCTCAGCCTCAACTTCTTCATGAAGTATAGATGATAGTACAGCTAAGTCCAGATTCATGTGAATAAGCAATCCCCCAGGAGGGGTCACATAATTATATTTCTACTAGGCTGGACCCAATCGTCATATTTCCATAATTACAACTTTGAATAGTGAGAACCCACCACCTTGAGAGGATTCATTACTCATACTAACCAGGCCCTAGCTGCAGCCACATGCCCACTGAGAGTATCTCTCTCACTTCTGGTGTAATTTTTCCCCATTAGAAATGTAAGGCCCTTCAGGGTGGGGCCTTTCTTTTGGCTTGCATTGGGCCTGGAACATAGTAGGTGCTTAATAAATGCTTGATGCTTGCCATACTAGTATCTTACAGGGTTGTGAGGCTCAAGTAAGACAGCGTATCTTTGTAAACCTTAAAGCACTATATAATGTGAACTATTAAAGGGATAAGACATATAGTTGATATGGTAGGTAAGTCATGAGGACCATGATAAAAGCATTAAAGAAGTGTACGAAAAAGACAAGGATTAAGGAGGCAAGCTATTACTATTAAGAGCAATTTTGGATTAGACCTGTGACTTCATTGTGTAGGGAATGTCCTACTGAGGAATCTCTAAGTGCAGACTGGCAATCATCCTTGCAGCTTACTTACAGTCTTAGCGTCTCATGGGCCACTGAGAGGTTACCCAAGGTCGCACACCAAGTGTGTGTTAGAATCAGGACTTGAATCCAGGTCTTCCTGATTCCAAGACCAGCACAGCCTCACTACGGATAGCAAGTCCTTAATAAACCCTTGCTGAACCCGAGAAGCAGTTTGTTGTGATGGAAAGAGCCATAGATTTGGAGTCAGAATCCCTGGCTCTGCTGCATACCCGTGAGAACCAAGCTTTCTGGGCCTCACTTTCCCCATCTCTAAAATGAGGGGATTGGACAAGAAGAACTTTAAGATACCTTTCTGCTTGAAGCAGTGCAGGATATGGCCTGCAAGTCAAACCATCCACACCACCTTGACCATCACCTCCCCTCAGACCCGGACGGGGTTGGCCGAGAGCCTCAGCACAACAGCCAGGGGAGCAGCAGTGCCCTCCACCCCTGGGGTCCTGCCTCCAGCCCTATGCCAGCCCCAAGGTCCTGCCTCCATCCCAAGTCCTGCCTCCAGCACAGTCTCTGTAGCCAGCATCCAGGGAAGCAATCTCAAGAGATGCAGCCTGGCAACTGATTTGACAGGTGCTGAGGATCTCCTGCAGCTGTCACAGTACCGAAAACCTGAAAAAAAAATCCCAAAACTCCACTGTTAAAAAAAAAAATCGAGAGTATGAGCTTCTTGAGAGAAGGGATTTAAATACTGCTTTTCTTTGCATCCCCAGTGCACATAGTTGTGTTTAGTAAATGCTATTTCATTCACTCATTTGTTCAAACATACCTCTATCCTCTCTCTTTACCCCCTGCTGACATCTGATACCTTCCCTTCCCATTTGATGCATAGCTTTCAAGAAAACAACAAGGGCCTAACTTGTAAAGCAATTTTTATTGAAGTATTCTGAGGGAAATTTTCCATATTATAATAGTAAAAATAGTAAAGTTGAACATTATAAAAAAATGCCATGGACAGAGGTGAGGGGGGAGGGTGGGGGAGGCAAGGCGTGCCCTGCGGCCGAAGCTTCTCATGCCAGCAGCACATTTCATTTCATGGGGTTGGACAGTCGGGGAGTGGTGCATAAGCAAACTAGAAAGAATATAACCTACGATGAGAGAGCCGGGCACTCGCCGGAAACATAGCGAGATGTTTGTGGAAAGTTACTAAGATGATGTGGACAATGAAATGCGAGGAAGGGGATGTGTGTGTGTGTGTGTGTGTGTGTGTGTGTTGGACGGGTGGGGTAGAATAGCTCCTGTCCACAATACAGTTAACAAGATACAACCCCCCCCATGTACTTTGACATCATATTCCTTTGAATACAGAGAAAAAGTTCAAATTCAAGTCCTTTTGTTATACATAGCCCAAGGGAAAAAAAAAGCTTCTCTGAGACTGAATGTGGCCTGGGCACAATTACAGGAGGTTACAGGGGGCTTTTTCCTACATACTCACATCCAGGAACTCACCACCTACCCTCAGAAGGTAGTTGAAGAATTAGGAGGGGGGGCTCAGTGCCAATATTTATTTCACTGGAGGAATTCTGGTTGGGTGTGCATGGCCCATGCGGCATGAGGCCTGATGAGGGAGGGGGAGGCTGGCAGGGAGTCGGTGCCAACAGGTATCTAGTCCACAGATGCTCCCCGTGACGACTTGGGATTCCTTCCTATGCAGAACCTCGCTTAGCCTCCCTCAACCATCCCGCTCGCTGCACATCAGGAGTTGTGGCCACAACACAGGGCTGCTGAGCACCTCACTGAGGCCACTGGCTTGGCTCCTGTTGGGAGACGGTCTCTCTGCATTGGTGGTGAGGATCCACCCCCACCTACCCCCGAGCTCTCCTTGGCCCTCGAAGCCTGGAAGCCTGTTCATCTTGTTGCTGAGGTTAATTATTGCACTAGCGACAAATGTCTTTACGTCTTTCCAAATCCATCCACCTGGGTGTTCTGAGTGCCGAGGCAACATAGAGGTGAAAAAAAAAAGCTAGATGAAATAAATAAAAAGATGAAGGGGATTTTTCTTATTCAAACTGGCTGATATGTTGGACGTCTTACTCCTAAAATGAACATTTTTTTAACAGGTTCTTTCCGACCCTTAGGTCCTGATGGCATGAAAATGACTTAATATCATAATTGCTTCGGTTCCTCTCAAAAACACATCAGAGAATTTTTCTTTCTTTTTTTTTTTTTAAATACAAATCAATGGTGAGACTTCCTAGAAATTAATCTAAAGCGTTGTAC
Source organism: Phascolarctos cinereus (assembly GCF_003287225.1). Lineage (NCBI taxonomy): Eukaryota > Metazoa > Chordata > Mammalia > Diprotodontia > Phascolarctidae > Phascolarctos > Phascolarctos cinereus. The sequence goes on along the minus strand of NW_027555625.1, from coordinate 352,412,437 downwards.
AAAGCAACGTCGTTCATGAGTCAGGTAACACAGGAAGTTCCCTAGTGTCTGTTGAAGCCCAAGTCCCCCAAACTCAGTCTGTCCTTCTGTGTGTTTGCTTCAGAATGGATGCCCGAGGGGCGGCCACCCATCACGCTGTCCCACTAGCAGAGTATGAGAACTGAGGAAAGTGGGGCCGTCTCTCATTGTCCACACACTCCATGTTGTCATCTGGAAGGGAGAGAAGACAGTGGAATAAGATGCACGAGTCACAACAGGCTGGCCACCTTCCCTCCCTCGTCCCTCCTTTTATACACTCTCCTTCTTCTCTGGTTTTCTCTCTTCTCCTTCTCACCCATCTGCACTGCCAATCTTGTCGGCAGCTAGGTGATGAAGCGGACAGAGTATGGGGTCTGGGGTCAGGAAGACCTGAGTCCAAATCAGACTGCAGCACTTACTGACTGGATATCTGATCCTAAGTCACTTAACCTCTGTCTGACTCAGTTTCCTCAACTGCAAAATGGACAATAATAGCACCTACCCTGCAGGGTTGTTGTACAGGTGCGCCTGGCACATAGTAGCCACCTAAGAGATGCTTTCCCCCCTTCCTTCTCTCTCTACAGTTTCTCCTCTCCCCTCGCTTTCATTACAAATATAACCCTGGCTGAACAGTCCACAGAGATAGCCAAGGCACCAGGGGCCCTTACCATATGGTAGACACAGACCAAGTCTGATAAGGAGCCACCCAACTAGTCTGAATTCTATCACTTTTCCTTGAATCCTGGCAGGTGTGTGCAGGGGCTTTAGGTATAAAGGATCTGCTATCCCCCTAACCAAACACCTTGGAGGGACGACAAAGGCCATGGCCAGACTTGGAAACTGAGGATGATGGATTCAGACCTGGAAGGGGCAGGAGAAGCCACAGAGGCCGAGCTCCCAACAGATTTGCCCAAGGTCATGTAAGTGGCTTTCAAAGTGGCAGAGCCACAATTCAACCCAGATCTCCAAATTTAGCAGCTAGAGGGTCAGCAAAGACTTGCTTAAGGTCATACGGCGAGTTAACAATGGAGCCAGGACTTGCAGCCAGTTCCTTTTGACTCCCAGGGCCAAACTGCTTTCCCCTAGGAGAATCATTAGTGCCTGATCCTCTTTGCCCAGGGGACTGTCCAACCAATTCTTTAGCAGTCTTACAGGGTTCACAGCATTAAACTCACAGGTGCTGCTCAGGGCACTGTGAGGAGGAACACAAATGGTCTGCTTCTGCTCAAATCATCCCACAGTGACAGCTCTCAGGTGACCCACAGAAGGCAGAGCCCAGCCTAGCTCCCAGCCTCTTCCTTCTCAGCTCAGGGCCCTAATACCATCTTCTGGAGATCCACACACCCCTCTCCCCTGCCTCCTCCAAGGCCTAGCTGACCCTCCACACAGATTGATTTGCTTTCTATTTGGGTGTATTTATATAATTCCTGTCAATTTCTTGGTAGGTTTATAAGCAGATACTGAATGCATTTTGCTGTTATTTTATAGACTTGCTCTTTTAAATGTTGTTAGAAATATACAAAAAAAGGTGATTTTTGTGAATTTATTTCATATTCTTCCTACTATTTTAGTGTATCAGTGAATTATTTAAATTCATTTTTCTGTTTTTTCTTATATGATAGATTCTTTTGATTATATTGAGGAAAGGTATTTTTATTTCTACGCTTTTTAGCATTTCAAGATAAATCTCTATGTTGTCTAATAATTTTAGTGTATCTAATGTATAATCACAACCTTTATGTTTGATATTAATATGATTATAATATACGGTATAATTATACAATTATAATATAGTATTATAATAAAAATAATTTTCCTCATATAAAACCCATTCTTGAATTCTGGGAATCAATAAAACCTGATAGTGAATTTTCAAAAATAAACAAAAAGTGTGGTTTTAGGTTTTCTTGAGAAGTTCTGGACACTTCTGGATGACCGGTGGGGTACTTGGGAGCCATGGAAGGACTTTCATGAAACTTGATGGCCCACCTTATGAAATTTTGCCTCCAGGACTAGCTCTAACAGCACATTAGTTGAGGGATGTGCCAAACACTAGTGAAACAAACCCTCTACTATCATCCCCTTTTTACATTTAGAACTAAAAAAAATCTGAAGGAAATAAAACTTTGAAGTCTAAAGAATTCCCTGCTGAGCAAGGAAACTGAGCTCAATTTGTCTTAAAAGACCAGCTGTCTGGGAACAAGAGAGGCCCGCTTGTGGAGGGAGGAGAGCTGGCATCTATCTGTTCCTGGGTGCTGCCACAAATTCACTCTGTGACCTCAAACAAACAAGTACCTGTCTCTGAAGCTCAGTTTCTCCATCTGCAAAATGAAAGGGGCAAATCCGGTACATTCAGGGTTCTGGGCCGCAGCAGCTTTCTGACAGTCCTGGATGTCTTTAAGACAACCCTTTCCTCTTGCTGCCTCTGGACGTAGAGCCTTACAGGCCACATATGTTCTGTCTGGTCATCCTGGGAGGCCCTGACACCGGCTGCACTGGGGGTTAGACATGACTCACTGGTGTGGGAAACCCCCTTCCTCTCCTCTCAGGGTGGCCCTGTAGCTTTGGGCTCCACTCCCGTCCACGAACCAGGGTAGCCCCAAGTTCTCCGTCGGGGGAGCCTCTGAGGACCAGGAGGTGTCTGCCTGCTGGCCCTGTCTTTGGGAGGCCGGCTGATTTGGCCAGCCCTGCCTAGGGGTCCCTGTACAAGGCTTTGCTGGAGATGGTGGCTGGCGGGAGGAAGGGAGAAGAAGCAAGAAAGGCCACAGATTCCACCAGACTCGGATACATCTCCAAACCTCGGCCTGAGCCCCTCCAAACTCCAGTCTGAGGATCTCTCTTCAGTTTGGCAAAACAACAACTCAGAGTGAATTAAAATTTACAAAACTTCTATCTTTCTCTTTCCCTTCTCCTCTCTGGACCTCAGTTTCCCTGTCTGCAAAATAAGGAGGCTGGGCCATGTGAACGTGAGTTCTTGAAACATGATTCAAGAACTAGAAGGGACCCCAGAGGCCATCTAATTCCCAAAGCAATAAGAACTCTTCAATAAACATCCATTAAATCCAATACACATTTATTAAGCGCCTGCTATGTTCCAGGCACTATGTATGCTTTCCCCTCAAAAGTCCTGCGAAGTTGGTAGGGGGAATCTTCATTATCCCATTTTACAAATGAAGACCCTGAAGTTCAGAAATGGGATATGACCAAGCCACCTACGAATCCAGATCTCCTCATTCCCAAGCCAGGCTCTTTTTAGTACCCCATTCTGTCACTGGAACGCCATAACCATTTGTCTGAATCTAAAGCAAGGCTTGGTACAGTCTCCAGGCAGACCTCCCAGTTTGACTGGCCTTCTCTTCTCTCTCCTCACCCTCCATTAAAAGGAAGAGCAGGCCAGGCCTTCAATGAGTCACCTGAGAGCTGAGTGGGGGGTCATAAGGCTAAATTTGGGGACAGATAGGATTTCCTCAGTTTACCCTGCCACGAGTGAGGTGGAAGAGTCATGCAGGACCATATATGAACCTAAATCTTTTCTTTCTTTCTCTCCTGCTTGAGGATAAAAATGTAGAATTAGCTGTGGAATGAAGGTCAGAACTTAAATGAGACCAAGGGGAAGGAACACTCCCTTTGGAGCCAAGAGACCTCTATATAAATCCCAGGTATGACACATACTGAGTGTAGGATCCTTCACAACCTGAGCCCCTCCTACTTTTTCAGTCTTCTTTTTATGGAGGCAATCAAGGTTAAGTGACTTGCCCAAGGTCACATAGCTAGTAAGTGTCTGAGGCCAGATTTGAACTCGGGTCCTCCTGCCTCCAGGGCCAGTGCTCTATCCATTGCGCCACTTAGCTGACCCTTTACAGTCTTCTTATACCTTATTTCCCGCCTCCACAAATTCTACCATCCAGTGTTGGCCTCCTTGCTGTTCCTCAAATACACCATCTCCAGACTTTGGGCATTTCCTCTGGCTGTGCCCCATGCCTGGAATGTTCTCTCTCCTCATCTCTGCCTCCTGTTTTCCTTTCAGGTCCAAGCTAAAATCCCACCTTCTACAAGAAGCCTTTCAGGATTGCCCCTTATCCCGTCTAAATCTCCTCTGTACATAGTTGTCTGCATGTTGTCTTCCCCATTAGACTGAGAGGTCCTTGAGAGCAGGGACTGTTTTCTGCTTTTATATCTCCAGTGCTTGGCACCATGACTGGCATACAGTGGGTGCTTAATAAATGCAACTCACTTAACTTTTCTGAGCTTCATTTTACCCATCTGTAAAACAACAACCACTATCACAGCTACCACCACCACTACTACAGATAACACTTGTACCACCTAATACACAAGGTTACTCTAAGATCAACCCTTTATAAACCTATAAGGACTATAGAAATGGAAGTTATTCTTATTCTTCTTAAACACCGAATGTCAGAGATAATACCCAAATACCATCTTGTCAAACCTCCTCAATTTACAGAGTAATCAGGTGAGGCCCAGAGACAGGAAGTGACTCCCTCACGGTCACACAGCAAGTCCAAGTCAGAGCCAGGCACTAAAGCTGAGATCTCCTACCCCCTTGTTAACGGCTGCTCATTACTGCTGTCCTGCACACCAGCCTAGACACAGAAGAAGCCTCTAACAAATGATGAAGTAATGGCTTTTTCAAATGGACCCTCTCCACAACAGGCTCACTACCTATATCCTCCTCCTAGACCTATTCACTCCCGAGCATTCCTTTTTAGAGGTCAACAGCTCTTGGGGAAGAGCCATTAAAGATAGCTCTTGAACCACCTAACCCCATTCACCCCAACAACCCCCAGCTTTTGTCTCCAGGCCTGGCTTCCATCTTCCCAGTCCCAGTCTCTGAACCTCTAGTTCAGGATTCTACTCTCTCCTGTCCTCCCCAACCTCTGATCTCTGCCTCCATCTCCCTAGCCCCCAGGCTTCATTTCTCCTAGTCTAAGTCCCAACCTCCCCATTTATTTCCGGCCTCTGCCCTTCCCACAATCTGTTTCCTCTCTAGTCTAAGTCTCTCATATACTGCTTCTCTCCTCCCACCCCATCCACCCCAAAGGCCAGGCCTCCATCATGCCCCATGAGCCACCAGGTCCTATCCCAGAAGCTGCCCCTCCACGCCTTGGCACTCACCTTGGTCAGGAGGGGTGATTGTGATCATCTGGGCTGTAAACTCCTCATCAAAATACCTGGTGTCTGTCTCAGATGTCACTTGCGGCTTAAAAGGAGGCACCAGCTGCCAGGAGAGATAGAAAGAAATAAATGTGTGTGAATCCTTAGTTCTTAAAGCCACCTCTAACATGCTGATTCCTTATCTGTTCTGATATATCCTTGGTGCTGGCTGCCCACCCATGGGAAGGGGACCTGAGAGTAACAGCCTGGATGGACACTGTCTTTGGCTTTACCCTGGTTATGGCAGATTTCTCTAGACTTCCATCCCCTAGCTGAGTGCCTTTAGCCCCAGAGGGACAACCACCTCTTCCCTACTCTATCGGCTAAAAAACCCACCAACAGAATTGAGGCACTGTGTTCAGGAGGCCCCTGTGAGGAAAGCAAAGATGCCATGTAGAAGAAAGATCTTAGAATTTCAAGTTGGAAGGGCCCTTAGAGATCATGTGGTTCAATGTTCTTATGGGCAAACTGGGGCCCAGACAGCCTAGGATCACAAAGCTGGTGAGTGGCCAAATCCAGGATCCAAAGCCAGGCTGCCTAACTCCAGATTTAGTACTCATTAACCTAGGCACAGGGCCTCAGGAGGACAGGACATGAAATAGGTTTTTAATAAGGAGGGTTTGAAAAGGAAAAGTCTAGACTTCAGGACTTCCCAGAAGTAGCAAGCGAGCTCTGGGTGTCTGACACACAGAGGATGACAGAGAAGCTAGAGTGGTGCCAAAGACCTACTTCATTGACTCTTTTTTTCCCTTTGGTTAGGCAATGGGGTTAAGTGACTTGCCCAGGCTGGATTTGATACTTCATTGACTTTTGTGGACACTGTCCTTGCTTTCTTTGGACCCTACCCCCAAGTCCTTGGCTCTAATAGAAACTGGGCTTTTGGGCCACTTCCTCTGTGTCCCCCCCACCCTGACCTTTCCAGCCCCCTTTATGTGTTGTTTTCTCCCGTTAGATAGTCAGGTCTTTGAGGACAGAGGCTGTCAGGCTGCTTTGTTCTGTATCCCTAGCATGGCACACAGGTACACAGTAGGCACTTCATAACTGCTTGCTCACCCGTTTCAATCTACCAATCGTAGGTAGCCTGCCACAGGTGCACCCAGGCCCAGGTACTCCATCTTGCACAACTCTTCCTCTCTGACCAGAGGACAGATCAGCCAGGTGGGTTAAGGGCAAAGCGAGGCAAACTGCCTACATCCACTCATTCCAGTACCGATTAGACAAGGTATTCTGGGGAGATGGCCAGGGGGAGTGGGGGCCAAAAGGTCTGGGCTCTAACCCTGGCTTTGCCAGGACTTGTTACTGGACCTCTGGCAAGTCACTTTTCTTTTCAGAGCCTCAGCTTCTTTACCTGCTGAACGAAGAGGATGAACTAGATATTTTTTGTGCACGGAAGAGACTTCAGAAATCATATAATTATCCAAATGACAGAACCTTGAAGCCTCACCCAAAACTCAAAGGGGGTGTCAGTTTGGAAATGGGGAGGAACTCGGGCGAGGCAGAGGAGAGGGGGTCTTCTGAAATGCAAGGCCGGGTTAGGCCCAAATATTCACTAGATGGGAAGAAAGCTGGTTATGGAAGAGCTGTGCTAGCTTCCCCAGCCAGATGAAGGAGAGCTCCACAAGTCATTTCATTTCTCTAAGACCTGGTTTCATCATCTGCAAAATGGGGATAATCTGTTAACAACCCACCTCATGGGGATGTTGTAATCAATGTACTTCATAAGCCTTAATATACTCATATAAAAGGAAGCCCTCAAAATCACCCTGTATCTTCTTTCCAAATACCTATATATGTCCATATATACCTACAGTTATATATGCAATACACCCCCACCTTTTGTACAGGTGAGAAAACAGGGTGAGACAAGTTACATAATATGTCAAGGGTGACGGTCACACAAAGAGAAAAAAGTCAGCACCAGGATTTGAATGAATCCAGGTTTCCCAAGCCTAGCACTCACTATTCTACTATACTGTAATGTTATGATATTATATAATATGATATGTGTAACATGATAAGATATGTAATGTAATATAAGGTATAATGACATGATGCAATGTAATATATAACATAATATATAACAGAACAGGATAGAATGTAATATATAATAGGGCATGATATAATATATCATGCATGACATAATATGTGATATGATATAATATATGGTATGACAAGTATAATAAAATATTTACTAAATAAGGTAGTATATGTAAAGCGTTTTACATACCTTAAAGCGCTACATACATGTTAGCTATCAGGTATTATTGTTGTTATTATTATATGATGAGTTGCTATTATCTAAGGGTAAGAATTTTGGCTTCTAGGAGTGCTCCTTAATTTACTTTCTTTACTTAAGCCTTGGCGAACTATGGCCCAAGGGCTAAATTCAGACCAGCTGCCTATGGAGATAAGATTGTTTTTATATTTTTCAATACAAGAAAACTTGATTTAAAAATTTAAAAATCATTCTTAGCTTATGGGTCCCAGGCACAGTTTTCTGACCCCCTGCTCTAGATGCTAATAAGCAACTCTATGTTTGTCTTCCTGCCAAGATGACCATCTGAATGGGAATCAGACCACCCAGCTCCCATAGCGCTACTCTAGCAAGACCCTGGAGTTAGCACCAGACTGAAAAATATTCAAGAAACACAATGAGAAACTACAGTAAGTGATATCTTCCACTCCAGAACTGCATACACACACAAATCAGTCAGTAGCCCACGGACAACAGGGCAGGGCCCATTCTCAACCCCAGCAGGGTCAGCATCAATCATCCCAGGCTGACCAGACACTGAACACACATAGCCTGTAAGGCTCTATGTGCAGAGACAATGTCAGGGCCTGACCAGACACAAAACATATGTAGCCTATAGGCTCTATGTCCAGAGGCAGCGATTGCCTTAAAGGCAACCAGGGTTGTCAGAAAGCTCCTACAGCCCTCAGCTTGGGCTAGCTCGGGCCCAGGGGCTCGGAGGTACCTGACCCTGCCCCGAAATGCTGAAGATCCATTGCTCTGAACTTCAAAGACCTCAGTCAGTAGAGGTCAGTGCAAGGACCAAGGGGACCAAGAAGCAGACCAGATCACCGTACTCAACAGAACAGCAGAGACTTGTTCCTGACACAAAGCCCCAATTTAGGAACTAAAGCTGAAGAGATGAGTAAATCACAGAAAACACCAAATGGCATCAAAAATCACTGCAAAGAACCAGGAGATCATTGTATGCAGCCATGGCAATGACCAACTGTGTATGACTTGGTTACTACTGTGATCTGTTCAACAATCCAAAACAATTCCAAACGACTCATGATAAAAAAATGCTACTCATCTCCAGAGAGAGAACTGATGAACTCTGAGTGCAAATTGAAGTATAATTTTCTCACTTTCTTTACTTTTCTTTCTTTTTTTTTGGCCACATATGTAATAGGGAAATATATTTTGCATGATTTCACATGTATAATTGATATCATATTGCTTGCTTTCTCAGCGAATGGAGGAGGGAGGGAAAGAATTTGGAACTCAAAATTGTTTTAAAAGGTTAAAACTAATGAATTTTTTTCAGACTTAAAAAAATCACTGCAAATCTAACTCCAAGAACTGCAAGCAGGGACTCAAAGGAAAAAAAAATGGGATTTTCCACAAGGAATACATGAATACCTAGAAGAAATGAAGCAAGACATTAAAAAAGGAAATGAACTCTTGAGGAAAGAACTGGAAAGAGAATAAGTAGGTCAGAAAACGTGGTAATCCTTATCCAGGAAATGAAATTTCTGAAAAGCAGAACAGACAAACAAAAATCAATGATTTTATGAAACAGCAAAAAATATTAGAAAATCAAACAATGGAAAAAACAGAAGAAAATATATGATTATCTGAGATTCAAAACAACTGACCTGGAAAATAATTCAAGGAGAAAGAATTTAAGACTCACCAGACTGCTCCAAAACTGTGATAAAAAAAAAAAGTCCAGATATTCTATTTCAAGAAATCACAGGGGCAGATAGGTAGTGCAGTGGATAGAGCACCGGCCCTGAGTTCAAATCCAGCCTCAGACCAAACACTTGACACTTACTAGCTGTGTGACCTTGGGCAAGTCACTTAACCCCAATTGTCCCCCCCAATCATAAACTACCCAAATCTATCAGAAACAGAGGGCACAGATAGAAAAAAAAAACATTATCACCAAATGAAAGGAAACCCGAAGGGTAAAGTCTCAAGAATATCATTGCCAAAATCCAAAGCTCCCTCATCGAAGGAGACATACTATTATAAACATCCAGAAAGAAGCAGTTCATGTACCAAGGAATTATGCAATCAGGCTCACACAAGACCTGGCAGTGTCTAATAAAAACCAGAGGAGATCGGCACACAATATTCCAAAAGGTAAAGGAAGATGCAGGCTTACAACCAAGAACAACTTAACCTACAAAGCTCAGTATAATCCTACAGGGGGAAAAAGTGGATCCTTAATGGGATGGAGGACCTGCAAGTGTGTCTGATGAAATGCTTGACCAGAGCTGAGTAGGAATTCTGAAATACAAACCCAAGAGTCCAGAGAAACCGAGAGAGGTAAATTCATTTGAGACACTGTAAGGAGCTGTAGGATGACGGGAGTGCTCCCATTTTAATGATGGGGCTAGAAACGAATGTTCCTTCAGAACTTTGTCTTCAAAACGTAAAAAATAAGTATCTAAATCAGAAAAACAGATCCTGCGTGGAGGGGTGTGTATATGTGGGTGGGGAGACTGGTTCTGTTCTGTGGATTTAGACGAGGGAAGAGGAGGGAGGGTAAAGGGAAGAATACACTAGTGGAAAAAAGTAGAAAGGGAGTGGAGCTTGACAGTTCTCATAACCAGATGCATAAGAATATATAAACATGAAGAAAGGGATGAGGGGACTGGGCATCAGGTGAGCCCTTCTCTTATCTGAAACTGACAAAGGAGGGTTAAGAAAATGACGCAGAGCCATGCACAGAATTTGGTGCAGAAATTAATCAAGTCAACAGGTGGGGAATGAAGGAAGGAGATATTACGTGGGAATATAATAATGGGGAGGGAAAAGTTATGAACAAAACAAACTTCCTGATTCTGAAGGCAGGAATTTGGGAGGAGGAGGAAGGAGAGGAGAAAAGAACTAGAATCTAAGGGTTACCTTAGGCTGCCTCTGTAAATGTATATAAATGTAATGAGATATTATCAAGCTATAAGAAATGAACAAAGAGTACGGTGATCAAATATGAAGGGCTTAGCTCTTCTCAGCAATACGATGATCCAAGACAATTCCAAAGGACTCACAATAAAAAATGCTCTCCACCTCCAGAGAAAGAACTGGTGGAGTCTGAATGCAGGTTGAAGCATGCGATTTTTCACTTTCTTTATTCCTTTGGTGATGTTTTTTTTTTTGGTTTTTCTCTGTGTTTTCTTTCACAAAGTAATTAATATGGAAATATGTTTTTCATGATTGCACATGTATGGCCTATATCAAATTACTTACTGTCTCAAAGAAGGGGGAGGAGAGGAGGGAGAGAATTTGGAACTCAAATTTAAAAAAAGAAATGTTAAAAAACTGTTTTTACATCTAATTGGGAAAAAATAATAAAATATTATTTAAAAAGAAAAAAAGACCAAAGAGATGATTTCAGAGAATCCTGAGTAGTGACTAATACAGAATAAAGTAAGCAGAACGAAAAGAATGACATCAGAAAGAAAAATAACTGAGAGAATTAAGAACCCTGATCAAAGGCAGCTAGATGGCACAATGGATAGAGCACTAGGCCTGGAGTCAGGAAAACCCGAGTTCAAATCCAACCTCAGATGCTTACTCGCTTTACAGCCCCAAGCAAGTCACTTAACTTGTGCTTGCCTCACTCCTCCCAAAGTTGTTGTGATGATCTAATGACACAATAATTATGAAGTGCTTAGCACACTGCCTGGCACACAGTAAGCACCACATAAATGTTAGCTACTATTATTACTGCTGTTGCTGTTATCATCAAAGCAGTGACTAACCATGTCTCCAGAGGATCTATGATGAAACATGGTGGAATGGATACAAGGTATAGAGCGTACATTATTAACCATGGCCACTCTGTGGATCTATTTGGCTTGGCTATGCCAATTTTTTTGCAAGCCTCCCCTCCCCTCCTTCTTTTTCTTTCTTGAAGTTAATGGGGGAAGAGATAGCAATAGCAATGGAAGGAAGGAAGGAAGGAAGGAAGGAAAGAAGGAAGGAAGGAAGGAAGGAAGGAAGGAAGGAAGGAAGGAAGGAAGGAAGGAAGGAGAGAGAGAGAGAGAGAGAGAGAGAGAGAGAGAGAGAAGAAAGAAAGAAAGAGAAAGAAAGAAAGAAAGAAAGAAAGAAAGAGAGGGAGACAAGGGTATTGTAACATTTTTTAAAATGCACAAAAGAGAACAGAAGGAAATACTGACAAACAGGACAGCTCTGAAAGTAATGTGTAGAATTTATTGTACACTTTTTTTTTTATTGTGAGGCAATTGGGGTTAAGTGACTTGCTCAGAGTCACACAGCTAGTGAGTGTTATGTGTCTGAGGCTAGATTTGAACTCAGGTCTTCTTAAATCCAGGGCTGGTATTCTATCTACTGGGCCACCTACCTGCCCTGACTTCTTTATTTTAAAAAAGCAAATAGTGTGAAATGGAGATTCATGGTTTCATATACACTACTTTATTATGTTGAGCTGTGTGTTGTGAAATGTTGTTTTCTTTTTTTTGGTGTTTAAGTTAAGAATTTAAAAAAAAAAAGGACATTTAAAGAAAGAGAAAAATTCCATTTCTGTTTTGAGCAGCTAGGAGAATGACTAGGTATTCACACTCAAGCCAAGAGAATCCAGGTGAATTAAAAAACTCCACTGGCTGGGCATGGGCTGGTAGAAGTAGAGAAAGGGCTGCCAGGCCACCCCATGCCATCCCCAGGATCACTATCCAGGAGTCAGCAAGGAGGCCAGAAGCAGCTAGCAAGAGGATGGCGGCTGATGAGTCGCCTTCCCTCTAGGACGCAGGTGGGCTCCAGGACCACATAGGCTGGAGGGAAACAAACAAAGGACCTGAGACACTGTGGAGGCAGGAACAGCCAGCGGGTCTCCCTGCTAGGGGCTGGGGAATGGCAGTGGGGGAAGGTGTTGCCTCGTCAGCAAATGAAACAAGCTTGTTACCAGGAATCGAGGACAGGTGAAACATTTCTGAGTAAGGACCTTTGTCCCAGGAAAAGGGCAGCTGCTTGCCCAGGGTCCCAGGGCAGTACTCATAAGCCAGGAGCTGGCACCCCAGAGCTGAAGAAGAGATAAAGCCAAGCGACACATGGCCTGAGCCAGGCACTGCAATGAGGGACGTGAAGCAAGTGAAGCACCTAGCACCTACATGTGCCTCGCTGGGTCTTTGCCTGAGGGAGCTACAAGGGAATACATATCATGGTCTTGGGTAGGACTGGAGGACCATCTGTTAGCTATGTCATGGTTGGGAAGGGGGGGGGTCCCCCTGTGTATGGATTAGACTGGATGTATGTCCCGTGCAGGCCTCAAATTATTTGATTCTTAAACAAGAAAGACAGGGCTACTAAGGGCTAGAACATGTCACCCACATCACTTGCCTTCTCAGGAGGTGGGGGAAGGAGAGAATTTGGAACTTAAATTTTTTTAAGAAGTCAAACAAATAAATAAATAAATGTGAAAAAGACAAACCTAAAAAATAAATAAGTGCCTAAAATTTTTAAATAAATAAATTGGAAAAAAATGATCTGTAAAAAAAAAAAACAAACACCCCACACACACAAAAAAAGAGGCAGCCTGTTATGTTAAGAGCGATTACTGGGCTTATGAACGATGTTAAACATTTGGAGCCCTTTACAGTTTATAAAGCACTTAAAATGCATGGTCTCATCTGCTCCTCACAGCAGCTCTGTAGGGGACTTCCTAGAGGTATTATTATTCTCATTTTGCAGAGGAAGAAACTGAGGCTCATGGTAAAGTGTCAGAAGGCAGGATTTGAATCCAGGTCTCTCCTGATTCCAAGGCTAGGGACATTTGCACTACAGATTTCTCAGTCATAAAACAAGAGGATTCCCCACCCCTGGAACCAGATAACTTTTAAGGACCTCCTCTCCCCTCTACCTCTAAATCCAGCAAGCCTATGGAGACAGAGAGAGAGAGAGAGAGGCAGACAGAGAGAGAGACAGAGAGAGACAGAGAGAGAGGTGGTTTTTTGTTTGTTTTTTGGAAGTAGCAGGCAAAGAGTGGTGCTGGACATCTATTGGATAAGGACTTCAAAACAATACCCCAGTTCTTAAGAAGATCAAGAATATAAAGGCAAACAGGGTCTGATGCTCAAGAGGAAATGCCAGGATAAAATGCATCCCCCACCCCCGCCTTCCTATGACCTCCTGAGCCTCCTGGTTCGTGCGATGAAATAGAAGGAACAGGGAAAGTAGCAAGGGCCTCTTGGCCAAGGGGCTGGCAGGCACCCAAGCCCGGGGAGAGGCCAGGAACAGGGGCCTCAGGCCCTGCCAACAGCCTCTCCATGCCCTAGAAGGCCCTCCTTCCACTTTCCAGTGGGGAAATAGGATGTTCAAGGCAGGCAGCTCCAACAGCCAGCAGTGGAGCTACATAGGGTGGCCACAGTGGAAAGAGTCTGTACCTGAAGCCAAGAAAGCCTTAGCTCAAATCTCACTTCAGACATTTACTGAGCAAGTCACTTAACCTCTGTCTAACTCAGTTTCCTCATCTGTAAATAAAATAAGGATAATAATAGCACCTACCTCTCAGGGCTACTGTGAGGATAAAACAAGATAATACTATAAAGCATTCTGCAAATGTTAAAGCACTATGTAAATGCTAGCTATTATTATTATTATTTATTATCATTATTATTAGGGTCACAGAATCATACAACTTCAGAGTGGGAAGAGACCTCAGAGGTCTACTCTTTCACCTTATACATGAGCAGGAATCCTCGCCATACACACCCATAACATCCCTCACAATGGTTATTCAGCCTCTACTTGAGTCTCTCTAGGGATTGGAAAACTCGATACTTCCTTGAAAAATCTCATTCTACTCTGAAACAGCTCCAATGCCTGCTGGGTATCCTCTGTGAAGAGAAGCCCAGAGTGAGCTGTGCCTCACTCGGCAGCCCCACCTCCCGTGCCTGCTGGGAACCCACCTTTTTTTCATAGACATCTTGCCATACAATGCCAGCAAAAAACTTGTGCTGCATAATCTCTTTTGCATCGTCTGATCCCCCACCTAACCTGCAGAAACAGAGAGAGAGTGGAAGGGGAGAGAAGGACAAAGTTACTTCAAAATCAACCATATTGATAAATTCCCAGCAGGGTGTCTTCTGAAACATTTTGGAGGCAGAACCACAGGCTGTCAGAGCTGGAAGGAGCCTTAGAGGCCACAGGTAAGGAAACTGGGGACCTGAGGGGAAAAGTGACCACCAAGATTACACAGGCAATACGCAGCAGAGCCAACCCTGAAAGCCAGGCCTTTTGACTTCTGAGACTAGGGCTTTTTAAAGAAAAATCACTTATTTTTATTGATAACTTTTCTTTTTATGTCACATTCATTTACAAACATATGTATCTGAAAATCTATTTCTATATTGTTGTCATCCAGTTGTATCCTACTCTTTGTGACTCCATTTAGGGTTTTCTTAGAGTGGTTTGCCATTTCCTTCTTCAGCTCATTTTCTAGATGAGTAAACTGAGGCCAACAGGCTCAAGTGACTTGTCCAGGGTCACACAGCTGGTAAGTGTCTGAGGCCGCATTTGAACTCAGGTCTTTGTGACTCCAGGCCTAGTGCTCTATCCACTGTGCCACCTAGCTGCGCTCTCTCTCTCTCTCTCTCTCTCTCTCTCTCTCTCTCTCTCTGTATGTATGTATATGTATATGTATATGTATGTAGAGACGTGCAGGTATATATACACACACATACATATAAACACATATACACACATGTGTGTGCATGCATATGTGGATATACACATACATGTATGTACATATATGTGCCATTCCCCTCCCCTCCCCATCCATGTAACAAATATTTTTAAAGAAACCCCCAAAAGAGCAGGTTAGCAAAACTAACACAGCAATATAATAATTTCAACTTGTGAAATATATTTTTGATGTAGTGTAAGTGAAAAGACTCCAATTTGGAATCACTTAGGCTAAGTGGTCCTAATGACCACAGAAGCAATAACAGACAGCCTGCACTCTTCCACCATCCTGACTCATTCTGACCTTACATCAAACATGTAAATGATCAAGGCTTCTAAGCTCCAGCAAGACTGCTGTGACACCCATTTCTGGGATCCCTGATAACATCCCCCAATTTCTGGTCCAAATTAGGAAACTCCCCAGCCCAAGTCTGATATCAAAAAGCAACCCAGGTAGTTTCCCAACCACATCTGGGTCTAATTAAGAATTCCCCATCCCATACCTGACATTCATTATTTGTTCTCAATCAAGCCTATTTTTAAGGTATATAACTTTTCTGCTCAGACCACACTTGAGTGCGTATTCTCACTGAGAGATTGCCACAGTACACGCTCCCCTCACAATGTCAGTAACTTTGGCCTTGCATGGCCAAGCCTCTGTCCAAATTGCTACATAGTACGTATGTGTGGTTTTATTTTTGTGGGTTTACTGTGCTGCACAATGATAAATCTCACGCCTGCAAGTACCTATTTTCTGTTAATCTTCCAACCTGGGTCTTTGCTCTAGCCTAACCCAAGCCAACAGAGCAATCAAAGTACCATGCTGAAGCGGGAGTCATAGAAACTGAGTTTGAACCCTGGCTCTGCCACTTTCCACCTATGTGATTCTGGGCAAGTTACTTAACTCAGTTAAGAACACTCAGTTTTCTCATCTGTAAAACGAGAGGGTTGGACTGATGGTCTCTGAGGCCATCTTTTCTAGAGTTCCAGCTGCCTGATTTTATGAACTGTGTCAGAGAACCGTGCATCATTCCACACCCATAAGGCCCCCAGACAAGCAGTGAAGGAGAGGGGTCCATTTTTTCAACTCCTAGAGCCAAGCAAGCTTTGTGTTGTTTCCCCTTCTTTCCTTTTACATTATCATAGTCATTGCATATTTTTTTCTGTGCTGCTTAATTTTGCATCAGGTCATATAAACCTTCCTGTGCTTCTCTGGATTCTCCATTATGTGTTTTTCCTTGAAGCTACTATATTGATGAATCACAATTCGTTTAGTCATTCTCTGTCCTAGTCAAGTTAAATACTTCCACAATGATCACTGTCTAAAAAGGCATGTCTTATCCTGCATCTTGATTCTATCCTCTCTCATCAAGTTTCAACAATAATCCTCTGGAATTGTGTTTGGTTTATCGCACTGATCAGTTCTTAAGTCTCTCAAAGTTGCTGGTGTTTACAGTGTTGCTGCCTATCCCATCTCACTTTATAGTATGATAAATTGTCCTTCCAGTTCTGTTCGCCGTTCACTGTCTGTATCCGATCATACAAGTCTTCTCAGGTATTTTTGTTTCTCCCCGAAATCATCCTTTCTTACAGTACAATAGTATTCCATTATACTTATATACTACATGTTCAGTCATTCCCCAACTGATGGGCACCTGCTTAGTTTTCAACTCTCTGCCACCAGAAAAAGAATTGCTATAAATATTTTTGTACATATTGATCCTCTTTATTTACTGATCTTTCTTTTCTCTCTTTCAGGGTATAGGCCCTAGCCATGGTTACACTGAGTCAAAGGGTATATACAGTTTAGTGACTTTGGAGCATGGTTCCAAATTGCTTTTCAGAATGGCTGACCCAATTCACAGCTCCACCGATGTACTAGGTATGTCTGTTTTCCCAAAGCCCTTCTGACATTTGTCATTTTTTTTTTGTCAGCTTTGCCAGTCTGATGGGTTTGTGGTAGAACCTCAGAGTTGCTTTAATTTGTATTTCTTTAAGTATTAGTGATGTGGAGAATATTTTCACATGGCTGTCAATAACTTCAATTTCTTCCTTAGAAAACTGCCTGGGCATTACCTCTGCCCATTTGTCAGTTGCGAAACGGTTCTTTTAGCTCCTTTCCTACCATGATCATAGAATTTTTGTGTGGACACTAACGGAGTATACAGAATCATCAGAAGATTAACGGTACTCATTTTTGATAGAGAAGAAGCAATTTATTTTTCAGGTAGTTAGAAAATAATTACATGGGAGCATAAGGATGTGACATTCAAATATGTAGGCAGATTGACAAATTGCTAGAATATAATGCCCTAATAATTAAGACAATCAAATTCTCAAAGGAAACCCTTTGGACTCAGGTTTGGTCTGACAAAGGCTGAATGTAACTTAGCAAAAGGCCAATTTTTCATTCACTGGCTAATTCTTCCCCTGTCACTATCCTACTGCCCCAGAGGCCTCAGGTAACAATCTTCCTTTGATCATTTCTGCCCTGAGGGCTGGGAAGCTCAGTAGTCAGAGAAATAAGTAAGATGTAGGCCAGGAGGATAGAAGGTGTCTGAGGAAGGTCCTCCATTTTTGTATCTCCAGCTTTAAACATGCTTGTGGGTCATGCATTTCTTTTTGTTTTATGGCAAAAACAATTTCTCTCCTAGAGGCCAGCCTGCTGGTGACGAGCTTCTCCCCAGTTTTGGAGGCTGATCCTCAGTGAGGCAGCCGTGATCTCTTACTACATATGCAGCCTCTCCAGACTGGCAAAACTTGTGCTTCGCTGGCAAGGCCTTCAGGAAACCCAGGGTCACTTCCGTGCCCCTGCGAGGCCTAGAAGTAGGACTTAGTGGAGTTAACAAACATAAGCTTAGGGCAGCGAGGTGGTACAGTGGGTAGGGCACCAGGCTTGGGGTCAGAAAGAACTGAGCTCAAATCCAGCCTCAGACACTCACTCTCTGTGTGACCCAGTGCAAGTCACTTAAACTGTTTGCCTCGGTTTCTTCCTCTGTAAAATGGGGATTAAAAGGGCACCTACCTGGGAGGATCCAATAAGATAATAATTATAAAGTGCTTAGTACAGCGCCTGGCACACAGGAAGCACTATATAAATGACAGCTATTATTATTATTATACCTTAGCTGCTAGTACTGTTATTTATAATAATTAACCCTTATAGAGCACTTGTAAGGTATGCCATTGCTCCACCTATATTATCTCATTCGATGGGAACACATAGATACAAGTGGCACAGGACTGGGCAGGCACAGATGGATTCTGAGCTGGGTCACTGAGGTCCCACATCCGCTGGAGTACATGATGACAATGTTGTAAAGGAAGAGCTGCATCTCCTTCTTTCAGTCACTTGCGGGGAGAGCCTGAAGAATCACTGATTCAGAGCTGGAAGGGACCTTCAAAGTCTTCCAGTCCAACTTCTGAATTTTTCAAATGGGGAATGAATGTGAGGACCAGATTGGTTAAAGTGACTTGCCCAGAGTCACACCGATTATAAATAGCAGTCAGGATTTGAACCTGAAGTTTCCCAGTGCTTTCCTCTATATCATATTCCTCCACCACCCCCTTTTTTTGGCTAGGCAATGGGGTTAAGTGACTTGCCCGGGGTCACACAGCTAGTAAGTGTCAAGTGTGTGAGGCCAGATTTGAACTCAGGTCGTCCTGACTCCAGGGCTGGTGCTCTATCCACTGCTCCACCTAGCTGTCCCAAACGAAGAACAGACAGATGTATGGAAAAGTAGGTTGGCGACAAATTTAGGTTCTCGCTGGTATGTGCACCTTGTGATGTCCTTACTGGAACATGAAAGTCCTGTTCCAACTAGGCAGTCAGGGTTAAGTCACACAGCTAGTAAGTATCTGAGGCTGGATTTGAACTCAGGTCCTCCTGACTTCAGGGCTGGTGCACTATCTACTGTGCAACCTCGCTGCCCCTTTCCCCTCTTTTTAAAAAAATTCTTTCCCAATTTTTTTCTGAATTCTTTCCTTCCTTCCCTACACCCCCTCCCCCAGCCATTGAGAAGGCAAGAAATGTGATGCCCATTAGTGTATCATATACTGAAATCAAAGCTTCGAGGAGGTGGGCTTAGACAATTTCAGTGTGGCTTCAACGACTCGGTCTTCCCTTTGGGCTTTGAGGTGCAGTGGGTTGGGTTGAGAGGACAGACAGAAACCTGTGCCAAGTAGGGAGAGGGGTCCCTCAGCAGACAGGACAGAATCATGCTGAGCAGACGGACTGTACCACCAAAGAGAATAATTTTCATCTCGACTGCCAGCTTCTTAGGGTTACATTTGTGCTCAGCAGAGCTGAAGCATGGATGACTCATTCCCCCACTCCCAGATTCTCTGCAATGTCTATTTGGCGACACAATGTGGTATACACTAGACACAGAGCT
Source organism: Phascolarctos cinereus (assembly GCF_003287225.1). Taxonomy (NCBI): domain Eukaryota; kingdom Metazoa; phylum Chordata; class Mammalia; order Diprotodontia; family Phascolarctidae; genus Phascolarctos; species Phascolarctos cinereus. The sequence goes on along the minus strand of NW_027555625.1, from coordinate 352,392,904 downwards.
GCAAACACCTGGCTGTGTGGGCAGGCTCCAAAACTCACCAGCAAGGGGGCCCTATAGGCAAAACCACTTCGGAGCTCTGAGCCTCATTTCTTCATCTGTAAAACGGGCAAATCCCCACCTTCCCTAACTATCTCACAAAGAGAGGAAAAGTATTTTCTGAATATTAAAGTTCTGTACTATTGGGAGGAGTTGTCATCATTTGGGATCTTCAGATACTGGAAATTACTAGGAGAAGAGACTGAGCTAGAATATATCCCACCCCCACCCCTACCCCCAAGCCAAGGCCAAAGGACCATGGAATCTCAGGGCTGAAAGTCACCTCAGAGGTACCTAGTCTAACCCATGCAGAAGGGGTGCCCTCTCCACAACCTCTATAAGTGGTCACATCATCTGGAGTACTGTAACCTCTCTTCCACATGACCATCTTTCAGATGCTCAAAGAGAGAGATTATGAAAGATTATGAAACCTCCCCCATAAGTTTTAATATTTTAATATTATTTTAATATATTAATTAATTTTAAAATATTAATCATTAAGCATTTACTATAATAATAGTAACTAACATTTATATAGCATTTTAAAGTTGACAGAGAGCTTTACAAAATATTATCATTATATCCTTGCAACAACCCTGGAAGGTAGGTACTATTATTATGCCCATTTTACAGATGAGAAAACTGGAGCAGACATGGGTTAAATGTTTTCCCAGGGCCACACAGCATCTAAGTGTCTGAGGCCAATATGAACTCACGTCTTCTTGAATCCAGGCCCAGTACTCTTATCTACTGTGCCACCTAACTACATTTATTAAGCTCCTACTTTGTGCCAGGCACTGGTGATAGAAATATAAAAATGAAACAATTCTTGCCCTCAAGGAGTTCAATTAATCAAGCATTTATTAAGTACCTACTATGTGCAAGGAGCTGGCGATAACAGATAAAGGTGAAGCAGTCTCTGCCCTCAAGGAATTTCTGTCCCTAGTTCTCTCAAATGATCCCCATAAAACACAGTTCCCAGTCCTCTCAATGGCATAGTCACCTCCCTCTGGGCATTCCAGCTCGTCAATATGCCTCCTCCAATATGGCACCCAGGACCAGACACAATATTTTAGGTGGGTCTGGCCAGGGTAAGAGACAATGGGACTTTCACCTCACTCCATCTGGAAAATGGCCTTAGTTTCTTTGGCTCCAAATTACACGGCTGGGGAGTCAACAATGAACAATACATACATATTATTATTCAGCCATGTCCTTGCCCATCTTGTACCTAAATTAAAAAAATTAACTGGGCTGAAGAATTTTATATTTACTCTTAAATTCAATTCTTCATATCATATAAATCTGCTAATGGGTCAAACATGGACCAGAATCATAGCAGTTGAGAGGGCCAAGATGGGCTGTAATCTGCATCAGTTAGCAGAGCTCCCAGACCACCGAGGTCACAAATGCCACGTATCCAACTTAATCGTGTTTGCTTTGGTCCACTCCTCAAAGGGCTCTTAATTCTTCCAGGAGTGCCAATGGAATTCCCTCCCTTATGAAGCAAATTCTCTTTTTCTAGATGAAAAAACAGAAAAAGAAAGACCAGCCCTTCTTCTTGGCAAGGACTGGGGAGCACATGACTCTGAACAGGGGATGGCAAGGGCCATGAATCATTTTAGAGGGGGGACTGTCACTCTGTATGCAAACAGTTCCCATGGCTCTTCTCTGTGGCAACCCAGCAAAGGAGGCCTGGGGAGGCAGCTGGCTCATCTCCTTTGGAGGATGCTCCAAGCAGCAGCTGCAAGGCCAGGAATTCCTACACCAGCAGAACACAGCCGCCACCTTGGGCTCCACACAGCAGTTTCCCAGCTAGCTCTTGGGACACAAGTGGTGGGATGAGGAAGGGCAGTTCTGACCAAGGACGCCAGACTCTGGACCAAGGAGAAGTTGGTCCAGAGGTCGCTGGCACAGGCAAACAGAAACTTCCATCTCAACTTCTATCTGGTTAACCAAGAGAAGGCAGAAACTGCCCTAGGGTCCTGACTTCTCACACAATCACCCTTGCTGCGTCTCAACCCCAAGGGCTGAAGTGGTTTAATTAGGCACAATACCCAACTGAACGTTAATCCCAGGGGGGAACAGTGGAGACAACCATGGGCTGAGACGTAGGATCCCTGGGCTTTGATCTGAGCTTTTGTTACTACTTCTTTATGTGAGCAGATAACCAGATGGTTCAGGTATCAGATAGCTAACTGCTAGCATTTGGATGGATAGAGCACTGGACCAGGATTCAGGAAGATCTGCGTTTGAATCTGGCCTTATTCACTTTTTAGCTGTGTGACCCTGAGAAAATCACTGAATCCCTATCTGCTTCAATTTCCTCATCTATAAAAATAGGGATAGGGGCAGCTAGGTGGCACAGTGGACAGAGTGCTGGGCCTGGAGTCAGGAAGACTCATCTTCCAGAGTTCAAATCTGTCCTCAGACAACTACTAGCTACGTGACTCTTTCACTCTGCGAACCTTAAAGTCATTTATAAATGCTAGCAATTACTGTTGTTATTATTATCATTATATTATTTGAACTTGAAGGTCACCTGAAGGTTATTTGAAATAGGTTTTTAATTCCTCATCACCAATAAATGTTCGTGTGGGGACAGAAACTTTTGAATGGCAAAGATGAACAAAATTCTCAGGCAAATTACTTAAATTAGTAACCAGACTCATAATGAATAGCAAGTAACCACACTTTCTTTCTGGTCTGGTTCTGAGAGTTGTCCAAAAATGGAATGGGTAATGAGTTCCCCATCACTGGAGTTCTTCCAGTACTGGCTGGGTCATCATTGGCCAGGGATGTTGTAGAGAGAACTTCTACTCAGGTATGAGTTCCAATCCCTGAATTCAGAGGCGGAAGGAACCTTAAGACTCATGGGATCATCACTCTAGAGCTGGAAGCGACTTCTGAGGCCATCTAGTCCAAACCCATCAATTTAAAGGTGAGGAAACTGAGGCCACAGTGGATACAGCACTGGGCTTGGAATCCGAAAGACTCATGTTCATGAGTTCAGATTTGGCTTCAGACGCTCACTAGCTGTGTGACCCTGGGCAAGCCACTTCACCCTGTTTGCCTCAGTTTCCTCATCTGTAAAATGAGCTGGAGAAGGAAATTAAGAAACGTTTCAGTATCTTTACCAAGAAAATCCTTAATGGGGTCACGAAGAGCTGGACACGACTGAAATGACACAGCAACAGACCAAGGCCCTCCAAAATGAAGTGATTTGCCCCAGGTCACACAGGTGGCAAATGGCAGAGCTGGGATTCCATCCCTGGGCACCTAACTTTAAATCCAATGACCTTTTTTCACTGTACTCAATGAACTGGAAGCCCTATGGGCTCTTTTCTAGCTTTGAAATTCTGGCCACCGGTTTCAAAAAGTCCACGGTCAACCTCCAAGTTAACCTTACCTAACAAAATAGCTGTGTCACCAAGGTAGTCTATGTAAATTGGAACTTTGCAAACTAAATCAATACAAGAAAGGTTCATAATTTAACACGGAAGCTCTATGTTTAGGCCTGCTATAAATACTTCCTCCTCCCATTTAGAAAGTATGCAATCTGTGTGCAAGAAGGCCCACAGTCCCTGTCTGCTTAACTTCTCCCCAAATCCCCCAGGCTCCCTTCCTACCCACACCCTCTTCATCCTTTACTGCATTATTTCTTCTATACTTCAAAGAGCTGATTTCTTTGGGGTTGGCACTCTCTCCACCAATGGCTCACAAGCTAAGCTCACTGTGGTTTAGCAGGTTACCTTCTGGGTGCCTGTGGCCCAGAATACTCAACACCTCAGGTTGACCTGTTAATGATGAACCTTCCCAACTTGGCTTATCTGGGCCTTGGTCAAGAGACACAGGGTCTGTCACAAGGCCTATACACTTAAAACCTTTCTAGCTTAGGTGAATTTGACAGAATTTCTACTCTCCTGGAACAACCTTTGAGAATCCAGCAGCTCCTTCCTCTGTGCATGAGGAATCAGAACAGGATTTAATTTTATTACCAATTATAGCTGCAATCAATCATAGAATAAGCACTCCCTGAGGGTAGGGAGGGCAGACTACTGTCTTCCAGTTGGGCCAGGGTGGTTTCTCAGGGTATTGGCTGGGTACCCAATAGGGGCAGACCCAGCCTGCACATTAGGAGAAGACTCCTTAGAAGACACGCTCAGAATGCCTCCAGAGGGGAAAGGGAAATGCTTCCTTCATCACTTGAGATGGGGTTTTCCTATGTGTCCAAAACAAGGCCAATACTAGAGACTCTGCCCCTCTAAAGTTTATAGAGGAATGATTTCTGGGAATGCAAGTGAGCTCAAAACCCATAGAACTAAGTTTGATCCTGCCTTGCAGACACCTAGAATATAGTATAGGAGAGATCTAGACCTGGAATCAGGAGATAGAAGTTCAGATCCCAGCCCCAACACTCATTACAAGTATTGAAGACCTCAGGCAAGTTATCATACTCATCTGTAGCAGATAAAATTATTTTTCACTTCCTACCCTCAAAGGGCCATCATGAGGAAAGCATTTTATAAACCAGAAAGCACTACAGAAATATAAACAATTACTATTATTAATGACCAGAGCTTCTGATAACCGAGGAAAAAACATGTATCCAGCAGAGACCAGGGCCCTATAACAAGCTGCTGAGACAGAGGAACTTGCTAGGGTAGAACTTCTGCCAATGGATGGTGAGTATCTTACAATTGTCTCCCTGTTGCACACATGGGGCATTCCCCACCCCCCCCACATACACACTGAGCATGTATCATAGAATCCCAGAATCTCAAGCTTAGGAAGGACTACAGACTTCTCTGGTCCAACTTTCACATGAAGAAATCCTTCAACGATTTCTCTGAGAGGAAGCCATCTAATCTTGGCTTGAATGACGTTACCTTGCAGTAACGGGGAGCTCAGTACTTAGTGACGCAGCGCATTCTACTCTTGAACAGATCTAATTTAGTTTTTCCTTTTGAGAGACAGCATGAAGTGATGCATAGAGAATTAGCCTTAAAGCCAAGGAAGGCCCAGTTTCAAGTTTGATTCACATCACATATGGGTGCTGTGACTTCATGCTAGTCACTTAATTTCTCGGTGCTCTAGGCCAGAATTGTCAAACAGACTCTGGGTCCAGACACCAGATTAAAATACAATTGGGAAATATTTAACAAAATAAATAAAAATATAACAGAACATAGATAATGCTAATATGTGGTTTTCTAAGTCAAGATGCAGCCAGCAGGGATCCTTATGTATGGTTTAGTGACCCGAGTTTGACACCACTGCTCTAGGCAACTCTATATGACTCTAAGTTGCATAGCAGGTGGTGACCTGCATTGGTGGAGGGGGTGTCCTCTCCTGGGAGTTCCCTGTACCAATAAAAATCACAGGACCAGTTGCTATCTCTTTCCCTTACACTGAAATGAAACCTACCTCCCTATAACTTAGAGGATTTCAACTTAGAAGCGACCATTTGTTTGCTGTTCAGTCATTTTTCAGTCGTGTCCAACTCTGTGACTCCTTTTGGGGTTTTCTTGGCAAAGATACCAGAGTGGTTTGCCATTTTCTTCTCCAGCTCATTTTACAGATGGGGAAACTGAGGTTAACAGGGTTAGCCTTACTAGCTATGTGACTAGTAAGTGTCTGAGGTCAGATTTGAATTCAGGAAGAAGAAGAGTCTTCCAGACTCCAGGCCTGGCACTCTATCCACTATGCCACCTCGCTACCTGTAGGCCAGACAGACCAGGTCTACTCCCTTCTACACACATTAATCAAATTCCCACCAGATTGTTTCACTTTCTTCCCATGGATTCCTAACACTTAGCACACAATGGCTGGCCTACATGAGACACTTAATAAAGGATACTTCCATTATTATTATTATTATTAATTATATTAATAAAGGATGACTGATACTTGAAGGCAGTGATTGTCAACAAGCATCTCCCTTCCTTATCCTCATGCAGTCAACTGGTGAAAGGACCTAGTTTCTGGCCCCTGTATCCCCACTGTATACTCACTATATGGCCCCTGCTTACCTCTGCTTGGGGTCCTTTTTTAGCAACCCCGACAGAAGAGACTTGGCATCCGGGGAGAGCGTTCGGGGGAAATCGAATCTCCTCCATAAGGATCAGCTCAAACAGCTTCTCATGGTCCTGGTTGTAGAAGGGCAGCCGGCCACACATCATCTCATACATCACCACTCCTAGGCCCCACCAGTCCACTGCCCGGCCATAGTCATTGTCTTCTAGCACCTGTGGGGCAAGGCGTCAAGGGTGAGTGTCAACTGCAAAGAGATGGCCTCTATATTCAGTCCAATGGTGTTTCCCACTTGGTACCTTGCCAAGAAGCTCACTACCTTTCTTCATTAGCCCTTCCTGGGTTAATTCTCTGGGTTCATAGAGTTGGGAGGAGGACAGAATGAAGCAGACTGGATTCTGACACCCACCCGCAGTCTCTTCCTCTTTCTAAATCTAAGTTTTCTTCTTTATAATCCTTGTCCTTCCAACATCCATCTACCAACACACATTCACTAGTTACCTATTTTGTACAAAGTACTATAGATAAAAAAAGGCAAAAATGAAAAAATAGTCCCTGCTCTCAAGGAGTTTACATTCTACTAGGCAATCACTGAGGGTGACAGGCCAAGGTGGAGGGTGGACTGGACTGTCCTTGGGAAGCCTTGCACAGCTGTTGTGAGGATTAACAGTGATAACAGAGGGACAGTGTATAGAGTACTGTGGAGTGGAAAGAATGCTGGGCATGGAGAGATAGAGGTTCAAGTCCTAGCACTGACCTTTATGAGCTGGGTGAACCCAGACCAGTGGCTTAAGCTTCAAACTCGGTTTCCTCATCAATAAAATGTTGAGACTAATGCTTTTACTACTTACCTTGTAAGACTATAGCGAGTTAGGTGTTTGCTAAACTAGAATTTGTTACTACAACTATTATTGGGAAACAGCTTTGGGAAGTGCTATATGTATAAAGGCACTAGGTGGGCATGAGGCGTAAATGAGATTCTTCAAATGGACTCTTTGAATAAGAAGGGTAATATTTATACATGAAGAAATTAATTTCCAATGTTTTAGACTCAGAATCATTAGAAAGAAACCTCTGATCCAACCTCTCATTGAGTCAAGAATCCCCTCTACAGCCTCTGACTGAGAGTCACCCAGCTTCTGCTCAAATACCTCCAGAGACGGGGAGCTCATCACCTTACAGAAGTGAGAGTTCTAGCTCACCCCCTCACACACAGGAATCCCTGATACAGTCTCCTGGCAGGAGGTTCTCTAGTTTTTGTTTGAAGAATTTCAGTGACATAGAACAGAAAACAGAGTATCAGAGCTGGAAGAGAACTCAGAATCTATCACCTAGTCCAGGGGTGGGGAACCTGTATCCTCGAGGCCACATGTGGCCCTCTAGGTCCTCAAGTGTGGCCCTGAATCAGTCAAAGGGCTGCACTTGAGGACCTAGAGAGCCACGTGTGGCCTCGAGGCCACAGGTTCCCCAGCCCTGATCCTAGTCTAACCCTCTTATCATAAAAATAAGGGAATGGAGGTAGAAAGGGTTTGGGGAAAGGATGGCCCAAGACCACACAACATATAAGCAGCAGAGCTTCTGGGTTCGTAGTCCAGTGGTCTCTCCCACTACGGTACCTTGCTAAGGAGCTCACTATCTTTCTTCATTAGCCCTTCTCTGGGTTCAGAGGGCTGGAGTCCAGAATGAAGCAGACCTAGATTCTAATCTCACTTCTGCCAAGCATTACCCATGTGACCCTGGACAAGCCTCTTCTCTCTTCTAGGCTTATTTTTCCAGTTATAAAATGAAGGGGTTAGAATGACAATATAAAAAGATAGACTAAAAATAGAATCAAATATTATATAATTATAATGACCAAGTTTGGCCCTGGAGAAGAGAACCACTACCTTCCCTTCTTTGCAGAGGTGGGGGACTATGGGTGTGGAATACTGCATATATGGTCAGATATGGCTAACATGCTGGCTGATGTCACTAAACTGCATTGCATTCTTTTCTTTTATAGGAGATGGATGCGGGGGGAAGGGGAGGGAGCTATATATGCAATTCAGAAATGAAGGTGACATGAAAAGAAAAGTAAGTTTCTAATGTTTCTTCCAGTTCTAAATCCTATAAGGGAGATTTGATGGTATGGCCCACAAGACCCCCAGTATAGCTCTCTGTAGGCTATCATTGAGCACTTGGGGGACGGGGACAGGGTCACGATGCTTCTCGGAAGGTTGGGGCTGGGGATCAGGTTACGGTCCCTCTGCTTTTCCCCTCCCACCCCGTGCCTCAGGTCTATTTACAGCCTCTCTGGGTAATTCACCCTAACAGGACAGCTGTCACTGCAGCTGCCCAGACAACACAGACCAACACAGCTGCCCAGCCTCTCCCCACTGGGAGAGGTCACAGTAGTGTCTCTAACTCTGAATCATAGCCTCTCCTATCTGCCTCAGACCTTTAAAGTGACAAAGACAACCACGCCATCTCCCCAGGTAGACATAATCCACTCGTTCACACTCACAGCCTCACAACCACATGCATAACTATGTTTTCTCATAGTCTCAGAGGTAACAATCTTACTTCCTCCACAGTTCTGCCACCACACATACCTGTACACTACTCCCTTTCCAGGCAGACACAACCATACCCCCTCCTCCTTCGCACACACAACACCACACGCCTCATATCTTGACACACTTACTTCCTCATGCCAGTATATGACCAGCCTTGTAACTTACATGGTGAAACATATCAACACTTTTGGACACAGACATACACACATACACCCCCAAGCCCTGAGACTGCCCTCTCCCCCTATACTTTTTCCTACAGGATTCACCCAAGGAATCCCTTCTCTTCCCTTGGCTTCCACAACAACACCCTTTTCCCAATCCTATACTTTTGCTCACACCATCCCCAATATTTCATCTGTCCTTTCCTCCCTCCATCTGCTGAGATCCTTCTTTTAAAACCTATCTCAGATGCCACAAACTCCACCAAACCTTTTGATTCCCCCGACTAGAACTGACAGCTCCTTTTTCAAATTTCTCAAAGTACTTTGAACTTTAGTACTTATCGCCTTCTAATGAATGTATTTATTTCCAGACTATAGAATATATGCTTGGTTGTACTGCATCACATAGAGAAAAGACAGAGAGAGGGGAAGTAATAGCTGTCCCCAAATATTTGAAGAAATGTCACAGGGATTGGCCCCAGAGGACAGAATGGGCAATAGTTTGAGAAAGTTGCAGAGGCATATTTAAGCACCATGTGAAGGAAACCTTTGTAATGCTCAGAGCCATCCCAAAGTTGGATGGCCTGCTTTGGAACTCAGTGGGTGGGCTCTGCTTCAATGGAGGACCTCAAACAGAGGCCAGAAGATGCAGAAGATGACTCTGGGGACTGATGGAAGGGATTCTTGCTTCAGTAGGGACTGGACTGGATGACCTCTGAGAATCTTCTCATTCTATAATTCTACAGTCACTTAAGGATATGTCTTATCTCCCTAAGTAGACCGTAAACTCCATGAGGGCAAGGACCGTGTCTTTTATTTTTAATTTTGCTGCATATAGCATGTGCCTTAAAAATGTTTGTTGAACAGAAACTCAGAGAATCACAGAATCTGAAACTTGGAAGGCCCCTTTCCATATAATTCAATCCATTTCATCCCGTGAGGCAGATTCAATGTGCAATGTCTGGGGTAAAAGGAACCCCCTTCCCCCTTCAAAAAACAGCCCTCCCAGAAAGGTCAGCAAAGAGAACAGTCTTGGGTCTGCCACTTTCCGTTTTCTGGGTCTCAGTTTCACCACCTATAAAATGGGGGTAAATAGAATCACAGAATCTTAGAGCTAGAAAGAACCCCAGAAACCTCTAGCCCAACTTACAACCAAGCCCAACAAATCTCTCCCTCCAGAATGTCCCCAACAAATGGCCACCCGATCTCTGTTTGAAGACCAGGTGGTGGTTTAAAGTTGTGGTGCGGTCTACTTTCCAACAGCTCTAATTATAAGAATCTTTTTCTTTATATCCAGCCAAAAGATGCCTCCCTCTATCTTCCCCACATTGTTCCTTGTTTTGCCCACTACTGAGTTCTAGTGGTGCCCTCAAAGACCCATGGGTATGATCAATAAGTATTCACATTTCTATAGGGCTCAATAGAGGCTAGGGAGCATTGGGACAGAGTTAAGGTCATAGAATCAGAGAATTCCAACCATATCTGAACAAACGTCCCTTTCTACAATATCCCTGGCAAGTAAGTGGTCATCCTCCCTGTGTCTGAATACCTCCAGTGACAAGGAGCCCACCACCTACTGAAGTAGCCCAAATCTTCCTCACAATTAGAGCAGCCCAGAATGTGAATGGCATTAGCTCATAGTTAATTTCCAGACCAGAGGGTGATCAGAGGCAGTGAATAAGTGAAACAGCATGTCCCTTCTCAAACCCAATTGAAGACAGCAATCACAGAATGTAGAATCTCAGTGCTCAAAGGGCCCAATGGTGTCATTTTTACAGATGGGAAAATTAAATCCCAGAGAGGAAAAAGATATAATCTAATTCAACTCCTTCATTTGAAAGAAGGAAAATGGTAGCAAAAGATGGTAGATGGTAGCAAAGCCACCTTACTATATAAGTGGAGGGGAGGGGATGGGAAGTAAAGGTGCCAGATGGGAGATTCCTGGCTGCTGTGAGCCAACAATGATGAGGGTAAAGAAAGTGCTGGGATCATGGTCTTGAGACACAGAAAATGGGACTGCCAGAGCTCATGCCCTAGTGGGGACTGAAGTGATACAGGAGAAGCAAGTGATCCAGATGCCAAGAGACCAGCCCTTTGAGCTCAGTGACTTTGAGTGAAGGACAGATAATCCAAGACAAAGTCAAAAATCAGATGTTGGTGAGGGACCACAGTGCTTTATATGACCTTCCCCTATTGAAGGAAGAAGGGAGGAAACAAGCATTTATTAAACGCCTACTACGTGCCAGGCACTGTGCGAAGCACTTTTCAAGTATTATTCCATTTGACCCTCACAACAATCCTGAGGTGTTATTATTATCCCAATTTTACAGACAAGGAAACTGAGGCAAACGGAGGTTAAGTGATTTATCCAGAGTCACAGCTAATGAATGTCTGAGGCCAGACCGCAGACCCAGTGTCCTATCTCCTACTGCGCCACCTAGCTGCTATTACTGATTATTGTGGGAAAGGAAGCAGAAGTCATCTAATCTTTTCCTAAGCACCTCCAGAGATGGGAAGCTCACTATCTTCCAAGGTAGGAGCCCTGGCATTGCTTCCCTTCCCACCCAGTGAATTCCTAACAATCTTTTAAAGTCCAAATACAATGCCACACCCTATAGGAAGCCTCCCCTGACTCCTTCTGTCATGATATCTGCTTCCCTTGGCCTTTACACAGCATTTTGCACTAATTTTGTAATATTGCGAATTATAATTTTCTGTTTGCATCCTATAGCCTTTCTGTGTTTTACCTAAATTGTATAGGTCTCCCAGCACCCAATACAGAACTTATCCACCAAAAAAGAATGGATAGACCCAAAGAGGAAAAAACCACACCACACCACACACACACACACACACACACACACACAGAGCTCATGACTGGGAAAGAGAAGAGGCTACTAAAAAAAAAAAAGCTCTTAGCATCCAAAATTTCTAGGGAATTGATATTTACTGATATTTATTTATATGATTAAGAGCTATTCTTTAATATACAAGTGGTCAAAGGATATGAACCAAAAAAAAAGAAAAGAAAAGAAAAAGAAATACAAACTGCCAATCACTCCTTGGGAAAAAATGTTCAAATCACTAATAAACAGAGAAAACTAAAATTCAAACAACCCTGAAGTACTGCCTCACATTCATCAAGTTAACAAACACGGGAAAAACATCATGTTGCAGGGGCTAGAGGCAAGCATGCTAATTCCCTGCTGGTAGAGCTTTGAATTGGTTCAAGTATTCTGGAAAACAATTTGGAGTTACACAAGAAAAATTACTAAATTGTTCATACCCTTTGACCCACAGATTCCACTAATAGGCCTGGGTATACTCCAGGAGGTTACTGACAATAAGAAAAAGCCAAATGTGCAAAAATATTCAGAGCACCATTATTTTTAAGTCAGTCAGCAGGCATTTATTAAGCACCTACTGCATGCCAGGCACTGTGTTAAGTGCTGGGGAAACAAAGAAAAGCAAAAAGCAGTACCTCCTCTCAAGAGAACACAAAAAAAGCTGGAAACAAAATGCGTAACCAATGATGGAGCAATCGCTTAAACTCTAGTATGTGATTAATAAGGGACAACAAAAACGAACAATTCAGAGAAACCTGGGAAGACTTCAAAATGATACAGAGCGAAAGCCACAGGGCTAACAATACATACAGTAACAACAACATTATACATAACGACCATAACAATGAAGTACCATAGTCTCAAAATGTCTTAGGATGGAAACTGGGGGATACTTTGGAAGGGGGGTTTGCTGCGAAGCTCTGTCACATCAGAACAAAAAGTGTCAATTTTTCTTTTAAAAGGGAAGAGGATTATTTAAGTCAGGGAGGAGAAAGCTACAAGCAGGATGAGAGCAACCTTTTGGCCTCTGCGGGGTATTTATACCCACAGTGCTTAGCAGGTGTTTTCAGTTTCCTATAAAAGGAAATGGGTTATTTATAGCAGCTCATTTTGTGGTGGCAAAGAACTGGAAGTTGAGGGGATGCCCGTCAATTGGGGACTGGCTGAACAAGTTATAGTATATGAATGTGATGGAATACTATTATGCTATAAGAAATGATGCGCAGGACGCTCTCAGAAAAATCTAGAAAGACTCACATGAACTGATGCAAAGTGAAATGAGCAGAACCAGAAGACTATTCTACAGAGTGAGAGCAATCCTATATGATGATCTATTGTGAATAACTTAGCTATTCTCAGTAATACAATGATGTAAGACAATTCTGAAAGGTGCTGTCCATTTCCAGAGAAAGAACTGGTGGAGCCTGAAAGCAGAACAAAGATACTTTTTCTTTACCTTCTTTATTTTTCTTGCCTTTTTTTGGGGGGAGGGGCAGTCTGCTTTCTTTCACAGCATGACTTACATGGAAATGTATTTTGAATGACTACACCTGTATAACATATGTCAAATTGCTTGCCTTCTCAATGAGAGGGAGAGGAGAGGAACAGAGAGAATTTGAAACTCAAAATTTGAAAAAAGAATGTTAAAGTTGTTTTTACATGTAATTGGGAAAAAATAAAATATTTTCAAAAAGAAAACGGGCTTAGTTGACAGCATGAGTTCCTTTAATGAGGCACTGAGAAGTAATCTCTAACCATGGGTCATTGAAGGATGGAACCAAGGCCACACTATTGTGGGATCTTATTGACGAAAGGAACATATCTGACCTCATCTAAACCCTCTATCTCCTCCAACAAGGAGCAGTGTTCTACACACATCAGGTTCAATAAATATTTATCAAAGTTACAAATATCCCAGGAAAGCAGAGCTGGAACACAAAGCAGCTGGCCTAGAAATCACAGAGTTAGTCAATAAGCATTTATTAAACACCTATATAAAGAATGGTAAAAGACAGCTTACCTCCCATGTGCACACCATAGTGTATGGGAGCTCACAAACTCCAACCCCCTCACTTTGCAAGTGGGGAAACTGAGGCCCATAAAAGAAAAGAGATTCACCCAGGGTAGGGAGACAGGGTAAACTCACCTCAGGGGCCAGATATTCTGGAGTCCCACAGAAGGTCTTCATTGTAGCACCATCTTTGATCCCCTCCTTGCACAGACCGAAGTCGGTGATTTTGATGTGACCATCTTTGTCCAGCATTAGGTTTTCCAACTGGGCAGAAGTCAAAATCAAGAGCAAGGTTAGAAAGACAGACTGGACCAAAGAGAACACAAAACATCTGACCTCAGAACAGAGAATGTCAGACCTCACTGACTCTCACCCCAACCTGGTTTTACTTAGGGAACTGAAGCCCAGAAAGGGGACTCACCCAAGGTCACCAGCCTAACTAGCCGGCAGAATTATGGCTAGAACCCCAAATCTCCTGATTCCCAGGCAAGGAAGTCTTCCCACTGCACCCTAGCTATTCACCCCTAGGAAATAAAAAGCAGGGAGCTTTGCCCAGAGACAAAGACAGACATGGAAACTAAGCCCCAGAAGACAGCCAAAAACCACAGGGAAAAGTCTTCCAAAGCTAGCCCCTCTGTGAAGACGTCCCTGTCCTAAACATCCTATCCCTTTCGAGAGCCGTCCCTCTTCCATTCCCTCCAGCTACGTGGATGTCCATTCTCCATGCCTGATTCCATGCTGCCTTGAGTTACTGTCCTATTTAGTTACTAAATTAGTTGCTCCTTGAGCACAGGATTGGGTCTTTTCCTTCTACAACTCTCCAAAAGCATTGAGCACAAAGCTTACCCATTGGTGCTCAGGAAATATATACAAGAGTCACTGAATAACTTGCAAAAATGGCCACAAAAGTGCCTTGGGTTATAGAAATCATGACATATTTCCTAGGCCAGGAAGGGAGTACATTTAATAAAGGCTGATAAAAACGTATTTGCGTGGAGTTTTACAAATATAATTAAAAGGGCTTTAAAATGAAAAGAAAGGGGGAAAGGGAGGAAAAAACTGTCTAAGAACATCTATAAGCTAGAAAAGAAAGAGAGCAGACACATGCGTAGGAAGAAGAGATGCCCAGAAATTAACAAGAAACAAATCCAAGGAAGGAGATAGCCTTGACCTCAGAAGACAAAAAGAAATGCACTAACACTGGACAGCAAGCAAGCCGAAAGAAACACCCTAACACGGTAAAGCAGACAGGATTGAGAGGTATCACTGACAATCGGAGACCCATGAGTAGAATATGGCTCTAGAAGGATAGCCCTTATTTAAAAATAACAGGACGGGTAAAAATGGGCAAGGAAGGGAGGTGGAGGTGGAGGAGAGGGTTCAAAATGCACGAAACAAATGATATCAAATCCAGGAGAGGTGGGGCAGGAGGGAAAGTGAGAGTTTGGAACTCAAAATGTTTAAAAATTAATATTAACATATTTTAATGCAATTGGGAAAGATTCCACAAGATAAAAATATATTTTTTAAAAAGGAGAAAGAGCGGTATATATTAAAAAAAAAGATAAACTCATGTGAGGAGATCCAGGAACCAGAGAGAGCAGGGGAACCGCGGGGGGGCAAGCCTTTGGAGTAAGATCAACAAAGGTAGAAACAGAATCAATATTGTCACTGGAGTATATTGGAGACCACAAGCATAGCTGGAGGCATGACATAGTGATGGGGAACTTCAATCAGCTGGATATTTGT
The DNA here is from genome assembly GCF_003287225.1 of Phascolarctos cinereus. Taxonomy (NCBI): domain Eukaryota; kingdom Metazoa; phylum Chordata; class Mammalia; order Diprotodontia; family Phascolarctidae; genus Phascolarctos; species Phascolarctos cinereus. The sequence continues at coordinate 352,377,513 of NW_027555625.1, read as the reverse complement.
TACAGTTCTCTCCCTCACCCTCCTCCAAGTAGGGTAGATAATAAGTTCTTGGCTTCTCTAACTGCATCTTCTAAAGGTGGAAGAACTAACAAGAGGAACTGCTATTCTTGACCTTATTCTCACCAAGAAGGAGGAACTGATTGACATAAAAATGATGGGAACCAAGGGGGGGAATTCCATCTTAGAATTTTGATACAGAAGGGAACAAAGAGTGACACGCAAATCTGACATCTAATCTAGGTTTTGGGAAAGCAGATTTCTAAGGGTTCACAGAAAGGCCGGGTAGGATCTGATGGCCTGATAATAATCTGCAGGGCAAGTCAGTCTAAGTGGAAAAGGAAGGCAGCTAGATAAGAAGAAAACTGATGAATGAGTGGAGTGATGGGTTGTTACACTGAATATTTCTGGTAATCCAGAAATAACTGGTGTACAAAATATAGAGGGGATTACCACAAGTTGCCCAATCATCACAGATTTCAATTTGAAATTATGTAGAAAAAGTAAATCATTCTTACTCTCTGACTCAGCTATTCCACTACTGGACTTATGCTCCAAAGGAAGCAGACAAACAAAGGTCCAGTATATGCCCAACTGTTAATAGCAGCATTCTTTGTGGTAGCAAAGCATTGGAAACAGACCAAGTGCCCATTGACTGGGGAACAGTTTTTTTAAAAAAAAAAAAACGGTTTTGAATGCAATGGAATATTATTATGTAGTAAGAAATGAGAAATACAAGGAATTCATAGAGTCCAGGGAAGACTTGCACGAACTGAAAGAGAACAAAACAAGCAAAACTAAGAAAATACTACACACGATGATTACAACAAAGTAGATAAAAAGGTCACTAAAAAGAAGTTGGATTTGGAGTAATGGAAAAATTAACGAAAGCTTCAGAGGAAAAAATAGTTAAATATACCTTTTCTCCCAGAAGCTGCTAGAACAAATTATTATACGCACAAACATTATCAGATGAAGTCTCTATGTCAGATGTTTTGCTTAAATTTTTTTCCTTGTCACAAAGGAGGGGTGGATCTAGAAAAAGGGTGGAAAATGGGATATAAAGAATAGAGACAGCTAGATGGAGGAGGAGGTAGAGAGCGGACTTGGGAGTCAGGAAAATCTGAGCGCGAACCCTATCTCAGCCACCCAGCTGTATAACTCTGGGCAAGTGACAACCTCCATTTCCCTCAGTTTATTCAGCTGTAAAATAGGGATGATAATAATAAAATCTACCTCATAGGGCTATTGCAACATGTAAAATAACATATAAAATGCTTTGCAAATCTCAAAGCATTATATAAATGCTATATCATTATACTATCTTATATAAATATTATAGTATATAAATGCTATATTATTATTATTATTGTTATGAGGCATCAATTTTTTTTCCTAAAGAATAGGTCATGCCAGACTAATTTCATTTCCTTTTATCTCACGATTAATATCCGGCAGATAAGGGAATTTTAACCTAGAGTTTGGCAAAGGATTTGACCAAGTCTCTCGTGTTATTCTTATCAACAAGAAGGGGAGATGTGAGACAGATGATAGTACAAACTGACTGAATGACCTAACAGTAGTCATTAAGAGTTCAACGTCAGCCTTGCGGGAAGGGGGGGAGGGAGTGCTCTAGAGAGCTACTCTTGATCTCGTGCTATCTAATACTTTTATGAATGACTAGGATAAAGGCATAGATGGTACATCTATCAGATTTGAAGGGAACACAAAAGTAGGCGGGATAACTAACCCATTAGATGTCAGGATTAAAGTTCTGTGGCTTTAAGACTTAGAGCTATGTAGATCAACCCCCTGATTTTACAGTGAGGGAAACTGAGGCCCAGAGAAAGTAATTTGACCAAGGCCACATGGGTATGAAGTGGTAGATCACTGATTTGAACTGAGGTCTCCTAAAACCAGCACGCTTTTCCCCTACATCATGCTGACAGACAGGCTAGATAGAACACAGGGTTGGACTACAGGCCTAATAGGACCTTCCCACTCTAAATCTATAACCCTATAAACATCGAGCTGACCCTAAAATGATGAGATTTAATAGGGAAAAGTCTTCCATTTGGCTTAAAAAAATCAGCTTCACAAGAACAAGATGGGCTAGAAAGCAGCTCATCTGAAAAAGACTGGGGAGTTTTACAAGTTCAATCTGTCAATGATGGTACTAGCTAAAAAGCTCCAAAGTACAAGGGTCCAGGACTAGAGAGGCAACACATAGTAAGACTCAACTCTGCCATGATCCAACCCAGCACTGGGCCGGGCTCTGGATGCCCCACAGAGGAGCTGGAGAGCTGGTATAGGACTAAAATGGTCAAAGGCCTTGAGACCACGCCATAGGGTGGAGGAACTGAGGTTGTTAAACATGGATGACAGCTATTCTTCAGTACGTGAAGGGCCATCATTCAAGGGGGAGTAGGCCTGCTTGGCTTGGCCCCAAAAAGCAGAATTAGGGAATGACAGGTAGAAACTGCAGAGGCTGACAGATATTTGATGTAAGAAAAAATTGGCTAAAAATGAGAGCTGTCCAAAAGTGGAAATGGTTCTCCTGTGGGGTAGTGTGTTCCTCCTCATTAGAGCCTTAGCTAGCAGACCGCTTGTGGGTTTATGGAGATTCCTGTTTACGTATGGGTTAGTCTAGATGGACTCTGAGGTCCCTTCCAAAGGGTGCTTGGTGATGCTGTAGGTATGGAGCCAGAAGGTTCAGGTTCAAATTTTGAGTTTGACACTTGAAAACTATGTGACCTTGGGAAAGTCACTTCTCTTCTGTACCTCTGTCTCCTCATTGGTAAAATAATAGCTAATATTTTTTGAGTCATTTTTCAGTCATGTCTGATTCTTCATGAACCCATTTGGGGTTTTCTTGGCAAAGATACTGGAGTGGTTTGCTATTTCACTCTCCAGCTCATTTTACAGATGAGGAAACTGAGGCAAACAGGGTTAAGTGACTTGTCCAAGTCACACAGCTAGAAAGTGTCTGACATCATATTTGAACTCGCGAAGATGAGACTGCCTGACTCCAGGCCCAGCGCTCTATGCACTGTGGCGCCCCCTAGCTGCCCCAATAGCTATTAAGAGTTAGCATTTTTATAGCACTTTAAAATTTGCAAAGCACTTTACAAATATTCTTATTTTATCCTTCAACAACCCTAGGAAGTACATGCTATTACTATCCCTATTTTACACATAAGTAAATGGAGGCAGATAGTGGTTACATGACTTGCCCAAGGTCACACAGCTAGTGACTGTCAGTGAGGCAGGATTTGAACTCAGGTCCTCCTGACTCCAGGTCCAGTGCTCTATCCACTGCACCACCTGGCTGCCTCATAAATGAGGAGGCTCCAACCAACACAGTCTCTAAAGTCCCTTCCCACTCTTGGGTTCCTATGTGCAAGAATAGGCCAAAACAACTATATGATTCTTGACCATTTCCTTAATCCCACCTCCAATAAGTCTTCTTCCCTCTTCTAAGGAAATTCTGGAATCATGGGATGTCAGCCGTGGAAGCCTCTGGGACCATTAAATCAAACCCCTTCATTTCAGTAGGGGAAACTGAGGGCCAAGAAGGAAGAGGTTTGCCCCAGGTTACACAGTAATTCAGTTGCTGATCTGGGATTAATAAACATTTCCATGAGTGCCTTTAGTTTTCACAAAGCACCTCCCTCAAAATAGTTCCACTGGGCAGAAAGTTGCAAGGATTACTCCCATTATACAGATAAAGAAACAGAGGCTCAGGGGGAACTGATTCGCCTGTGCTACCACAGCCAGCAAGCAGCGGGGCAAAGATACAAACCGTGTCTTTGCCACTGCATTTACGCCCTCTTGTGAGGGACTGCATGAAAATGGGTAGTTCAGCTCTGTTCAAGTGGCCCCACCCCACTGACCTCTCTGTCCCTCACCAACGTGGGCATTATTAAGGGAATGGACAGAAGACACTGAGGACTGGACACGGCCTACATGGGAAAAGAAGCTGTCCCTTGTAGGTACCTACCAGTGTCTGGTCAGGAAGAGCCTGACAGTTGGTGGCATGGTGGTCTTGGGGTGTAGGATAATATGCCCCCAAAGAGAACTGTATGGGGACTGGACCGTTCTTTGGGGCTTCCTGAGCATTGGGAGTTTTGATGGGGGCTAACGGATCAGAGAGGGAGGCCTGAGTGACCACTCTTTGCTAGTGCTTTTGCCATCCATAGTTTGCCCCACCAAGAAGAAGGGTATTCTGGGGCACGAAGGTGGAGCAGTGAATACAGCTCTGACCTTGGAGTCAGGAGGACCTGAGTTCAAATCCAGCCTCAGACACTTAATGCTTACTAATTGTGTGACCCTGGGCAAGTCACTTAACCCCGATCACCTCACCAAAAAGAAGAAGAAGAGGAGGAGGAGGAGAAGAATTCTTCAATTCCAAAAACCTCTAAATATTCACAGCTCCTTCCCTTAATCCCTTTCTCTTTCAAACTTTGCCTCACCCAAACCAGACATCAAATCCAGGGTTCTTTCTGCCTCCTGCCTGGCTTCTGCCATCCCTCCCTGTATCAAGTAACTGGCTCTTTAGAAGCAGGAGAACATGATACATGATGGCCACAATAATGTCAATTATCGAAGCAGAAAGGCTTCAGACTTAGGAAATGCAGTGGCCAACAAACACTTCAGAAGGCCTGCTTTCTGCCTTTTGGCAGAGAGATGATGGACTAGAGCCGCAGAATGAGACGCACATCTTCAAACCTGCCAATGTGATATTTTGCTTGCATCTGTTTATTTCTTATGAGGGAGGGTTTGTATGGGGGAAGAGGGATGAGGTAATAGGATGTGACAGTAAGGATTGGAAAAGAGAAGATTATCAATAAAACATCTTTTAAAATACAGTAGAAAAACAAAAAGAAATTGGGAATGGGGCATAATCAAATACGGCAATTTTATTACTAGCTGGTTAAATTTAATATAGGGAGATAAGGATAGAGACTGGACCTTCCAGGTAAGGAAACTCCCTTTACTGATACAGATTGATATCTTCTCTGCAACTTACAGCCTTAAAGAGCTACCAGGGCACAAACAGGGTGGGAGACTTACCCCGCTGTCCCACCGTGGGGGGAGGGCAGTCATACAGTGGGGATGCGCACACACAGTATGTGTCAGAAGCGGGATCTGAATCTAGATCTTCCTGGTTTTTAGGCCATTTCTTAATCCACTACCCCAAACTGCCTCTAAGTTTACTACGTAATTTTTTAAAGTCAAGAGACCAGCTCTAATAGTTGCTACATAGTACTGCCCCGTTTTTCTGGACCCAAATTGCTGTTAACCCTACCTTGAGGTCCCTGTACACTACATTCTTCTCAGAATGCAAGTAGTCCAGCGCAGACACAATCTCTGCCCCGTAGAATCTGGCTCGGTCTTCGGAGAATACCCGCTCTCGGGAGAGATGGAAAAACAGCTGTGGAGACAAAGACACGTTATACTTCCTCAATGCCCTCTTTCCCGAGCTTGTGATGAAAAAGCTGTCTTCCCCCATTTGTCATAAAGTTTTGTGGACTCCAGAAATTCCTAAAATTTCAATTCAAACCTTCCTGAGGAGGCTACTGAAGACAGGACTCTGTACACTCAAGTACTGTCCAAAATGACCAGCCAAGCTAGAAGCGAGTCCTGGAGGAGGAAGCTAATGTCAGCATTCAAAACGCTAGGCCCAGAAACCTTTGAAAGAAGAGGAGCATGGCAGAAAGAACACTAGCCTGGCCTCAGGAGGCTGAGGAGGGTAGTCCCCCTTCTTGCCTAGAGAGGTCCTGCACAGCAACCAAACCCCGTCTCTAACCAACCATTTTCAAACAAAGGGAAGAAGGACTCCCATCTCTGTAGTACCTAAAGTCTGATTTTCTTTATAACCTGTAACCCCTCCATGAAGTAGACAGGTGAAGCATCATCATCTCTATTTTATAGCTTGGGAAAAAAAAACAAAAAAATCACAAGCTATCATTAAGTGTCAGAGTAGATATGAACTCAGGTTTCATGGACTTCGTGCCCAACTCTCTTTCCACTAACACCACAAAATCTATTGATCTTGATAATGTGAAGTCCTTCGGTCAAACCCCAATACAGTCTGTTTTATTTTAAAATATACTGGATCCAAGCCACTACTCCCCTCCACACACCCTGCAAGGACCCTGGGGGAGATCTCATTCTACCACAAAGTTTTACTTCTCCTCCTTCCCACAGGTTCAGCTCTGGGGAAGGAAACAAACATTTATTAAGCATCTACATGCCAGGCACTGTGCCGCATGAATGCTTTTCAAATATTATCTTATTTGATCCTCATAAAAGTTTGAGAGGTAGGTGCTAGTATTATCTCTATTTTACAGTTGAGGAAACTGAGGCAGAAAGAGGTAAAGTGACTTGCATGGGTCACATGGCTAGTCAGTGATTGAGGCCAGATTTGAACTCCAGTATTCCTGACTCCAGGCCCAGTGCTCCATTCTTCTGTATCACCTAGCTGCCTTAGCCTATTTCTAAGCCTAGCAGATGACTTAGACCAAAGATGGGGAATCTTAGGCCTCAAGGCCACATGTGGCCTGATTTAGACAGTAAGTTGACTGGATGCCATTTAATCCTCTCTGATGGGCTCGAAATCCCTGGGAGCTGGGGAGGGAACGCAGTGCCTCAAGTAAAACCCATCCAAACAAACAAACCAAAAAAAAAAAAGATCCCATGGATAGGAGAGCTGACTACATCCCAGTCCCAGCCGGTAAGTTTCTATTTTAGCACATTAATCATCAGTGTGTTGCTGCTTCGTGTAACCAAACAGGCTAACCAGGAACAGAAAGTGAAGTATTTCTGAAGTCGAGGGTGCAGAGAGCATCTACCCTCCCTCCAATGAATCCTTCACCCGCCGCCTGTTTTCCTCCTACTTAGATTTGGTCACGTTATTCTGCTCTAAACATTCTATGGCTCTCTATTGCCAAGTCAAGGTCAAGTTCATCTGCATAGTATCTAAGGTCCTCCACAGTCTGGAAGCATGCCAGCCATTCCTGCCTAAGAGCTCCAATTATCCTCTCTGCACACAGTTAATAAATAATAAAAGCTAACATTTATATAGCATTTACATGCGCTGGGCACTGTGCTAAGCACTTTACAATTATGCCACTTGAGCCTCACAATAACCCTGGCTGGTAGGTGCCATTACTACCCCCATTTTACAGGTGAGGAAACAGAGGTAAACAGAGACCCTTGCCCAGGACCACAGAGCTAATGAACATCTGAGTCTAGATTTGAATTCAGGTCTTCCTGACGCTGAGGCCAAATGTTTATGCTCCAACCAAACCAGACTCCTCTCTATCATCCCCAAAAGGCCCTGTGTTGTCTCACCTCCATGGCTTTGTTCACAGAGTTTCCTGTGCCTGGAATGACTTCCCTCCCCTTCTTCACCTGCTTGATTTCCTATTAAAGCTCAACTCATAGGCCACCTTTCCCACGAAGCCTGGACTGATCCCTGAGATGTCACACCATCCTTCTTCAGGAAATCCACTCCAATGCACTTCTCCTGTCATTTTGTGTACCATAGCTACTTATGTGCCTTACAACGAACACCACGAGGATGGTGACTGTATCTTATCTGAGCTTTTTATCTCCCTCAGTGCCTGGCACCGTTCTCTGTCCATGCCAGGCAGGCGGTGATACTGGCTGTTACAAACATCAGGCCTCCCTCGGATCCGCACCCCTACTTGTCAGGGCTCTGATCTCCTTACCTCTCCTCCATTGGCATACTCCATCACAAAGCATAGGCGGTCATGCGTCTGGAATGAGTACTTCAGTGCCTAAAAAGAGGATCAGACAGGATCAGACACTTCCGGATAGAAGGAACGTCACAGGCCTGACAGTTCCGCTCTCCTCTTCTCCCTAAGGCCTAGAGGTAACATGCCCAAGATGACAGAGGTAGCCAAACTTGGATTCTACCTTGGGTCCTGCTAACTCCAAATCTGAACTCGCTAGCCAGCCCTCACTGACGCACTGTCCTGCGGTGCCCTACATGTGTATGTGTCTCCTCTCCCACTGAGATTATGAGCTCCCTAAGAACAGAGGCAGAGTCAGCTCCTCTTCTAGCTCCTCCACAAGTGAACTGAATACAGCGCAAAAGAAAAAAGGGAGCTCGGCAAAGATCTGTTAACTTTTGCCTGTGAATATAGGGCAGCTCAGTGGTGCAATGGATAGAGCACCAGGCCTGGAGTCAGGAAGCTTCATCTTCCTGAGTTCAAATCGGGCATCAGACCCTTCCTAGCTGTGTGACCCTGAACATGTCACTGCACCCTGTTTGCCTCAGTTTCCTCATCTAAAAATGAGCTGGAGAAGAAAATGGCAAACTACTCCAGTACCTTTGCAAAGAAAACCCCAAATGGGGTAGTCGGGAAGAGTTGGACACGACTGACCAACAATGCGATCTCATAGCTAGGGCAGCTAGGTGGTGAAGACTCACCTTTGTGAGTTCAAATCTGGCCTCAGACACTTCCTAGCTGTGTGACCCTGGACAGGTCACTTAACCTTGTTTGCCTCAATTTCCTCATCTGAAAACAAGTTGGAAAAGAAAATGGCAAACCACTGCAGTATCTCTGCCAAGAAAATCCCAGATGGGGTCATGAAGACTCAGACACAACTGAAAAACAGCCGAACTTTACAGTTACCAAACACTTTCTTCACAATACCCCATGAGAAAGGTAGTGTAGATAGTATCAGAGGAGAAAAAGCCTCAGCAAAGAGAAATTATTTGTCCAGTATTACACAGCCAGTAAGAGGGAATAATGTTTTCTAATGGAAGGAGCCCCAGACGCCTGGGTTCTGGTCTTGATCCTGTCACTGACTCAATGTGTGACCTTGGACCAATCTCTTCTCCTTTCTTAGGTAGGCCTCAATTTGCCCCCCCTTCATAAAATGATGAAATTAAACCAACTGGTCTCCCAAGATCCCTTCCAGTTCTGATTCTATGTAGCCGGAACTCGAGCCCAGGTCTTTCACCTCTAGTGATTTTTTTCATTGTACTAGTGGTTTACTGAATGGAATGGAATAGAAACTCACTGATTAAGAAATTACTAAGTGCTAGTTACTGTGCTAAGCGCTGGGGACATTCATAGGAACTCACACTCTAACTGGAGAGACAAAACATAAAGGAGATTTTATGTTTATCTTCAGTTAGTAGTAGAGGGAAAAGCCAGGCAATGCTTGTAGGCAGGGAGGTAGCAGGGCAGAGGGAAAGGTCAGGCAATGCTTATAGGTAGAGAGGTAGCAGGGCAGATGACGAGGGTCCATGGATCTCTGAAGAGCAATGGCAGGGCACATGGTCTTTTTCCAAGAATACAGTAGGTTCTGGGGTTCGAGGAGAGCAGGGTTCTGGAATATTTCCAGCACAGGTAGGGCTCGGGCGGGGGAAGGGGGTGTCACCATCCATTTGTTAGTGGTCATCCTCTGCCCTGTGGGAACTGAGCTGTGGGGCAATGCGGGTTAGCTGGGGATGGATCTGTGGCCCCCTTGGCTGGCAGGAGGTGTTGCTACTGCCTAGCAGAACACTGGGGCCTGGAGGTGGCTGATCCCAGGCTGACAAGAGATTCTTTTTGCCATTTTCCTATGACTTTTTTGTCTTTGATCTCTGGCTTTGGAAACAAAAGGACAAAAGGTAACCCGTAATTTTTCCACGCATGATAACTACTGCTTGGATGGACTAACTGTGCCTAATATAGCCTCATTCTTTAAGGAGACTGGAGAGAGAAATACAAACATGGGTGCAGCCTGCAAGTATGGATATCAGTCACAACTCAGGCGGACTCATGCTAAAAGATCATAACGATCGGTTCCCTCCCTTTGTGGGCTGTGGGGTGGCCAATGGCCACTTCCAAGACACCCCAGTGACGCTGCGAGGGCCAGGCTGTTGGTTTTGTATACAGAGGCTATCATCGGGAAGCCAGGCTCTGCCGAGAGCTCAGCACAGCAAGAGCCCAGTGAAGGGCCTCTGATCCCTCCTTCCAATCCTGCTGCTGATATGGGGCCCAGGATTCTCAGACCTTTCACCTGCACTCTGGGATACATCCGTGTAACAGTGTGACATCAACACTGATCAGCCAAGAATCTGGCCAATTGTGCATTGCGCTTCTTCTCATTCTGCCCCCTGCTTTTAAAGTAAGGGCTTTAGTCAGTCGCGCGGCGAGCTGTGATGTACAGGAGAGCCCTTCGCTGGATCATCCTTAGGAATGGAAGCTCAAAGGAGGCCCATGCAATTGTCAGCTGTTCTTCTCTCTTCAAAGGCATTATTAGCCTCCTGTGTATATGCAGGGTTTTGTGACTGTTGTTTTTGTTTAGTTGTTTTACTCATGTCCAACTATTCGTGATCCCATTTGGGGTTTTCTTGACAAAGATACTAGAGTTTTGCCACTTCCTTCTCCAGCTCATTTTACAGATGAGGAAACTGGGGCAAACAGGGTTACGTGACTTGCCCAGGGCCACACAGCTAAGTGTTTGAGGCTGGATACGAACTCAGTTCTTCCTGACTCCAGGCCTGACACTCTATCCACCTAGCTGTCCCAATAATAAAAAGTGTGTGTGTGTGTGTGTGTGTGTAGATAGATCGATAGATAGATAGATATAGATAGATATATCATATATATCACATATATACACACACATACACATATATACACGCACATACACATACATACACATGTGTGTATACACACACATATCAACAAACATATAGTAACTCACATTTTTATGATAGGCAGCATAGCATGGTGGATACAGAACTGGTTCAAGTACTGCCTCTGACATACACTGCCAGTGTAAACCTGGGCCAGGCAACTCTCTATAACTTATCTAGCTTGCAGAGAAGATAATGACCTGCATTTAGAGAAGAAGTTCCTAACAGGAAGAAGGAGAAGGGGCCCTGTGGCCCCCTACATCAATGAAATCACTGGTCCAAGCTGTAGCCCTCTCACATTTCCAGAATACTTTAAGGTGTACAGTATAATTTCCTTATAACAATCTTGCAAGGTAGAGAGTACAGATATTATCATTCTCATTATTACCTCCATTTCACAGATGAGGAAAGTGAAGCAACTGCTCCAGGTTCGTGTGACTACTAAGAGTTGGATGTAAGACTCACACCCATGTTTCCTGACACTGGGTCCAGGGTTCTTTCCACCACAACAAGCTGCCTCTATCTTTTGTACAAAAGCGAACCATTGTTATATACAGACACACAGAACCTAGAGTTGCAAAGTAAGGACCTTGGAGTCTCTCCAGTTTAACCTATAACCATGAACCCTCTCTAAAAATCCCCCCAAAGTGGCCACCAGCCTTTAATGGAAGACCTTAAGTGATGGTGTCTTCCACTGCAACTCCCAAAGCAGCTTTAGGACCACTTGAATCATTAGAAAGACTTTCCTTATGTGGAGTCCAAATCTGCCACGTTGCAATTTCCAACAGCTTCAGTCTTGCCTTCAGGGGCTAAGCCAAACAAGCCTAATTCTTCTACCTGAGAGCCACTCAAATATCTGAAACAGTTTACAATGCCACCCCCACCTCTCAGCTCTTGGCCTTTCCAGGTTAAAAGCAAGAGGAGGAGGTAGAGGGACAAGTGTTTGTTAAGTGCCGACTTAGCTCATTCGAGCCTCACAACAACCCTAGGAAGAAAAGGTGCTTTTATTATCCTTACTTTACAGATGAAGCAACTGAGGCAGACAGAAGTTAAGTGACTTGCTCAGGGTCACACAACTGGTAAGTGTCTGAGGCCAGATTTGAACTTGGGTCTTCCTAACTGTAGGCCCAGCATTCTAACCACTGTACTACCTGGTTTCCTCAAGGTTAAACAGGTAAACATCCTCCAAGTCCCTTCAACTAATCCTTCACTCTTCATACCATCCTGGTCCCCCTCTACTGAATAGTTTTCTACATTCTCTATGACTTTCCTAAAATGGAATACCTAGAAATGAATGCAGAATTCCACATGTTGTCTGACTAGAGTAGAGTTAAACAACTATTACGTCCAAGATCCTGGACAATTATAACTCTGAATATAGCCTAAGATCCCATTGGCTTTTCTGGCTGCCATATTGCACTCCTGACCCTTAAGAACTTGTGGTCCACCCAAACAGAAGATCTTTTTCAAATGAACTGTTATTTGGTCCCACTTCCCCTAGCTTGTAATTGTGGACTGTTGTTTCTTTAACCCATTAAAAGAATTTTACTTTTACAATTCTTAAATTCTGTTTCTATTTACCCCTATTATATTGTTTATTCCTGTTAAATTTATCTTGACATAAATCCATATTAAGTCTAATAAGAATTAAGTTCTTAGTAGGTTCGACTCATCTTTCTGAACTGTTGATATCTTTTTGGATCATCCTTCCTCTGTTCAACGTGTTAGCTGTCTCTGCTACCTTCTTGCAGCGGTAAATATGACAAATCCACAATCTACGCCTTTACCCAAGTCACTAATACAAATATTTAAACAGCACAACACTGAACACAAATCCTCAGTACATTCTATTAGAGACCTCTCTTCAAGGTTTTTCCTGAACAGTGTTAAAATACAGACATAGCTATTATATATAGGTATAGACATATTATAAATATACCTACGTATAGGCATATCTAGATAGAGATATAGCTATTATAAGTATTTTATCTATATTATATCTATATATAGATATCCAAAGCCAGAAATCAAAGACAAATATATATCAATGTAATCTATAGACCATTATCTACATAGATATACATTATATCTATATAGATCATATCCATATAGATATATCTATAAATATAATAGATATATCTAGATATAGCTATATATCTAGATATATAAAAGACACATCTAGGCCCTGATTCGTTTAAATAATGAGTCCTGTGAACTTGTTGAATTGGCTTGAAACTCATACTATTTGAAGTGATGATTATGTAAAACATGGTCATTGGTTCCAGCCCAATGGAAATCTGCAGTGCAAACTGGAAATACTGAGACTGGTTTACGGTTTCCACTACTGGAATTAATCGGGGGGACCTAACTGTAAATAAAATATTTTAACAATGCTTGGCAGCTTCCGCTCATTGCAAGTTTTCATCCTTCTAACACCTGTGTGAGTCTCCTCTAAGTTTGTCAGGCTTTCCTTCCTTTTATCTTCTGTATACATCTACTAAAAACCTAAATCAGTTATCGAGCTTCCGTGCATCCACATGTGTCTTCTTAGACAACAAACACACCATTCTTCTCCTCATCTCAATTATATGTTTATGTCTTCAGATTTTCATTCTTGAGGGCTTCTAACCCCACCAAGGCTGATATTCTTGTACAGAATTGTAGTCTGTGGGATTCTACCTGTCCTCCTTCGATCTCTGTGAAATCTGCTCTCCCAAATTCTAAGATGCATGTCAGATTACGTCTATTTTCCTCTACTTCTCTACTGTCAATTCTAAGATGGGGGTGTCACTTCCTACCAAAATTTCCATTATTTCTATTTCAGCAATAAAGTCCACATAATCCCAATCCTGATCTCTCTCTTTCTCCCCTTTACACCACACACACACACACACACACACACACACACACACACACACACACACACACAGAGTCCATTTGAACTCTGATCTAGAATCCTAGAACCTGAAGGTACCTTGAAGATTTTCTGTCACAACCCACACTTGAACCAGAACCCTCTCTACAGGCCATTAATACGAAGAGAAGGAAAATCATCATCATTTAAAAACAGGTTTGACTTTAGAACTCTGATCAAATGTATCACCTGCTCTTGACTCCACAGAAGTGGTTGTGAAACAAAATCTCCATACCTCTTGGAAGAGGGGTGGTCATCTACAGGTGTGTAAAGAGTGGTACCTTGTCAGACATGGCCATATAATGGTTATTTTTTTAATTATATATGATTGTAAGGATTTTTTTTTCTTAATTAGATACCTTTGCTATTCGGTGAAAGGGAAGGTGGAGATAGATTACCAAGAAATGACAGCATTGGGGGAGGAAAAAAATCAAACTTCTTTTAAAAAAAAGCTTTTTAAAAATGAATGTTAAAAAAATTGTTTTTACATGTAACTGGGGAAAAGCAAAATGTTATTTAATTTTTTTTTTCAAGTTAAAACAAAAACCTCCTAAGTCAATAAAAGAAGATAGCTTGGTCCATCACTGGCTCTAGGTAGGGTAGATGGCTTTTATGACCCCTAAATCATAAGAAGCCCAACACTTACTGTCAGGAACGGGTGCCTTGAGTTCTGCAAGACTCGGTTCTCTGTAAGCGTATGTGCCACCTCATCCTGCAAGACAAGACCCAAAGATGGGTATCACTCTGTGTCTCTAAACCTCCTCCCCTCCCCCAGAGACCAAGGGACTGAGGCCAATGGCCCTGGGACTGGCCACTTCCAAGCCCAGTCTGGGCTCACCTTGGCCACAATCACTTCCTTCTTGAGGATCTTCATGGCATAGTATCTCCCGGTCGCCTTCTCCTTCACCAGGATCACCTTCCCAAATGTGCCTTTGCCCAGCAGCTTCAGGTATTCGAATTCATTCATTGTCTGGAAAGGCATTTCAGACGGGCACAGAGTCAGCACTGGCTAAGCAGGAAGGCATACACTCAGGGGGCTTCTGTTTTAAGATGTAACAGAGCCTCACACCACAACTAAAAATATTTCTAGAGAGAAAGCCAGGTGGCAAAGCCACAGTGCCTCCCTTGGAAAGTACTCTTGGTGTATCAAGGACAAGACAAGGGCCTCTGCTGGCCTTGATATGCCCTTCGCTGCACCAGGCAGATCTCTCTCCAAAGACCAGAGCTGCTCCGGTAGCCCAGAGCTTTTCCACGGGAGCCCAAGAGTTAGGGGACGCCAGACAGCTTTCCTCAAAATGCTTTAACCAAATAATAAACAACTTAAAATTCAAAATTTTTAAATGAGGCTGGAGAAGAAAACAAGAGGGTGGATGAAGACAGAGTCCTCAAAATCACAGTGCTCACACACACCACCAAGAACATGACCCGGTATCTATACAGCCATTGTTGACTTTTCAAAGTCTTCCCCCCTCAAGCCCCTCGGGAGCCACAAGAGCACTGTGGAACAGGGCAAGGCCTAGGGGGAAACGGGAGCTCATTCATCCCAGATGGCCCATCCTCACCACTTTGTGTTTGGGCTTTGTCGTAGACACCTCCATCTCCTCGGCCCCGGAATTGTCACTCGGTGAACCTGACCGGAAGTCCATCATTTCTTCCTCTTGCTTTTTCAGGCTGTCAGCCACCATCTGTATGGCTTTGGTCCATTCTTCCCTGAAAGGGGTCATGGAGGGTGGGGGTCAGGCCAGGCCTTCCTCACCTGCTGCCCCAACAGGGCAATACCTCTCCCAGCCCCAGATACTGCCCAAGTAAGAAAGAATTCCGCTGATGATTAATTATGTGTTCTCTCTGCTTGACCCCTCTGGATTTCGGCGATATTCATTCATTCAGTCAATAACAATAAATCACAGCTAACAGTTATGTAGTGCTTAAAAGTCCTCAAAACACTTTACATATATTATTTCATTTGATCTTCACAGCAAATATGTAATTAGTGCTGGCTGAGTGCTGGGCTATTTGTTGGGTACTGCTGATAAAGAGGCCACAATCACAGAAAGACAGACTCTCAGAGTTACACCAGATCTTAAAGGCCAGCCCAATCTATACCTGAGCCTGAATCTCCTTTATGACTTCCTGCAATGGGAAACTCTCTACCCTGAGATAGCTCGCTGCACTTTCAGACAGTTCTAAATATCAGAGACTTTTATTTCTATTGACCTGATGTAAAGAGGATACAGTCAGGGCAGCTAAGTGGCACGGTGGATTCAGGAGGACCTGAGTTCGAATCCGGCCTCAGACACAAAACACTTACTAGCAGTGTGACCCTGGGCAAGTCACTTAACCCCACTGCCTAGGGAAACAAAATTAAAAAAAAAAGAGGATATAGTCCCTGCTTCTGAAAGGCTCACTTTTTATCAGAGGAAAGACACATACATACAGATAAAACGTAATACAAATCAGAGCATGGGTAAGAGAAATACAGGGTGTTCTGGAATCTAATTAGAAAGTGATTGCTCTCAGACTGGGGTGGGGGTAAACATGATTAGCTCTGGGTCTCAAATTTTCCTCAAGATGGATTTGTTCTATCGGGGCTCCAGAAGGTAGGGCTGGGGTCAGCAGTAGGGGAAGAAGAACGGGAAGTGAGCTTCCTACTACTACAGGTGTTTAAGCAAAGACTAGATGACCGCCTGCCAGGGATGGTGCAGAGGGGATTTCTATGCTGGCAGAACAATGTCCCTAGGCAGAAAGAGCCCTGTACTGAGACTCAGGGCACCTGGACTCTAGTTTGAATTCAACTACTACTGTGCTGTGTAACCTCAAGTGAAGTCCGTTCTTTTCTCTGGGACTCAATTTCCTCATCTGTAAATTGGGGCAGCCCTTTGGGGGCTTATGGTGAAAAGGAGAAGAATTACAACAGTGGACCCCCTAAGATAGACCAGTCCTGAAAAGCATCCACGTAATGAGGCACATCAGCCCCTGTGGAGGCTCAAATCAGGATCAGAACTGAGAAGGCTCTTGTTAATGACCCCAACTCCATTTTAAAGGAGAAAAAACTGAGCCCAGACATGACTTGCCCAAGGTAACACAGGTAATGCCCTGGTATTAGAACCCAGGCACTCTGACTCAAAATCTGGAACTTTTTATAATATACCTCTCTCCTTTCTTCCCCCTTCTCCCCCTTCCCATCTGTCTCTGGGAGGGGTTTCTCTATTAAACATGAATGAAACATACCGCTCCTCGGGGGTCTCCACGTGAAACGTTCTCTCAATTACCGTGGTCCACTGCAGGCAGCGGATGATGAATGTATTGGGTTTGGGTCGCTCTGTCTTCATCAGCTGGCATTCTACCACAGTCAAGAAAAAGAAGTCACGGTATGTAAGCAGGTTTAAATAATCATTTGTCTTTATTCCAATCCCTCGAGTGGCTTTGATTCATCAGCCAGGGAATGTTCCTTGTATGCTCCTCGGGGAGGCACAGAAACCGTCTGCGTGCAGCTCAGGGGAGGGAGGGGCTAAGAAGCCAGGGGACCTCGGCAAACTCCCTGAGTAGAGACCCTTGCCCCCTATGTGGCTAGGAGGATCCAGGGGCAGGGGCGGAGCGGGCTTTTCAGGTCACACAGCAGTCAAAGAAAGGGACACAAACAGATCGAGGAGAAAAAGCACTAGATCTCTTGTTGGACCTTAAGTTTTAATTCTGGCTCTGCCCCCTAACTAGCTGGGTGATCTTGGGAAAGTCCTTCCCTTCTCTGAGACCCAGCTGCCTTTAGAATCAAACTAAAGAATTGGATTAGGTGACCTCCCACATTCCTTCCAGCACTAAATCCTCTAGTAAGACACACAACCCACACTGTGTCCTGATAGCGACACCATCTCTCAGTCAGAAATCTTCTGGGAAGGGAGGTTCACACACAGGGTGAGCCACTCGGGAGATTTTACACCAAAAGAATGTTGTAAAACCAGAGATGGATGGACCTGTTAGCAAGGCAGAGTGGGAAAAAACAACGGAATTTGGAATCGGAAGACCTGGGTTCTGATAACCTGCTTCAATCCTTACTATCTTGTGACCCTGAGCGAGTCTCTTAATCTACCTATGTGAGCCTCAGTTTCCTTATCTGTTAACGTGTCTCGTGCTACACTCCCTTTGCCATAAGGTCAGAGATTATATTCATATTGACACACTGGTCCTTCTGGGCATGAATACCCAAATGCTGCTCCACACCCTCATCTCCTCAACCCAAGACAAACAGGACACTTACACTTCCTAATAACTTGCCTACATGTATGACCCTGTTGGCATGTACAGGACCTTTGAACATGTAATCGTACACATTTACAGCTGGGGACAAACAGGATAGCCGAGGGGCAGCAGGAAGGAAATGTCGACAGAAGAAGTACTGGATTTAGAGACCCAGAGGTCTGGGTTCAAATTCTGGATCTGCCAATTAATTGGTGACTCTGGGCAGGTAATTCCTCTCTCTTCCACCCTAAATGTACCCTGGTCTCCTCACCTCGATGCCTTTGCTATTTCTCATGCCTCACCTGTCTCTTTTCTAGCTGCCAAATCGCTACCCATCTTTCAAATGCCTCCTCTCTCCAGGAGGCCCTTGTCCAATCCTTGAATCAATGGTGCTCTCCCTCCTCCCATTCCCTCACGCTGCACTTTGTATGGACCTCTATAATGCACATATCACCCTATTAAACTGTCAGCTCCGTGACGGTAGGGCCCATATCCGACTGAAAATTCAGATGTCCTTTAGCTCTCACCCCAGGCACCTGATGGATGATGGAAGCTTCATCTTGGAAGTGATCTAGTCCAACCTATACCTGAACGAGGATCCATGAGATGCTCATTGAACTGAATTAATCAGGGTCTTACATTATCTATACTTACTGAAAGGGCAGGTCTGCTTTTACTTTAATTCAGTCCAAACCCTTATTACTGAAATCACCTATTGGATGCAGCATGCCACATGAGGGAAGAGCCTGGTAAATTCTAAAACCCCCCAGAAACGTAAGCTGTGGTTGTTCCTCTGAACATCCAGTCCCTCCAAACACTGGAGGGATCAAATGTCATTGGGGTGGGGGGGACGACAAGGAGAGGGTCTCTCTGATAACCACACACAAAGGCGCCTGGGAGGAATCTGAGAACTAAAGCATTCCTCACCTGCCCTTAAGTCCTATACAGACTCACCCCACCACATGATGTCCAGGAAAGGGGGGGCAGGGAGAGAAGCTTTTTGAATAAATTAAAATTCCAAGATTTTTTTTAACACACCCTCCCCTCACAGGATCAGAACCTGGGAGGGAAACTCTTGAGGGCTCAGGACGGGGGCCCTGCCTGGGGAATCCAGGCTGTCTGCAGAGAATGTCTGGAATTCCAGCTCAAGCACTAGCAACC
Organism: Phascolarctos cinereus; assembly: GCF_003287225.1. NCBI lineage: Eukaryota > Metazoa > Chordata > Mammalia > Diprotodontia > Phascolarctidae > Phascolarctos > Phascolarctos cinereus. The sequence goes on along the minus strand of NW_027555625.1, from coordinate 352,358,542 downwards.
AGGCAGGTTAGGGGCTTTTCAGGGCATGGGAACTGACCTTCCAGAGGGGCCCCGAGGGTCAGGGACACACACCAGATATTGAACAATCCCAGCAGCGAAATCTCCGCTCCCTGGTTGCCCTTCAGAGCCTGCCTGGCTCCCCAGCCCAACCAGCTGCCTTAGGGATCACAGATGAGCCAGTAAATGAACTGAGAACTCACTGCACAGGGTAGAACCAATCTGGGCAGCAGACAAGAGTCACGGGCTCACTACAATGCCCACCCCCATCCCTACCCCACCAGGATCGGGGAGGAGGGGCGGGGATGGATAGAACGAAAGAAGGAACATCACGAGAGCTGACTCAATTTCTGTAGTTACCAAGCACGCTCTCTTCAAACTGTGCATTGTTAAAAATCTCTCTGGCTGCCTGTCCAAAATCCAAGCAGACTGTCCTTCTATCATCAAATCCTACCCATCGGTTTAGACCACACTGTGGTGGCCCCTTCTTCCAGGACACCATCTTTGACCACTACCTCAAACACCCTGCTTGCATTTCCTAAAAACTCTGTTGTTTGTGACTTCCTCAAATCCCCTAGCAAGCTTGGGCAGGGGGCTTCAGTCTCCAACTTTTCTATATTCCCTCCCTATTCCCAACAGAATCGAGCACAGAACTGGGCACTGAGAAGAAGAGCTGAATGACTTACCCAATTAAGCATTTACTTTGTGCCTACTATGAGCCTGGCACCCCAGCAGCTGAGACAAAAAAATGAAACATAATTAAGCCAGCTCTTGGGAGCTCAGGATGTGGTTGGGGCAGTTATATCTGAGAAGAAAACAAAAAAGATAACACTATGGGGCAATCTATGATTAGGTAGGAACTCAAGGCATGAGTATCACAGTAAGAGCTGTGGGAGCTCCTGGGGAGAAGCGGACCCTGTGCCCTGCTAAGTCAGAGAAGGCTTCGTAGAGGAGGCACGATTTAAGCAGGGCCTTGGAAGAAGGGGAAGATCTAGGCTAAGAGCAAGGACCCCCAAGTTGCTCCTGGGCATTTACTAGCTCATTTCCCCCTGTACTCAGAATGGGAGTGGAATGAGAAGAACCCCAATGCCAGGAGTCTCCAGGTCATGCAGAGAAGAGGTCACAGAGGAAAGTTCTCAGCTCTGTATCCTGGGGCTCTGACCATCAGCTCAGAGCCAAATGAAATGAGCTCTTCTCATTGCACCAAGAGGCAGGATTGCAGAAATGCAGGATTCAGAGGAGGAAGGGACCTTAAAAATCTTGAGCCTAACCCCTCTTGCCTGAACTACCCTCAACAGCCTTCTAATGGGTCTCCTTCCCTCAGGCCTTTCCCCCCTTTCTCCTATCCATCTTCTGTACACCTGAGAAACTAATATTCTCCAAACACAGGTCGGCCACATCACTTGCCTTCTCAAAAATCTTTCTATTATCTCCTGGATAAAATCCATTTGCAACTGGCATTTCAAAGCCCTCCACCACAGAATTTCCATCAACCTTTCCAGCCTTACGTCCTATTACTCCTTTTCCTACATTTGACATATCAGCTCCACTGGCTTGCTAGAAGTTTACAGTACGGGATGCTCTTGTCTCCCTCTCTGTGCACAGGTGATCAGGTGATCCTTCAGGAGCTGGGGGTCATACTTGGGTCTTCTGAGTGAGTCTGGTGTTCCCCATCTTTTATGTCCTAGCTACCTCTAGAAAAGGCACCTGACCCATGTTCCCTGAATCCTTATAATATCCCTGTGAGGTAGGCAACCTAAGTATTCTTTATTTCCATTTCACAGGTAAGAAAGAGGAGGTGCAGAACTGTGAACTGATTAGCCCAAGGTCACACAGCTAATTAGCAGCAGAGCTAAAACCTGGCTTTCTGCTATACTATCACAGTAACTAATTCTCATGCATCCATCAGGTTCATAAAAACAGACAGAGAAAAACAGAGAAAGAGAGAGAGAGAGAGAGAGAGAGAGAGAGACAGAGACAGAGACAGAGACAGAGAGACAGAGAGAGAGAGAGAGACAGAGAGAGAGAGACAGAGAGAGAGACAGAGAGAGAGAACAGAGAGAGAGAGAGGAGAGAGAGAGGGAGAGAGAGAGAGACAGAGAGACAGAGGGAGGGAGAGACAGAGAGAGGGAGAGAGAGAGACAGAGAAAGAGAGAGGGAGAGAGAGGAGAGAGAGAGAGAGAGAGAGAGAGAGAGAGAGAGAGAGAGAGAGAGAGAGAGAGAGGAGAGAGAGAAATCTAATCACCCCTTTCCCCAAATCAGCATTTCCCACCAATACCTCTCCAACTGCTAACCTCAACTACAGGCACAGCAAGATGAATAATAGAGATTTATCATTTAATAACCACTAGCATTCAACCATGTCAAAGGGAAGGTTTTTGTTTGGTGAACAATATGCCCCCTAATTGCCCTGCTCAGTCATTAACCAACAAGACTTCATAGAACAGAGCCTTCTCTCTGCCTTAGAACATGTTCCAAGCTGGAAAGTACAAACGATACTCACCTGGCACGTGGGGTGGGAGAGTGGGGCAGGTGGAGTCCCAGGCTGGGAGCCAGAAGAACTGGGCTCCAGGCTTGGTTCTGCCACCTAAATCCCTTAGATGACTCTGGGTACGCCCCCTAACCCCTAGGAGCCCCAGTGACGCCCATCTATAAAACGAGGATAACAATATGTCACTAACAGAACGTCAGGTCAGGAAGGAGCCTTGGAGACCTTCTAGACCAGGGGTGGGAACCTACAGCCTTGAGGCCACATGTAACCCTCTAGGTCCTCATGTGGTCTCGAGGAAGCAGGTTCCCTACCCCTGGTCTAAACCAATTCCTTTATTTTACAGAGGAGGAAACTGAGGCCCAGAAGAAAAGGAAGAGATGGAATATGGACTCTACCTTCATGGGACAGAAGCGAGAATGGTGTACAGACAGTTTAATCCAAAGACATAAATGATGTAGTTCTACTCACTAGCAGGCCACGTGATCTTGAGCTAAGTCATTCGACCTCTGATTTTACATCCATAAAAATGAGAGTCATTACAAATAACTACCTTACAGAGGTTTTCTGTTAGAATCAAATGAGGAGAAGATAATGTGAATTACATTCTAAACTTTAAATCCCAAAGTAACAGCTACTATTATACAGAGAAAATTTCACAGAGATATAGAGGGGATCTTTAAAACCTGTTTCTGGAAAGAATGTTTACTCTAAAGGTACCCTATTAGTCTTTCTCTCTCTCTCTGATTTTGTCTCTCTGTTTCTGTCTCCCTCTGTCTCGTCTCCCCTCCCCTCCCCATTAGACTATTAGTTCCTTGAGGCCAGGGACTCTTTTTAACCTTTGTATCTTGGTTGAAGCCAACAACAAGATGTCATAGTGGATAGAGTGCTGGGCCTGGAGTCAAGAGGACTCATCTTCCTGAGTTCAAATCTAGCCTCAGACACTTACCAGCTGTGTGACACTGAGCAACTCACTTAACCTTGTTTGTCTCCGTTTCCTCATCTCTAAAATGGGTTGGAGAAGAAACGGCTAACTACTCTAGTATCTTCGCCAAGAACCCCCAAGATGGGATCACAAAGAGTCAGACGTGACTGAACAACAACAAAATGTTTGTTGACTGACTGATAGGCTAGGGGCAGTGCACACGTAATTTACATTAGCAATGTAAGCCCAGAGGGAGGCTTGTCCTGTGCACCCAACTTTTAAGAAAAAGAGGAACTAGGCTAAAACTGCAGTATGAGGGAACTGAGACTGACTTTATGCTAGAGATTCCCACAGTGTATTATTAACACATGAGGCTGTGGAGTCTTTCTCCCTTCTCCAAACATTTCTAAGGAGAAGGCTCTCTCACTGGGGATGTCTGAGGCAAAGATTGGATGTAATGTCTCATGAATGTCTCCTTCTCCTTCTCTCTCCCTTCCTCATTCAGGGTCAGAAGGCTTGTGACCCTGAGTCTTTAATTCCCTGTCTTCTCCCTCCCCTCCCTCCCTCGCACTCTCCTCCTGCTCCTTCCTGTGTCTGATTCTTCTCCTGCCACCTCCTGCTCCGTTATCTCTTATCTGGTGGCATCTCCCCCGTCCTTTTGAGGCTCAGCTCAGGTATCATGTCCTCCAGGGAGGCTTCCGTGCATCTCACTTCCCATGAGATCACTCTTCCTTCCCTAATTCCTCACAGCACTGGGCCTGGATTTCTGTCCCTATCACAATACTTCTACTTCTCACCACGTCTACTTCTGCACATGGTGCATTCTCCCCATTTGACTTGTTTTTCATCCTTGTACCCCAAGCCTTCTGTCTAGGACGTAAGAAGCATCCAACAAAGGCCTGTTGAATTCAAAGACCGTTCTCTCCCCCTTGGGCAAAGGGAGAATTTCTGTCACCAACAACTGAGAGGTTGCTCTCTGAGTTTCAGTTTCCTCATCGGTTAAAAGCTATCATTCTCAAGACTGAGAAACCGTCACTTGGGCAAAAAAGTAGCCTCTTAATCTTTCTCAGGGATTGGAAGTCTGATATTCATGTCTTAGTTTGGACTCAAAGTGGGACAAAGAAAAATGGCGGGTGGAGAAGGGGGAGGCAGAAGGGTGAAAGAAGGATTACCAAATAAGTGATACTTGGAGGTGGCAGAACACAGAAAACAGAAACACAGACAGTCTAACTAACTTTGGGCTTCCCAACACCTCTTGAGATACGAATTAGAAGACCTATGTTCTCTTTGCTCTCCAGATCGCCACACTCCTTCCTACCTCTATGTGTGTTCCTCTAGCCTAGACTGCCCTACCCTTCGGTCCTCTTTTCTGATCTGAATGCTACCTAGTCTTCAAAATCCAGCTCAAGGCCCTGTCTCGTCCAGGAGCTCTGAGCATCTTATCCCAACCTAATTTCTCCTTTCTCTGACATCTAGTAGTCTCTAAAAGCTTGAGCCACACAATTCAATGCTTCCTTGGAAACTATTTTTTATCACTCACTGCTGTCCTGAGTGAGTCTCATCTGCCCAACCAGACTAGAAGCTGCCTGTGGGAAGGACCTAAGCCTGCCTTTCCTCAGTTTCTCCCAGACAGTGAGATCTCCCAAACAGGGGCCTGGGTCTGCTCTTCTAGTGCTTCTTCCCATATTTCACCTAGTTCAAATCCGCTTTATACAGTTGGGGAAACTGAGGCCCAAAGAGGGGAATGGATTTATCTTTGATCACAATGAAGCAGACTGAAGTCCAGCTTTCCTGATTCCAAGTTGGGGACTCTTCTTACTATGCTGCGATATATTTGTATGCAGCTGACGGCAAGACTCTGGAGAAGAAGTTTGCTGGTACCCAATCCAGCGAACTGATAGAGAGCAAACTCTCTCTCCTTCCCGCCCTCAGCCAGCTCAGCTGAGCTTGCTGCCAGGGCCCCCATCCAAGTCCTCCCCTCCCCCACACCATACATATGCTTCTGGCCAGGGCTGGTGCTGGGGGCGTTTGAGCTAGAAAAACTGCCAAACCACAGAACATGCTAAGGAGGGCACTCTGGGAGTCTTCCTTTTGCCTCTCCTAGAACAACCCTGAGGGGCAGAGGAAAGCCTGAAAAACCAGGTTCTAAAATCCTGCCAAATTCAGCTAGAAAGCCTAGCCTGCCAACAGAAACCTGTGGCAGGAACAGAGTGAACCTCCACCTTCCTGAAGGGCCCACGCCTCCCCCCACGTGAACACGTATTTCTGTCTGATGAACACCCAGACTTCCCCAAGGACTCCACAGGCTACTCACTGTGTCAAGTCCTGAATAGCAGAAGGGAGAAGGGGGCACCGATAAAAATATACAGGCAATTAAAAAAAATGTTTTAATAGCCCCACCCCCAGATTATCCAAAAACTGTTTACACAAGACTTTGGAATATAATCTGTGAGAAAGGCATGACAATTCAGACAACCTAACCCCTCAGAGCCTGCCAATTAACCTGGCTTTGCTGATAGTACCTCTAAATGTGTCAAGGTGGCAGAGACAGAGGTGAGAGGATTGCCCCCAAAGACAGGCAGGAAAAAACTTTAAGATAGTCAACAGAGTGACAATCCAGCATTAAGACGTGCTTCCAAGGAAAGTAACCAAGCTTCCATGGGAAAAACATGGAAATGGGCTCTCCAAAGGTCACTCTAGGAGGACACTGTTGGCTATCTTTAGAAGACCCAAAGGTACTGAGGCTTGCCATAGTCACTCCTAAGTGACACCCCACCTATACCCTGCCTTCTCAAGACCACTATATTTTCCACTTATGACTTGGTTCCACACTTAGGTTAGGGTACACTGAGACCACAAGTCACAAATTCAGAGATAGAGAGTTCATCTATTCATAGAATCCTTAACTTAGAGATGGAAGAAACCTTAGAGACCACCTAATCCAACTCCCTTATTCTGTAGAGGCTGAGAGACAAAGTGGTTAAGTGATTTACCTGAGGTCACATAGGTCAGGAAGCCCCAATGGCAGAAAATGTACTCCAGAGAAATAGTTGAGCACAAAAGGGTCAGTTTGTCAGGATCGAGGGAACCACTTACGTGCAACTGAGAAGTTGTTGAGGGGTGACTCCCGCTGGTCCACGTCCTGTGGCCGCTCCTTGTAGCCAATGAAGCTCCCATCACTCTTCAGCAAGAAGTAGCGTGGCCGCCATGTTTTGATGTATTCTCCTAAAAGAACAGACAGAGACAGGAGGTGAAGACCTGGTGTCTTCAGTGTTATTTTTTTTCTGCCTGAGTCTTGGACCCTAAGGGGCTAAACAGGTGGCATTGTATCAATAATTTAAAGTACCAATACACAGCACTTAGTCAAGACTCAGAATGGGAATAGGCTAATTGTATTCATGTCAGCTTTACGGCATATCTTATGTTAACCGTAGCTCTTTTGAGCAGATCAACTGTGGATTCTGATGCAAGCATTTGTAACAGGATGGGTCCCTTTGGGTGGGAACCAGGAAAGCTGTTCTGGCCAATGTATATCCTGGCCAAGTGTGTGTTTGTAAACCAGCAAGATGATTTTTTTGTTTTGTACCTGGCCTTTTAAGATACCCAGAATTTGGTGACTGCCTCAAACCAAGCATCCCCATGGTGGGGCTAATGACCTTCAGGGTACTTCAGTGAGAGTGTAGGCATATCCCATTTCAACATATGTAAAACTAGGATGTTAGGATTCAGCGGGGGACCTTAAAAACCAGTTAGTCTTCTAATTGCCTCATTTTAGAGTTGGGTAAGCTGAGGCCCTGAGGACAAAAAGGACTCCACTCCATGGGATTCAAACTTGGCTCTGGCAATTACAAATCAATTGCTCTTTCCATTATATCACAACGAAAAGACAAGTTGTAAGATGATCCACTCTTTTGTTAAAAAAATATATTTATTGATATCATTTTAAGTAGTATTTTATTTTTTCTAATTTTATGTAAAGATAATTTTCAAAATTCATTTTTATAAGCATATCATCTATTTTTATATCATCTAGATTTCCCTCATATCCCTTCTTTTTCCCTCTCTCCCAAAGAGCCATCCCTTGTAGGCTTATAGAAAAGAAGGGAAAAAAATCAGCACACCCAATAAAAACATAGACTTAATATGATACCCTATGCAATGTTTCACACGTGTGGACCCCAAGCTCTGCAGAGGTGTAGATGAGGATGTACCTTCTCCTTTTCCTTCTGAGACCAAATTTGTTCTTGATAATTTTATTACATTCACTTTTGATGATGATTAGACGGAGCGGTTAGCCTGCTACCTAGCTCACTGTTGGCACTTAATCAATGCACACTGACTGAACGGTTTGGAGTTATTGTCTCCATTTACACAGCTGTAACCATTATGTATGTATACTGCTTTCCTGGCTCCGCTTCATTTTGGAACAGTTTGTGTAAGTCTCTCCATGGTTCTCTGCAGTCATCCTTTTTTGTCATTTCTTATAGTGCAATAATATCCCATTATATTCATGTACCATGATTTGTTGAGCTACGGGCATCTGTTCTTGTTTTCAGGTGTTTAGGACCACAAAAAGTGTTGCTATAAACATTTTGGTATATATGGATCCTTTTTTTTCCTCTTTTTTGGTCAAAGACCTCACTAGGTTATAGTGGAATCTTTAGGTCAGAGGGTTATGGACATTTTAGTCACCTTATCTGCATACCTCCAAACTGAACAATTCACAGCTCCACCAACAATACAAGAGTTTGCCTATCTTTCCACAACTAGGTATAGGCTGACTATTCCAGTCTTTTGTCATGCTGGGAGTGAGGCAAAGCCTCAGGGCAGTTTTGGTTTACATTTCTCTTATTATTAGTCATCTAGAGCATTCTTTCTTAGGTCAACTCACTTCCTAGAAGTTTTTTTTTTCATTTTGTTCAGTTATTTCTATTTTTCTATGCTATAATATTTCTACGTTTCTATGCTATAACACTTCTATATTTCCACTGTTCGCTTATTTCTGTATTTCTATGCTATAATAAAAATCCATGACCCCATCTGGGCTTTTCTTGGTAAAGACACTGGAATGGTTTGCCATTTTCTTCTCTAGCTCATTTTACAGGTGAGGAAACTGAGGAAAACACATTAAGTGACTTGCCGAGGGTCACACAGCCAGTAAGTGTCTGAGGCTAGATTTCAACTCATAAACATGAGTCTTCCTAATTCCAAGCCCACTGCTCTATCCACTTATGCCACCTAGCACTTTACTCAGTCATGATAGGGTTCACTTGGTACATTTAAGTGTTTGTAAAGAAGCCTTAAGCCAATACAGCTTCTCTAAGACTTACTGAAAATGACAGCTCATTTCCAATATGACAATGAAAGCTGATGGGAATCAGGATTCTGTTTACAAAAATGGGATTAACATGTAATACATAAAGCAGTTACACCTGTCGGTTTTGTTTCTTCAAAAGGGTCTATCCTTAAGGGAATGTATATAGCCACAACAGATACCCTATTATCAAACAGAAAGCCCTTGTCTGCCATCTAAACCACTTTACAATCTGACTTCTTCAGTCATTTTAGTTGTGTCTTCTTGGCAAGGATACCAGAGAGGGTTGCCATTTCCTTTTCCAGCTCATTTTGCAAATGAGGAAACTGAGACAAACAGGGTTAAGTGATTTGGCCAGGGTCACACAGCTAGTAAGTGTCTGAGGTCACATTTGAACTCAGGTTTTCCTGACTCCTGGCCAGGCATCCTATCCACTGTACCATGTAGCTGCCCTTCTTCCTACCTTTTCAGTCTCCCTGTACATCGTTTCCTTCCATACACTCTATAGTTCCACTTTGCTCGTCAATTTATTCTTTTTCCCACACATTGCTCCATCTCTCCTCTTTGGGCCTTTGTATTGCTTGTCTCCCAGGCCCAAGAACCCTCTCCCTAGAATCTTTGTCTTCCTTTAATACTGAGTTCAAAAGCCACTTTCTGTGGGAGCACTGCCCTCAAGGCTTCCCCTCTGCATTCACCTTCCTTCTACTTCATATGCATCTTATATACACCTATTTATGCGGAACAGTGGATAGAGCCCAGGTCCTGGAGTCAGGAAGACCTGCATTCAAATCCCTCCTCAAATACACCCTAGCTGTGCAACCCTGGACAAGTCATGTAACCTCTATCTGCCTTAGTTAGTTTCCTTATTTCCTCACGTGTGAAATAGGGATCATAATAGCACCTACTCTTCAGGCTTGTTATGAGGATCAAATGAAACAAAAGGCTTAATTATTAATATTAATTAAATATTAATGCTAGCTATGATGATGCCTTCTCCCTTATTAGAACTTAAACTCCTTAGGGGCAGTTAGGTGGCACAGTGGATAGAGCTCTGGCCCTGGAATCAGGAGGGACCCCAGTTCAAATACAGCCTTAGACACTTACTAGCTGTGTGACTCTGGGCAAGTCACTTAACCTCGACTGCCTCAGCAAAAAGAAAAACAACAACCAAAAACCTTAAACTCCTTGAGAGTAGAAAATATTTTCATTTACTTTGAGTGCCTGGCACACAGTAACCACTTAACAAATGACTGTAGACTGATCAAGGAAGCATGAGACAGTCAGTAGTCTCACAGGATCAGAGATCTTCTAGTTCTTATTTGGAAGACATGGAAGCAGACTCAGGGAGGGGAAGGGTTGGACTTGTTCGTGATGACAAAGAAAGGTCATAATGGCAGATTCAGGGCTGGATCCCAGCTCCTCCGACTGCCAGCCAAAGCTCTTTCCACCCCACTCCATTTCACTACATAGAGCTGGAGGGGGAGAGGGGTTTGGAAGAGGACAAACAAGTGAAGGAGAACCCAAGAGACTGGGGGAGAGCTGCTGAGAAGGTTTCAGGGCCCTTTCTACCCACTGCACTAAAGCCTGGCAGCAGTTAGTAATTGAGTGAGGAGTCAAACCCGGTTGTCTGTGTCCAAATCCATTTCCCTTTCCAAAAAACATCATGGTGCATTCAATTCAACAAATATTTATTTAAACATCTAGGAATGACGCTAGGTCCTAAGAATATAATCCCTGCCCTCAAGGAGTCTGAATTCAACTGGGTAGACATGTACACAAGTAAGTAAATACAAAATAATGCCAAGTTATACAAAGCCATCTTGAGAAGAGAATGCTAATAACTGGAAGGATAGGGGACAAATAGTACAGTCAGGAAAAGCCTCTTGTAGGAGGTGGTCCCTGAGCTGTGCTTTGAAAGAAGTTAGAGATTGTCCTGGGGAAGGTAAGGTGGGAGAATATTCCCTCCTCACTCCTCCTCCCCACCAAAAAAAAAATCACCAGCTTCCTGCTTTCCACATAACAGGGACTTAATAAATGGTCATGGAACACATATATACAACTAAAAAATTACCAGTGTATGGAATTTGGGGGAAAGCTGAGGCATAAAAATGTATAGGCAAGTAGGGCAGGGACAGGATGGGTTAAAGCTTACTGGTAGGTGTAGCCTTGCCCAGGGATGTGAGTCAGTATATAGAGTGGGATGTGGGGGGAGACCAAAGGGGCTGGAAGTACTATCAAATATATGTTGATAGGCTCTGTTTTTTTGTTATTGTTTTAGTTGTTTTCAGACATGGCAGGCTCTTCATGACCCCTTTGGGGTTTTCTTGGCAGGGATACTGGAGTGCTTTGCCATTTACTTCTCCAACTCGTTTTATGGATGAGGAAAATGGGACAAACAGGGTTCAGTGTCTTGCCCAGGGTCACACAGTTAGTAAGTATCTGAGGCAGGATTTGAATTCAGGTCTTCTTGACTCCAGGCCTAACACTCTGTCCACTGTGCCAGATATGGTGCTTTAGCATTGGCATCTTTTTCTTCAACTGAGTACTTATTGATGTCCTATTATAGGACAGAAGAGAAAAAAACCAACTAGAGTCTGATGGAAACCATCAGGAGATGTCTCAGGAGAAAAGATGACACACGGTTAAAGGAAGGATAGGTAGGAGCCTAGGGAATAAAATTCTGCAGGGGAAGCCCAATATGGAAGGGACTATGACTGGATTTGAAGTCAAAGGGTGTGAATGCCACTTGTGAAACTTTGGGCAAATTAAATACTCTCTGTGTCTCAGTTTCTGCATCTATAAAATGGGAGAGGAGGAAAATGGACTAGATGACCTCGGAAGTACCTTCCAGTTCCAAATCTATGATTCTATGATCTCAAGAATGGAATCCTGAATCTGAGACATCTCCAAAGGCCTCATGATGGAAAATGCTATCCACATCCAGAGAAAGAACTATGGAGTTTGAATGCAGATCAAAGCATACTATTTACTCTTTTCTCTTCTTCTGTTTTGTTTTGTTTCTTCTTTCTTACGGTTCCTCTTATTGATTCTAATTCTTCTTTACAACATGACTAATGTGAAAATATGTTTAATAGGAATGTATATGTATAGCCTACATCAGATTGCATGCCACCTTAGGAAGGGAGGTGGGGAAGGAGGGGGAGAAAAATTTAAAAATCAAAAGCTTCCATAAGAAGCGTTTGTTGGAAACTAAGTATAAATAAAATTTTTAAAAAAAGAATGCAATCCTGAGGAAGAAAAGGGGATCTAGCTAAAGAGAATAATGCAAATAACAAAAAGGGGAAATCCTCAAATAACTCAGAACTGAAAAGCTATGGATAGGCAGTGGAAGCAAGAGCAAACAATGAAATCTGAATATAAAAAGAAAGGGCTAAAATTCAGAATAGCAGAGGATGATGACGGAGAACTGAAAGAGCTTAAATCTATGTTGGGGTGGAAAAGAATGCCTTCGGATTGGCCAGAGGTCAAGATGGATGGGAGACTGATAATCTATCGAACCAACATGGAAAAGACCCAACTTCTATTTTCCTTCTGTTTTCTCCGTCAAGGAGAACAACCTTTGTACTGGAAAGGACAGGACAAAAATCATCTGTAGGAAGCTGAAATCCAAGATAAGTGAGATGACAGTAAGTCATTAGCTTTCTACCCTCCCTAGATGGGTTCAAATTCTCAGACATAGTCAAGTGGCAAAAGAACTGTTGAATGTGATTTGTTCTGAAAGACTGTGGAGAATGAGAGAGTGAGCAAGGTGACCCAAGAATGGAGATGGGCAAATGCTCTGATTTTCAAAAGAGGGAAAAGGTTCTAAAATGGCTGTTATTTTTTAAAGGGGACAGGGGAGCACCAATACAACTTTTCTTTTAAAATAGGGGAGAGGGCAGAATATTCAAGCGTCAGGATAGCAAGTTTGACTTCAGTTACTAGCAAAATTCTAGAACCTATTATTAAAAGAGGTGATTTGTGAACATTTAGAAAAGGAAGTGGTGATCCCTAAGAGCCAGTATGACTTCATTAAGAACAGGTCATTCCAGGCTAACCTCATTTCCTTTTCTGGCAGGATTACTAGACCAACAGATCAGGGGAACCCTACAGGCACAGTCTACTTAAATTCAGCAGAGCGTTTGAGAAAGCCTCTCAAGAGTTTCATCTTATGCCCATCAAATTGGCAAAATGGAAAAAATAGCAAAAACAGTCAATGTTACAGACTTTACAGGCACACTAATGCCCTGCTAGTGGAGTAGCATTCTGGAAAATGTGAAATTATACTAGAAAAGTCACTTTGACCCAGTGATACCATTATTAGCCATAAACTTGAAAAGCAGGAAAAGAGACAAGAAATTCCTATGTATGCAAACGAACATAGAGCAGCACATTCTATAATAACAAAGAGTTATAAAGAAAGCAGATAACGTTCTTGGACTGGGCAATGGCTAAGCCAACAGTAGCATATGAATGTAATGAAATATTGTTGTACCATGAAAAAAGACAAAAGAAGCATGGCATTAGTGGGTAGACCACCTGGCTCTTTAAGAATGTATGTAAATGTTTTTTTTTAACAGATGTTTCATTTTCCTTTCTTAATGGAGGTGAGTGTAGGGAGTAGGTGGGAGGAAGAGAAAGAAGGGAGATTTTCACTGGTGGAAAAAAAATTTAATTTTTAAAAGAGAAGAATGTATATAGAAAGAAGGAAAGAAAACTCATTTCAACCAAGATGTTTGATGGCAGACAGAACCCTGGGAACCTTAAGTCAGAAGAGGGAAAAGGAAAGGGAACATGCATTTATTATGTACCTACCAGGTACTTAATACTACTATTTAGCACAGGCACTGTGTTAAGTACTTTATAAATATTATCTCATTTGATTCTCCCAACAACCCTGGGAGGTAGGTACTATTATGATCCACATTTTACAGTTGAGGAAATTGAGGCAGTAAAAGGTTGTCCTGGCTGTCTCTCACCTATTATCTCCCATCTTTGAGAATCCTACTTCCTTCAAAGACTACATTCTACCTGAAGCCTTTCTTTCCCAAAACCTACTGCCAATTGCATGTCAGCTCCCTCAATTGATGTTATATTTATTTTGTATCTACTTATTTATGCACTTGTCTCCTCCAAGAGAATGTTAGCTTAGTTTCTTGAGGGAAATAAATTTCACATTTTTCTTTATTTCTCCAGTGATTCTGGCTCACATAAGCATCATCAGTTAGTCAATAAATATTTATTAAACACCTACTGTGTGTCAGGCACTCTGCTAAGCACTTAGAATACAAAACAACAACACCAAAAACCCAACACCACCAGTCCCTGATCTCAAGGAGAGCTCATAGTCTAATCGGAGAAACAACATGAAAACTTCTACGTACAAACAAGATGAGATAAACTGGATGTAACCACCAGAGTTCAAGTCCTTAAGTCCTCTCTTCTGGACTATTACAATGGGAAGCAGTATGGTAGAGTGGAAAGATTGCAGGTCCTTTAAGACTAGGGTTCAAATCCTAGCTCTGCCCTTACTACCTTTGTGACTTTGAGTATGGATTTTTCTGGACTGCATTTATCTGTAAAATGAAGAGACTGATGAGAGAGGGGAAATGAAAGATAATTGACCTCTAAGTTCCCTTCAATGGCAGGTAGGTGGCACAGTGGATAGAGTGAAGACTCATCTTCCTGAGTTCAAATCTGGCCTCATACACTTAATAGCCATGAAACCCTGGGTAAGTCACTTAACTCTGCCTCAGTTTCTTTATCTGTAAAATGAGCTGGAGAAGGAAATGGCAAACCACTTCAGTATCTTTGCTAAGAAAACCCCAAAAGGGGTCACGAAGAGTCGGACACAACTGAAAACAACTGAAAAACAAAAAGTTCCCTTCTGGCTCTAAAACTCTGATCCTAGCCTCCTAACTGGTCACCCCACTTCTGCCCTCTCCACTCCCTAATACATTCTCCACATAGATGCCAAAACAATCTTCCTCTACTTATTCACCACCCACTCAACTCTTTAATCCTCAGCACAGTCTTCCACTGTCTCAATGCTTACCAGTGCTCTCAGTGGCTAAATCCAATTGCTTTTTCTTCAGTCAGTATCCTCCTTGACCTCTCTGCAGCATTCAACACTGCTGACCCTCTTCTCCTGGATATCCGCTCTTCTCTTGCTTTATTTGACTCTGCTCAGTAATGGTCTAATCCACATGGTAATGGTCATCCATATCATGCCCCCTAAGCCTGGGGGTCCCTGAGGGATCTATCTTCTCTTTCCTCAAATATTCCTCCAACACCTTATCTCATATATTACACATTATCACCTCACAAGTGATTAGCCCAGTACAAGTTCTTTTCCCTCACACTGGAATGCAAGCTCCTCGAGGGCAGGGGTTCTTTCTTTGTTTTTGTAGAGTAAAGGCAAGAGCCAGGGGAGGAAAACAAGAAGGGTTGAGAAATGTGGTGATGATAATAATAATAATAATAAGGAAGATGGGGCAGCTAGGTGGTGCAGGGGATAGAGCTCTGGCCTTGGAGTCAGGAGGACCTGAGTTCAAATCCGGCCGCAGACACTTGATGTTTACTAGCTGTGTGACCCTAGGCAAGTCACTTAACCCTGACTGCTTCACCAAAAAGCTAAAAAAACAAACAAAAAATAATAAGGAAGATAATAATAATAATAATAGTAATAATAATACCAACAACCAAACTGGGCTCCTTGCTGTTCCAAGAACATGGTGTCCCCTCATCCCCCTCGGCCAAAAGGCTTGTGTCCCTCATGTCTAGAATGAACTGTTTCCTCACTTCTGACTTCAAGAATCGCTAGATTTCCTTCAAATTCAAGGCTCAGCCTAGGTGCTACCAATACCTGCTATATAAGGCTTTTCTTGATCCCCCAGTTCTCAGTCTTCCCTCTCCTCAAGTCATCTTACATTTGTTTGCTCATCTGCACACAGGCTGTATCAGCAGTGGAAGGTAAGTTCTTTAAATCTCTGCATGTAATAATAATTGCTGTCTCTGCTTCAGTGCCTTATGGGTTACAAAGCTTTCATCCATTATCTTAAGTGAACTTCGAAACAGCTGGGGGAGGTTGGCAGGGCAAGGGTTATCCCCATTTTTCAGACAAGGAAATAGATGCTCAGAAAAGCACGGGGGCTGGCTGGGAGGTCACACATCAAGTTAATGGTGGGGGATGGATCTAGGTTCTCCTGATTCCCAGTCTGTTATGGGGTCAGTCTATTTAGCAGGACCCCGAAAAGGTAAACTGGGAGCTTCTTGAAAGTGTCTCAACATCTGCCTTCCACAGGGCTCAGCGTCCTAGCCTAGCAGCAGATGTCCTCCGCGGTATTTTAGCTCTTGTCATTTTTCATACTGACACACCAAAAAAACCTTCTTTTTTCCCATTTACATTTTGCAGAGCAAGTGCTTTGTGCAACAATGGGCGATTTGCTAATTAGTCAACTGCTTTATCAAACTTGGCACTTAGGGAGGTTGGGTGGTGAGCTGGCGGGGAGGGGACAGGAGTGGTGGACACTATCATAAATTTAAGTTATAGACCATTCATTCAGAGCAGCAGCACCTGGAGAATGGCAAAGTCTGCCTCCAAACAAGAATGGTGAGAAAAATTTTATCCCCATTTCTATAGATATGTAAACCTGAGCAAACCTCTGGGTCTGTTTCCCTGATATGTACAACTAAAGGAGTGAACCCAGTGGTCACTAATGTCCCTTTTTCAGCTGGATTACTGCAATAATCTAATAGGTCTTCCTGCTTCAATCCCCCCCTTCCCAGGCCCCACATCTATCCATCACCCACATGTTTCCAGAATGATCTCTTTTAGCCATAGATGTGATCATGACACCATTGTGCTCAAAACCCTTCAGTCACACTCCCACACCCCCCAGTATCTGCAGAGTCAAGTGCAAACCTTTTGTCCGGCAGTCATCACTCAGCAATCTGGTACCAGAGCAGCCTTCTCACACTATCCCCCTCTGTTTTTGACACTCTGGTCACACACTAGACTACTTTCCACCCTCCCATTGAGATTTTCTGCCTTCCTCCCTACTCATGACACCCTCCCTCCCCACCCCGACTCTTTCATTGCACCTCACTTATTACTCTGTATTAAAGACACCTAGTACTTATGTCTTGTCCTCAAACTAGACGATGAACTCCATTAAGACAAAGGCGGTATCTCAGCCACACTCTGTCTTCCCACCTTCCCTGGGAAGAGGTAGAGTAGGCGATGAGCATTTATTTTCCCACCTACTATGCACTAGGCACTACACTAAGTGCTTGACAAATATCTCATTTGATCTAAACAATAATAACAAATTGAGGAAATCAGGCAAACAGAGATTAAATGACTTACCCAGAGTCACACAGCCAGCATCACGGTGGCGCTACAGATACAGCCAGAAAGATTCACCTTCCTGAGCTCAAGTCTGGCCTCAGACACTTACTAGCTGCGTGACCCTGGGCAAATCACTTAACCCTGCTTACCTCGGTTTCTTCATCTGTAAAATGAGCTAAAGAAGGAAATGGCAAGCCAATCCAATGTCTTTGCCAAGAAAACCCCAAATGGGGTCACCAAGGGCTGGACAACTTCTGACTCCAAGCATAGCGCTCTCTATCCACTGTGGGACCACCATCTGTTACGGCTGTTCTCCCAGACCTGTATGCCCTAAGGAATGACTCAGGAGAGTCATTCTAGAAATGGCCTTGACTTCATACCTCCCAGAGTCCTCTTACAAATGAAGTACATATTACTTTATCTTTAAAAAAAAAAAAAGCTGAAATACAGGAAAATACAAACCCAATTAATAATTGATGAGACCAGGAAAAACACCTCAGAGGCAAATGCCATTCACATCCTGAATTCCATGACAGGTCTCAGCTCTCCTTCTCCTTCCAAGCCCACACCCCTTTCCTCATCCTTACTCTTACCTAGGCACCACTCCCAGCAGGCCTCCTCAGACTCAAGGAGAAACACAAGGAATGAGCTACCAGTGTCTTTTTTTTTTTAAAGGCAATTGGGGTTAAGTGACTTGCCCAGGGTCACACAGCTAGTAAATGTCAAGTGTTTGGTCTGAGGCCGCATTTGAACTCGGGTCCTCCTGACTTCAGGGCCGGTGCTCTATCTACTGCTCCACCTAGCTGCCCCCTACCAGTGTCTTAAGAAGCACCAAGTGCAGCCCTTCATGATGACGGGCATTCCTGCTGTATACATCCCCAAAAATTCCTGAGGCAGTCCCACCACTGGGCAACAGCAATTCTTAGAAAATAACTTCCTATGCTGAGTCAAAATATGCTTCCTTGTAGCAAAATATAGGCTCCCTATTGGAGGGACAGTGGAATAACAGTCCCACATGACTGAAATGACTGAAGAACAACAATTTGGCATTATGCAAAAAATGTGACCAAAACATCCATATCCTTTGGCCAAGAGATTCTAATGCTAGGCACATGCCCCAAGGAGGACAATGACAAAGAAAAAGGTCCCAAATATACCATAATATTTAAGGCAGCATATTTTTGTGTCAGCAAAGAACTAGAAACAGAGGAGATGCCCACTCCCTGGGGAATGGCTAAACAAACTGCAATACACAAATGCCACGAACTATTAGCCGTGCTATAAGAAATAAAGAGCGTGGTGAGCACAGAGAAGCATGGGGAGGCTCATATGAATGTAAAGTGCAATAAACAGAGCCAGGAAAAAAAACAGACCCAATGACTACAGCAACGTAAATGGAAAGAATAACACCAAACAACCCAAACTAAAAGCGGTAAAATTACGACCAAATTTGGCCCCAAAGAAGAAATCTGAGAAAACACCTTCCCTCTACCCAACCTCTTTCCATACAGAGGTGGGGGACCATGGGTGTGGCACACTGCATAGATCATGTTTTTCACTGATGGTTAGTTTTGCTGAATTTTTTTCTTCCTCTTTTTCATCCTTTACTATAAGCACTTAGCATAGCAAAGAGGGCACACAGTAATTGCTTAATAAATGCTGGCTGACTTGACTGATGGTTCTCTGTAAGTCGGGAAGGGATATAATGAGAAATATAGGTGATATAATAAAAGACCATTAAAAATATTTTTTAATTATCTTCCTGTAACTTCCCACCATTGCTTCTGCTCCTAGGCCCAATTTAATTCCTCTCCCCGATGAGGAAACTGAGGCAGAGTTAAGTGACTTGCCGAAGGTCACACTGCTAGGATGTGTCTGAGGTTGGATTTGAACTCAAGTCTTCCTGACTCCAGACCTGTCAAGATCACAGAATCACAGATTTAGAGCCAGAAGGGACATCAGAGGACAAGGACACTGAGTCCAACCTCCTTATTTTACAGGTGAGGAAATGGAGGCTTAAAGAAGTGATTCTCTCTGTTCAAGTGGGGTCACGATTTCACTTCTTTATGGATACTGAAATTACTGTGCAACATGCTAGCTATGCCCCGCCTCAACCTCCCCTTGGATTTGTGTCATCAATGAAGTTAATAACCATGCCATCCATCTATCCCTTTATCCCAGTCACTGATGAAACTACTGAATAGCCTAGGGCAAATGACAGATCCCAGAGGTACTCCCTGGAAGAGTGCAGTCCAAGGTGGCATTGCCCTACTGGCTGTGAATGATTAACACTTCATCCCAAAATTCCAAGATTACTTTTTTGTGTGATAACAAACCGTCCTCATCTTCTAGGGGAGGGGAGAGATCCTAAACGATAGGTCAGATGCTCTCTCGTCCAACGAGGGTTCAAAGCTGGAAGGAAGACTGACTAGGAGGCAGATTTTGGCCAAAGAACTCCGTGTGTCTCACCCAATTCTTTTGTTTGGTCTCCTTCGGACTAAAAAGCCCTACAAAGGGGAGCAGGCATCTGCGTAACATACATTCCTCAAGCACAAACAGAAACAATCTTCATTATGTTCGACAAGTCTTTCTGGGCTCTGGGCTCAGTTCTACTTTGGCGAAAACAGGAGGAAGAAGAAGAGAAATGGGCCTTATCCTTTAGAGCTATTTCCCCCGCACAGAGAGACTCCCTAAGGGCAGGGTTACATTTCCCCTCAAGCTGGGGGTTCCCAAAAGGAAGAGGATGTATCTCTGCTTTTTTCTATATTTCCAGAAAGCACAGGGTTTTTGGTGGAGGTTGGGTAATCAAAACATTTGATTCTTTCCTTTTTAGAAAAAGCCCCGTTTACAACATGAACCTTTGTCAGACCAAAATCTCCTTCCCACTCAGGAGTCCTTTTACAATGCTGTGGAAAACACAGTGGATTGGGAGAAGTATGAGACCTGGCTTGATATCAACTCCACAATCAAATAAACTCCTTTGTTTGGCATTTAGAACCCTTCACACCTGATTCCAACCTACCTTTCCAGTCATCTTCTACACTGCTTCCCTTCACAAGCTGGTCAGGATCTAGAGAAACTGGCCTTGTACTGTTCCTCACACATGACATGCCATCTCCCCCCTCTAAATGTGCCCTGTGCCTGGCACACTCTCTCTCCCCGGGTTCCTTCAAGCCTCACACTGGAAGCATCTGTTATTGCCTCTCTATGCCCTCATTAACCTGTATACATTTTGTCTATCCTTATGTGTAGAATATGTTGCTTCCTAACATAGAAACCTAAGTCTTTTCAGAGCAATTTTTATCACTGTATCCTCAGGATCTTAACAGAGTGCCTGTCACATAGTAGGACTTAATAAATACTTTGTTAATAATACAACAATCCAAGACAATTCTAAAGGACTCATGATTAAAAATGCTATCCACCTTCAGAGAAAGAACTAATAAAGTCTGAATGCAGATTAAAGCTTTTTTTTTAAACTTTATTTTTCTTGTTGTTGTTTTGGAGGGGGGTATGTGTTTTATTTCACAAAAATGGCCAATATGGAAATATGTTTTGCACGACTGCACATGTGTATACTGCTTGCCTTCTCAAAGATGGGGGAGGTGAAGAATGGAGCAAGAAAGTTGGGAACTTAAAATCTAAAAAAAATGTTAAAAATTGTTATTACATGTAATTACAAAAAATAAAATATAAAAATATTCACTTGAAAAAATAAAATAAAATAACTGCTTTGCTCAGTGACTGACTGAAATCCCAGTTCTCCTGCTTGCTAGTTATGGGAGTGCTACTTAACTGATTACTTCCCTATACCTCACAAAGCTGTGAGAAGAACCTTTTGTAAACCCTACATCACTGCTGAAATGACAGCGAGTACTACCATCATCCTTGCTGTGTGAATGAGGGTTCCAGCCCCTACTCTGAAGTCTTGAGGCACAGGTTTGGAGAAGGAGAAAAGACTTCTCAAAACTAGAACTGATGGCCTGTTTCCACTGGGGAAAACCAACTCTGGCTTTTCACTCTGTAACTCTCGCCTACGGGCCCCCTAAGCTCTCCCTTCTAGTACAAAAGCTCTAAGGCCCTCGAGGTCTGATGAAAACTACTGGACTCCCCAGGATGGCTTCTGTGAAGAAATATTTGTGGTTTTCTTAAAAAAAAAACAAAGACAATCAAACAAAACAAAAACTCATTCAAACATCATTTATTAAGAATCTTATCTCTTATTAAGCGATTTTCCCTAAAACACAGGTCCCATCGTGTGGCCTCCTAACACACACACACACACACACACCTTATACTCATTAAAAACTTCAGTGGCCCCCTATCACCTCCAGAATCAAATACAAAATGCTCTATTTGGCATTCAAAGCCCCTCGAGTGCCCTCCTACCTTTCCAGTCTTCTTACTCCTCCCTCCCCACCACATACTCTTCAATCCAGTGACACGGCCTCCTGGCTGGTCTGACAAACAAGACACTCCATCTCTTAGTTGAGGACACTTTCTCTGTCCGTCTCCCATGCCTGGAATGCTGTCCCTCTTCATCCCCATCTACTGGCCTCCCTGGCTTCCTTTATGTCCCAACTAAAATCCCACCTTCTACAGGAAGCCTCCCCCAACCCCTCTTAATCCCAGTGCTTTCCCTCTATTAATTATTTCCTTTTTTATCCTGTATATAGTTTGCTTGTACATATTTGTTGGCTTATTGTCTTCCCCACGAGATTGTGAGTTCTTTAAGGTAATAAATGTTTGCCTACGTATACAGTGAAGTGCTCCAAAATTAGGGGAGACATAAAATTTAGGTCCCTGTCCTTACGGTGCTCACAGTCTAGTAAAACTCAAGGGAAAATGAAGATTTGTGCAGGGTCTGAGACTTAAAATTGTTCCCTTGGAATTAAGTAAGCGGGAAATACTCAAGATACTCCCTGAAAAGTCAACTTTGCACTGATAGCCAGGCCTTCATCTTTGGGGTGACTCTGTTGTCTCAGGCTAATCTGACCTCCTCAACCCCTTTCAGATCTATGTTGAAATGAGCTGCTAGGCATGAATGATTGAGCCCTTATTAAGGGCTTGCTAATGCCAACCATGGTACTAAGCACGGGGACAGAATCAGAAGAAGCAAGGCAACACCTCACTAGGAGCTCATGCTTAACTGAGGCAGACAACACCTAAGAGAATTCAGGTATACCACAGATGGAAATGCCTCAAAGTCCCAAGGCTGCAGCAGCGGTGTAGACGGCAAGGGCCAGAGGTACTGAGGGTGCACCAGGAGATCAGAAGGCAGCGCCGAAGGGCCTAGAAGGTGTAACAGCAGGGGACAGCAAGGCCCAGAGGTGAAACGGCAGAAAAGATGGCACTCCGTCTCATCCAAAGAACTGAAGTTGGTTACTCCCAACTCATCCAGACATGGCAGGCATCCAAACTGCTCTTAGAGGTATGGGCAGCCTAGGTGATGGGAGAAGCAAAGGGAAGGGGCATGACAAGGGCCAAAGATGAAACTGATCATCCAATTAAAAAAAACAAACCACCTAGGATTCAAGGTTTAAGTCAACTTGAAACAAAATCAGAGAAAGAGAAAAGA
This sequence comes from Phascolarctos cinereus, assembly GCF_003287225.1. Classification (NCBI taxonomy): domain Eukaryota; kingdom Metazoa; phylum Chordata; class Mammalia; order Diprotodontia; family Phascolarctidae; genus Phascolarctos; species Phascolarctos cinereus. The sequence goes on along the minus strand of NW_027555625.1, from coordinate 352,335,890 downwards.
ATCTTAAAAACGAACTATTCAATCCTATCGTTTTACAGCTAGGGAAACCGAGGCACAAAGAGGGGGTAAGCCCTGCCTCACTCCATCACTAAACTCACCATAACTACTAACACCACTACTATGGGACGGGCACCTAAATGCCAAAGAAGAAGGCCCAATAGGCCCTGCAGTTCTGGCAGGCACAGCCTACCCAGTCCAATCAGCACTTGTTAAGTGCCCCTCGTGTGCCGTAACGCCCCAGCTATAGCCCCAACTTCTCCACTTCAGAGAGGAACGCTGGGAAACCCGCCTTCGTGAGGAAAAGTTAACTCTCCAGGGGGTGTACAATAACAGTTCCCCCCTCCCAAACTCCCAACCCTCTCCCCCCTTTCCACCCCAGCGTCTGAGCAAATCTGGAGCTGTCGGCCCCTGATCGAGTGTCTCACATCAGAAACAGCTGCCACTCCCCAGGAAGCTCACAGCGTAAGGAGAGAGTGATGAGCAGCCCGCACCAGCAGAACAAAGGAAAATCCATCTTTATTTACCAACTGCTGCAAGCTTACTGCTGTATCAGATTCTGCCCCAGCCCACACCCACCCTCCTCTCTCACATCCTCAGCTAGCACATGTGATCCATATCCCATCGAGCCCTTTCCATGCATTGCAGAGTACGCTGTAAAACTAGGAGCATAGGGAGCTCGACATGCTTAATAAATGTTTGTTGGACTGCACTCCTCTTACAGACTAGCTAATCTAACAGCCAAAGTTTAAACAGGAGGAAGCCAGCCCAAAAAAGGAAGAATGGTGACTTGTTAAAGGACTCATGTCACGCTAACAGGGGCCTCGGGCCTACAGCCACTCTGGTCTCACAGGATCGGCTCTTAGACACCTTCAAGCTCACCACTTCATCTTACAGAGGAGGAAGCTGAGGCAAACAGGATTAAGTGGCTTGCCCAGAGTCACACAACTAGGACGTGTCTGAGGCCAGATTTGAACTCGGGAAGATGAGTCTTCCTGACTCCAGCTCTGGCAGTCTACCCACCATGCCACTCAGCTGCCTTCTATGTAGCCTGTACTGAGGCGACAAATTCCTCCATCTGCTCATTTACAGCCTCCCTCAATCTAGGTGGTGAAGCAGATTGAGTGCTGGACCTGGAGTCAGGAAGACTCATCTTCCTGAGTTCAAATCTGGCCTCAGACACTTCCTAGCTGTGCGACCCCGGGCAAGTCACTTCACCCTGTTTGCCCCAGTTTCCTCATCTGTAAAGTGAGCTGGAGAAGGAAATAACAAACCACTCCAGTATCTTTGCCAAGAAACCCCCAAGTGGGATCACAAAGTCAGACAGGCCTAAAACTCAACAACAGCTACTATCTGGCACCACCATAGCTTTTCAGACTTAGCTCTCATTACTCCCCTCCATGAACTCTACACTACAACCGACAGTTGTCCTCTGGGTACTGCTCATGTTTCCATCACTTCTGTGTATTTGCTCCTGCTGTCCCTTCTGACCAGAATGCCTTCCCCTGTCCCTTCTTTGCCTCTTCCATTTATCCTTTGAAGCCCAACTCTAAGACCACCTCTTCCATGACGACTTCTCTGATCTCCCTTGTTGGGAACACCCTTCCTTCCAGGACTTCATTTCATTTTGCAATTGCTTAATGAGCCTATCATGCAATATCACGCATTATAATTTTCTGTACTTGTGTCTTATCTTGCAAAGGTGTGCTGGACTCAGTGTGGACAGGGCTCCAAAGAGTCAATTGTTAAATTTTCAATGTGTGCATTTTTATACTTGGAAAATTACAAATTGGGACTTGTTTTATTGTGTTGATGACTGTCTAGACTTAAGAAAGTGATGGACAAAATGTTAATAATGCAGAACTAACTTAAAAGTGTATCATAGGTAGTTTTTTTTCCCCCTGGAGAGACAGTTTTTAAATATTTACCAGTAGAGCTCTACTTAACCTCCTACCAGACTATGAGCTAATGTGTCAGTGAAACTCTCTGTATCTCCCACAATGCCCATCACAGAGACAGTGTGGTGTTACAACTAGAGAGCTGGACTTGTAGTCAGGAATACCTGGGTTCCAATCCCACCTCAGATGCACACTTACTACAGCAGTATAATCTTGGAAAAGTAACTTTCCCTTTCAATGTTACAGTTTCTTCATCTGTAAAATCAAAGCATTGAATTTAACGACTCTACCATCCCTCCCAGCGTAAATCTACAATCTTATAGACCCCATGACCTATAATCCTACATTAAATTTGTTGTGGAAGCTAACATTGAGAATGTCATAGCTGTTCTCAACACAGAAAATATACATGCATGGTAAATACCTATTACAATGCAAGACAGAATGTGAATGAGGATCAATGGTATAAGAAGCAAATACGACAACATGATAGGAGTATAGTACAGACCATCTAGACAGAAGGAGGAAATGGATGACGAGTTACCGATGCAGATCACAAAGCCTGCAAAGAGGCAGGTAAATGTATGAATGAAGGACGTCAACCATCCAGACATGTGCTGGAGTGTTCTCTGTTAAAACAGCTGAGAAATTTTTGGACCTGTCTAGCTATTAATTTCATCCTTCAGAAGGTGGAGGAAGCCAAAAGAGGAACTGCTATTCTGGACCTGAGTCTAACCAATAAAGGGGAACTGGGAGCCAAAATAGAAATGGGAGGAACCTTGAGAGGAAGTGACCATGACAACCCAGAATTTGTGATAGAGAGTGTGTATGGCGGGGGGAATCCAGGAATAGGGTGGCATGCTGCCTAGGCTGGGACAGAGGAGATTTTTTTTTTAAGTTCAGAGAAAAACAGGTAGGACCTCATTACCTAAAATCCTAAGGAGAATTCAACCCAGGAGGGATGAGAAACTATCAAAAATGAAACTCTGATGACACAACAGCAAATTCTTTCAATGAGAAATAAAAAGAGAAAGCTGTCTGATGAAACTCTAGGATAGCACAAGAAAGGCAAAGCAGGGATGGAACAAGGAAGCCAAAGCTGATAACTACGGATGAATTCAAAAGGATAGGATATCCCTGGCAAATCAGGGTCTCAAGCACTAAAGCTCAAAATTCACTGATGATGAATATTAAAACAAAAAACAAAAAAAAGGAGGAGGCATACTTTTAAGCTGTATCGGGAGCAAAGGGAGATCAAAGAAAGGAGAGAACTGGGACTCAGGGAAATTAAGAACAATCAGGAGTATGCTCATTAATGTTTAACAACCGGCTTCTGGGGTGGGGGGATGTACCTAACACTTTTAGATTTAATTTGCTGCTGACATTTTTCATACATCTAGACAACTGTAGCATTTACTCATTTCCAAGATTTGTCCTTTCAAAGGTGAAAATGCTCACGCTAAAAATTTAACAATCGGCTCTAGCTGGCACAAATTGGCTCTAGGACACCTCTGGAATGGCAATGGATGATAGAGCAAAAGAATGTCCAGACTCTTACTTCTACCATATTTATTCTAGCCAAGAGCTGCAACTTGAGTGAGGAGACAGTAAAAACAGCTTTCAACAAGTTGATTACCACCAGGCCCAAATGAACTAAATCTCAGAGCCTTATAAGAATTTCTGGAAAAAAATCTATAGAGTTGCTGCTGATGACCTCTGAGAAGAGGCTCTCAAAGACTGAGAAATATCCCTCCCCCAACCTCTTTTTTTTTTTTGCTAGGCAATGGGGTTAAGTGACTTGCCCACGGTCACACTGCTAGTAAGTGTTATGTGTCTGAGGCCGAATTTGAACTCAGGTCTTCCTGAATCCAGGGCTGGTGCTCCACCAGCTGTGCCACTGTGCCACTTAGCTGCCCCCAAAATCTTTTTTTTTCCTTTCTGGTGAGGCAATCGGGGTTGCCCAGGGTCATACAACTAGTGTCAAGTGTCAGAGGCTGGATTTCAACTCAGGTCTTCCTGACCCCAAGACCAGAGCTCTATCCACTGTGCCACCTAGCTGCTCCTCCTGCCTCTTTTATTTATTTATTTATTTACTTACTTACTTATTTACTTTTTGGTGAGGCAATTGGGGTTAAGTGACTTGCCCAGGGTCACACAGCTAGTATTAAGTGTCTGAGGCTGGATTTGAACTTAGGTCCTCCTGACTCCAAAGCCAGAGCTCTATTTACTGTGCCACCTAGCTGCCCCCCTGCCTCTTTTTTTAAGGAAGGAAATAGTGGGAAGGATATTCTTCCAATCAGACTGCTGACCTTAAAAATTCCCAGTAAACTCCTAGAACATATGAGAAGAGGGATTGTCTATGAATGTTTAAAAAGATCACAAAAAACTTTTTAAAAAGATCACAAAGAGAAAGCCTGGATTTATCAAGAATAGGTCACATCCAAGTAACCCACCCTCCTGCTTTTTTTTTGACAGGGTGAAAGAGAGAGAGAGCACTTATAAAGATATAGAGATATATATTTGAAATTAAGATTGATAAATTTTTCAAATATTTATTCATTTAAAAATGACATTAGTAAGCCCATTACATGCTAAAAACCAATAACATATTTTAATGAAAAATAACTCTTTTCCAAAACAAACAAATTTAGTGAGAAAAGTAGCAGTGTTTTATATATTTTTTCCAAATCTCTTTAATGTCTGGCTTAATAGAAGACAGCTGGATTCTTATATTTGCTTCTGCATTTAATTTGTTGTGATATGTTGTTTTGGTTGAAGTACAGGAAAAAGATCCGGCCTCACACTGGTATATACTTGGAAAAAGGAGGAGTATTTTAATAGTCAAATAATGTCTTATTATTATGAACACAGTTTTGACCTTGAAGACCCTATGGAAAGGTCTTGGGGACCCTTGGGATCCTCAGGTCATACATTAAGAACTGCTGATCTAGTCCAATCACCACTTCAGTTTACAAATGAGGAAACTGAGGTCCAGAGGTTACATGACCTGACCAAGATAATACAGGTAAATAGCAGAGGTAAGGTTTGGTCTTATCCCAAATTAGGTGTTCTTTCCCTCTATATCATAACTATCTCTCTGGTATTGGCTCAGCTGTTCTTTCTAGCTATAGTCCTCCAGCCTTAGCTTGACTCACCCAAATACCCTCTTCACATGGAGTTTCCACTCCCACTACAATGTCCTAAGGTAAGAGAGGTATCTTTTGCCCAAGGACAGCCTCAAACTCACTTTAAGACTTCTTGTTTTATTTGTCTAGTAAGCAGGAATCCCAGCTAACTGGCTTTCTTATTTTCAAATAAAATTTTACTGATTTTTTTTAATTTTGATATCACTTAAATTTCCTGTTTTCTACCCCCTTCTCTCTCTCAGAGAACTATCCCATATAACAGAATATTTTTAAGTAAAAAAGAAAGGAGGAAAGAGAGAAAAAACAATTGGCAAAAAATAATCAATACACTTCTTCAAAATCTGACAATATAAACAATGTTCTATATAACATGTGGCCCTCCCACCTCTGCAAAGGATTGAGGGAGGAAGGGTGTTCTCAGATCCCTTCTTTGGGGCTGCCTGATTCTTTGTAATCTTTTAACATTCACTCTCAATTGTTTTGTGTTCTTTGCCTCTACATTGTTGCAGCCACTATGTATGTTGGATTGTTTTTCCGCTATGCTTACGTGATTCCTTATCACTTCGTATACTTCCCGTACTTCTCTGCATTCATCCTATTACTCATTGGCACAGCAATATTCTATTACACTCGTGTACCACAATTTCTTTAGCTTTCCTCTAATCAATGAACATCTACTCTGTTTCCAATCCTTTTTTACTACAAAAAAAGGTGCTGTTATACATATTTTGAATCTTCACTTCTTTTGTCATCTTTGCCAATATTTCAAGACTTTTTAATAGGATCATAGCATCTAGAACTGGAAAGGAACTTGGAGATTACGTAGCCCAATTGTTTCATTTTTACAGACGAAAAACCTGAGGCCTTGGAGAAGTAAAATGACTTGCGAAAGGTCACGCAGCTTGTAAATTTCAAGAGGCCAAACTCTAGCATTTTGATTCCAAATCCAATACTCCTTTTCCTATGCCATGCTGTTAGGAATATTCAGGGAAGAGCACAGATCAGTGTCAAATTAGAAGGAGATCTCTAGTGGAATGCTCTGGGGACTCACCCTAGGCCTTGTTTAATTAGAAACTTTTATCACTTATTTTCATTAAAGCACAAGGGTTCTGCCTATCAAATCTGTAGATTACACAAAACTGGGAGGGACCAAAAAAGATTACTGGCAGAGGGGAACAAGAGATCAAAATCTAAGATGACAGAATTTAACAGGGAGCAAAGTAAAATCCTACATTTTGACTCAAAAAACCAGTCTCACAAGTACAAGACAGGAGAAGGGAAGCCAGACAACACACGGGAAGAAAATATGAAGTTTTTAGTTTCCTGAATGCTCAAGATGAATCAGTAATGAAACATGGCAGCCAAAAGAACTAATGTAATCTTGGGGGTGGGCAGGTAGGTGGCGCAGTGAATAGAGCATTGGGTTTGGAATCAGGAAGACTCACACACATGAAGTTCAAGTCAGGCCTCGGACACTTACGCTTACTAGCTTTGGGCAAGCCACTTAAACCCTGTTTGTCTGAGTTTCCTATCTGTAAAAATGAACTGGAAGAAGCAATGGCAAACCACTCCAGTATCTTTGCCAACAAAACCCCAGACGGAGTCACAGAGTCAGACATAACTGAAACAACCGAACAACAAACCCTAATCTTGAGTGCCTAAGTCAGAGGTAAGCGTCTACACTGTGGGGGCTGTCTCATTCTCCTAAGAGGGTACCCCATTTTAGAAGGGCATGGATAAGGTGGAAATCCTCCCAAACATAAAAAAAAATTAATAATAATGACAGCCCTTCAGATCATGCCACATGAGGATCAGCCGAAGAAACTAGTAAGGATGATCCATTTGGTGAAGGATTCTATGACACTGCTGCTTTGATTGACATATCATAGGTCACATCTGGAAATTTCACTCTATCAATGGCTGATAAACAGAGCTAGCCTACATAGCAAGTACCAGTCCTATCCCACAAATTAACTATTAATAAAAGGCTTTGTGTAAATATGTATGAATAAACGAACACGCACACCCTCTGCTATGATTGTGCCACTCCCAGACTCAAAACACTTTCACAGCTTCTCATTACCTACTGTACAAAATCAATACTCTTCAGCCTGGTATTCAAGGCCTTCCACAATCTGGCCCTGTTCAACTGTTCTGGTACAGCAAAATGGAAAGAACTATTTAGATTGTAAGCTCCCTGAGGGCAGGGACTGTCTTTTGCCTCTTTTTATATCCCCAGAATTTAGCATAGTGCCTGACACATAGTTGGTACTTAATAAATGTTTAACGACTGATTGATTGATTGATTGATTGATAAAACAAAACCAAACCACTGCAATTCCCAGACTACAAACCTCCTGAATATAGATCTAGGCCTCATCTTTTCACTGTCTCCTTTATAATGTAAATACACCAGAGTGAGTTCTTGGAGGCTATGGATTGGGTCTCTACCGCCTCTGCCTTCTCAAGAGCACCCAGAGAGGGCTTGAATTATTAGATCTTAGATTCAGAGCTGAAAGGGAGGGGCCTCCAAAGTCATCATGGTCAAGCCTCTCATTTTACAGATGAGGAAACTGAGGACCAGGGAGTTTAAGTGACTTGTTAAGGTTACAAAACTAGTGTCTAAGTTGAGGCCTGAATACACGGCTTCCTGATTCTAAGTTCAGCAGCTGGCTCTGTCCATTATCTCTTGATGTTTCTCCCATAAGACTTAGGGAAGCCCATAGACACGGGTTGATTGGGACTGCTCTGACCTCTTATTCACCCTCATTCGCCAATGAAGGAAGCAGTGCCCCTCTATAAATTCTTACATAGGAACTGGGCTTCGGGGAGTCAGGAGGCCTGGCCTCAAGCTTGGTTTACATTGCTGATTTACCGTGTGTGACCTTGGGCAAATCACTTCCCTCTGGGTTTCCATCTCCTCTTCTACAAAGTGAAGTGACAATCTTTCTCCTGCCCAGCTTCCTTCTGCAGGCTAGTATGAGGACCAAATCCTAAAACCCAAGGAGGTACTCGGTGAGCTGGCAAGGCTTTGACACAGAGACACATAGGAGGTTAGAGCTGGAAATGAATTTGCAGCCCACCAAGTCCATTTCACAAGGGAGAAAGAAGATTCCAGTAGGCCTTCTTGCCTGAGGTCCCATGGCTATTACTGCAGTGACATAAAAGGAGAATTAGAAGCTACCTCAGAGTCAATCCATCTAATCCAACCCCTTCGTTCTACAGATGGGGAAACTGAGGTTCAGAGAGAAAGTGACTTGCCCATGATCTCACAGGCAGTAAGTTGCAGAACAAGGACTCACCCCCAAAACCAGCTTCCTTGCAACTGGACCACACTGCTCCCTGAGAAGCAGAAAAGAGCCACAACCCAGATCTAAAATCATCTAGTTCTAAGTTCCTCTCACTATCTCACACGTAGAAGAGTTTTCATTTTCTTCTCTTCCCGTCTCAAATGACATAACTTCTGTAAAGCACCTAGCCACAGTGCCTGGCATGTAGTAGGCACTTACATGCTTGTTCCTTTCCCCTTGGAAGGGTAACTTGCACACCTAAACACAAGGCTAGAGATGTAAGGAAGCTCAGCAAAGCCTGAAAGAAGGCTTTTTTCCCCATTAGGCCCTCCAGACACTACTATGGAGAATCAATTGAGTTAGAAAGAGGGGGGAAAGAGGATCACTGGATTTAGAGCTGGAAGCCACCTCTGAAGGTTTTCCAGCCCACTCCCTCTCTCATGTTAAAGATGAAGAAATTGAGGGCGAGAGAGAAGACCACAAAGAGAGTTAAGTAGAAGAGTGAGGATTTGAACCCAGGTCCTCTTAATTCCAAACCCAGGGCTCTTTCCAGGAATTCAGTCAATAAACATTAAACACCTACTATTTGCCCGACACTCAAAGAGACAACATGCAAACAAGTATGTATGAACAAACTTTCTCCAGAAAAAAGCTGGAAATGATCAACAGAGGGAAGGCACTAGAGCCAAGGGGGATGGGGAAAGGCTTCTGGGGAAAGGGAGATTTTAGGAAACCAGGAAAGCCACAGGCTCCGGGTCCACTAAAGACAGAGAAGTACAAAAAGGACCATGCGCTCTGGCATACTGAACAATTAGAAAAGAACCGGCCACAAGCTAACAGGGAAAGAGGTACTGCTTGCCAAACTATTCCTTTGAGAGAGAAAGGGCATATGATCACAGGACCCGAGATGTGTGATCTTGTCCAACACCCTCACTTTTCAGAGGAGGAAACGAAGGCCGAGAGAGGTTAAGTGACCTGCCCAGGGTCACAAAGGGGAGTATCAGAGCTGGGATTTGAACCCAGGTTCTGTGATTCCAAGTTCAGCCCTCTTCCCGTGACGCATGTGTGGGGCTAAAGAGGTTCCTGGGGGAAACTGCTTGTCCAGCTGGGTCGGCATGCTGACGTGGGACACCGGTGCAGCTAAGAGGTTGGGGCAAGACACCCCACTTGTCAAGTAAGAGTTCTAGAAAACACCTACCAGGGCTCATCCAAAGCCATTCTTTGAATCATAGGACGTCTGAGCCAAAAAAAGACTCCAGAGACCACCTAGCCCAATATTCTCCTTTTTTCTCACCCCAAAGCACACACTCCTAAGTGCATTTTAAGACCGTTGGAAACCCCTGACCGTGAGCAAGGCCCAGGCCAGGAGGGAGAGTCCTACCCAGGTATGAGTGTTAAAAAGAAGTAGGCTGGGTATTTGTATAAAAAATATAATAACTGAGTATAATGCGACTCCCATTTCTATTGCACTTTAAGGTTTAAAAAATACTTTCCTAATAATAATTCTATGAGGCAAGTATTCTTATCTTCCGTTTGCAGAGAGGGAAACTGAGGGTCAGAGAGGGGGACTGATTGGCCCTCATTCCCATAGTTAATAAGTTTTAGAGCTAGGGCCCCCTACCCCATGAACACACAAAGACCAAGATGGCTCCCTCTCCAACTCTCAACTCTCTACATCCAATGTCCCCCAAATCTGGCAGCAGAACTTACACGGGGGACGGGGTGAAAATGCTGGCAGCTGACATCCCACCCTGCCCAGCTGGTTTCCTCAGCTTGCTCTCTTTTCCCGGGAGGACAGCTCTGATCCCCCTCCTTTATCTGGGTCACTCGGTAGCTATTCCCAGGCCTCAAAGCTCCCAGCCACAGACCCTCCCTCCGGCTGTGCCCTGCATCTCAATGAGAGAGGCCCAGACAGCCTGGCCGGCCCGCCAGGGTGCCCGCTGGGGGAGGGAGGGGGAGACCAGGCCGGCCCAGCTGTCTGCTCTGTGCACCCCATGCACGTCCCAGGCCCTGGCTGGGAGGGTCTTCCCACAACCACATACGGCCAGCTCCTCTGTACCCAACAAGTCCCCAAGGGACAACAGGCGCGAGAGATGAGAAGGGAGCCCCAAGCAGCTGGAAGGGTTGGGCAGACCAGGGGAGGCCTCTTAGCCACCCCCCTTTCCCAGCCCAGGCAATAATGATGAGCTGGGACTGCTACCATCCAGTCAAGAAGAAATAGCCCTGTCTCCAGCGAGGCTCGACGGCGCCCAGCCTGGCCCCAGTTCTCACGCTCACACAAAGCGAACATATCTGGCACCTGCTTAATTATCATATCTGCGGGGAATTTGGGGGCAGGGGGAGCTGGAGGTGGGGCAGGAGGAGTGAATTAAATGGGACTCCTATTCAACAAGGCCCAGCAGAGAGTTTAAAAGTGTATGTGCTGGGGGAGGGGCCCCAGGGAAAGGAGGAGCTGGGCTGAGGTTCATGCAATGCCATGAGACCAAAGCAAGGAATTCTAAAGACAAAACAGATCCCACCATGCTTGGGCCAGTCCATTCATTCACTCACTCATTCCTTCATTCATTCACCGAATGTTTACTGAATGCCTACTGTGTGCTGGGCCCAGCCGGTGCTGAGTGCTAATGAATGAGCCTGGGAGCTCACAGCCGAGCTGGGTGTATAACTATAGTGAGAACTGGAGCATAAGGCAAGAGAGGCTGCAGACAGACCCAGGGACTGTGGGGGCTCAGAAGAGGGAGAGATTCCTTCTGGCTAGGAGCAATCAGTGGAGGCTTCCTGGAGGCAGGCACTGAGCTAGGCCTGGGTAAGTGGAGAATAGGTAAGAATTATGGAAGAAACGAGCAAATGGAGAGAGGAGGACCCGAGAAAACATTTTTCTGGTGGGGACACATGTCCAGTTGGTCCCTCTGCCTAAAATCTCTCCGTACTCCATTCTATCCTGCACTCAGCTGCCAAAGTGATCTTCCTAAAGGCAGTTAGGTTCAATAAACATTTATTAAGTGCCTACTATGTTCTTCTTCCCATTGCACCATGATGCATGTGTGAGGCTAAAGAGGATCCCAAGAGAAAACTGTCTAGGTGGGTCAGCATGCTGGTCTGGGGCAGCCAGAGCAATGGGCCTGCAGTCAGGAAAACTTAGCTTCCTCAATTCAAATCTGGCCTCAGATACTTCCTAGCTGGGTGATCCTGAGCAAGTCATTTAACCCTGTTTGCCTCAGTTTCTTTATCTGTAAAATGAGCTGGAGAAGGAAATGGCAAACCACTGCAACATTTTTGTCAAGAAAACCCCAAACAGGGTCACACAGAGTTGGCTCCCCATCACCTTCCACATCAAATATAAAATCCTTAGTTTGGCTTTTATAGACCTTCATAACCTGCAAGCTATGAAAAGACCTTCAAAGGATGAAGCACAACAAAGGAAGAGTTAGGGCAACATTACCTCTAAGTTCCTGCCAGATCTAAATCCCGTGAACCCACCTAAGAGCCTGACCTGGGTCTCAGTCTGAGGAAAGCAGTGTCTCACAAAACACCAAGGACATGCAAATGTTGAAGTGTGCATTCTTGAGATGAACTGAATCACTCATTAGCCACCAAACAAAATGGAAAAAAACTGAGATGCAGCCCAGTGTGGCAAAAAAGAGCTTCTGAGTCACTTCTAATCCCAGCTCAACTACTGAGTCACTGGGTAGCCTTGAACAAGTCCCTCCTCAGCCTGGCTGTTTCTTCCTCTGTACGATGAGAGGTCTGGACTTCTAAGGTCAGCGATAGCCTAAAAATGTAGATGGCACATTGGAGAGAGTGATGGACAGATCTGCATTTGAATCCTGGCCTTTTGTTAGTTACGAGCCTTTGACCTTGGACGCATCTCTTAATTTCTCTGAGTCAGTTTCCCCATTTGTGAAAAAAAGGGGGACAGGAAAGGGGATGTTCTAGGGCCCAAATGAGCTAGTACATAAAAAGCACTCTGTAAACTTTCACATTCAATATAAATGCCAGCTACTACTATTCTTACAGAGATAGTCCATCACGGTGGCTAGAGAGAGGGCTGGCCTCACAATGAGGAACACCATGGTTCAAGTCTTGCCATGAACATGTTCTGGGGCTAGGTGACCCTGGGCAGATCGCTCAACATCTCAGCGTCCCAAGCAACCCTACTAATTGAGGATTAACCGCCCAGGGGAGAAGACCTCTACGAGTTGATGCAGACTGAAGTGATCAAAACTGAGAGATCATTGTACACAGTAACAGCAATGTCGTAAAGATGATCAACTGTGAAAGACTGAGCTACTCTGATCAATAAAATAATCCAAGACAATTCTGAAGGGCTCATGGTGAAAAAAATGCTACCTACCTCCAAAAGAGAACTGATAAACTCAGTGAAAACTGAAGTACAATTATTTTACTTTATTTTTCAAAACTTTATTTTATTTTCAATTCAGGAAAAAAATAAGCATTTCCATAACATAGTACAATAAAAAGATGATTGCATATGAAACTGCAAATCTACCATGTACAACTTTCTCTGCCTTCTAAATATACAACAAAGTTACCATGTAAATTTCTTTTTTTTTCCCTTCCCTTTCCCCTCGCCTGAGATATGGCCACCATTAGACACAAAGAGGTATATATATGTAAAATTATTCTATACAAAACTTATGTTTATCAGTTCTTTCTCTGGATGCAGACAGCATCTTTCTTCATACGTCCTTGATTTTTAATTTGGATATTTATAATAGTCAAAATGACTTAGTTGCTCAAAGTCATTTCTGGTTTTTTTTAGACAATTGGGGTTAAGTGACTTGCCCAGGGTCACACAGCTAGTAAAGGGTCAAGAGTTTGGTCTGAGGCCGGATTTGAACTCAGGTCCTCCTGACTTCAGGGCCAGTGTGCTCTATCCACTGTGCCACCTAGCTGCCCCCCAAAGCCAATCTTAAAACCATACTGCTGCTACTGTACATTGTGTTCACTGGTTCTGCTCGCTTTGCTCTTCATCACTTCACGCAAATCTTTCCATGTTTTTCTAAGACAACTGAGCTCATCGTTTCTTATAGCATAGTAACATTCCATCACAACCACACACCACATCTTGTTCAGCCATTCACTCCCCACATGATGGGGATCCATCATGGCTAATATGGAAATATGGAAATAATATGCATGATTTTAAAGTATACTTGATACCATATTGCCTGTCTTCTCAACAGGTAGGGGAGGAGGCATGCTTTTTTAAAAACCAATGTTAAAATTTTTTAAATTTAAAAATAAAATAACTACCCAGGGCAGCTTCACCTCCCCAAAGAAATCACAAATCTATTCAAGGAAAATAGAATATTAAACCATTCTGTATTGGCAAGTTATATTTTAAATGTTATTAATAGATAATAATGGTCATAAACTTGAGCATCGAGTTTCATTTTTTCTGTGGAAGGCATTTTTTTTGGTTCTATTTTGGCTTTTTTGTTGTTTTAAGAAATGGGGTTAAGTGACTTACCCAGGGTCACACAGCTAGTAAGTGTTATGTGTCTGAGGCCTCATTGGAACTGAGGTCCTCCTGACTCCAGGGCCGGTGGTCTATCCACTGCGCCACCTGGCTGCCCCTGGAAGGCATTTCTACCCTTTAAATGTGCTGCTTCTCCCACTCCCAATAATATTTTGTTATTGTTCTTGCTCAGTTGTTTTTCAATTGTGTCTGACTCTCTGTGATCCCATTTGGGGTTTTCTTGGCAAAGATACTGGAGTGGTTTGCCATGTCCTTCTCCAGCTCATTTTACAGATAAGAAAACCGAGGAAACAGGGTTGAGTGACTTATCCAGGGTCACACAGCTAATAAGCACCTGAGGCCAGATTTGAACTCAGGAAGATAAGTCTTCCTGACTCCAGGCCCAGGACTCTATCCACTGCACCACTTAGCTACCTCCAATAATATTTTAGCCACTATCAATAAACTAACAAGCCTATGCTAAATGTTATTATTGATTTTAAAATAGGCTAATTAATTGTTTCTGCCAAAGGCATTATACGGGATACAAAAGTGAGGCAGTCTCTGACCTCAAAATGGCTTTTACATTCCACTAAATGGATTCACTGAAATCCATTACATTCAAATTCAAGGAGCAGCACAAAGGGCTTGTAGCATTAGATGCTACTGATTCAAGGATGAAACAAGACAGTCCCAGACCTCAACAAGTTTACAGCTGATTAGGAGGATCACAAATAAATATGACCCCAGGGAGACTGAGGCAAAGTCAAAGGAGAAGCAGTCAGACAGATCTAAGAAAACTTGAGGTGGGAGGGAAATAGCGTCAGTGGAATTTTCCAGGTCAGCACCAGGGAAGGTCTAGAAGGGATGCTCTTCCTGGGCACTCAAGCTGGCCAAGTCCAAATCAACCAACAATTTAAATTCATTTAATATAAACAATTTAATTAATTTAAATTAATCACCAACAATTTAAATTAGGAGTCTACTCTGTACTGGGTTAAGCACTAAAGCAACAGGCCATTTGGGAGTTTGGGATTCTCCCCCATTCTTCATCTTCCCATTTTGGAAGGTCAACCATGTTGGTTTGAGCTGTCCCAGATATTCGACCAGGCAGGGAGGGGAACTCCTATCTTGGCCTGCCTCAATTTATCGGATCCACTCTCACCCACAGCTGTTTTCTGATTTGGGGTGAACTAGAAAAGGAGGAGAGAAAGCTCACACAAACGAACTCATCCTTATAATGACAAGCTTCCCCAAACTATCCCAGTGCCAGGAAAGGAGGGGCCCACCCATCACCAAAGATGTTAAGTGCTCATCCCATGTGAGAACCAACTGGGTCGCTGAAGTCCTTATGCAAAGGACACGGTGCACCCACATTCCCCCCAATTGTGTGAGGCTGAAAAATGAGCCTCTTACAATCTGTTCCCCCGTGATGTATCATCGCAAACTGTGAGCCCCAACAGCTTGCATGGGTTATCTGGAACCCAGCTAAATGATAAGTGGGCAATTTCTTCCAACAGCAGTCACTTGTCGAAAGCCTTTTATGTAAACTTGGAAACTGGCAAGAGTATTTGGGTCAATCCATACTTTTTCATTTTTCCATTCAAGTTCTACTTGGGAAGTGATGAACACCTAGGAAGCCATCAATCAGTCTCCT
The DNA here is from genome assembly GCF_003287225.1 of Phascolarctos cinereus. NCBI lineage: Eukaryota > Metazoa > Chordata > Mammalia > Diprotodontia > Phascolarctidae > Phascolarctos > Phascolarctos cinereus. The sequence goes on along the minus strand of NW_027555625.1, from coordinate 352,320,420 downwards.
GATAAACATTAAGAGCTTCCTTTGTGCCAGGCACTGTGCTAAAGTCTAGGGATACAAAAAGAGGCCGAAGGCAATCCCTGCCCTCAAGGAACCTACAATCTAATGAGGGAGACAACATGAAAACAAATACAAAACAAGCTACATACAGGAATTAAAAATTATATTGGGGGGCAGCTAGGTGGTACAGAGGATAGAGTGCCAGCCCTGAAGTCAGGATAACCTGAGTTCAAATCTGGCCTCAGACACTTACTAGCTATGTGACCTTGGGCAAATTACTTAACCCTGGCTGCCTCCCCCCAAAAATTATAATAGGAACTAATGGAGGAAAGGAACTGGAATTAAGAAGGGTTGACATGGGTCATCTAATCCTTCTTCTCACAAGTGGTCCCCCATGTTCAGAATTTGCTCTCTCAGTATTGCTTAATACAATTTCTGGCTTCCTTCAAAGCATAGCTCAGTTGAGATCTCCTGGAAGAGATATCTTTTCTGATCCCTCAAGAATTAGAACACTAGGGGCAGCTAGGTGGAGCAGTGAATAAAGCACCAGTCTTGGAGTCAGGAGGACCTAGTTCAAATCCGGCCTCAGACAGTTAACACTCACTAGTGTTACTAGTGTTACACACTAGTGTGTGACCCTGGGCAAGTCACTTAACCCCACAGCCTATCAAAATACAAAAAAAAAAAGAATTAGAACACTATATCTTGAAATTACTTTATTTACTTACTTACATACATGTTGTGTGTAAGCACCTTGTAGGCAGGGATTAGGTTCTCTCTCTTTTTTTATTTTAGTTTGTTTTTAAAATGTTTTTATAAGCCTTTATTATCTCTCCGTCCCACTGTTCTCTCTGCCATCTCCCACTTCAACAATTTTTTTTTAAACCCTCACAGCAAACAGACAAAATCCAGCAAAACAAATGCCCACACTGGCTGTACATAAATATGCATTTCTCATGCATTTTAAGTCTATCTCTGTCTAGCAGCAGGGGGTGGCCTGATTCATTGGTCCTCTGGACTCAGGGCTCCCTGCTGCTTTCATCGGAGCTCTAACATGTTTCAAAACTGTTTTTCTCTATAATGTCATTGGTTAGATCACTCTGGTTCTGCTCACTGCACCTTGTATCAGTTCACTGAGTTCTTCCCAGTTTCCTCTGAATAACCATCCTACTTGTGCCAGCAGGATTTCTTAACATACAGTAATAGTCCATTATATTCATATACCACAATTTGTTCCGCCATTGCCCCATAGGTGGCCGTCTCCTTAGTTTCCAATTTTTGACTAACATGAAAAGAGCTGCTATCAATATTTTTGTATGCATGGGTCTCTTTTCCTTTTTATTTGATCTTTTTGGAGCATAGGTCTGGAAGTGGTATAACTGGGTCAAAGGGCACACAGAGTTTAGTAACTTAAATCGCTTTTCAGAATGGCTTTACAGTACCACCAACAATGCATTAGGGTGCCTATTCCTACCCCCGCCCCACCCCAACTCCTCTGGTATGTCATTTTCTTCTTTTCTTTACTAGTCTGACGGGTGTGAGATTGAGCCTCAGAGTTGTTTTAACTGGCATTTCTCTAATCACATCTTGAAGCATTTTCATATGGTTAATTGATAATTCGGCCTTTTTCTTTCAAAAATGGCCTATTCAAACACTTCGAGGAATGGATCTTAGTCTTATAAATTTGAATAAACTCCTTATATATCTTGAATGTGAGGCCTTTATCAGAGAACCATTACTACACAGATCTTTTCTCAGTTACCTATTAGGGAATGTTATTCAATCAGTCTTTATTTCTCCAGCACTCAGCGAAGTCTCTCACACATAGGAAGCACTTAATAACGGTTTGGGGAAATGAACTGAATTAAAAGTCCCATTTCTACAGTGTTTGGCAGTCAGCAAAAACAATTCCCCATAAAAGCTCTGGGCTATGAGTAGGTAATTATTTACTCCCATTTGACAGATGGGAAACTTGAGGTTTAGAGAAGGTAAAGGACTCAGAAACAGACAGATAGATAGATAGATAGACAGACAGACAGACAGATTAGATACAGAGAGGTTCCTGACAATTGTCTTTTGCAACTAGCATCCCACAATCCATGGCCCTAGGGGTCACTGCTACGCCTATCCTAAAAGGGAATCCTGACAGCTGGGGCCCCCACCCATAGTAGCCCCCAATCTGAGGGAGAGACATAGCCTTGTGTCTCGTCTAAAGGTCAGATAGACATAAATATGCAATAAAAACAAGGCAAGGACAAAACCTGTCCATATTTCCAAATCGGTACAGTGGCAACGAGATGCAGGATACAAGGAATGAGGGAAGACTGCTGAGAGCCGCAAAGAACCAGATGCTCTGTGTCCTGCCACCCCCCCCCCCCAAAGAAGGAGCTGAGACGGTGGTACCGAGTGTTCCTGCTCCTCTCAGCTTGAATGGAGTAGGAGGGGCCAGGCCAGGCCCAGGCACTCATAGCAGAACCTGTGGCCTCCCCAGGACTCCGTTCTGCACCCCTAACACAGCCCCTGGCCCCACAGAATATCCCAAACGGGGTCCAAACCGACGCATCCAGCTCAGTTCAAAACCCTTGTTAGCCATGGCCATGCCAGAACTCTCTTTTCCTATCCTTTCTTCATCTGCTACAGCAACCCAATCTTCCACTAGCTGGGGAAATATCCTTATCACCCCCCCAAAAAAAGAACCTCTCACATTGTTCATTTACACATTTGTTTTCATTAACTGCTCCCTCTCTCACTCTACCTCACTTCCCTCATTCCCCACAAGGCCTAGCTTGGGGGCCATTGAGTCTTAGGGGACAGTGGATTGAATACTGGAAGACCTGAGTTCAAATCCTGCCTCAGGCACTTAGTAGCTGTGTGACCCTGGGCAAGTCACTTAACCTGTTTGCCTCAGTTTCCTCAACTATAAAATGGGGGTAATAATACTAGCGCCTGCCTCCCAGAGTTGTTTCGAGGATCAAATGAGCTAATAATTGTAAATTATTCAGCACGGCACCTGGCACGTAACAGGTAGCATATAAATGTTAGTTCATATTATTATTAATTGACAGAGATAGAGTACAGGGTATTCCAGGAGCAAGGATCACAATAAATAACACCTACCTTCCAGAGATGTTGTGAGGATGAAATGACATAGTACTCTCAAAACTGTTCAACACAGTGACTAGCCCATAACAGGCACTCAGTAAATCTCCCTCCCTTCTTCCTTCCTTCCTTCCTTCTTCACAGCTGCGTCAGTACTCCCTCCTTACTACTTACACATTCGTTCTACTGTTGCATCTGTCCTGTCCACCTACAAGCCTGAGGTCCCACAAAGCAGCACCTGTGCACTCTCTCTCCCCTCAATGCCTAGACGAGAGCCTCATTAAACACTCTTAACAGAACAGACTGGATTTCTCTGGAACTTAAGATCAAGTTAGTCCCTTAATTTTTCTAAGGTCTTAGGTCTAATTTATGGTCTAAATCCTTTGTAAGATTTAGAGCTGAAAGGACAGTAGAGGTCATCTAGACTAATTCTTCTCATTTTAGGGATGAGAAAACTGAAAACTAGAAAGACTGACTTGCCCAAAGTCAACCAGAAAGGGATTTTGAACCAAGATTTAGATCCCTGGGCTCCTAATTCCCATCTGAGTTCGGGCATCTAGAAAAGGCAGTCAATCCACCAGTCAATCAACAAACATGTGCCAGACATTGTGCTGAGGATACAAGGAGGCAAAAAATGGTCTCTTCCCTCAAGGAGCTCACATTCCAGTGGCAGGGGCAAAGTGCAAATACCATGTACATATAAGATATACATGGTGTGACACTGTTGGGGGGGGCAGAGGGAGAGTGGGATCTGAGCTGAGTTCTGAAGGGAGTCCTGAAGAGAGCCAGGAGGCAGGGTCAAGGAGGGAGCGCACTCCAGGCCCAGGGACAGTTAGCACAAAGGTAGGTCAGGGTGAGCCAGCTCAGGCAGGAACTGCTCAGTCCCAGTGGCCATCACAACGAGCAAATGAAAACACCCACACACACACACGCAACCCTCGGCCACTGGCAGATCCCTGTACTTTTCCACACAAGACAGGCTGGGCTGATTCTAAAGCGGTGGAGGAATTCAAGCAGGCAAGCGCGGGCAGATGACACAGGCACACACATGCAAAGCAGGCACATGCATGTACACATTCAAGCACGCCCAGAACACACACCCAGAGCATGCATGCAGAGCCACCAGATACCTGAAGCACAGATGCACACAGATACAAATGTATGGCACAGGTACATCTATACAAAATACACAGACACACACATATTTCCATAGCACAAAGTGTGCACATGCAGGAATATGTGCACAGGGTAAACAAAGAGGTACAAGCAGCCCACAAGTGGAGCATGTAGAATCAGTCATAAGCATTTATTAAGTGCCTACCATGTGCATAATCAGTCATAAGCATTTATTAAGTACCTACTATGCTAAGCACGATGCTAAGCACTGGGGACACAGAGAAAGGCAAAGTACAGCCCTGCTCTGCATTTACACAAATAAAGCATAAGCAATAGAAAGAATAGGGCAGCCAGATGGTTCAATGGATACAGTGAGTCAGGGCCTGAAGTCAGGAAGACCTGAGTTTACATCCGATCTCAGACACTTACTAGCTGTGTACCCTGGACAAGTCACTTAACCTCTGTTTGCCTTGGAGGCAGCTAAGATGGCTCAGTGGATAGAGTGCTGGGCCTGGCCTCAGGAAGGCCTGAGTTCAAATCCAGCCTATGACCTTGGACAAGTCACTTAGCTCTGGTTGCCTTAACCCACTGTAGAAGAAAATAGCGAACCACTCCAGTATCTTGGTCATGAAGAGTAAGACACAACTAAATGACTGAAAAACAGTAACAACGGAAAGAATGCTCGCTTTGAAGACAGAGGAACAGAGGATAATAGACTGATTACCAAAAGGACCATCAGAGATCAGCTAGTCCACTCTGCATTTTATAACTAAGGAAACTGAGGCCCACAAAGGTTAAAGGACTTGCCCAGGGTCACACATATGGTAAATATATAAGTGATTCATCGACCCCAGACTTCCTGGTCTCTTTACCCTAAATTCCATTTTCTTTCCACCCTACCACCAGGGTTCAACACCTAGATCTGCTACTTACTGCTCCTGTTCCAAGCCTCAGTTTCCTATTCTATAAAACAAGGAGATTGGAGTGGTTACAGTCCATTTCTAAGCTCTGAATTTAGAAACTTGTTCTGAAGCTTGGAGCAGGTCGGCAAAAGTAGCTCCCACGAAAACGCACAGACATGCAAAGAACAGAGGTAGAAACATACACACATATGCAGAACATATGAACACACATTCACATTCACATGGCATACAGCGGTAGAGACACACACCAGCACACCGAGCTCATGCTGTAAGTACCTGGTGTACAATGTACGTGTAGGGAGAGAGCTGGACACGTGGGTAGAGCATGTGTATGCTGGTTCACATGAAGGACACAGTGCGGATGAGTGCATTCAAAGAGATGTATGGAGTACATATAAGTAAGCAAATTCTCACAAGACTCGTCAATGAAGGGCCCGCGGGCATAGCCAGACAGCCATCGCGAATCGGCCTCAGCTACAGCACTCCTCCCATCTTTCTCTCCTTGCCTCAAGTTTAAAAAACACCTTCTCCAAGTTACCAATTTTCAAGAAAATTGCTGGATAAACACTTGTGCACCAGGCAGACAGCAGGCTGGCACCAGGCCAGGCAGGCACCGACCATGCCCGCTGCCGCGTGGGCTGCTTCTCCACGGTGCCGTGAGCCCCAGCAGGCCTGCCGAGCGGCGAGACAGCTGACAGAGGTGAGTGAGCCATCCCCCCGCCACACACACAGCCAGTCAAATACCAACAGCTGCTGGGTCCCCATTAACTTTCTACACAACATTGAGCAAACAGCGCCGCTGACGGCAGCCCCATTAAGGCCCTAGCAGCCGATAAATCGCACCGACCTGCCAGCCAGCAGGGGCCACTCATAGGCACTTTGTCTGCCTGGCGTGAGGGTTGGCTCAGATCTATTAGTTTCCAAGAAGCCTGGGTCCCTCTGGTGCCCAGCTCATGCCCTGGATGGGCACTACGATAAGGTTTAGGGAAGGGGTGAGGAGAGGGACATCACATTGAGCCAGAATAGCTCCTCATCTGAGAAAGGTGAGTATCCAGGCCCACCTGATAACCCAATCCCAGAGAGCCACAGATGCCAGGGAGTCAGAGAGCTTGCTTTACTTTTAGTCAAACCCTGAAATTAAATAAAAAGTCTGTGCCCAGGACTTGGTGCTGTCTTTTCACTTCATCTTGCTAAAGGTCCTGGGAGGGAGGCAGGCAGAGGGGGGAAAGGGGCTTTCTCTCTGCAGGCCTCTGAAAAAACAGGCTGGGAGCAAGCCCCCTATTGGGCACATACCCCAAGGGGGTCAAAGACAGAGAGAAAGACCCCACATATATATACTAAAATGCTCAGCTGAAGAACAGCTCAACAAATTTTCACAAAGAACTCTAACAAACAGCTACCCCACTATAAGAAATGACTAGTCTGTAGAATTCAGAGAAACGTGGCAAGGATCAGAGGATCACTACTGATCCATTGGGGAAAGGGACTTCAAAGGTCACAGAGTCCAATCCCCTCATTTGCCAGATAAGTAACTGAGGCTCAGGAAGGCAATGACTTGTCTGAGTCACAGGTGGTGTCAGAAATAACATTTGAACCCAGGTTCTGAGATTCGGAAGCCAATAGATGCTCTTTCCATTGGACCACATTTTTTCTCCCATGAATTGTGGCAGAACGAAGTAAGTAGAGTCAGGAGACAATCTACACCCCCACCATGAAAATGTAAATGAAGCTGGAGAGGTCGATGCTGGTCCGTCCATTGAGACTGGGAGTTCTGAGCTTCAGTCTGGAGACAAGCCGGTCCAGTGTCCACTAATCAGTGCTGAGGTCGGGCTTGTGAGTCACTACTGAGTCTACAGCATGGGGGACAGGGAAACCCAACCTCAAAACTAAATAAATGAGAACATACATATATACACATATGTATTTACACATGTATATATCCATATACACATACATGTAAGTGCCAAAAGAAAGCTAACTTCAGATTCACTACAGTGACCAATCTTGGTCTCAGTCAGATGATGGTCAGGTAAGCCAATAATGGAAAGGAAAACCTAAGGCTGGGCCAAGTTGGAGGATTTGGAAAGGGAAGAGTTCTGGGGAACTTCCATGGCTCCCTATTACCCACAAAGTAAAGTTCTGACTCCTGATGGCATTTAAGGCCATCCTTCCAGTGTTACCTCATACTACTCCCCTCCATATACTTTATCGCACAGCAAACAGGGTGTATGGGGTGTTCAGGGAGGACCAGCACTCGGGTCTGAAGGTTTGCCAAGCTCTTTCCAAGGCTGCTCATCTACCTTTGGTGTCTACCTCACACTCAACTCTCACCTGTGGCTCCAAGAAGCTGTAGCATGTGCAGCAGGCACACCTCTGGAAAACCTTCTTGGCAGACGGGCTAAACCAGGTTGAGGGGGTTGAGTTACAGGGAATGTCTACCATAAACATATGTCTAACACAAACATATTCCCCGGCAGAATGGGTAGATGAGAACAATTTGTCCCAACGGCCATGAAGGCAGCTGAAGCAGGTGCTGGGGAGTGCTTAGAGCTCGGTCAGACATCGAAGACACCAAGGTCATCCACTGCGTCCCAGGCCATCGCCAGTCATCTTAACTTTTGTCCTGCCACTGGACTTCAGTGACTTAGAGGCTGAGACTGATGATTCTATGCAACTCTGTCTCACTTAAATCCAATTCATGAACAAGTCAAGACTGTTCCTCTTCAAAAACAAAGGAAAAACAACAACCACCACAGCAAAACAGGAGGGCTCTGTCTCCAAACATGCCCATGCTTTCCTGCCTCTCTGTACCTTTCTCTGCTCGCACTCATCCCTGCATCCAGCACTCTGTGCTTCCCAGAGTCCTCTCCCATCTCTCTTGTCATTTAATCCTCCTAAAAGCTCCGGAAGGGAGGCAGAGGAGGGAATCTTCTAGCTCCAGAATCCCCTTTGTGCATCCTGAATTTCTAACCATCCATTAAAGCCCAACTCAAAAGCTACATTCTCCAGGAAGGCTCCCCCTCTTCAGTAAAGACCTTCAACTCATTTCAGCATGCATTTATTAAGGGCCTACTCTGTGAGAGGTATCAAGGAGCAGGCGAGAGAGCTGATCTTTAGGTCAGGCGCACCTGGGTTCAAGTACCACATCGGACACATACCAGCAAGTCAACCCTAGGAGAAGCTACGGAGCCTCCAGGTCCTATAAGCTGTATGATGATAAGCCAGGGAACAGCTGCTGATCTCAATAGGAAGAGAGTTTCTTCCCCAGGAACTGCCTACTCCAATGAAATCATAGGTCCTGACCAAAAATACTCAAAGCAATGTGCCAGATGCTAGGGGTACCAAAAGTCACCGACCTCGAGGAGAAGACGTTCTACTGGGTAATTTAATATGAATAGAGATAAGTAAATGCAAATAATTTCAGGAGGAAAGGTGCATCAATCAGAGGACATAGGGAAAGGCTCACGTAGGAAGTGTGGGCCTTGAAAAGACGCCAAAGATTCTAAGAAATCGAGATGAGAATAGAGCAAATGTCCAGGCATGGAGAGGCCATCCTATCTGACCTTCCATAGATCTTTGTGTTTAGTTTATCCCCCTAATACACTGTGAGTCACATGAGGGCAGAAACTGAGACTCATCTAACCCCTGGTCCTCCCAAGCACTGATCACAGTTCCCTTGGACATAATCAGACACTAAATTTGTACTGAATGTCGTGAGGTTATGGTTGAAATCCTACCCATCATCCAAGGCCAGAGGTGAGGAATCTGCAGCCTTGAGGCCACCCCTGGGACCAAGGCTAAGCCCAATGTCCCCTCTTCCAGGAACCATGTCCTGATCCCTCCATTAAGGGAAAACCCTCTCCTTCAGCTCTCACACAGAATGAAGACGATAGCCCTCTATGATACTACATATTATAGGTATCCACGTTTCTGTCTCACGCCTCCAAGGCCTGTGAGCCTGACAGGGGCAGCGACTAGTTTTAGACTAATGGTCTTACCTAGACTATTTCTCTTCCTCGGTAGCAAGCACATAGTAGGAGCTTAACAAATATTTGTGGAATTTCCCAGCCAGCTGACTAAAGAGTTGAGAGGTTCCCCAGAGAGGCAAGGTGAGCCCCGAGTCACAGTCCCATCTTCCTAGCATGATGGACAGCGCCCACAGAAACAAAATCAGAAAATTGAAGGCTTTGGAAGTCAGCTCTCTTTCCTCTTATTATCTCAATCTGTAAAACAACATTTCTAGGAAATACCACAGCAAACATAGCATGATTCAAACCACTGTGACTAGCCCTTTTCTAGGAGCTGTGGGGGATGGAAAAGGGGGAGGGAAGGTGATTTCCCCATTCCCTCCCTCCCTTTTACCCCTGCTCAGTTTCTCTCTACCCCTTCATAACAGCAGCAAAGAAGAGGGTTCAAAACAACTATCCAGAGGGGCCTGAAGGAAAGAGATCACACCAATCCTCTCCTCTCCTCAGCCCCCTCCTCCCCTCAAACCCCTCCTTGAAAAGGTTAAGGTTCACCAATTAAAACTCATTCGCAACTTCAGGACCTGAGTTCAGGTGTGGTTTCTGCCACTAATCCTTCATGAAATCTTGGGAAAGTCCCCTCCCCTCTCCAGGTCTTGGTTACTCATCTTTAAGATGAGTAGGTTGCATAAAGTCACTAAAAAAATCAGATAAAACATCATTTCAAAATGACTTTCAGATGGGGGAAGAAGGGGAAAGAATAAGCATTTGTATAGTTCCACTTATGTGCCTGCCACTGTACCAGGGGCTAGACATATACTGTCTCATTTGATCCTCACAACAACCCAGGGAAGCATTGTTGTTCAGTCATTTTTCAGTTGTGTCTGATTCTTTGTGACCCCATTGGGGGTTTTCTTGGCAAAGATACTGGAGTGGTTTGCCCTTTCCTTTTACAGCTCATTTTGTAGATGAGAAAACTGAGGCAAACAGGGTGAAGTGACTTGTCCAGGATCACACAGCTGGTAAGTGTCTGAGGACAGATTTGAACTCAGGAAGATGAGTCTTCCTGATTTCAGGCCTGGCATTTTATCCACTGCACTACCAAGCTGCCCCATATCTAGGCAGGCAGGTGCTATTACTATCCTCATTTTACGGAAGAGGGAATTAAGGCAGACTTGCCCAGGGTCCCACAGCTACTAAGTATCTAAGGTGGGCTACGAATTCAGATGTTCCTGATACCAGGACCAGCACTCTATTCACTTAGCTTCTTCATCTAGCTTTCCCCATTTGCAAAAAACAAAACCCAGAGAGGGGCAAAAGCCTGTCCAGCATCAGTCAATCACCCAAAAGATGTCTCATAATCCCCAGCCCTTATATGCTCATGCCATGAGAGATAAAGCATCTGTCCTCTAATGAGCTGACCTTTCCAAGGCAACAAACTCCTAGGCTCCCCTTACACAGGACCACAGCACACCAATCATGTCTTCTCCAAGTCTTCTTAAGCCCAAGTCCTTCAGATAGATGATCCTGATACAATGTGGTCTCCTGTCCTCTTACCATGCTGATTACACTTCTCCTGAAAACATGGCCCCTGACCTGAGTATCAATCTTGAGAAGGGCTCTGACTCAAGCCCAGGATACAGAGACTTCCTGATCTCCCACAATCTGTTCCTCTGTCCCTTTAAAACCCATTACTCTTTACCTGCTCTGGTATAGTCACAGGAAGTCTGTAGCCCCCCCACCCCCAACCAAATCCCCACATAAAGATAATCTTGCCACACCACCTATAGCTTGTACTTATGAAGTTGATTTGTGTACCCAAAGGTAAAAGTTTGCATTTATTAAATTCCTTGTAATAATGTAATATAATAATAATAAAAATCTTATTAGATTGGGCTTATCATTCTAGCCTATAGATATCCTGATTCTGAGTGTGTCGTCATACAACATATTAGCCAACCTCTCTACACCTTTGTCCAGGTCATTAGTAAAAATGTTAAATAGAATAAGGCCTAGGACAGATAGGGCCTCTACTAAAGACATTCTTTTAAACATCCATTAATGCCTTTTCTTTGGATGGTAGTAATAGTAGCAGCACTAACTAGCTGTGCTACTCTGGGCAAGTCACTTAACCTCTGTTTGCCTTAAAACCTCTGTTTGCTGGAAATAGTAAACTACTCCAGTATCTTTGCCAAGAAAATCCCATGGAGAGTATTAGTGTGCCATATGGTCCATAGGGTCACAAAGAGTAAGACACAACTGAACAACAACAACAAGAGTAGTAGTAGTAGTAGTAGGTAGCGGTAGTAGTAGTAGTAGTAGTAGTAGTAGTAGTAGTAGTAGTAGTAGTAGTAGCAGTAGTAGTACTAATATAGCTAGCATTTATATAGGCTTTAAAGTTTGCAAAGCATTTTACAAATATCTCATTTTCTCCTCACAACCCCGGGAGGCAGGTGCTATTATTATCTCCATTTTACAGAGGAGGAACTAGGACAAAGAGAGGTTAAGTGTCCTGCCCAGGATCATACAGCTAGTTAGTCTGAGGATGGATATGAGCTCAGATCTTCCTGATTTCAAGTCCAGCCCTCTACCCACTGTACCACCTAGCTACATGTGGTCATCTAATAGTCATGTAATATCTATATAACTGTGCTAATATCTAACCACCAGCTCTTCATCTTGCCCATAAGGATGGGAAATCCTTTTTTTTTAAGTCTGGATAAACCACACTGACAACATTCCTAATTACAGTTTTGCAATTCAGTCAAAAATCAGATTTAAAGTAGCAAAGGACCTTAGAGGTTTCTTCGTATATAACCCCTTCATCTCAAAGATAAGTTAACAGAAGATGACAGAGTGGCTTGCTCAAGGTCAGGCAGCAACACGGTATCATAACAGAGTTGGGGTTCAAGGCTGGGGCCTCTGATTCCAAATCCAAAACTTCTGCTGTTATACTGTGTCTACTGAGGAAACTGGGCCTCAGTAGGGAAAGCGCCTTTCCACAAAGCCACAGGTAATAAAACTAGCAAACCCAAGAATCAAACACAAACCCAGCTTGGATGGTAAATCCATCTTCTCAATCCAAAATCAACGCTGACTACAAAACACTATTTCTCAAGTAGGCTTAATTTGCCCCATATAGTAAAACAAGTGCTTTGTAAATTGCACGGCACTGTATGAATGTGAGTTATTATGCCTCCACCAATGTCTTCTTCCAATGACTGACTGTGGTAGGGCCAAGCTAGGCCAGAACTTGGTTATCTGTTAGGACCTACCCAAGTTGGAAAGTTTTAAGGAACATAAAAAATTCAGAGAAACTTGGGAAGATTTTTTTTTAACTTATACAAACCAAAGTAAAAGAACTGTAACCAATTTACACAATGACATAAAGGAAAAGAACATTTAAAGACTGAATTCTCATCACGCCAATAAGCAATGGATACTTCAGAGAAGTGATAATAAAACACACTTCCGGTCCCTCTGCAGAGAGGTAGTGGACTATGGTGGACTATAGGTACAGAATGAGGCATACACCATCAGACATGGCCAGGAGTTGATCTGTTTTGATTACCTGTACTCTTGGTTACAAGAAAGAGTTCTACTGGGGGGATGGACAGGAGTGGGGATGTAGTCAGCCTACGAGAACTTATTAAGTGCCTACTATGTGCCAGGTATGGTTCTAAGCACTGGGGATACAAAGAAAGGCAAAAAAAACCAGTCCCTGATGTGAAGGAGCTCAAAGCCTAATTGGGGAAACATGCAAACAACTACACAGGAACAAGATATTTTGTTATTGTTATTCAGTGGCTTTAGTTGTGTCCAACACTTCCCGACCCCATCTGGGGTTTTCTTGGCAAAGATACTGGAGTGGTTTGCCATTTTCTTCTCCAATTCATTTTATAGATGAAGAAACTGAGGTAAACAGGGTGCGTCCAGGGTCACATGACTAGTAAGTGTCTGAGGTCAGATTTGAACGTTCTATAAACCAGGCATATACAAGATAAATGAGGAAAGACTAAGATTAAGAAAGGCTGAGAGAGGTTTCTTACAGAAGACGGAATTTTAGCCAAGACCTGAAGAAAGCCAATGAAGGCAGGAGACAGAGATGAGGAAGGAGCGGGTGCCAGGCATGAGAGACAGCCAGAGAAAATGCCTGGAGCTGGAAGATGGAGTGTCTTGTTGGAGAAACAAGGCGGCCAGTGTCACTAGATCGAAGAGGATGAGACAGAGGTAAGACATAAGAAGACCGGAAAGGTAAAAAGATACAGGTTATGAAACGTCTTAAAAACCAAACAGAGAATTTTATTTTTGATTCTGGAGCTACTGGAATTTATTGGAGAGGGGGCTTGATACAGTCAGATCTGTGTTTTAGGAAGATCGCTTCTGACAGCTGAGTGAAGGATGGATTGGAGTGGGGAGAGAATGTGGAAGGGAGACACCCCCCACCCCAAGCAACTTATGGTGCAGTCCAGTCATGAAATGATGAGAATGGGCCTGCACCAGGATGGTTGCAATGTCAAAAGAGAGAAGAGACATGATACAGATATGAAAAATAAAAAGATCATAAATAAAACTTTTTTAAAAAAAAAGGTTTCAAGGATAGGCATGAATGTGTAGGCGTGTGTCTGTGTGCCTGTGGTCTGAAGACCTGTCTAGTTTAAGAGCATCATGAGAGAACTAGCTACCAAGGCATGCATTTTTTCACAGAAATTCACAAAGAATTATCTACTAAGGAATGGAGAGGTCAGGTTTTGGGTCAACAAAGAGAACACTCACATCAAGGAAATCACAGCTCCTTTTAAGTATTATCATTATCACTGTTATCATCCACACTACATGTTTGCTTAGCAACCACCTCTTATTGAAGCAGGGTTAACAGAGTGAAAAAACAACAAAACAAAACACTAGCCTAGGAAATCTGGAATTGACCCTTGTCCAACTATACCCAGCTGCAGCACTGAATTACCGTACAACAGCGGGCAAATTCCTGAACCTTCTTTTGCCTCAGTTTCCTGCCCTGTAAAACAGGAACAATCATCCCTACCTGACCTGCTTCTTCCAGACTACTATAAGGATCCAAGGACAAAACCAATGGGTAAATTAAAACTCTGAGGTCTTACCTCACACCCCTCAAATTGGCAAAGATGATTTATTTAAATGGAAATAGTCAATGTTGGAGAGACTGTGGAAAGACAGGCACACGTAACACTGTTGGTGGAGCTATGAACTGGTTCAAGCATTCTATAAAACAACTAGAATTATGTAGGTCACTAAATGGTTCCTTTCTTTTTTTTTGGGGGGGTGGCAGAGAAAGCCTTCATTTTACAAATAGGGAAACTGAAGTCCAGAGTGGGCAAATGACTTAGCCATGGTCAAATAGCAAATCAGTGGGAAAACCAGGACTAGAACCCATGTGATACTCTTTACTAGCAAGAACTGCCTCATTAGGGGCAGCTAGGTGGCACAGTGGATAGAGCACTGGCCTTGAAGTCAGGAGGACCTGAATTCAAATCCAGCCTCAGACCAAACACTTGACACTTAACTAGTTGTATGACTCTGGGCAAGTCACTTAACCCCAGTTGCCTAAAAAAAAAAAAAACAAGCAAAAAAAAAACTGCCTCATTAGCAAAGGGTATGTTGTAACAAAGAAAAGGTCAGCACTGGGGTAAGGAAGGGACCACATCCAAATCAGAAATGGCCATATAGTTGAAACAATTAGTAACTTTAGCAAAGTAGCAGGACATATAATAAACCCACATAAATCCTCAGCATTTCCACGTACCACCGACAAAACCCTACAAGAAGAGATAGTAAGAGATATCCCATTTGAAATAACATAGCATAAAATACCTGGGAGTATACCTGCCAAGATAAACCCAGGAACTACATGCACGTAATTATAAAACACAAAAACAAATAAAGTCAGATTTAAATAACTAGAGAAATATTAATTGCTCATGGGTGGGCAGAGCCAATATAATAAAAATGACAATTCTACCTAAACTTACTTATTCAATGCCATCCCAATTAAATTACCAAAAAGTTATTTTACTGAGCTAGAAAAAAAATAATAAAATTCATTTGGAAGAACAAAAAGTCAAGAATATCAAAGGAATTAACGAAAAAAAAAGGTTTAGCAATACCAGATGTTAAACTGTATTATAAGGTAGTAATAATCAAAATTATCTGGTACTAAGAAATAGAAAGGTGGATCAGTGGAATAGTGTAAACATATAATACACAGTAGTAAACGATTGTAGTAACTTTGTGTTTGACAAATGTAAAGATTTAAGCTTTGGGGATAAGAATTCACTATTTGGCAAAATTGTTGAGAAAACTGAAAAGCAGTCTGGCAGAAATTGGGTATAGACTAATATTTTACACCATTTACCAAGTCAAGGTCAAAATGAACACATGGCCTAGATAAGTAACATAGAACATATTACTTATGAGGCTTACGTATAGAAAAATTTATGAATAAACAAGAGATAGAGAGCATTGTGAAATATGAAAGGAATAATTTTAATTACATTAAATTAAAAAGGTTTTATACAAATAAAACCAATGTAACTAAGATTAGAAGGAAAGCAGAAAAGTGGGGGGGAAATTTTATAGACAGTTTCTCAGATAAAGGTCTCATATCTCAAATATATAGTGAACTTTGTCAAACTTATAAGAATATGAGTCATTCCCCAATTGATAAATGGCCAAAGGATATGAACAGGCAGTTTTTCGAAGAAGAAATCAAAGCTATGTAGAGTGATATAAAAAAAATACTCTAAATCATTATTGATTAGAAAAATGCATATTAAAACAACTCTGAGACATCATCTCATACCTATCAGATTGGCTAAAATAACAAAAGGGGAAAATGACAAATGTTGGAGGGAATGTGGAAAAACTAGGACACTAACAATGCTGTTTTGTGGAATTGTGAACTGACCAACCATTTTGGAGAGCAATCTGGAATTATGCCCAAAGAGCTATAAAATTATGTATACCCTTTGACCCAGAGATACCACTAATATGTGTGTTTCCCAAGGTGATCAGAGAAAAAGGAAGAGAACCTATACGTTCTAAAACGTTTATAGCAGCTCTGTGGTGGCAAAGAACTGCAAACTGAGAGGAGGCCCATAATTTGGAGAATAGCTGAACAAGTCATGATATATGAATGTGATGGAATACTACTGTGATATAAGAAATGATGATCAAGTTGATTTTAGAAAAACATGGAAAGACTTTCATGAAATAATGAAGTGAAATGAGTAGAACCAAGAGAACATTCTATACAGTAACAACAATATTGTTCAAAGAATAGCAAGTATTATAAATACCCAAATTAACTACGAAAGACCCAGGAAAGAAGCTGCTTAATAATAATATGACACTTAATAATAAATGACAAACAGAAGTATGCACATAGTATGGTTTTACATATATACATATCTGCGTCAAATGGTAGCCTTCTCTAGTGCAGGGTGAGGAGAGAGGGACATAGTTCAGAACTTAAAATACAATTTAAAAAATTAAATTAAATTTAAAAAAGAAAAGAAATGGCACTATCTAGCTATCTCTTGGATTTCTAGGGATCAAACTAAAACAAAGCCAGAGCCCTCTCGTTGTCTGTACCCAAGGTGGCAGTAATCACAGCAAGTCCCTGGCCCCTCACCAAGGGCCAGGACCATCATTCCCCAAGAACAAGAGGCCTCTAACCTCTTCTCCCCGATTTCCAGCATGTACGCCTCCATTCAGCTTGTCTGATCCTCTCTACTCATCCTACCACCCCATGTGTTCTTAACCTTTGCCCCTGCTGCTCTGCCTACCCTCTTCCTACTTCCCTTCAATTGCCCCAAACTTCTCTCGACCTCTTGAGACAGTTGAAAGGAGGCTCAATCTGCAGTCCCAGGTCTGGGTTTGAATCCTAGCTCTGCCACCGACTAAACCGTGGCACAATGTTGCTTGGGCAGGTACCTGCTTTCTCTAGGCCTCAGTTTTCTTATCTGTAAAAGGAGGAGCTTAGACCAGATGACCTCAAACCCCACCTCCTCTAGGAAGCCTTCCTTCATCACTTAACCCACCCTGATCTCTCCACCCCGCCTCCCCCCACCCCAGTCATCATTAATTTAACAAGAAGTACACTTGAAATTTCTATATTACCCGAGGATCTAAGCCCCACAGTCTAGCCTATGAGTACACACACAGTCCTAAACCACACAAGAGTCACTGACTGCTCCCCAGACTTCAAAGTTAGCATTCTCCTGAAGTCGGGAGAGTTCTGGATTGGACCAGAGAGGCCAGAGTGGAGAGTACATGCTGGAAAGTGGGGAGAAAAGAAGGTCACAGTTCCTGTGTCTGCTCTATTCTTCTCGGGAAATGAGGGTTTGGCCCTGCAACCACCTAGGGGAGAGGCCAGCGGTTTGCTCTGATTTCTACCCCCTTAGGCCTAGGGGAGGAGAGAGCTTTGGTTTTCAGTTTAATCAAACAGGTAGCCGTGTGTGTCTTGTTTCTCCTCCACTGCCCCAGACTGTGAGCTCCCTGAGGTCAGGGCTCCAGTCTGCTCCCCACTCTGTCTCCCTGGGGGACTAGGTGAGCACCAGACACCTGGCACAGACTAATTAAATTGTAAACTGACAGAGTGGCAGAACCTTCTCAAATGATGATAAATTCGCCCACATGGCACACATTGGGAAACTCAAACTCAGACGGATCTAGAGCTCCCAATGTTACTAGTTCAGAATAACAAGGCAGCCTGTCTGACACCGAGAGGGCCAACCACAGGTGGCCTATAAGGAAAACATCATTTAACACTTTAAAGGGCCATGAAACAATATAATGGTGGAAGCACTGATTTGAGAGTCTGAGGACCTGGACATGTCAATTCCAGCCCTGCTTGGTATTATCTCTGTGACTTTGGACAACTCACTTAACCTCCACTGCCTCAGTTTCCTCATCTATAAAATGAGGCAGGACTAAACTCAGTGGCCTCCAGGGTCTCATCCAGCTCTAAATCTATAATTCTATAATTATAGGAAAATGAATGACGACGCAGAAACCGAAGAATCCTGGATATCACGAATCCTCGGTTCGACTCAGCTTTAGAGAGAAGTCCCTCCCCGCAGAGTAACACCTAGCTAGATCTCCAGGGAAGGAACTGTGGCCAGCTCTCTGCCACATGACACATCTAAGTAGCAGATGGGAAGATTCACTCCCTCACATGTGGGTCATGCTTTGTGACTGGCAAAAGACATTGACATGAGTTATCTCATTTTATTCTCCTCATTTAACAAAGAGGGCACTTGGGCCCAGGGAGGCCTGAGGTCACAGAGCAAAGCAGTGGCTGAGCCCGGACTAGAAGCCAGGCCTCCTGGCTCGCCGACCCAGGCTCCCTTCTACCACAATACACCCCAAGCAGATGGGGTCTACATGCAGGGACTGTCTGTGAAGAAGAGAATGCTGGAATTAGGAGTCAGGAAACTAACTAGCTGTGGGACCCTTAATAAATCATCTTGGTCTCCTCATCCGTAAAAAAAGGAGTTGGATTAGATGTCCAAGTTTCCCTCAATAATAAAAATAATAGCAACAACAATAGCAATAATAATAATAGCTAGCATTTAGGTAGCACTTTAAGGTTTGCAAGGTGCTTCTACATATGATAGGGCAGCTATATGGCTCAGTGGATAGAGCATAGAGCTATCTGGACTCGGAAGCAGGAAGGTCTGAGTTCAAATCCAGCCTCAGCCACCTACTAGCTATGTGACCCTGGGTAAGTCACTCAACTTCTGTTTGCCTTAATCCACTGGAGAAGGAAATCTCAAACCACTCCAGTATCTTTGACTCATGTAGAGTTGGACAAGAATCACACCATTTGATCCTCACAACAATACTAGGAGGTAAATGCTATTATTATCCCAATTTTACTGATGAGGAAACTGAAGCACAGAAGTTAAGTGACTTACCCAAGTTCACTCAGCTAGTTAATGTCTGAGGCAGGATTTAAACTCAGGTCTTCCTGACTCCAGGTTCTCTAGGTTACTGTGCCACCTAGCTACCTCACCTACTTCTAAAATCCTTTGATTGCAGGAATCTCAAGTCACAGAACATCAGAACTTTAGTGCTCATCCCAGACTAACCTTCTCCCTGAGAGCAGTAATCATCTTTATAAATACCACTGACACCCAAAGACGGGGAGCTTCCCAAAGCTGCCCAGTCAGTCCACTGTAAGACAGCTGTAATCATTAGAAAGGGCTTCCTTACATCCAGCTCTCCAGATGTGCTGACTATCCCCCTCCCAAAAGACAGGGTGACTCCTCAAACCTCCTGTAGACCTAAATTTCTGACATTCCCCCAAACCACTCCTCCTGGCCCCAACAAGCTCCTCCAATCAGTCCTACCCAGCCAGGAGAGATTTCCTCTTCCCTCCAGCTCAGCTCATTCTCCCAGATGTTGGTGATCTCATCCCATTCTAAAGGCTGCAGGATCCCCTCCCCTCAGCAGGGCAGACAGAAGGCTGCTCAGTCATTTCCTCCCCCCACCCCCAGGGATTGTAGTTTCTTTTTTTTTTTTCAGGGGGGGACAGGGTGGGAGAGGGAGAAGCACGGCAACCCAGTGGGATACAAGCAGAGCTTGAGCTCTGGAGTAAAATCACCTTGGGACCTGGGGCTAGGGAGTTGATCATTCCTTCAAACAGTAAAGATTTCTTGAGTAACAAGATGCCGTTAGGAAGTGTTTTGGCCTGAAACTCGGGATGATTTGGTTAGAATCCGGACTCTGCCCAGATGACTCATTCTGTAACCTTGACTGACTTCCTTCCCCTCTCTGGGCCTCAGTTTCCTCTCCTGTACAGTGAGGGCATTGGAAGTCAGCAGAACCAAAACAATGTATACAAATAATAACATCGTGAAGAAAAAACTCAGAAAAGATTCAGGAACTCCAAGCTCTGAGCAGCACAGTGACCAGCCATGATTCCAAAGGAATTAGGATGAAGCATGATATCCACTTCCTGACAGATCAGTGATAGTATGTTATGAGACATACATTTTCAGACAGCGCCAGTTTGAGAATTTGTTCTGCTTGACTTGTTTGTTACAGAGGGTTTCCCACCCCCACCCCCAGTGAGGAGGTGAGAAGGAGGAAGGGAGAGAGGAGCTAGCAATAAAGGTGACAAAGAAAAAAAGAAAAAGAGAGGTCGCAAGCATTTTTTTTAAATGCACAGAGAGAACAGAAGGAAGTTCAGAAGAAAACACAAACAAGGACAGCTTTGAAAGTTACATGTTTAATTATTTATCGTATAGTTGAAAGGAAAACCAAGCTGAAGGTAACAGAGATGGGCAGTTTCATGTACAATCCTCATTTTCTGTTCTACTTCATTTATGGACATGGCCACTTTATTTGGTGTTTGTCAAATTAAAAAAAATTTAAACTTAAATTAAAAAATGAACATTATGCTGAATTAACTCTAAGGTCTCACCTAGCTCTTCTCATTCCATGTTCTAACAGACCTTGGCCAAGTTCCTTCCCCTTTCTGGGAATCAGTCTTCTCATCTGTAAAATGAGTGGATTGGGCTGTGGTGGTTCAGTTATGTCAGACTGTATGACCCCGTGGACCATAGTGTCCATGAGGTTTTCTTGGCAAAGACAATGGAGTGGTTTGCATTTCCTTCTCCCGTGGATTACGACAAACAAAGGTTAAGTGACCTGTTCAGGGTCACAGCTAGTAAGTGTCTGATTCCAGGCCCAGCACTCTATCCACTGCACCACCTAGCTTTGATGGTCTGGAGTCCACTCCAGCTAGCATCAACGCTAACATTCTGGGCTGCAAGACTTTTCGATATGGCTGGAGGCCTCAGACTCCTCATCTACCAGATGACTATTGAATTCTATTCTATCCCCAACCTGAGTATCCCAACAGCAGCTCAAATTTAATCTGCCCCAAACAAGCCTCATTAGCTTTCACCCCAAACCTATCCTTCTCCAAAATTTCCTATTTCTGTTAAAGGGAATAATATCCTTCTACTCCCCCAGGTTCACCACTTCAGAAGCATCCCTGGCTCCTCTTTCTTCCTTTCTCTCCCAATATCAAACAGTTGCCAAGTGGTATTTATGCCTTCTCTACCACATCTCCTATGTTTCCCCTTTTCTCCACTCATTTGATCATCATCCTAGGTCTGGCCTTCATCACCCATTGTCTGGACAAGTCCAACAGCATTCCTAAGTGGTCTCCTGGCTTCCTTCTCCCCTCTAGAATCTATTCTTCTCATAGCTACTAAATTAATTACATTCCTTGAAACACAGATTTGGCCATTTTGCGATCACTCCCCTTCTCAAATAGTTTCTGTGAATCCCTACTGCTTCTAGGATAAAACAGAAATTCTTGACTGTAGCATTTAAGGGCCTCCATAATCTAGCTCCTAACCACCTTCCAGACTTATTTCTTTTGACTTTACACCATACATTCTAGCTCGATATACCATCTCCAGCCACACCTGGGATACTCTCCCTTCTCACATCTGCCTCTCAGAGTTCCAATCTCTAGCTTCCCTCAAGACTTTGCTTTTGTGCTCCCTCTGAATGGAAGCCTTTCCTGATGTCTCTTGTTGTTATCCAACGCTCTCTTCTCTGAGCATATTGTATTTACTTGTATCCGTGTACATTGGTTCCATCCCAAGTGAATGTAAGTTCCTTAAGGGCAGGAATTACTTTTGTCCTACGTCCATAGCAGCTTGAGTTGCACGTAACAGGTATTTGATAAGTGTTTGCTGTTGTTGAAGAAACCAAAATCACTTTCAGCTTGGGAAATCCAGCTAGACTGAGAAGGCTTCATGAAGAAGCTGGCATTTAGATTGGCCCTTGAAGCAGGCAGATGATTTCAATAGGGGGAGGGCATTCCAGCCAGTGGAACCCCATGAGCAAAGAATCCAGAAGTCAGAAAAATAAGTCTGGAAACAGAATATGGAGGGTCTTGAATACCTGAGGTGCTAACGCAGAATTTCCCAGTATTATTGAGGTCCTGTGCTTACAGCATCTTAGGAACCATCTATATTAAGAGGATTAGTTCCAAACTTGAGGACCTAGAGGGCCACATGTGGCTTTGAGGCCACAGGTTCCCACCCCTGATCCAATCCAACCCTCTTCGTTTTACAGATGAGGAAACAGAAAAACAACTGACCTGGAAAATAGATCCAGGAGAGAGAATTTAAAAATTATTGGACTACAGATGAGGAAACTGAGGCACACAGAGGCTCAGGGTCACACAAGTACTAAGTGGCAAAACTAGCACTGAACTCCAAGCTGCCCAACTCCAAACCCAGAACTCTCTCACTATATCCCACTACCTCCTACCCAGTCTAACACGGACTCTACCCTCTCTTCCTTTGAAAACCCCACCTCCTTCCAACTAAACAACTTCATTTAGTTCCACTTGGCCTAAAACAGGAAATCCCCCTTCTGCCCTACTCCCATCTCTCACGGACACCTGTCACTCTTCCCTACCTGTGGCATACCACTAAAATATTTCCCTTTTCACCCAAGGTCAAACAGCCTTCATTTCTTGGCTAGGTCTCCACTGAAGGTAAAGAAGGCCACCATAATTCCCAATGCTAGAGATTTTAATGCTTTTAATGGGCTGTCCTCACCACTGCCTTAGGAGTTTTGGAGTACTGGTATCATCACCCACTTTTTAAATCAGGAGCCCACATTCACAAAATGAGTCAGGGCCAGGAATCTAATGTGAACCCAGGCCTCCAAACTCCAAGTCCAAAGCTCGTCCCTCATGCCATGCTGCCTCCCTCTCTCAAACCCCAAATGTAAAAGGGTCAGAGTAAGCTCTTTCTACATGTTTATTAAATTGAACTGAATTCATCTGCCCTGATAACCACTCTGGGGAGCCAGGATTATTAAGAACCAATGGTGAGCCCAACACTTAATTTAACTGGCTTCAAAGGATTATAGATCTGTCATTGGAAGAGACCTCAGAAGCCATTTGGTCCAAGCCTCTCATTTTACAGTTAAGGAAACTGAGGCCCCCAAAAAGGTCAAGTCACACGCCCCTGGTCACACAGATAGCATGGGAGATTTGAATTCAGGTCCTCTGATGCCAAAGCCAGGGCTCCTTCCAAGTAGTATAATTCCTCCTCCCAGAAGGGTTGTCTTCCAGTATTGAAGGAAATTGGAGTTTCTGCTTGGCCCCAAGAACTAAACTAGGCAAAATGGAAAGAAGTGAAAGAGGAATAAATTTATGCTTAATGTAAGGTCATTAGAACTTCTTGTCAGGCACAACACAGTGAGAGGAATCTTGACCCCATATGTGTCCTGGGAAGTAGACTTGGAGGTGGCTTTCAACTCAGATTCTGTGACAATGACTGGGATCCCCTGAGTAGCACCCCCTCAGAAGCTCCCCTTCCAGACAGATAAGGGAAAGGAGAAGGGATCTCAAGTCACTGCTGCTTCTATGGCTTCTTACTACTTGACCAAGAAGCATGTCTCCGAGACCCAGCCTCTAGCTTGGCCCTCAGCCCATATCACCAGAGGAAAGAAAAGTCTCCTAACCTAGGGTGACCAAGAAAACCCAGACCAAAGCAAAGGATTAAGATAAGATAGGCTAACATATGTAGCCCCTAAAAACCTTAAACACTTCTACTCCAAAGCCCTAATTTTACAGATAAGAAAACTACAGTCCAGAGAAGGAGAGAGAACTGCCCAACATCCCACAGAGAGTTTGAAATATAGTAATAACCCGCATGGATTATTTAGGTTTTTCAAGTAAAGGTCTTAAAGATTAGAAGGCATTAGCCTCTGGACCATCCTACGTAAGGCAGGCATTTTATCCTCATTTTACAGAGCCAATTCAGGGAGGTAAAGTCCCTGACCCACTCAGCTGGGAAATGTTGGAGCCAGGATGCTAAGCCAGGACCCCTGCCTCTGGGGCCAATACTCTTTCTACTATACAAAGGTATCTTTCTGAAAACTTCAACTTAACAAGCATTTATTAACACCTATTATGTGCTGGGAGCAGAGGAAGATGGAAAATGAAAATATAATCTGATCCCTTCCCTCAAAGAAGTAACAATGAGAGACAGGATGGAGTCCTGGGCTCAGGGCCAGGAGACCTGGGTTCTGGTCGCTGCTCTTTCTACTTATTTGTGACCTTGGGTAAGTTCCTTCCCCTCCCTAGGGCTTGGTTTCTACCTCCACAAAATAAGAGGGTTTGGAAAAGACAGTCCCTAAGGGTCCCTCTTCCAGTTCTGTGTGACACGATTCTAAGGTTCCTTCCAACTCTCAAGGTACAGAAACCTGTTGAAGACCTCTGTCCAGTCAATTTGTAGAAAGTGGAAAGCACCTAATGTTTTCCTTTCCCTTCCAGGAAAGCCAGAGACAGCCCTGGGAGCCAGGTGAGGTCGCTGATAAAATAGCCTGGGGGCCCACAGCCTTGGAAAACCCACAGTTCCACTGGACCCCGCCCTGCTCAAAGCAGAGAAACTAGCTCCCAGAGAGGCTGGCCTAAGAAGAAAGTGGCCAAGCCACGTGGCTCCCCCTTCACAAGTATCTCCTCCACTCATTCCAGACTCACGCATAAAGCCTCAGCAACCCCAGGAGAAAAAAGAACCTAAACCACAGCTCCCACCTCACTAACTGCCTATCAGACACGTGGTACTAGATGGCCCAGACACGCCTCTAACTAAACAGGTCCAAAACAGAATTCATTGTCTTTTCCCCCAAAACCCACCCCTCTTTTGAACTTCTTTATCATCATACAGGGCATCGCCATTGCTCTAGTCACCCAGGTATGGAACCCCAACATCTCTAGAACATATTTCCTCCTCTCCACTCACACAGTCAATTCCCTAGCTCTGTCCTGGACAACTGCAATAGCCTCCTAATTGTTCATTCACGTTCCAATCCATTCTTCACATAGCTGAAAGGTCAAACCATGTCACCTTCCTTAATAACAGCAACAATAATAATAACTGCAGCTAATATTTACATAGAATTTACCATACATGTGAGGCACAATGCTAAGCGCTTTTACAGTTAGTATCTTAAAATCCAGCGGCTGCCTCTTACCTCCAGGGACAAATAAAAGATGGGCATTTAAAGGCCTTCACAACCTTGCCTCTTTCTCTCCTTCCAGCTTTCTGACATTTCACTCCCCTCCTGTTCTCTACCGAACAGCCGTGCTGGCCCATTTGTCGTTCCTCATAGCACACTGTTTAATCAATCTCCTGCCTCCAGGCCTTTGTGTTTGCTGTACCTTATGCCTAGAATGCTTTCCTTCCTCACCTTTACCTCTCAGAATCCCTGCTTCCCTCAACCCAGCTCAAATTCAACTTGTACAGGAGGCTTTTTCCTGGTCCCTCCAGCTGCTAGTGCCTTCCCCAAGGAGGGATAACTCTGCAGCCTATATGTACCTATTTACATATATGTTGACTCCCTCACTAGAGTATAAGCTCCCTGAGGGTAGGGGCTGTTTGTTTTTCTTTGTATCCTCTATTTTCTTTGTAATCCTAGGAGCATAACATGGTACCTGGCACATAGAAAGTGTCTAGTACATGTTTATTGACTGATTACTTGACAGGACTAAACAGTTTTTTTAATTGATAGAGCTATGCCCAAATCCTACTGAGAAAATGATTCCATTCCTTTCTTCTCCTGGCTTTTCCTGGCTGACCCCTAAAATTTTACCACAGAGGACTCCATTAGCATTTTATTCCAACTTACAAGCCTTTACTTGGATACACACACACACACACACACACACACACACACACCCAGAATGCTCCCTCCCAGCTCTCATCCCTCAAGGCCAGCTCAAGGAACATTCATTAATCACCTGCTGTGCACACAGCCTGGCACTCAGAAAGCTACGACTTAGGTAAGCCAGACTACCTGCCCCTCCCCTTACCTCTCCCTGGGCCACAAAGCTCTTATAAGTTCCGATAGCCCTTAGTCTGAGCTACACAGTTAACCCTATTCCACCACCCTGTCTTGGGGATAGACAGCATGGCCTAGGCAGACGCATCACTAGATTTGCATTCAAGAAGACCTGGGTGGACTCACACCTATCAGATTGGTTAATATGACAAAAAAGGAAAATGACAAATGTTGGAGAAGATGTGGGAAAATTGGAACACTATTGCATGGTTGGTAGAGTTGTGAACTGATCCAACCATTCTGGAGAGCAATTTGGAATTATGCCCAAAGGGCTATAAAACTGTGTATACGCTCTGATCCAGCAATACCACTACTAGCTCTATATCCCAAAGAGATAATAAAAAAGGAGAAAGAATCCACATGTACAAAATTACTTATAGCACCTTTTTCTGTGGTGGCAAAGAATGGAATTTGAGGGGATGCCCATCCATTGGGGAATGGCTGAACAAGTTGTAGTATACAAATGCAGTAGAATACTACTGTGCTACAAGAAATGATGAGCAGGCAGATTTCAGAAAAACCTGGAAAGACTTATATGAACTGATATTGAGTGAAGTGAACAGAACCAGGAGAACACTGTACACAGTAATGGCAACGTTGTACAATGATTCACTCTGATAGACTTAGCTCTCCTCAGCAATACAAAGATCTAAGACAATTCCAAAAGATTCATTATGGAAAATGCTATCTACATCCAGAGAAAGAACCATGGAGTCTGAATGCAGATCGAAGCATACTATTTTCTCTTTTTTTGTTGTTTTTTGTTTTTTTCTTTCTCATGGTTTGTCCCTTTTGTTCTGATTCTTCTTTCACAACATGACTAATATGGAAATATGTTTAAAAAAAAAAAAAGAAGAAGACCTAGGTGGAACCTCACCACAGTCATTTACTGGTTATGTGACCCTAGGAAAGACTCTCAGCCTCTGGTTCCTCGTCTGTGATATGGGGATCACCACATTTGGAGCATTTCTCTCACAAGACTGTTGTGAGATAACGTATGTGACGCCTCTCTAGGAAAGCTTAGGCTCTGTGTACACATCAGCAACAGTTGTTGTTGTGATCTATTCCCCGAGTCCTGTCTCCCTTTCAGACCAGGCCTCCAGACACAGCTTCCTTCCTCACTTAGCCCTATGTATCTGGAATCTCTCTAAATCCCTTCCCCTAGTCCAGCACCAGATCAGCTCTAAGACCTAATAAAACTATGCTCAAAAAAACTTCTCTCAGAAGCAGAGAAAAGATTTACATGAACTGATGCAGAGTGAAGTAATCAGAGCCAAGAAACCAGGATACTCAGCAACTATGACAATGTCAACAGATGGGATGACAGCAGCATGAATGTTGACAACAACATGAATGTTGCAAAATTACAAAAAAGCTTGGTCCCAAAAAGACTCCTCCCCAAACGCCTTTGCAGAGAAGGGGGGGGGGGTGTCTCCCCTGTTATTCCTCTTTTTCTTTCTTTAAGAAAATTATCATAAAGGATGGCTCTCTGAGAAGGGGCAAAGGAAGGCACTCATGCGCGCGCGCGCACACACACACACACAGGTAAAGGAGAAATTTGGCAATGTAAAAACTTTAAATAGTGATAATTTAAAAAAAAAAAGACAAGACACCCTGGGGGAATCAGGGGAAGAGGGTTCTCTAATTTTCTATCAGTACTTTGGGATTTTTCTTCTCTGGCCTGAACATACTGAGAACTCACCCACCCCCAACCAGTGCTTCTGGCTCTTCTTCAAACACCCAGGACACCCTGCCAGGATCATAAGGCCACTGATACAGAAATGGAAATATAGAGATATAGAAATACTCTTGGGGATCATCCAGTTTAATTCCTTCATTTTACAGATGAAAAAACCAAGCCTCGGGGAGATTAAATAGTTTGCCCAAAGTTACACAGGTAACCAAGTAGCAAAGTCAGGGTCTGAACCCACATATTCTGAATTTAAATCACCATATCACAAGGCCAACCCATAGGGTGAGCAGACCAAGCATTCCAAACTGCAGCGTTCCCAGGACCCTCGGGCTGGGGACCACAAATGACACTGACCTCGCTTATGCAGCCAGCCCTCCTTAACAATCGCAACGTCGTTCATGGCCGCCAGCAGGTGAAGAGAAGCTGGGTGGGCCCTGAGTGGTCACCTTGATCCTCCTGGAAGGACTGCAGGGCTCTGGACTCCCACACCTGGGCACTGGTCCCAGCAATTCTGGAAGAAGTCAAGGAAGAAAGAGTAAGTTGGGATGTTTGTAGGTACTTCTTCCCACGGGAACATTTAAGAACAGACTCAGGGCTGGGCCCATCTAAGACTGTTTATAACACGAGGTGTCACACATATCTGACACATCTTCAGGATCACAAGGAATACCCCCTACAAAAAATCCTTCCAGACTCCTTGGCCAAAATTTAAGTCAATGGCATCCACAATTCATTTATTCAACATATATTTGCACACATACTATGTGCAAGGCACAGACACAATCTAGAGGCTGCTAGGTGGTGAAATATATGGAGCCCTGGGCCTGGAGTCAAAAAGACTTCAGTTCTAATCCATTTCAGACACTTATTAGCTAGGTGACCCTGAGCAAGTCACTTTATCTGTTTGCCTCAGTTTCCTCATGTGAAAAATGAGGATAATAATAATACCTACTTCCCAGGGTTCTTGTAAGATCAAATGACATGTTATTTGTACAGCACTTCACATGATCCCTGGTACTTAATAAATGGTTGGTTAAAAAAAAAATCTAGTCTTAACCTTGTCTGTAAACACTATATGCGCAGAGTCCTTGTCTTACCTAGAATTTGGGAATGCTCTAGTCTAACATATAGTGCACGGCTGGGTACATAGTAGGTATTTTAAAAGTGCTCATTGATGACTAATATGGAAATATGTTTTGCGAGACTGCGTATGTATAACCTGTATAAAATTTGTTACTGTCTCAGGGATGAGGGAGGGAAGGGAAGGAGAGAATTTGGAACTCAATATTTTTTTTAAATGCTAAAAAATTGTTTTTACATGTAATTGGGGGTAAAATAAAATATATTTTTCATAGAAAAAATGTTTGTTGAATGTTCTCTCCCCCTAATAATCCATACTGGGCAGGCTAATCCCGGCATCACATCTTCATATTACCTTTCCTCAGACTCTTTCTCAGCCCAGGAAAGCCTTTCCTTCTTCCTTTCTGCTTGCTGAAATCCTAGGAATTGGATTTATTCTAAGGAAGTGATTAAAATGCCCATATCCTTTGACCCAGAGATCTTACTGCTAGGTGTATACTCGAAGAGGGTTAAACATAGAAAGAAAGGTTCTATTTACACCAAAAATATTTATAGCAGCACTCACACAGTAGGAAAAAACTGAAAACTAAGTAGATGCCCTTTAATTGGGGGACAGCTAAACAAATGGTGGTTCATAAATGTGATGAAATGGTACAGCAAGCACCTTAAGAAAGACTACGGGGCAACTAGAGGTAGACTTGGATGAACTATCGAAATGATATAAGGCAGAACCTGGAAAACAATATATACAATGACAAAAATGTAAATGAAAAGAACAAAAAAACTAAATGTGGAACAAGGATAATGACCAAGCTTGGTCCCAAAGTGAAGGAAAAAAAAATACACCTTCCTCTCTTTGTTACAGAGGTAGGGGACTATGGGTGCAGAATATTGCCTATACTATACCATTAGATTAGATGATGGGCTAGTTTTACTAAAAAAAATTTTTTTCTTCCTTTTTATCTTCTTTGTTACATGGTACAGATCTTTTTGTAGAGAAGGGGATGGCAGATTTGGAAATGAAAGTGATATGAAAAGAAAAATAACAATAAACATTAAAAAAAAAAAGATAAATCCTATGGCTCATTCAAGATAGCTCAAACACAGGAAAGCAGCAAGGCACAGTAGAAAGCACACTGACCCTAAAGTCAGAGACCTGGATTCAAATCCTATTGTGCTCAAACATATACTACCTATTACGTAATATTACGAGAAGTCACTTTAACTCCCCCCGCCAGTAGCCTCATCTATAAAATTAGGGAGTGGCAGCAGATGGCCTCTGACATAAATTTATGATCTTTCCAGTAACACATATGATAGGCATTATGCAGTGTCCCAAAAGTCTTAGGGCAGTTTTAAAGTGTGGTTTTTAAAGCTGAAAACTGCCCTCAGACTTTTGGAACATGCTATATAAGCTGGTGTTTGCCCTCTTTTGCTTTCCTCTGTGAGTCTTAGGCGGGAGGGAGGGAGGGAGGGAGGGAGGGAGGGAGGGAGGAAAGAAGGAAGGAAGGAAGGAAAGAAGGAAAGAAGGAAAGAAGGAAAGAAGGATTTATTAAGTGCCTATTATATGATAAGACACTATGTTAAGTGATTTACAAA
Source organism: Phascolarctos cinereus (assembly GCF_003287225.1). Classification (NCBI taxonomy): domain Eukaryota; kingdom Metazoa; phylum Chordata; class Mammalia; order Diprotodontia; family Phascolarctidae; genus Phascolarctos; species Phascolarctos cinereus. The sequence goes on along the minus strand of NW_027555625.1, from coordinate 352,290,022 downwards.
TGTCCTTTGCTCCTCACAACAACTCTGGGAGGTAGATGCTATTATTATAGCTATTTTACAGATGAGGAAACTGAGGCAAACAGAGGTTAGGTGATTTGCCCAGGGTCACACAGTTATGACACGTCTGAGGCCAAATTTGAACACGTCTTCCTGGCTCCAGGTCCAGAGCTCTATCCACAGTGTCACCAGCTGCCTCTGCGTTCTGTACTCTGCATGTCATGGAAGACGAAGATGATTTATTAATCAAGATCCCTACACTCAGGGCACTGCTTGCCTACAAGGGGGGAGGTTAGACTATATGCAATATACTACATTGGAAAGAGCACTAAGCTTTAGAATCAGAAGACCTGAGTTTAAATCCTGGCTCTATCTCCTGTTACCTGAGTGACTTTAGGCAAGCCATAGTATCTCTGAGCCTTAACTTTATCCCCTATAAAATGAAGATTTTGGACTAGATATCTCTAAGGTCCCTTAGAGGAAGCAGCTAGGTGACACAGTGGAAAGAGTGCTGGGCCTGGAGTCAGGAAGACTTGAGCTCTAATCCAATGCCAAACACTTACTAACTGGGTGACCCTGGGCAAATCACTTAACCTCTGTCTCCCTCAGTTTTCCCATCAGCAAAATGGGTATAATAAGCTATTACATACCTGCCTCCCAGGATTGTTGTGAGGATCAAATGGGATGTTTGTAAAGCACTTAGCCTAACACCAGGCACATCACAGGTTAATAAATGTTTATTCCCTTCTTACACCCCTCTCCAACTGGAAAAGTTTTAAGCAGAGTCCTGGTGGAAGACTGAGCCTACTATTCATTACCTACCAACTAAGTAAAGAAAGGCTCTTCTCCAAGAAAGGCTGGCTGGTAGGTCACAGATTTTTTAACCATGACAACTCCAAACCCTGTTTGCACTCCCTTCTCCTTCTGGAGTGACAATCACAAAACAGGAGGAAAGGGGGCAAAAGGTGCTAAGAATCAAACAATTTTTAGACTGTCTATCAACATTAACTTAACTGTTGGTACTCCAAATGTGAGATCCTATTGTCTTATGACCAACATTCTGACACACTAGTAGAGGAAGTGAATCATATCAATATTGACATTCTCACAAATAAAATGGAGACAAGAGGAAGTTTCAATTAAATGGAAGGATGGCTCACAGGTTATTATTGGGGAAGCAAGTAAAGGTGTTGGCAGGCGTTGGTTTCAATCTTTCCCCAAAAAGCAATAAGAAATATTTTCTATTTAAGTTTATAATATGTTTCTTTTTCTTTTCTTATTATGTATTTAAGTTTTAGTATTTGTCTAAAATTTAAAAAAAAAAGATTTTTAAAAACCCAAAATGTGACAAGATCCTCCAAACCAAATCAGCTTTTATATAGATGCTTGGAATCTTCAGGGTGAATGGTGGGATGGGGAGTTAGAATGGGGGGAAAAACCTATTCAAAAAAGCCTTGCAAATAACAATTCCAAAAGACGCATGAAGAAAAATGTCATTCACTTCCACAGAGAAAACTGATGAACTCTGAATGTAGACTGAAGCATGCTTTTTTTTACTTTCTTTATTTTTCTGGTTTGTATGTGTGTTTTCTTTTGCAACATGGCTAATATGGAAATGTTTTGCATGACTTCACATGTATAATGGATATCAAACTGCCTTCTCAAGGGGTGGGAGAGGGGCAGAAGGGAAGAAAATTTGGAACTCAAAAATTTCAAAAATGAATGTTAAAATATTTACATTAAATGAAGAAATATTAATAAAATAAAAACAACATACACATACGTGTCTATGTGTGTATATACGTATATACATATGTATATATACACATATATACATATGTGTATATACACATATATACATATGTGTATATATGCCTTGAAACTATGTATCCTGAATACTTTCTTTAAAATGGAGCATTGGAATGTGGTGACTAGTCAGACAGCAATCACACAGGTACACAAATTGAAATTGATTAAAACTTAACAACAGGATATAAATGGTTACCAAAGTAGGAGTCCTTTCTGAATCATCCTGGGCTATCAGATTAGTAACTGGCTATAGAAAAGGTCAAAGGTCGACACCAAGTTGAAAGAAAGGCTCTAGATATGAAATGAAACTGAGTGAAGTCACAATAGCCTCAACCTGACCTATTCAAAAAAGCTACTTACACAGAAAAATAGGAAATGGATAAAGGAAAAGCTGTTAAGTAGTTATCTCAACTTCCCACATTAAACATTGAATTTAATCAATGTAAGCAATCACCCAGATAAGAAGGCCAAAAGACTTGTAAAATTGCCTCAGCAAAGAAATACCAGATCTCCTTAAGCAAAGAGACACTGAGGCAATTAAGGGCCATACTTATTTACAATACAAATTTATTTGCAACACAAGACAATATAAGGAGCATCTCCTCAAACAGCAAAGGGAAATATGTCATTGGATTTGCATAAGATCAACACAATCAGATTATCTGGAGAGCATTTTACAGAGAAAACTTGAAAGAGGACAACAAACTGAGGAAAAATGGAATAGATTCACCAGTCTCTAATGGTAATCTAGTTTCCTTATCCTTGGCAATGGAATCACCAGACTTAGCATCTCCAGGGTGGCTGGACCAGACCTAGTTATACAGAAGAAATTTGTGCTTATAAGCAACACAACTCTGGAAAACACTAAAGGATGTATTTTCAAGAAATCTGAAAGACAGTAAGAAACAAACGACAGAAAAAAAAAATCACAAGACCTTTTTGGGTCCAGATCCTTGATTTCAAGATTCAAGGGGACCTCCAGGAGAGAAAACATCCTCTATGAATACAAATCTACAGTTGTTCAACAAAACTGGGGGAAAAAAACCCAAACAGACTGTTTTGGTTCAAGATCTGTGATTTCTGGATTCGGGGGGGGGGGACCTCCAGGTATGGAAATTTCCTTTACCAAAGCAGACCTGCAGGTGTTCAACAACTTTCAGGATTTGGGTAGTCGGGGGCATTTAGAGGTTAAGTGACATGCCCTGGGTCAGTCAGTATTCCACTTTTGACAAACTTTCAGTGTGACCCCGGGCAAGTCATTTAAATTCTCATTGCCTGCCCCCAGGAAACTCTCTCCTACCATAAACCCTATGGTATTAGGTCATCCTGACCCTTAGGCCTGGTTCTCTACCCATTTATACCATGCTGTTTTGCATTTTTATTACAACTTTAAAAAAAAAAACAATTAAGGAAACACCATTGCCTAATCCATATGAAGACCTTCATCTCAAAATCTTTACAAGAACGAGCTATATTCACAGAGGGGAAACTCAAAAGAAAACATGAGAATGGAACAGAGAAGCTTTTGCAAAAAGTTTTCTATAGCATAATAACCATGATCCCAATGTTTTTGATTATTTCTTTAAAAAAAAAAACTAAACAAAACATTTGACTTGGTAGAGAGAACTCAGTATCTCTTAGTCGTATCAAGTTCCATAACGGAGGGTACTCCATAAGGGGGCTCAGAGATCCTCTGACTGAAAATATCAAGCTCAACACCAAACAAAGGAACCTATGTGGTCAAAAGGGCTTACTACAGTCACAGAGGATGCCTAATAAAAAGTCCAAATGAAAGAGGTGAGGTTCTCCAGAAGAGCCAGATAGATACCTTTGGGGATTAGAGGCAGGGGCTCAGAGGACCTAAATTCAAATCCTGCTTTCCCCAATTTACTACCTGTGACCTGAGGCAAGTCACTTTTACCTCTGGGGGGGTCTCAGTTTCTTCTTCTATAAAAAAAATTCAAGAGTTGGGTTTAGAGATAACATTGTGCAGATTGCATGAAAAGCTTGGATACTAACTGAGCCTCCTCAAACAAGATTCAAGACTACTCAAAAGAGACAGCCCTAACAATCCACCCAGAAAAAACCAAATGGAGGAAGAATGTCTATTTTTGTAACTTGATTAGCAGCCCACTGAGTCAGTCCAATAGAGCACAGACCTTGGGCAGATACAGAAGGTGGAGAGACCATGAACTGGGCCCAAAATCAAATAGGGAGATGACAGAAGGCTGGACTGCATTTGGGAAATTACACGGCACTTTTAATAATTCCAAGCTGCTCCCTGTCCAAAAAAAAAAAAAAGCCCATCTTTTCTTTAACACTAATGTTCTTTTGCTGATACTATGTGGAGGTGAATCATGGAACACCATAATTTCAAAGGCTCAAAATTACTGATGACCTTAAGTAAAGGCCATGGAAGGGACACGAAGTGGGCTGCCACTTATTATCAACAATGACTCGAACTGAAACCAGCAATATAAAATAAATCATCCAGGAAATGTTTAGTCCAAAAAGGCCTGGTGAGCCTATTGCACTGCAGGATCTATAAAAGGACATCCTAAGGGCTGCATCAATACTTACCAAAAGTTAAAATACCTAGACCGGGGTCCCTGAACTTGTGCAGTTTTTTAAGTATTTTGACAACTTTATTTCAATACAATTGGTTTCTTTTACAATCCTATGTATTTTGTTTTATGCCTTTAAAAACATTATTCTAAGGAGTCCATATGTAGGCTTCCCCAGCCCACCAAAGGGGTACATGACATAAAAATAATTAAGAAACTCTGACCCTGAGGGAGGCCTACAGCACATTAGATGGGGGACTGATGAGAAGACACGGACAAGAATCACACGGGACAAAAAGATACATCATAGATGGGTTATTATCTGCAGGGAATTCCATACCAATGACAACATGGATCACTGAAGTATTTATAGTTGTATGTTGAAAAGCAACACAGACCCTTAAAGCCACTAAACTGTCTATACTTTTTGACTCAAAGTTACTACTGTGAGGCCTATAACTACAAGGGATCAAAGACATGAGCAACAGAACTCATGTACAGAAATATTTACAGCAGCTCTTTTCACAGGAGCCAAAAACGGGAAACTGAGGGGAAGATACCTATTTGGGAAATGGCTGAATAAATTATGGTATATAAATGTCATAGAATATTATTTCACCATTAAAAAATAACAAAATGGACACTTTTAGAAAAAACAAAGACTTCCACAACTCATTTGGAGTGAATTGAGCAGAAACACAACTATTAACACAATAGTAATAGTATATAGGAAACAACCTGGAAAGACCTTAGACCTCTGATCAATGCACTGACAAATCACAATTCCAGAGGCCCCATGAGGAATGCTACCCACCTCCTAAAAAGAGAGGTGATGGACTCAATATGAAGAATCAGACATATTTTTTTTTGGACACGGCCAATTAAGGAACTTGTTTTGCTTGACTCTACATGTTTGTAATAGGGATTTTGCTTTTCTTGCTTTCTCACAATTGGGAAGTATGGGGAAAGGGAGGTGGGAGAGAAAGAAAGCAGACCTTCATCTAGATTTTTTGACACGGTCAATGAGAGGAATTTGCTTTATTTGACTATGCAGGGTGGGAGAAGTGGGACAGAGAGAAAATAAATGTCAATTTAAAAAATAATAATAAATGATAGCATTGGCCAAAAGAAGGAGGCCTGAACTGAGAGTCGAGATACTTGATTTCAATTTCTGACTTGCTCTATGATTTCGGTCAAGTCTCTTCTGTTTCCCTGGGCATGTTTCCCCTTCTAAAATGCTGGATTTGAAATAGACAATCCTTTCCATCTCTAAGGTTTTGAAATTATATTACAAAGATAACAATATAAAATACTGGGCTACTCTAAAATATTCTGACACTCCACACTTTACAGAGTGGTATAGATCATAAGTTCTAGAAAATGGAAAAAATTCCTCTACACTAGAAATCAAGGAAAATGAAAAGAAACAGCACCTGAGTTAGGCTCCGAAAGACAGACAGGACTTGGGGGGGGAGGGGAGAGAAGATGTAGTATGACATTTTATTTGATGCATAGAGCCAAGTCACAGAAACCAGGCCTGTATTATGACATATTGAGAGAGACTAGTTCAGTGGGCGAGGGCCCTAACTGCCAAACGGAGAAGAAAATGGTAATTTTCTCCTACTGACAATAGGGAGCCACTGAATGACTTTGGCCAGTTATACTTCAGGAAGATGTCTTGTGCAAAATGTTAGACAAGGCCAGGGAAACCAGTGAGGAGGATATTATAACAAAGTCCAGGTGAGAGATGATGAGATACTGACTTGTGGTAATTCGAGAGAAGGGGATGGATGAGAGGCTATGGAAGCATAGGGCTTGGTGAGTAACTGGATGCAGAGACGATATAGAGGGAAGAATCAAAGGATGACTGAGGTTTCAAGTCCGGGTGACAGGCGGATGGTAGCGTCACCCAAGAATGAGGAAACTAGAAGGAGGGATAAATAAGGGAGGGAAGATGAGTGCATTTGGGGACCTGTTGAGTTTGAAGTGCCAGTGGGTGTCCAAGGCGAAGATGCCCTTTAGGAGATGTGGCTTACAGGGTGGTAGAAGATGACTGCACATGTTGGACTTCAGATGGCAGGAAATTTCCTTCATCTTTCGCCTCTCATACATATTACCATGTATATAATTACCTGCATTTGTGCCTTATCACCCTTAGATTGTCACCTCCATGAGAATAAAGACTGTCTTTTCCAAATTTTGTATCTTCCTTAGTACTCTGCACAGTCCTCTGCTTTGAGTGGACATTTAATAAATATATATTGATCTGTGCAATGGTGGTAGACTATGGGTGTGGTACACTTCATATGAGTGTCAGACTCAGTTGATAAGTTAGTATTGTTACAAGGGCTGGCTCCCAAGGGATAGGAGATATATTTGGAAATGAAGGTGATAAAAAAGCAAAAGATATAAAATAAAAATTCTGAATATTAAAAAAAGATAAGTAATCATTAATCCCTCACTATACGGCAGGCCCTATACTAAGCATTGTAGATACAGAGAGGTAAAAATAGTTGCTGCCCTCAAAGGAACTCACATTCTTATAAACAGACAACTTGCAAATAAATAGGTACCTAGGAGATGCATAACTTTAGTGGCAAGGGTCTAGCAACTGGGGGGAGGGGACTAAGAAAGGCCTCCTGCAGGTAGCGTTAGAACTGAGTCTTAATGAAAGGCAGTGGGATTCTATGTGGCAGAAATGAGGGGAGAGAGAATTCCAGGCATGGAGGAGGATCCAGCCAGTGCCAAGACATAGAGAAAAGAGATGGAGTGTTGTATCTGAGGAACAGCAGGTTGTTCATTGAACCAAATTAGAGCAGGCTGCCAAGGAAGACTAGAGAGAAGAAAAGAGTTTATGGACAGCACCTTAGAGGATACCCACATTATGGGGGCCCAGAGAAGATGAGGAAAAAACTAATTAAGACTGAATCCAGAAAGAGAGGGTGATCAGCGTTCAAAAGCTGCAAGGGAGGTCTGGGCAGGGAAGACTGAGAAAAAAACCATACAAAAAGCCTGTCTAGATGACAGGCCTCCCTCATTGGCCCCCTGAAGGAAGGGGAGAAGAGAAAAAAAAGAGACCCCCAGAGACACTCAAGTTCTACCCAACACTGATTTTTCCGTGGGTGTCAGAGGTGACAAAACCAAACACACTAAAAAGTTATCCTCTTAAAATTAGTCTACACCCTGGGCCACCCTAGAATCAAGGGACACTCTCTCCAAACAGCGGCAGGCCTCTTTCAGGCAGTATACAGCTCACCCAAACACTCTGGACTTGTTTCCTCACCTGCAAAAAGGAGGTGGTAACAAACCCTGCCCCAAACCCCACTTATGCTAAAGATCAAGTGAAGTAATGGGTAGGAAAATATTTGGGAAACGAATGGAACTAGAAACAAACACTGGCCCAACTCTTCAGAGGCCCAGCTTCTACCTGCCTCCCAAGGTTGTTGTGAGGCCAATATGATATAATATATTTATAAGGCACCTCGCAAATTGTAAAGCCCTCTATACAAATGCCAGCGATTCTTGTTATTAAGGCCTACCTTCTCCAGGAAGCCCTTCTAGACTATGACAACTTATGCTGACCTCTCCCCTCCGACCAAAAGCACTTGCTGTTGTGAAGCCCCATTTTACATATGATCTTGCATCATATATTGTTTACAATGGCAGTCTCAGACAGAATGCCCAGGGGCACAGCTCATGTCTCTTCCTCTGATCTCTCCCCTGGTCAGAGCTGAGCACAGGACCAGACACACAGACTCAATGTATCGAAGGCAGCCCAGCACACAGTCATGGACAAGCCATTTCCCCTTTCTAAGCCTCAGTTTTCTTATCTGTGAAATTAGGCTGATGTTTGCTTAAAGCACTGTTGTGAAGAAAGTGCTTTGTGACCCTTAACACACTATGGATTACCCAAAGGGTGAGGGTGAGCAGGTGAAATTTCCCAGGTTTCAAAGACAAACTTGATGGGACTTAGAGATCAGCAGAAGCTGAGAATCTCCAAACTCTTCTCTGGGGCTGTCCAGACCCAAAGTTCCCCTCAGAAGACCAGTTAGTGGCTTTATAAATTCAAAATTCAAAATCGAACAAGTATTAAAAACCTGCCATATGGGGGCAGCTAGGCGGCACAGTGGATAGAGCACTGGCCCTGGAGTCAGGAGGACCTAAGTTCAAATCTGGCCTCAGACGCATAACACTCACTAGCTGCATGACTCTTGGCAAAGTCACTTAACCCCAATTGCCTCACAAAAACAACAACAACAACAACAAACCCCAAAACCTGTTAAGTGAAAAGAACCCTGTGGTCTGTGCTGAGATATGAACTTAAATGAGTCCCTCATGGAGCTTACAGTCTGAGACCAGCTGGCACGGCAAAAGAAAGAGTTCAGAAAGCCTAGGTACCTTAAGAACCACCAAGTTATTCATGTCTTTCCCAAATACACACACCCACACACAACCAACCCTCTCATCAGCGGGCAACCTGGCAACTCCTTGGTAACTTACAGTTTAAGACAGTTGCCTGAGGCAGTAAGAAGTGAAGCTTTGTGATCACCCAACGAGCACGTGTCAAGAGGCAGGATTTGAAGCCAGGTCTCCTCAATCCTTCATCCAAAACATGTCAACCGATGGCTCTCATAACCTAAAGGATAATTCTCCTTTTAGAGCTAGGGAAACTAGCACAGAGAGATGTGACTTGCACAAGGTTACAGCTGGGAAGAAAACTAAAGTTTCTTAATTCCTCGACAAGGACTGTTTCCAGCCTATCCCCCTCCACCCATATAATAATAATAGATACCATTTATCCCCAGCTGATAGATGAGGAAACTGAAGTGGAGAAAGGTAGTTACTCAGCCAAGGTCATGTTGCAAGTGAACACATTAACCACAAAAATAATCAATCCTAGCAGGTATAAGATATTTTGTAGCTTCCAAAGCACTTTCCCTTCTATTCCCTCATTAAATCCTCACAATAGGAGGCAAGGCAGTGAATCCTCAGCATCTCCCCACTGCCTAGTAAATAAAGATCCTGCCAGTCAAGGGCCTCCACAGTCCAGCCCCAATCTACCCACCCTGGAATCTGACCTCTGCAGTTAACATTCCAGCTACTTACTGTCTCCTCCATGAAGCCTGTCTCCACTCTCAGCTAAAAGTCATCTCTCCCTCTTCCAATTTCTGCCTTTTAGACTGGAAAGCCCTGTCACATTCTCTCTTGGATTGATTATTTGCAAGCAAGTCTTTCCCTCTGTTAGACTGTAAGCTTCCTGAGAGAAGGGAGTGCCAGGCTTTTATCTTTGTATTCAGAGTGCCAACTTCAGGGTCCTGCCCACAACAAGCTCTTAACACTTGCAGAATTGAATCTTACAGACTTAGACAAGTGAATCGATTTGCCCAAGGTCACACAGAAGAGACACCGGAGAGGGAACCAGCACCCAAGGCTGTCCAGCAAAATCTGACTCCTGAAATCATTCGGAACAGAAACAAGCCACGGACCAGCCCGGCCTAGGGATGTCGTGGAGTAAATCTCCCTGAAGTCCAAGCAGAGGCTACCCTAGGGTCCTTCCTAATCCAGTCTGGCCCAGCTCCCCGGGAGCCCCAAGCCTCTCCAGGTGGGCGCCCCAACGTGTGTGCGCACGGGTCCCTTCCTCCTGTGGGTGGCACGCCGGCCGGCTCCGGCTCGCTCCCGGCCCCCCAGCCAAGGCTAGCCCCGCCACGCCCCCCCGCCAGCCGGGCCGAGGGCGGCGGGAGCCTTGCGCTCGCAAGTCTGGGCTCCGGGGCCCGGCTAGCTTGGGGCGGCCAACAGCTTCCTGTTCGCTAATCGCAGGATACGGCGGCGGTGGCGGGGAGAGGAGAGAAGGTCGGGGAGGAGAGGCGGGCAGAGGCGGGAGGGCAGCCAGCCCGGCCCCGCTTCCTTTTTTTTTTTTTTTTTGCACAAAAGGAAACACAAAAAGCCACGTCCCGGGGCGCAACCCCGTGGAACAAAGCGCCCGCGCCCTCGCCGCGCAGTGCCGCAGGTCCTGCGCCCGGGCGCACCAGGCCGGGCCCCCGCCCCCGCGCCGTGCGCCCCCGCTCTCCTGGTTCTGGGGGCGCAGGAAAGGTTTCCCGACCCCGGGAGCCGCCGGCTGGGCCGGGATGCGGGCTTACCTGCGGAGAGCCGGGCCTGGCCAGGCCCCGGGTGGAGGGGGGGGTCTCTGCCGTTGGCGGGGCGCGGGCCTAGCCGGGCCGGGGCCGCCTCCCGCTCTGCATGCCAGTCCGCTCCGGGGCAGGGGGGCTGGGGGCGGGGGGCGCCGCGCCTCCCCTCCCTCCTCCCTCCCTCCCGGGCCCCGGACGCTGCCGCCGCCGCTGCCGCAGCCGGGATTGGCCGGGCCGGGGATCCAGCTGTGGCAGCCGCTGTTACAGCTGCGGAGTCCGGCTAGCCTGCCCTCCTCCCTCCGCCTCCTCCTCCTCCTCCTCCTCCTCCCGCCGGATCCGGGGCCGGGCGGGGGCTGGGCCGCGCTGGGGGCGCAGGGTCCGGCCGGGGAGGGCAGGAGGGAGGGGCGGCCCGGAGAGCCACCCCCCAGCCGCCTGCAGCGCTCTGGGCTGGGGTTACCGCGGCCCCGGCGGGCGAGGGGGGGGCGCAACTCCGGGCGCGGGGCCTCCGGATCCCTCCAGCGCGTCCGGCTCCTCCTCCTCCTCCCAGGCGACCCGGACTCACACTGCCCTACACGCTCACAGGCGCGCGCACACACACACACACAAACACAAACACACACACTCACACACACAGACACACTCACAAACACACACACCACCCCGGCTAGTTCGCCCGCCCTCCCATTTCCCCGCCCTCCCCCAACTATGCAGCCAACATCCGCCCGGCTCCTCCCCGCCTCCTTCTTCCTCTTTTCCCTCCTCCCCCCTTCCCTTTCTCCTCCTCCTCGACTCCCTTCTCTTTTTCATCCTCTTCCCTCTCTTCTCCCTTCCTCTTCCCTCTCCTCTTCTTATTCTTTCTCTCTCCTCCTTCTCCTTTTATGGGGTATTAGCAAAGTAGACTAACCTTGGCCATTATCTAGCCCAACTCCCTCATTTTACAAATGAGGAAACTGAGTCTGAAAGATTATACGAAGTAAAGCCCATTCCCCCCCTCCTCTTGCCTACTCTATCTTCTGCTTTTCCATCTTCATCAACTTCTAGCTCTAAATTTGTTTTAGACTTAGATTTTAGACTTAGTTTTGGAACTGAAAAGGAGTTTACTAGCCCTCTCTTTTTACAAATAATAAAGTGGCTAATACTTATATAGCACTTACTGTGTGCCAGGAACCGGCTGAAAGCTTTATAATTATCTCGTTTGATCCTCACACAGCCCCGGGAGATAGTTGCTATTATTAGCCCCATTTTACAGATGAAGAAACTGAGGCCCAGCGATTAAGTGACTTGCCCAGGGTCACACGGGTAACAAAGCTAGAATTTGAAAACCATTTTTTTTCCAGAGGAAGAAGAATAATTATGCAGTTCCCCTACCCACACCAAGACAAGAATGTTTTGGCAAAAAGTTGGAAAAAGCAGAATTCCCTACTTCTGATTCATGGCACTTCCAGATAGATGAAAGTGAAGATAAATTGACAAGCATACAGGTCTCGATGATCCACTCTAAGGAAGTCCTTGCTGGACCTCTGTTGCCTAACTCTGCCAAATAGGAAGGATGGCCCAGCTTAGCCAAAAATAACCTCTATCATAAGCAAGACCCTCCAGAAAAAAAGACTGGGAGGGAACTTATTGGGCTGCCTGAGAGCCAAGACCATTGTCTAGGCCTCTGAAGCTGATGATCTGGTAAGTTATGAGACTGTGTTGAAGCCTGTGACTGAAGCCAAGGTTTAGGCAAAGGGGAGAGGAGACTCAAGAACAAGGCAGTGGGCCCTGGACCAATCCTTTCTGTCTTCTGCCCTTCCATTGGAGAGAAAAGGAGTGAAGAATGTGCCCTAAGCCCCTGGATGCTGGTCCTGTGTTCAGTTCAAATGTACAGGGGTGACAAAAAAGGAGTAATCACAGGCAAACCCTGCCCTCCAGAGAACTCTTGGTCTAAGGGTGGAAAAAAGACTTATCCGGGAAAGACAAAACAATTCATGATAATTTCCGACTGAGTGCTACTAACTAGCAACTCTGAAAAATCTTACAAGGACCAGTCAGACAGGCGGAAGGAGAACCAGGAAAGAGTCTTGCCACGAAAACCTAGAGAGAGGAGAATATGCAGGAGAAGAGGGTGAAAGACAGTATCAAAGGCTTCAGAGAAGTCAGGGAGGATGAAGATTGTTACATTTGTCAATTAAGAGGTCATTGGTATCTTTGGAGAAAGGCATTTTGGTTGAATGATGAGGTTAGAAGCCAGATTGCAGAGAGTTAAGAAGAGAGTGAAACATGTATAATTGACATGACATTTCTTGCCTTTTAATGGGGGGGGGAGAAAAGGGAAGGGAGGGAGAGAATTTGGAACTCAATTTTTTCAAATGAATTCTAATAAATAATTTAAGGAGATATTTTTTGAGCACTATGCTGGAAATAGGAGAAGAAAAATAAAGTTTAAATAATACCTGGCTCCTGTCCTCACAGAGGTCTCCTGCTCTCTAGGAGAGCGATGGGATGAGAATAAAATGTCTCTCAAGCAGGGTTTCTTAACCTGAGGTCCATAAACTTGTTTAATTTGGGGTTTTTTGTTTTGTTTTGGCAACTATTTAAATAATCATGACTTCTTAAAAAAAAGTAGAAGAAAGTGAGAGGAAAGGAAATAGAGGCATCAATTGTAGAGAACTTTCTCAAGGATGTTAGCCCAGAAAGGGAAGAGAGAGAGAGAATGATTATAATGGGGAGGGATGGATGACATGAGAGGTTAGGAGAGAGATGGGTCTGTTTGTTGGCATTAGGAAAGCTGTCAGTAGACAGAGAAAAGTTGAAGATTAAATAGAGAGTGTTGATAATAGAGGGGAAATCTGATGGAGAAAAAAGAATGGGATGGAAAGGGAGAAGGGTTCACCTCTTCATGTGTGACAGGAGACAGGGGAAAGATGTCTGGAGAAGTAGCTGTTGAGGAATGGGTTCATTTGTTCAGTGAAATAAAAAAACAAGGTTCTTAGTGGAGTGAGTGGACACACAGAAGACTGAAACAGCCAAACAGGGTGCACACCATTCTCTTTCCCATCTCCTTTGACCAAATTATAGCATTGCAGTGGATAGAGTGCTGGGCCTAGTCAGAAGACCTGAGTTTGAATCAGACAGCTGTTAACCGTGTGACCCTGGGCAAGTCACTTCACATCTATTTGCCTCAGTTCCCCCATCTGTAAAATGGATATAATAGTATCTAACTCCCAGGGTTGTTGTGAGGATCAAATAAGATGATAAATGTAAATCACTTACCACAGTGCCTGGCATATAGTAAGCACTATACGGTGTTCAGTAATTTCAGTCGAGTCTGACTCTTCATGACCTCATTTGAGGTTTTCTTGACAAAGATACTAAAATGGTTTACCATTTCTTTCTCCAGATTATTTTACAGATGAGGAAACTAAGGCAAACAGCGGCAAGAGATTTGCCTGGGGTCATACAGCTAACAAGTGTCTAAAGCCAGATTTGAATTTAGGAAGGGAGTCTTCTTGCCCTCAGGCCCAGCTCTCTATCCTCTGGGCCACCTAGCTGCCCAAGAACTATATAAATGTTAGTTGCTATTATTATTATTATTGTTACTGTTATTATTATTATTATTATTATTATTATTATTATTATTCCATCCCTGGAATGCAGCCCCACCTCGACTTCTTAAAATCCTTAACTTCTTTTGAAGTTCAGATTATGTGGCACCTCCTACATGAGACTTTTCTTATGACCTCCGCTGTTATTTTGTATTTACTTAAATGTGCACATGTTACTTTCCCAATACAATGTAAATTCCTTGAGAGTAAAGAGTGTTGCCTTTTCTCCTGTATGTCCCTGGTGCATAGCACAGCACTTGATACGCAGTAGGTCCTTAATAGATACCTTGTTTGTTGTACACAGTAGGCACAGAATACATGTTTGTTGAATCTGTACATTTTTGAAAGGTGGAATATGAGTTGAATTGCTGTAAATGGAGACCTGTTTACCCACTGATTTACAGGATCCTCCCAATAAACATTGGTTCCTTAGTTTTAGGGTTTTCTGATAATTTCCCATCCCTACCTCAAATGACACCTCTTCCTTTCCTGTCTTTCCTGATGCCTCCAACCAGAAGTAATGTCACCCTCCTCTAAAACCTTAGAGTTAAATGGTTGTAGCATTCCTATGAGAGAGAAAGCACCACTTCAGCTTTGGGGGAAGCCCCTTCACTGGATGGCAGTGTCCTTATCTATAAAATCTTAGAATGAAAGTCAAACAACAACAAGGAGATGGGTATAATAATACTGGTACAACCTATTTCACAAGTGGGTGGTAAGGAAAATGCTTTGTAAACTTTAAAGCACTATAAAAACATAAGTTATCATTTTATCATGGCCCTACTCACATTCGGCCTTGGTTTGAAGTTATCATATACAGGTCCAACCCTTTCTTCTAAATTGTAAAGTTCCCTGAGGACAGATCTTAACCTTCTCTGCCTTCTTTACCCATTGGAGCTCCCCAAGAAAAGAGCCAGGTTCTTCTACAGGGATGGGCACACACATGGTTAGGGGAGAGGGACTAAAAGACTCTGTTGATGTTTGCTGAATGAATGAAAGAAAGAAACAAGCTCTAAGGGCACAGTTTCAGGCACTATGGCAAGCAGATGGGTGAATGTTTTAGAGTGGGTAGTAAGGATAAGGCTGGAGGTCATGAGTCCCTCAAAATACCCTAATACACCAGAACCCTCCATAGACTCATAGATTATCAGACTTGGACCTTAGATCATAGACTCTGAGAGCTGGATTCTCAGACTAAAGAATCACAGAACTGAATAGATCATTATAATATAAAATATTAGAATTGAAAAGAATTCTTAGTTCAACCTCACTATTTTGCAAATGGGGAAACCCAGAGAGGGATAGTGACATGTCCAAGGCCACATAGTGATTTAATGACAAAGTCAGAACTAAAACCCCAGTTTCCTAGTCAATATTTCCACTTCCCTGCCTGGATTAACACCCTCCTTTTTCTTGGCCTGAATATAGTAAACACAGCAATGGGGTAGGGGTGGGAATGAATGGGAAGGGAGTATGAATTCCTATTTGACAAGAACTCCTGAGAAAACTCAAAAGCACTTTTGGCAAAAGTTACGCGTAGACTGGTGTCTTATACCATATACCCATTCTAAGCCTAAAGTGGTCTTGAGGGACTAGCATGCATCTTTTGGAATAAAATTGGCAACTTTTTTCCACTCCCTTCTTATTTCTCTCACTCTGACTTGAGTGGTCTAAAATAAGACCTTTCAACAACATCTGGCCACCCCTCCCAGCTGGACCCTGATACTTGGGGCCCAAACCTGACTTACACTTTGCTCAGGACCTGTGACTACCAACCTTCCTGAGTAAACAATCAGGCAACAGTTCTCTGCAGCCCCACACCAAGGGCAGGGCAGAGTCAAGGCCTTGACCATGGGGGTGGGGGGCAGGGAAGGGTGGGCAGAGCTTGGGAAAACTCTCTCTCTGGGACCCAGAAGGGAATTTGTGAACATCTTGAGTTCTGATCCAAAACAAATTTAATTACTTCAAACCCCCACCAAAACAAATAAGAAAAATAAAATGTGTTTGTAATTCAGTAGCTGTACTTGGGTGAAGTCCAGCAATTAAGCATCAGAAACCAAATAGTCACAGTCATAGGTCACAAGATTTAGAACTGGAAGGAACTTTAGAGACAACCTCCTCATTTTACAGATGGGGAAATAGATGCGGAGAAGGGCCCAAAGTCACAGGAGTTGCCAAAGCTGGCACTTTCCACAACATATTTTTATATATTACTAACTCATTTAAGCCTCGCAATGATCCTGTAAGGCAGAGCAGATTAAACTCCTTGTTTTATAGAGGAAGAAACAGAGACCCAGAGAGACCTATTCAAGCTCACATAAAGACCAGAAAGAGTATCGGAACCTAGTCCCTCTGACTCCAAATCCAATAGTATTTCTACAATATCTCCACAATCCCTATGGCCTTCTTTCCTGGAAACAGAAGCTAAGAATGGACTTTGGGCATACTGAGCCACCCGTCTGGAGCAGGCAAGGGGAAGAATGCCTGAAAGAGTTGGCTTTCTTGGCCCCACCTCTCTGTCATCTCCCACCTCAAATCCCATGGCTCACTGGACAGTACCTAATCCCCTCACTTTCTCTGACCAGTCAGATCTGAGTGTGGACTCCCTCCCAGAGGGGTAAAGGCAGAAGAAGGAGAGGGCAGTGCTGAATACACTACCTTCTCTTTGTTATTTATTGTTGTTTGACTCTTCATGACCCCATTTGTAGTTTTCTTGACAAAGACACTGGAGTGGTTTGCGATTTCCTTCTCCAAGTGATTTGACAAAATTAAGGAAATTAAGGCAAACCGGGTTAAGTGACTTGCCCAGGGTCACACAGCTGGAGTCTGAGGCTACATTTGAACTCAGGAAGAGGAGCCTATCTGACTGAAGGCCTGGTACTCTACCTATTGTACCTGACCTGACCTCCTCCCACAGGAAGCCTTTTTGGATTTCCCTAGGTGTTAGTGTTCTCTCTCTTCAAATTCTTTTGTGTTTACTTAACCCATTTACAGATTATAGCTTCAGGGCAGGTACTGTTTATTCACTCTTTTTTCTTCTGTGAATCCTAGGGATTTATACTGTAGCGCATAGTAAGTATTTGTTGATTGCATTAATGGCGGTAGAATGTAATCTACTTGAGGGCAGAGATTGTTGTTGATCTTGTTTTGTTTTGTTTTGTGTATCTGTATCCCCAGAAATTAACACAGGGCCTTTCCCATAGTGGGGCTTAGTGAGTGTTTGCTGAATCAAGTTAATGGTGGTGAATTTCAGGTACTTTGACAGTCATCGCAGAGAAATTTTCCAATGGTGAGGTCTTCCCCGTCTCGCCCACATCCTTTCCCTTAAGCAGTGTCATACCAGTAGTAAGGCCAGCCCCCAAAGAGATAAGTGAGCTCTGCCTACTTCATCCCCTTCCAGTGGGAAATCCTTGAATAAATTCATCAGTCCTTCATCTGTAGCAGGAGAAAAATTCGGCCCTTAGGTTCCACACCAGAGATCCTTAGAGTTCAATACAGCAATACCGCTACTTGGTCTATTTCCAAAGATGATTAAGGAAAAAGGAAAAGAACCTATATGTTCTAAAATGTTTATAGCAGCTCTCTTTGTATTGGCAAAGAACTGGAAATTGTAGGGATGTCAATCAATTGGGGAATGGCTGAACAAATTGTGGTATATGCTCATGATGGAATATTACTCTGCTATAAGAAATGTTGAGCTCACTGATTTTAGAAAAACACAGAAAGTCTTGCACGAAATAATGAAGAGCAAAATGGGCAGAACCAGGAGAACATTGTATACAGTAACAACAATATTGTTTTAAGAATGACTTTGAGTGAATAAATTATTTTGATTATTATAAATACCCAAAGGACATATGAAGAAAGAAGCTATTGTATCCAGAGAAAGAAATGATAAATAGAAGTATGGATAGAATAATTTTACATATACGTATACATACACACACACACACACACATCTATTTGTGTCTTTTGGTAACCAGCTCTAGGGCAGAGGTGGGGAGGGAAGAAAAAAATGTGATGATATTTTGTTGTGTATTTGCAAGGAATAGTAAGTTGTACATAGTAGATTTACAGTTTCATATGCAATCATCTTTTTTTTAATTTTACTATGTTGTGGAAATGCTTGTTCTATTCCATAAATTAAAAATGAAATTGAAAAAGAATTCAATCCAGTAAATCATTTATTATCTCCTGGGTGTGAGGCTCTGCAGAATCATGGAATCTTGGGACTTGGATCATATCCATGCTGCCATCCCTGGGGGAGATTGTCCCACTTAGTTCATTGAGTGAAACATTCTCAGTTGTTTGATATAGCTCAGTTCAATTCCTTTTGGCTCAAGTCAGCAAGTGTTTATTAAGTACCTCCTGTATGCCAGAAACTATGCTAGGCATTAGGATGATAAAACAAACAAAGAAACAAAAAACTCCCTGGGAATAGTCCCTGCTCTCAAGGAGTTTACATTTTACCAGGCAGGGAAACAGCACATACACTGGTAAGTAAATACAAACTATATACTGAGTAAATACAAAGTAATTTCTAGGAATTGGAAACACACTTGCAGTCTGGGTCCCATATAGGAGGTAGCACTTGAGCTAAGCCTTGGACCTGAGGAGGGAAGACGTTCCACAAAAATACAACAGTCTGTGCGAACAGAGGCTAGAGAAGGAATGTCATGTACAGAGAATAGCGAGTAGGCCCAGGTTGGCGAGAAAGTAGAATGTGGAGGGAAGTAATAGGAAATCATGGAAAGAGAGTTTAGAGTTAGATTATAAAGGGCATTAAATATAAACAGGATGTGGTTCAGGGTGCCATGATAGCTTAGAACTACACCAAGACTTTGGGACACCCTCTATTTTTACCCCAGACACAATAGGGAGCCCTGAATCTTCTTGAGCAGTGAGCTACAAGGTTAAAACTGTGTTGTCATTTTTACTGAACTTGCAGAACATGGGCACTATATCTGTGATCCACTTCCCCCTTTATCCTCAAACCTTAGCCTTCTCTTGTAAGAGAAGAAATAAGTTTACAAACAAAACAAAATGATGATACAAAAAGCGATTTTCAAATATAAGACAATTTGAGAACTCAGGGAACCTCAATTAGCTCCCTAACTTAACTCCTTAGTTGTCCCTGGCTATGGAAGCACTCTGCTTCCTAGAGAAACAATGAGATAGAGGAGGAAAGTCTTGGACATGAAGTCAGAAGGCCTAGATTTGAGTTAAGGCTCTGACCCTTACCAGTTGTGTGACCCTGAACACGTTCTTTCTTCTTTCTGGACCTCAGTTTTCTCATCTGCAAAATGGGGCTAATAATACTTGCCCTCTCTCCCTTACCAGCCCGTTGTGAGGATACATGAAGTCTTTTGTAAATCTTATTACATAAGCCAGATAAATGTGAGCTATTCTGAGGATAAGAGAGTCCTCATTTTACAAAGGAAACCAATTTAGTTCTTTTTTTCCCTCAGTCTGGGTTAAGTGACTTGCCCAGGGTCACACAGGTCCTCCTGATTCCAGGGCCAAACTAATTTAGTCTTAGAAGACTAAGCTAGTTTTAGTTTGAACTCTGTATAAGATTCAGGTCTGGTGTCCACGAAGTCAGAATGTCATCTCTAACTGAAAGAGATGTCCCACAGGTTTCTTTCTTTCTAGAACTTATGCTTGCCTCCCCCCTCCTAGGTTCTGCCCACCTTTGGGTTTGTTGAACCTAGCTTAGTGTTTGATCTCAGTCATGCTAGAAAAAGCACTTCTCCATCTGAACTTCAATTCAGTAGAGGCAACTGGATCAGGGAGTCCCCTGAACAGTTTTATGAGTTCCCTCAATCCACCTGATGATATTACAGGGCGTGGGCTTTCTTTGGATGAATCCCAGGGGACCTTCCCCATGAAAATGA
This sequence comes from Phascolarctos cinereus, assembly GCF_003287225.1. NCBI lineage: Eukaryota > Metazoa > Chordata > Mammalia > Diprotodontia > Phascolarctidae > Phascolarctos > Phascolarctos cinereus. Next base: position 352,270,046 of record NW_027555625.1, on the reverse strand, counting down.
GGTCATATCCCATGGCACCTGTTCTGAATACACAAGACACGGGATAATTGGAACTCAGGGGGACAGATTCTTATGAGAGGATTCATCATCCCCCTCCATGGTGAGATCAGCTCAAAATTTTTCTCTCTCTGTTGGACTTCTGTTTTCTCCTTCCAAATACAGATTGGAGTACACATAAAAGACATTTGTCAGTATGGATGAGTGCTATGGAACTGTGCCCAAGCATAGTTTCCTCTCCCCAGAAAAAGCCAATGGTAGCTTGCAATGGCAGAAATGGACCTGAGCTTGCATGTGGTCTGAGAGGTAACTCATGGACAGTGCTCCTGAAGCCTAACCTCCTGTGTAGAGAGGGGGCAATTTTGAATTCCCTTGAAGCATGTTGCCAGAACCTAGCCTTCTAACCAGAGAAGGGAGATTTCCTGGAGAGTGCCAGTTTTAAGGACATCTTCATGGGTTATTCCAAATCGGAAAGTTTCCAAGTTGGAGAATTCAGCAAATGGATCTTGTAGAGGAAAAAAGGGAATTTCCTGGTGTAGTTTGCTCCCTGTAGATAGGATAGTCCACACAATTCCTACTCAGACTCTTTTAAGCAAAGCTATCGAGTTACTTGTATAGTTTAGGTCCAGTGGGAAGGAGATTCCTTGTTTAGCAATCCCTAAAGTATGCTTACCTTCCGGGGGAGTTAAATGACAGGGTGGCAATACTAGTTTTCAGAGGAAGTGCACTATAATGTCAAAGTCTTGCCCTTATATTATACTACCCCTAGGTTCAATTCCCTTCTGGAAGGAGCTGATGGGTCTTATGTGTTTTGTCCTCATATGAGTCTTGCAAAAACTTGCTAGTGGGTCTGGTCTGGCTGCTTTAAGTCTCTCCAATCCATCCTCTAATAAGTCAACAAAGTGATTTTCCTAAAGCACAGGTCCGACCGTGTTATGCCTCCTCCCCTACTCAGTAAACTAGTGGCTCCCTATTGCCTTTGAGATCAAATACAAAATCCTGTTTTGGACATTCAAATCCCTTCACAACCTAGCCCCCCCTACCTTTCCAGTCTTCTTACACTTTATTCTTCGATCTAGTGACATTGGCCTCCTGGCTATTCTAAGTCCCAGCTAACATTCTATCCTCTATAAGACTCTCCCAACCCTCTTAATCCTAACACCTTCCTTCTCTTTTCCTATTTATAAATTGCCTGCTTATTCTGTATATAGTTTATTTTTATATATTTACTTTTTTGTTGTCTCTCTCATTAGATTTGTAAGCTCTGTGAGGATAAGGACTGTTTTTTGCCTCTTCTTGTAAACTCACGAAGTACAGTCACTGGCACATAGTGAGTGATTAATAAATGTTTATTGATTGATTTTGAATTTTCTTCATTTTCTGTTGGATGAAATAAAGGCCATCCCATATCTGATTTCCTCGTACATTTCTGTATGCTTCTGCCAGAGACTGGGACCCCTATTAATCACATTTGGGAAAACCTAGAAGCAAGTTAAATTCTGAATACATTTGGAGAGTTTCTGAGTCATAGAGGACCCTCAGGACTCAAATGTATCTGTGAGACCTAGGTCTGGGCCCTGGGCCACAAGTGACCTCACATATGCAGGGCACTATGCTTTGTATGTTGGAGACACAAAGAGAAAACTATAACAGGCTCTCTCCTGGAGGAGTTGACATTCTACTGAAGGGATACAATATATATACAAATAAGTAAATACAAAGTAATTTAAAAAGGGAATGAATGCTAAAAATGGGAGGGAGTGTAGAAAAAGCCTCACGGTAACTGGTGCTGCAGTGCATAAAGCCTGGAGTCAGGAAGGTCTGAGCTCAAAGGTCTGAGACTCAGACACTTTCTAACTGTGTCATCCTGGGCAAGTCACTTTATCTCTGTTGCTTCAGTTTTGTCATCTGGAAAATGTGAATAATAATAGCACTACCTCCCAAGATTGTTATGAGGATCAAATAAGGTCATATTTAAGAAAGAAAAAGAAAAAGAAAAAGCCTCGTGTAGAAGGGGGCACCTAACCTTGCTTTAAGGAAGCTAAAGGTTCTATCAGGTGGAAATTAGGAAGGAATGCATTCCAGAACTGGGCTACCACCTGTGCAAAGGCATAGATTCTGAGACGAGAAGTTGGTTAAGAGACTCCTTTGCCATAACATCTTCCCTCTCCACAAACACCTGCATAGGACTTGGCCTGCTCCTCTCTAATGCTCTTCCCTTATAACTGGAGTGTATGGGGTGCTCTGGGAGGCCTAGCCATGTGGTGTGAGGGCTTGCTGAGCCTTTTTCAATGCTGTTCATCTACCTTTGGAATCTACCTGTCCCCTAACTTTCTTGCCTGTGGCTCCAAGAAGCTGCAGCATGTACAGTGGCCACACCCCAGTAAAACCTTCTCAGCAGATGAGCTAAAACTAGGTTGAGAATAACCCTATGGGTCACAAACCTATCAGTGAGTTTAGGGGATATCTACCCCCAAGCATTTGAAGACTTTCCCCTATGGAATGGGCAGATGAGAACAATTTGTCCAAAGGCCATGGAGGGGGCTGACGCAGGCACTGCAGAGCACTTAGAGCTTGGTTAGACATTGAAGACACTAAGGTCATCCACTGCATTGTGGGTCATCTCCAGTCATCTTAACTTTTGTCCTGCCACTGGACTTTGATAACTGGAAGAGAATGAGCTCAGCTGATGAATTTATGCAACTCTACCTCACTTAAATCCAATTCAAGTCAAGACATGACCTCATGATGTCATTGGTCCTCTTCCAAAATGAAGGATAAACAACAATCTTACAATTATCATTATTATTATTGTTTTTGTTTTGCAGGTATCTCCGTTTGTGCAGAGACCTATTGTTATCTCAGCACCACCTCCAGAGCCAAGCACAGTGCTTTGAATACAGCAGACACTTGATAAATACTTGTTGAATAAATGAGTGAAGGGATGAGAAAAGTAATTAATAAATGGCTGCTCCTCCCCATGTAATCACTTCAACCATAATTCCATCATTGTAACACCCCACCTCCCACCAGGAAGATGTCGCAAAGGCACACTTACCCCACGTCTATTCTTACAGATGAGGTTCATCATCTAGTTTCCCTAAAGCGTGCAAAAGAGACCCACTTTCTTTGTACACCCTTTAGGGTATGCTAGGAGCCTGTCCTGAGATTCAAGCTTTACTAACTCAGTCATCTTCCAGAGTACTAGTTTCTTCTCTCAGATCAATTCTAAGGGCCTTTGCCTTCAGGTTCCAGGCCTTTCACCTTTCATCTCTAAGTAAACTTGCCTGATTCCAAGTCTTCTGACCTCTGAACCTACCTGGCACCCAGGGCTTAGAGAGGGGTTGCATGTTACAATAGAAAGACAGCTAGGTTTGAAATGTGAAGCTCTGGGTTAAAGCTCTGGTTGTGATGCTGTTTATGTAACCTTAAGCAAGTCCCTCCCCATTTCTGGACCTCAGTTTCTTTCTTTGAAAATGTGAGTATTGAAGTAGGTAGACATTTAGGTCCCTCCCAGCTCTGACATGCTATGTTCTTACAATCTTCTACACTGGATTCTTAACATCAATGCTTAGCACAGTGCCTGGCACATAGGAGGTGCTTAATAAATGTTTATTGACTTGACTGAGCCTTCTGCAGCTGCCATCACATTTTCTAGTTGCCTTTCCCAGCATCTGCTTCCTTTTCCTTTCATCCTAATGTATCCACAGGCTCTAGGTCACATCAGTACATTTAGTATAATTAGTGTTATTCACTAAAGCAATTGATAACATCCAGTTTCAGAATATATCAGGGGGAAGGTCCCTGATGACTAGATAGTTCTAAACTTTCTAAGGTCTCCTGGGCTAAATCCATACTTTTCCAACTGTATCCTACAATATTTAGCTCCTGGTCATCCTGATTCTCCACATGCTACAAGTAGCTCCATTGCCTTCAGGCTTCTCAAAACAAGTCAAACCCAATTTGAGTTAGAACTTCTGGGCTGTCTGGGCTTTATTCATTGCTTTACATTATCCCTTCCACATCGCAGGGAGTTAGGGACATGGTACCCCCACAGTCTGAAAAATCCACGTACAATTTTTTGGCTCCCCCCTTCATACCAGAGAAGAAATCTGATTTTTTTCTTTTTCTTTTATGGGGTGTTTACAGTACCTTATTGTAATATTTGGGTTAAGTCATAGGCTTATTTGGTCCTAGGCTTTGTGTCCTCTGCTGGCCTTTGCCTGTTGTCTGCAGCTTCTTCAAAACTCCAAAAAAAGTTCCCATTTAATTTCTTATGCTGACTTGTGATATATTGAAACCAAGATGGAGCAAGTCACAATGTATAAGTGATAACTGTATATTTCCAATCCTAGGTTCACTATTGACCAGTTGATAGAAAAAAGAACATTGGATTTGGTACTAGAAGGTCTAGGCTGGAATTCTGGCTCTCCTTTTTATTATACATGTAAACTTGGGCAAATAAATGCATTACCAACATCCTTCTGTATTATCTCCATGTGGATGCCCTGTAGGCTTCTGAACTTCAACATGGCCACAATAGAATTAATTATATTGTCCCCAAATCTATCCATCCTCCAAACTTCCCTTTTCCTTTTTTATCTATTTTTAAATTTTTTTATTTTTTTTAGTTAATTAATTTATTTTGAGTCTTCAACATTCATTTCCACAAGATTTTGAATTCCAAAATTTTCTACCCATCTCATCCCTCTCACCACACCAAGATGGTGTGCATTCTGAATACCCTTTCCCCTAATCTGCCCTCCCTTCTATCACCACCCCCCATCCCCTTCCCCTTCTATTTTCCTGTAGGGCAAGATAGATTTCTATACCCCATTGCCTATATATCTTATTTCCTACTTGCATGTAAAAACAATTTTTAACATTTGTTTTTTAAAGCTTTGGGTTCCAAATTCTCTCCCTTCTTCCCTCCCCACCCACCCTCATTGAGATGGCAAGTAACTTGATAACAGGTTATACATGTCATGCAAAACACTTCCATAGTAGTCATGTTGTGAAAACTAACTATATTTCCCTTCATCCTATCCCACCCCCACCCATTTATTCTATTCTCTCTTTTGACCCTGTCCCTCCTCAGAAGTGTTTGCTTCTGATGACCCCCTCCCCCAGTCTGCCCTCCTTTCTATCATTCCCCCCCATCCCCTTCCCCCTATTCTCCTGTAGGGCAAGATAGATTTCCATACCCAACTGAGTGTGTATGTTATTCCCTCCTTAAGCCAAATCCAATGAGAATAAGATTCAGTCATTCCTTCTCACCTTCTCCCAACTTCCCCTCCACTGAAAAAGCTTTTTCTTGTCTGTTTTATGTGAGGTAATTTACCCCATTCTACCTCTCCCCCTTTCTCCTTCTTCCAGTACAATCCTATCTCACCCCTTAATTTTATTTTTTAGATATCACCCCTTCATCTTCAACTCACCCTGTGCCCTCTACCTATTTATTACATATATTTTTCTCCTCTAACTACCCTAATACTGAGAAAGGTCTCATGAGTTACAAATATCATCTTTCCATGTAGGAATGTAAACAGTTCAACTTTAATAAGTCCCTTATGATTTCTCTTTCCTATTTACCTTTTTATGTTTCTCTTGAGTCTTATATTTGAAAGTCAAATTTTCTATTCAGCTCTGGTCTTTTCATCAAGAATGCTTAAAATTTTTTTTTTAAAAAAAGACTGCTTGAAAGTCCTCTATTTCACTGAATGTCCATTTTCACTCTGAAGGATTATACTCAGTTTTGCTGGGTAGGTGATTCTTGGTTGTAATCTTATCTCCTTTGACCTCTGGAATATTATATTCCAAGCCCTCTGGTCCCTTAATGTAGAAGCTGCCAAATCTTGTGTTATCCCGATTGTGTTTTTCACAATACTTGAATTGTTTCTTTCTGGCTGCTTGCAATATTTTCTCCTTGACCTGGGAACTCTGGAATTTGGTAATCATATTTCTAGGGGTTTTCCTTTTGCGATCTCTTTTAGGAGGTGATCAGCGGATTCTTTCCATTTCTGTTTTACCCTCTGGTTCTAGAATATCAAGGCAGTTTTACTTGATAATTTCTTGAAAGATGATGTCTAGGCTCTTTTTTTTTGTGGTTTTTAGGTAGTCCAATAATTTTTAAATTATCTCTCCCGAATCTATTTTCTAGGTCAGTTGTTTTTCCAATGAGATATTTCACATTGTCTTCCATTTTTTCATTCTTTTGGCTTTGTTTTACAATTTCTTGATTTCTCATAAAGTCATTAGCTTCCATTTGCTCCATTCTAATTTTTAAGAATGTATTTTCTTCAGTGAGCCTTTGGACTTCCTCTTCCACTTGGTCAGTTCTGATTTTTAAGGCATTCTTCTCCTCATTGGCTTTTTGAACCTCTTTTGCCATTTGGGTTAGGCTATTTTTTAAGGTGTTATTTTCTTCAGTATTTTTTTGGGTCTCCTTTAGCAGCTGTTGACTCATTTTTCATGAGTCTCATTTCTCTTCCCAGTTTTTCTTCTACTTCTCTTACTTGCTTCTGAAAATCCTTTTTGAGCTCTTCCATGGCCTTTGACTGATTCACATTTTTCTTGGAGGCTTTAGATGTAGGAGCTTTGACTGTTGTCTTCTTCTGATTGTATGTTTTGATCTTCTTTGTCACCAAAGTAAGATTCTATGGTCTGACTTTTTTGCACTGTTTGCTCATGACCCCTGCCAAGTACTTGAGTTTTAAACTCTTTGTTAAGGTAGGGGTCTGTTTCCAGCGTGGAGAATGTACTGTCTCAAGCTTTGGGAGTTTTGTGTAGCTGTTTTCAGAGATACTTCTAGGGACCTGTAAATGTTCAGTTCTTCCAAGGTGGTATGATCAAAGAAGAGGTGTTTACTCCTTTCCTGGCCTGTGCTCTGGTCTGTGAATGACCACTAGCACTCTTTTCTACCTTGGAACTGTGAGGAGGATTCTCTCTTCACTGCCACCACAAGCTCCACCACATCAGCACTCCTCCTTGCCCTAGGATTGCCACCCAGAACTGCGACCCAGATCCAAGCATGGGCAAAGCAAGAGAATACTGCCTTAGCACCAGCAAAAGATCCCTGCAATCCCCCTCTGATCAGCCACTCAATTCCCCTTCAGTCTGTGGGCCACAAGCTCCAGAAGCAGCCGCCACCTCAGGGCTGTGCCAGGACTGGGGCTGGGACTGAGCTCCTCTCTCACCATAGTCTGATAGACCTTTCCCACTGACCTTCTAAGTTGTCTTTGGTGTTTGAGGGTTGAGAAGTCTGGAAACTGCCACAGCTGCCCATGATTCAGTCCCCTGAGGCCTGCTGCATTTTCACTGAGGCCTGGTCTTTGCTGGCAGCCTGACCCATGCTGAACTGTGCTCCTCTCCCAGTATGGCTCAATAGTTCTTTCCAATCAACCATTCAGGTTGTCTTGGGTTAGTAATTTGTTTCACTCTATCTTTTTGTGAGTTCTTCTGCTCTAGAATTTGTTTAGAGCCATTTTTATAGGTATTTGGAGGGGTTTGGGGGAGAGCTCAAGCAAGTCACTGCTTTTACTCCACCATCTTAGCTGTGCCTCCCAACTTCCCCCTTTCTTTTGAGGATATTACCCTCCTTCCATCCTCTCCACTAACTCGGTCACCACTCTGAGGCCTTCATCACCTCTCGTCTATAGTACTGCAACAGCCAAACTGGTTTCTCTGCTTGCAGTTTCTCCCCTCTCCATTTCATTCTCCATGAAGAGGCACAAGAACCCTGGAAGTGGCAGTACCATCACCACTCCCAGACCACCAGTCCTGCTTCTAGCCTCATGGCCATCATCTGGAGAAGAAGCCAGTCATCTCTACCAACTGCCATACCAAGCTGAAGTAGCAAACCCACCTCAGAAAGAAACATGAAGCAGCATAGAGCAGGCAAGTCAAACCATCCCTACTAACTTGAACACAATCTTCCTACAGATCTTGATGGGAACATCCCCAGACCCTGATCCCAAGAGCCTTTGGAATAGCAAGGCTTCCAGCCCAGTGCCCTCAGATATCATCCTGGGAAGCAACCCATGGGGAGATGCAGCCTGGCCACTGGTCCTGCAGGTGCTACAGTCACAGTTACCAAAGACCCAGAAAATAAAGTGCTTGCCACCAAAATGCTTGGCACTGTCAAATGGTTCGACATCAGAAACTGATAAGATTTTATTAGTGGAAATACCATGAAAGAGGAAGCATTAACACCTGCTGTGCTGCTGTGCCCCGAGGACCATGAGACTTTTCTATGCAGCTGAAACCTGCCACTCGTGTTAAATCCCAGACTAGAATATGAGCTCCTTGAGAGCAGGGATTATTTTGTTTCTCTATTTGTACCCCCATCACTTGACACAATACTTTGCACATGGCAAGCATTTTATTCATTCACACATTCACTCACAGGGATCCCCACATGGAGCTATGATCTCATCAGTAACAAGTGGTTCAGAAAAGTAGAAAAAACAAAGCAAATTAATATTTTTTTTGGACATGGTCAAAGCAGGGATTTGTTTTACTTGCCTATTATTCATGTTTGTAACAGGGGTTTTGTTTTTCTTTTTTTTTTTTCTCGGTGGAGACAACAGGGGTAAGGAGAGGTAGGAGGGAGAGAAGGTAGACTTCACTGATTGAAAAGCAGAGTTCTCTAGGGATTCTAAGTGATATGAACAGTTGCCTGAAACGTGCATGACTCATGAATTCCTGCCAGTGCTATGTGGATCTTGTCCAGATCCTCTTATCCAATTGGCATTAAGGATGCACCCAATATCCTGGGGGCCTTCCTTACTTTGTCTTGACATTGTGAGTACAGTCTACAAGGAAGCATAGTGTCTGCCCAAGATATCTATATGTATACACACTGTATGTATCAGCATATATATAGTACATACACACACACATATATATGGTGTATATACATACAGGTTACTTAACTCTATACATGTATATGCATGCATACATGTATACACATATAAGATGTGTATATACACACAAACATAGATAGATAAGCAATGGTTAGTGACCATTCAGCTTCATGGGGTCCAGATAATAAGCATTTCTCCACACTGCTACCAAATTTATATGCATATATATGTATATATATATATGTATATATACATATATGTGTATATATATTTTTTTGGGGGGGTGAGACGGTTGGGGTTAAGTAACTAGCTAGTCACACAGCTAGTAAGTATTAAGTGTCTGAGGCTGGATTTGAACTCAGGTCCTCCTGACTCCAAGGCCAGAGCTCTATTCACTGTGCCACCTAGCTGTCCCAAAATTGATATTTTTAAAACAAAGATCTGGCCACGTCACACCCCTATTCAAAAATCTTCAGTGGATCCCCATTGCCTCTAGGATAAAATACAAAACTGGCATTTAAAGTCCTCTACAAACACTGCATGAGAGTCAGGTGATGTATTGGTTAGTGTAATGGGAGTCCCGTGCATAGCCACTAGTTCTTCAAGTGGAGGATACTAGGAACCTGCTTCTGGGAGAGCAGTAATGACATGTAAGGGAAATGCCTTGGAGAGACTGGAAGATGCATGAATTTTTGGTAATTGATTCTTATCAGCTAACCACATGGGGATGCTCTTTGCCTCATTTACTTCTGGGGGATCTTGATGATCCTTTGACTCATGGCATTTAGTAAAGCGAAGAGTGCCTCCAAATTTGGAAGCTTCAAAAGGTCTGGAGAGCAAGCCATGGGAATCTGGGAGTCAGAGACCAGGTTGAGTTTTTTTTAGTCAGACCAGTACCAATGTCCCGGGAAGCCATGAGTAATGGTGAGATGAAGGTGAAACACACACTTCTTGACAGAGAGATAATGAAACACAGAGATACATTTTCAGACCTGATTAATGCAGGAATTTGTTTTGTCAGACTAGGTAAGTATGTATCGAAGGATTTGTTTCTTGTCTTTTTTTTTTCCTTAATGAGAGGAGAAGGGAACTAAGATGGACAGATTAATAAAAATACTTGTTACTTGAAAAATGAAAACAGAAGAAAAAGGAAATAAAGATGATGTAAAATCAAAAGATACCAACCTGAATGGGGGAGGGGATATCCACATATAGATATGACTATACCATTTACCTTTCCAATTTGTTTGTTTACATTACTCCCTGTCATTTGCTCTCTAGTCAAACTAGTCTGGTAGCTCTTCCCAGGATACAACTTTCCTTCTCATCTTCTGCATGTGCCTTTGCAGAGGTATTCTCCTACGCCAAGAATACCCTTCCCCCTCACTTCCAGTTCTTAGAATCCTTAACTTGCTTCAAGCACAACCTGAGACACTATCTCCAATACAAGACCTCTCCAAATCCCTCCAGCTATTAGTATTTATTCCCTCCCTCCCTTTCTCTCACTCTCCCCTTTCTATTTCCTCCTCCTTCTCTCTCTTTCTCTCTGTCTCTGTCTCTCTCAGACTTTTTCCATCTCTTTTTCTTTTTCTCTGTCTCTGTCTCTTTTTTGTCTCTGTCTCTTTCTCGGTCTTTGTATCTCTCTTTCTCTGTCTCTCTCTTTTTTTCTGTTTCTGTCTCTTTTTTGTCTTCGTCTCCTCTGTCTTTCTGTCTCTTTCTCTCTGTTTCTTTCTTGGTCTCTCTCTCTCTGTGACTCTTTTTTTCTCTTTCTATCACTTTTTTGTCTCTGTCTCTTTCTCTGTCTTTAAGTCCCTCTTTCTGTTTCTCTCTCTCCATATATATATACTTAGCGTCAACAAATTTGAATGCATTTTGTGTGCTCCATACCTACCCCTACCATGTAAGTTTCCTGAGGGCAGGGACTGTTTTGTCCTTATGTGGCACAAGTATAGGGCTACATTTGAAATCCCAGAGCCTAGTACAGGCGCTTAATAAATGTTGAACTGTTTTGTGAGTCTCAGTTTTCTTGTCTGTAAAATGAAGACTTCAGAGCAGATGATCTCCAAGGCCCCTTCCAGATCTAAATCCTAGGATTCGCATTTGTGTTTACATAGGATTTAGGGATAGATACAGAAGACTTCCTCACAATAAACCTGGAAGACAGGAGGAAACTGAGGCTCCAGAAGGTTAAATGGCTTTCCCTAAAGTCACGTGGCTACTAACAGTTCCACAGCCAGCACGACGTAGTGAATAGAGCAGGGGACTTGGAGTCAGGAGGGCCTGGGTTTGACTCCCTGCCTCAGACACTTACTAGCTGTGTAACCCTAGTTAAGTCCTATGACCTCTCAGGACTTTGTTACTTCATCTCTAGAATGAGGGGGTGGACTCCATGACCTCTACAATCTGTTCCAGCTCTAAGCCTATGAGCCTATAATCCCACATCTAAATCCAGAGTTCTTTCCACTATGCTAATTTGTCTCCTCAAGATGACTGGGCCTCCTCCTTGCAGTAGAATTCTGTTCTCCTTAATTCTCTGGTCACACAGAGTGTAAGTAGAAGGCAGGTCCTCTGACTCCAAATCCAGGATCTTCCCCCCCCCCCATCTATGTTGTCTATCGGGGCAGCTAGATGGCAACGTGGATAGGAGTGCTGGGCCTGGAGTTAGGAAGATTCATCTTTCTAAGTTCAAATCTGGCCCCAGACACTTACTAGCTGTGTGACTCTGGACAAGTCTCTTAACCCTGTTTATCTCAGTTTCCTCATCTGTAAAATGAGCTGGAGAAGAAAATGGAAAACTACTCCAGTATCTTTGCCAAAAAAAACCCCAAATGGAGGCATGAAGAGTCAGATAAAACTGAAAATGACTAAACAACAAAAAATGTCTATTATCCCCACCTCCTTATCTTCGGTGACACTGTTCCCCTCTTCCTAGCAGGCCTTCCTTCTCTTCCCCCCTCCCCCGCTTTTCTGCCTGTTTAAATTTCTGCTTCTAGATGCTACGCACTTCTTATCATGGCATAGAGCATTATATTGATACATGGTATTCAAATTCCATCTCAGACTCTTACTAGCTATATGACCCAAGGCAAGTCCCTCAAAATCTCTGGGCTTTAGCTTCTGATATCTGTAAAATGAGGGGGTTGGACTCCATGATCTCCAAGGTCCCTCCTAGCTCTGAATCTATAAGCAGGGTCCTCCCAGAAGCCTTCCTTAACTACTGAGTGCCCCTTGATTTCTCAGGGCAATTATTGTGAGAATGTGATCTCTTGACCAACTACTACTCTTTCTGCCTTATCTTCTATTCTGCCCAGCCGGTAGTGGGCACTTACTGATCAACATGCTTGGTTTCCCTTTACCAAACTATGATCTCTCAGTGGTCAGCTCCTGAATCTGCTCCTCCTTCCCCTTGTTGTTCAGTCATTTTTCAGTTCAGTTGTGTTGAATTCTTTGTCAGAAGACCAAGTTTGGGGTTTTCTTGACAAAAAAAAAAGATACTGGAATGATTTGCTATTTCCTTCTCTAGCTCATTTTCCAAATGAGGAAACTGAGGCAAACAGAGTGAAGTGACTTGCCCAGGGTCACACAGTTAGTAAATATATGAGGCTAGATTTGAATGCAGGAAGATGAGTCTTCCTCATTCCAGGCCAGGAGAAAATGCTATCCACTGCACTACTAAGCTGCCCTCCTTCCTCAACTGAGCTTAAATACGAGACTGAGCCCAAGAGAGAGGGAGGCTCTGTGGAAAGGCATTGAATTGAATGGAATTAGGACATCTCATTTAAGTTTCTTCTTTCACTTTCTCTGATTGCCCTCTGGGGGAGAGGAAACAAGGGAACCTTGGCCTTGACTTGGAGAGAGGTAAGGAAGGGAGGGGAGGATAATAGACACGGGGGATCATCAGTCCCAGAGTAAATTACTGACTCTGTAGGATCACAGGAAGTACAGTAAGCTAAAAGTAAACATAGAGATCATCTTGCACAAATGACTTGCCCAAGGTGACCTAGGCAGTGAGAAGTGAAGGAAAGATTCATTGTGGAACAGTGGAAAGAACACTGGTAGAGCGAGAGAACCTGGGTTCAAATCTTATGTGGGATGCTTACTGCCTGTGGGACCTTAGATAAGTCATTTCACTTCCCTGGACCTTAGTGTCAAGGAGGGGGAGGGGCGGGCAATCAGGGTTAAGTGACTTGCCTAGAGTCACACAGCTAATAAGTGTGTGAGATCCCATTTGAACTCAGGTCCTCCTGACTCCAGGGCTGGTGCTCTAACCACTGTACTACCTTTCCTGTAAAATGAAGGGGTCGAACTGGGTGTCGTTTGAAGTTCCTCCCTGCTCTAAATCTATGACCTCCTGTTCCAGAACAAGTGCTCTTTCTATTCTAAATAAGATGTGACAACCAAGAATCATGCTGCCCCCTTATCCTCTTGGCCCCTGCTACCTCCTGAAATGCCAACTCTCTAAGAGCCCACTAAAATGCTGCCCAGACTTTCCTGGGATTCTGTTTCTCCTCTGGCTGCAGCTGAATCTGATTGCCCTCCCCACCCCACCCCCCTTGACAAATATTCGCAGCAAAAACTGAGGGGCAACCTAAATGGGGCAGTGGTAGTGGGACCCAATCTCTCCTTCTTCTGTCTTTGCCCTTGAGCCCCATCTAAGTTTGCAGCTGTTGACCATCATTGTCCTGGCCAGGAGGTCCTGGGACCTGTCAGCCCTAAGGGGCTGCAGCGAATTCTCTGCAGCATCTGTGGGATGGGCATGGGCTCATCTGGAGCAGCAGTCCCTAGTCATATTGCCATTCCAAATGTGGGCCACAGGCAGGTGGGAAAGGAGGGGAGAACAGATAAAGGGGATGTTCTGGACATGCAGAAGGGGTAAGGGGAGGACAAACACAGAAGATGTTCTGGCAGGTCAATGGCAAGAGAGAGCTAAACATAGGAGAAATTCTGAGCAGGCAGGTAGGGATGGGACAGACACAGGAGGGCACAGTGAAACGATGGGCTGGCTGTGGTCCCTGAGAAAAAGGCATTATTACCTCCTGGCAACTCAAGGGGAAGAGATTGGAAAAAACTTGCCTGGGATAATCCATAAAATAGAAAATGGAGAAAGGGCAGCTTCATTAAACTTGGGACATTGTAAGATGGGCACCTCTCATGTTTACAGTGTTTTCAATAAACAAATGTCTCTCTCTGTGGGGGGAAATACAACTATTATTAATCTCATTTGACAGATGAAGAAAGTAAGGAAAAGAGAAGTTATGTGATTTGCCAACTGTCACCCAACTAAGTGGGAGATAGGACCAAAACCCAGGTCCTTCAATCCCTAAGTCCAGGTCTCTTTCTACTAATTCCTTTCCTTAGTCTTGATTTCTTATTTTATTTTATTTTATTTTTCTTTGTCTTGATTTCTTAACCCCATCATTCAAAATTAAAGCCTGGCCTTGTGCTTCCTGAAAGTACTCTTCAAATATAGCAGGCAGAATAGTTGAGGGTAAGACAGCCATATATTGTCGAAAATAGGAAGAACTACTGATGACATAAGACGGAAGGGCTCCTGAATTTGAGTCCTGACTCTGACACTGTGTGTGACCTTGAGCAAGTCTCTGTCTCCCATCTGTCTCTCTGTCTCTCCTTCAGTTTCACCTTCTATAACAATGAGGTTGAACTAGTAGCTCTCTCCCAGCACTGCTACCTTTTGGGGTAGCTTGTGTCCAACTCCGAGGTGGTACAAATATAAATGGAAGGAGCTATAGTAATAATTGCTTGCATTTATATAGCACAAGTACTTTTTAAAAATTTTTAGGCAATTGGGGTTAAGTGACTTGCCCAGGGTCACACAGCTAGTAAGTGTTAAGTGTTTGGCCTGAGGCCTGCGGTGCTCTAGCCACTGCGCCACCTAACTGCCCTCTCCCAACAAGTACTTTCACAAATATCTCATGTTATGTTGACAATCATTCTGTGAAGTAGGGGCCACTACTATCTCCATTTTACTGATAAGAAAACTGAGGCAGATTGCAGTTAAGTGACTAGTCCAGGCTCACACAATTAAATGTCTAAGGCTGGATTTGAACTCAGCTCATAGTATGGGATTCGAGTTGGAACTGTTATGTACAACACTGTTGAATAAGTATTTCAGGGAATGTGTCCAGGGGGTTGTAAATGAGTATGAATTAGTGTGTCTGGGACAAAGCATGTGAGTTTTTGAGGCGAGTGTTTCTGTGGATGGTGCCTGGTATGTAAATATGTATCTGGGAGGTAGGTCTGTGTCGGGGAGTATCTGTAAGTCTGAGCGTGTCTGGGGAAAGCATAAGTGTGAATCTGTAAATGTGAAGAGAGACTCAGGAACCACATTTTGTGATCGTGCCTGGGAAAAATATGTCTGAAGGAGTGTGAGTGTGAACCTGTGCCTATTCCTGTGTGAATCAAAGGTTAAACTTTTCCCATGGGCGGAATTACAGCTAATTAAATGTTAGACTCAATCTTTGTGGTTGGCACACAGTAGGGGCTTAGTAAATGTTTCTTTATTCACAGGAGGGAGAAGGATTGGGCTTCAGGGAAGAATCTCCAGCTTGGAGGGCTTAGGAACAGGGAAGGTAGTCCAGGCTTCCAAATCACTTTGGGTTAAATTCGACATTTACTAAAGATTTGCTACGGGTGAGGAAGGCACATATGAGGCTCTGGAGAGGGAGGGACCAGATATTTATTAAGTGCCTACTAAGTGCCAGGCACTGTGCTAAGCGCTTCAATGGCCCTACATTTTTCTAAGGTTCCAATATGTACAGGGTATAAATACAAAGCGATTTGAGAGGGCAGAGAACATCGATCGGGGTGGTGGGAGAAGGGAAGGTTTTTCAAGAGGAGGTGGCCAGTTGTGCTTCTGAGAGACAAACGTGAAAGGACCTCAGAGACCACTTAGTAAACGCCCTTATTTTGCAAATGAGGAAACTGACAGCCGAGAAGGTTTAAGTGACCTACCTGTCCAAATTTACGCAGGTAGTGAGAGTCAGGGGCGACATTTGAACCCCGGTCCTTGGACTTCCAGAACCAGGCGGGCTGTCCAATTCCGGTAACATCTAGTAGCACATCCTCCCACGTACTGTTCTAAAGTTCCTCGCTTCGTAAGACTGTTATAGTTGGAAGGGACATTAGAGGTCATCTAGTACAACCCCGTTTTACGGATGGTGAAACTGAGGCTTGGAGAGCAGAAGGGACTTGCCCAAAGAGGTAGCTTCAGAACTAGCTGGAGATCCCAGATGTCCAGACCCCCAAGCCCAAAGCTCTTTCTACTGCCCCAGGCGTCCCCTCCCCTTCGCCCCAATCTACTTTGGCTGCCCTGCCCTGGGGTGACCAGGTCAGGAGAGCCCCGAATCAGACTCCGCGGTATTTCCTAGCTTCGACTCGAGCACAGGGAGTCTCCCCGCTCCCCCCCCCCACCTTGCGCCCCCACCCACGGCTCTTGGAGCACTCGAGGCTCAGCTTAGAAGCGGGCGCGCAGTCCCGCCAGGGGGCTGGTTCTACAGAATCCGGTCGAGTGGGGGGAGGGGGCGCCCGGGCTCGGCTGGACAGTGGGCCCGGGATGGGGGTGGGGGGTTGGCCAGAGAGAGACAAGTATCGCGAGAGCGGCCGTTTACCAACCTGCTAGGCGCGCGCACATATTCCTATTAAAGCTCACTCCCAGACCGGGGCTGAGCCCTGCAGGGAGGGGCGAACCGGGCGCCGCAGCTGGCGGGGAGCGGGGAGGGGGCGCGCACCGCTGGAGCAGCCGCAGCCTCCTAGTTGTCCAGCCCATCCCTCCTCCCTCGTTCTCCCCCTTCACCCCGCCTTCCAGGGGCCGCCCGGGGCTGGGACCAGCCCGCCCCAGGCGGAGGTGGGGAAGGGGGTGTGTGGGGTGACCTCATTCCTGTCCCGCTCCTGGAAGTCCCCGGCATCTCCGCCCCCTCTGTGCGTCCCTCCCTCAGTCCCTGGGTCCGTCCCGCCCTCCCTCCCGGCTCCGAAGTTTGGCTCCCAGCTGCGGCCAGCCCTGCACACGGTTTGCTCCCTCCCCGGGGTAGCTGCTGGACTGCTCCCCGCAGCCTCTGTCCGGCCCCCGCAGTCCCAGCCTGGTTCACGCAGCCCCCGCCGGGCCGCGGCAGCTTCGACGCGCACTTCCTGAAACTTTTTTGCTTCTGAGCTCGGGACTGGCGCGGGGGAGGGACGGGGGACGAAGGAGAGGTAGAAACTTTAGGGCAGCGGCGAGGGTCAGCCCGGCTGGGCCCCGGGGCCCGGCGGCTCGGGGAGAGCAAGGGAGTGCCGGGGCTGCCATCGCGCAGCTCCCAATGGGGCTGGAGAAACTTTAAAAGGCGGCCCCGCTGTGGTTGGCTGGTAGCGAGATTCCGAGCAACATATGGCATTAAAAGGAGCGCAGCTGGAGGTAACATTTCTATCGCTGGGAAGTCGGAGCAGCTGACTCTCCAGCTTGCCTTGTAATTAGCAAACCGAGCACTCCTCTCCCCGCCCCCCCTCCTTCTCTCCCTCTCCCCCTCTCAGCAGCCTTCCCTCCCTCCTTCTCTCCCTCCCTCTCTCCTTCTTGCACACTCTCACACACACTCACTCTCCTTCTCCCCCTTGGCCCGGCAGTGGTGGCTGCTCCCGGCCCCGGGTGCTGGCGCCCGCCCAGGCGGAGGGAGGGAAGGAGGCGGAGAAGGGGGGTGTCCATGCTCGGCTTGTCGCCCAGGGGGCACCCGGGGAAGGTAAGGGGGCTGCTGGCTTTGGGGAACTTGGAGTTGAAAAGACTTCCCTCCTCCTCCTTTTCCTCGCTTTCCTTCCCACTCCAGCCCGGATCTGGTTCTGGCCCGGGCTCTGGTTCCGACTTGGGCTTGGACTCGGGCTCTAGATCTGGCTCTGAGATCTGGCTCTGGCCGGGTCAGGGAGTCCTGGGTTTCGCTGTAGCAAAGAAAAGTGAAGTTCATTCTCGGGGCGGGGGAAGTTTGGCTCCCATGGAGCTGGAGGAGGAGGAGGAGGAGGAGGAGGGAGGGAATGAAGGGGGGTCTGGGGGGCTGGGGGGCTCTGCAAGGGCCTGGGAAGGGGTGGGGGAGGAGAGGAGGGCAGCTTCTGTGATCACAGTAACTTGCACTTGTGGGATTTATCTCTTCTGAGTGAGACAAAGGTTAGACTGCTTCTCTCCCTCTCTTTCCATTTTTCTGTCTCTTTCCTTCTCTTTCCCCCTATGGATTTCAGTGTTTCTCGTCGTCTCTGACTCTCTGCCTTACTCGGTGTCTCTTTCTTGTCCTCTATCTCTTTCTCCCTCCTCACACTCCCTTCTGCCTCCCCTTCTCTCCCAAGCTCTGGATCATTCTTCTGTGTCTCCCCCTTTCTTATCCTCACCCCTCTCCTCTTTCTCTTTCTCCCTCTGTTGTAGGTTTCTTTTCCTTCGAGTCTTTTGCTCACTCTCTATCTTTTCTCCCCCTCTTCTTCTGAAGCCCTTGTTTACTTATGATCAAGTTTTTCCTGCTCCCCAGCAGGTGCCGAGGGATGGGAGAGTTAGTTTAATACAAACCAAACTCCAGTGAACAATTATTCCTGACTGGCTCTTTGCTACCTAGGCAGGGGAGAGGGAGGGAGGCAGGCAAGGAGGGAGGGAGAGCTCGAGCCAGCTAGCAGAGAGAAGAGCCGACTTGTTTGGTTACAGCTGCTAGGAGGTTTGAGTTTCCAGGCGCATTCAAGTTTTTCCTGTTTGTGCCCAGGTTATGAAGGCAGAATGGAGTTCCCGGACCACAGCCGGCAGCTGCTGCAGTGCCTGAGTCAGCAGAGACACCAAGGATTCCTGTGCGACTCCACTGTGCTTGTCGGGGAAGCTCGGTTCCAGGCTCATAGAGCTGTGCTGGCTTCCTGCAGCATGTACTTCTACCTCTTCTACAGGGACCAGTTAGACAAAAGGGAGATTGTACATCTGAACAGTGACATTGTCACGGCCCCAGCCTTCAGCCTGCTGCTTGAATTCATGTATGAGGGCAAGCTGGAGTTGAGCAGCCTGCCCATTGAGGACATCTTAGCTGCTGCCAGCTACCTCCACATGTATGACATTGTCAAAGTCTGCAAGGGTAAACTAAAGGAAAAAGAACTAGTGATTGAGGAAGAGAAGGACAGACCTTTCCTGGGCCCCAGCATATCCCTGGGCCATGAGTTAGAACTGCCTGGCCAGCCAAGATTCAGTCCCCTAGAGTATGATCGCTCTGGGGCCCACCCCACCTGGTCTAACAACCTCATGGGACCATCCTCACTGTTGAAAAAGGTAGACCTAAGTCCAAGTCCTGAGAAGGCCAAACCTTTGGATAATGGTGTGGGGGTCTCTCTTTCTCAGAGGACTGGGCTCCCAATACCCAGCCAGGCCCCTGGTGACTCAGAGTGTGCTTTGGATCTGTCTCTGAAGCCGATTTCAGGGAGGGATGCCCACCATACTTCCTATGTCTTCAGACAGCTGGCTTCGGATCATCGGCGGCAGCAGCAGCAGGAAGCCGAACTGATGGTGAAAGACGAACAGAACTCGTTGTCAGACCAGGAAGATGGCAAGGCAAGGAGTCCAGCGGGCCAGCCATTTGGGCCTGTGGCTAAAAGCTTGGTCACAAGCCTGGGCCACATGTTTCATGGCCAAGAAGATGAGCTGGACCCAGAGCGGGATGAGAGTGAAGATGACCTGGATGCATCAGACCTTTCTGCTTCAGAGGTGCTGGGGCCCCCTGGCCACATCTGTATCTGCCCCCTCTGCAGCAAGGTGTTCCCCAGCCCCCATGTCCTACAGCTGCATCTGAGCTCTCACTTCCGGGATAAGGATGGTGGCTCAAGAGCTCGACTGTCACCAGAGGGGTCAGTGCCCACCTGCACACTATGTGGAAAGACCTTCTCATGCATGTACACCCTTAAGAGGCATGAGCGGACACACTCAGGCGAGAAGCCATACACTTGTGTGCAGTGTGGCAAGAGCTTCCAGTACTCACACAATCTTAGCCGGCATGCGGTGGTGCACACTCGAGAAAAGCCTCATGCCTGCAAGTGGTGTGAGCGACGTTTTACACAGTCTGGGGATTTGTACCGGCACATCCGAAAGTTTCACTGTGGCCTTGTCAAGTCCCTGGTAGTTTGAAGTTTTATGAAGGAGCTGGGGTTTGGCTAGTGTGTGTGTGTGTGTGTGTGTGTGTGTGTGTGTGTGTCTATGTCTTTTTGATTTGGAGAATGGTTGTACCTATGCTCTTTTGATGCTCCACAGCAACATCTAGCCAGAGGGGCTTTTAGGTATAAGGCTGGGCTGTCCTACTGTAGGACAGGGACATGCAGAAACTGTTGGGAGAGATGGTCTTGCATCACCAGTCTCTGGAATGCCTGATCTAACCTCTAAGTTGGAAAATTCTGAAGCTGCCTCTAGAAAAACCTTTTCTCCAGAGTTGTGATTAGATGCCAAGAGGTCCTGCCTTTTGAAGTTCTTACCTTGTGGTTTTTTGCCTTTTTTTTTCTTAGCTCAAAAAGAAGAGAATGTGCTTCTTAGACACTAAAATACTTTCCATGCTGACCTCCTTATTTTTCCCAACTGGGCCCCAGGCAACAATCACCAAGGGACAGGGAGATGGAGAGACTTCCCTTAAGTTCCACTTAACATTCTCTCCCTGATTGTTTCTCAGGGGGTTTCATGTGGCTATTTCTCATTTCCACTGTTCAATTCCTAGGTTTCTCCCTTTAAGTATATGTCTTTTTCAAGGTTTCCTCTTTCACTGATCCCATAGCATGTTCATCTTCCTTCCGTAGGCCTTTTGGAATTTAAAAGGGAGTTTTTGTGGGACCTGCCTTTTACTGCCTTTTCCCAATGAAGGTTATGTATGTCATACAGAGTGATGTCTGTGTGAATTGCCTAGTGAGTTCTGTTAGGGGACTTGGGGATCGATCAGCACACAAATGGAACCTCTTTGGTACTCTGAGAGTAGTGGGGCAGAATTTGGTGTTGGACGAGCCACAGAACAACCCAAATGGTCCAAATTCCATATTCTAAGTTGGAGAGGTGGGGACTGGAGGGCTGAGGAATGGTAGCCATGGGAGAAGCCCAGGAAAGTGGCAGATAGAGTAATAGGTATGCCCTTGGAAAGGGAGGAACAGTTATTCAAGTATGTGTGTTGAGGCACGTGGACATATGAGGTAGCCTTATCCTGTTAAATGTAGGATTTAAGGCCGGAAGATTGATCCGTTCAAAACTGAGCTCGTTTTAGGGACAGAATCAAGCTGGAGACAGAAACAAGTGGGTCCTAGGTGAAGGGGCAAGAGAGCCAGATTTGGAGTTAGAGGACCCGAGTTCACCAACTTGGAGCGACCTTCTCTGTGCAAAATCTCAGGTGACTGGCCAGCCTCTCCTTAGGGCCTGGGAGTTGGATATGCCTCATAGGAGGTTTGCCGGTGGAGTCTGGGAGTGAGGTCAAGTTTAATTTTGTCAACCATTTGCCCCTTTGAGTCTGAGTCCCTGAGTGCGTCTGAGCAAATGATGTTGGGTGTGTTTGTGGACTTGAGTGTTGCTTGGCTGGCTGCCCTCCTGAGTGAGGTGGGGCTGAGGGGGTTTGACCACTGGCCTCTGCTTCCCCATCATCCACCCCCACTTACCTGGAATTTCCATAAGGTTGCTTGTTATTAATAGCACTGAGCTTGCTCCCTGAAACACTTCAGATTTTACTGGGGGGATTTTTTTTTTTGCACATTAGTTTTTGCCCTCCCTTGTGGGGCGATGTCGTGAGCACTGACTGTGGCAGGAGGTGTGTGGTTTCAGGAGGGCCATATGGGAGCTGTTTGGCTGCAGCCTGTTGGGGAGGCTTAGTTTCTTTGGGGAACTTCGGCTAGTTCTCCTCGACGAACCCTCCTCCCCACCTCCCCCGGCACTAGCCCCTTTTGAACTCTGAATGTAATGTGAAAATTCATTTTATTTATGGCATGTGTCTCATTTCACTACCTGACTGTACCTGTACTTCTGCTGAAACTGTTACATGGCTTTGGAAAATGTGACATGCATTGTCGTCCTGTGGACATGTGACTCCGTATCGTGGTCTTAGCCTACTGAATAATATATCAATGCATACATTACACATATAGATAGGCATACGTATATATTTTTTGCTGTGATTGGAAATAGCACTGAGGACAAAGTCTACTAAAATTAAGTTATTTTCCTTTTCTCCTGATGAAACTTGATGTAATATTTATTAGAGGTTTTAATTTGAAGTGACACTATAACTGCTAGAAACATTTTTTTAATTCTAAATGATGAGTTTATCTCCACTGTAGTGCTTCCAAGGTTTCTTTGTTTGGTAAAGGGAGCAAGTGACTAATATGTTAGTATTGGCAAGAAGGGTAGCTGCAGTTTTTCTAAGTTTTTATTTTTTTACTCTAAAATTTTGCATAATGTTTTTTTGTGATCTCTGTGAAGAAAAGCAAATTGCAGACTCACATATTCCATACCAAGCCCGGTCCACGCCCAAGCAGTAGTGAGACAGGGGGCTGCAGGTAGGGCCATATGTGGCTGACATTTCCCTTCACTGGATGCCCTTCAAGCAGAGGGCTGGATTGCCACTTACTGGTGATCCCAGGGTCTAGAGCTGAAAAGGACTTCATCATGTAGTCCAATTCCTTCATCTTACAGATAAGGAAACTGGCCCATGGCAAAAAGGGACTTGTCTAAATTCACCTAGGGAATAAGTAGCAGAGCTGGGTTTGGAATCTGTGTCCCCTGATTTCAGTCCAGCCCTCTTTCCACTACATGACAAAGATGTCTTATAGAAAGGATTTCTGCTTCCATACAGATTGGACTTAGATGGTCCTTAAAGTTCTTTCTATCTCTTTGATTCTGTGAGCTTAGGTCTTTTAGCCTAGGAAAGCCTAGGGATCTGGCTAGGTCAGGCAAGTGGGTGTCAGGGACTCCAAGGTGTGGTAATTGTGGGGAAAAAGAAGAAAATACTTGAACTCTCGCTGTAGAGATGCTGTTTTCCTGGCTCCTGCCACTGGGCAGCTTCAACAAGGACTTTTGCACTTGTGTCTATATTCTGCTGAAGTGTGTGTGTGTGTGTGTGTGTGTGTGTGTGTGTGTGTGTGTGTGTGTGTGTGAAGGCCATAGGTCTGAGCACAGCTCTTCCCACGGTGGGTCACTTCCTCGTGGAACGGTTGGGAGATGCTGCTGCATACTGTCTCCCATGTGGGTGATTCCAGTCCTGGAGAGTTTATTTTCTTGGAGAGCGGTCCTGCCCTGACTCGTTAACACTGGGTTTGTCGTCATCTGCAAACAAATACTGTGAAGTTAATGTAAAAAAAATCATCAATTTTTAATTTTTTAATCAATGCAGTTCAGATTAAATATGTATATTTAAAAACTAATTTTTGTGGGAGAGTTTTATAGCAAACAAATCTACAGCCTGTAGCAAAGCTAATCGAATGAAATCTATTTGATCAGATGGTCCAATCCCCATTTTCTAGCGAATTTCTTCTCCTCTGTAGATGCTGGTTGGTTAGTCCCAAGGAGACAATCACAGCCTGTGGCATCTTTGGGAAGAGTAACGGTTAGCTTTTGGTGTTCAGTGTGGTCATCTTCATCTGCAGCTGTATCTACACATGCTGTGACAATCATGACTGGGAATTGCTGTCTCTCCATTTTCACAAAAATGTTAATAAAAACCCACCCTCCACCTACTACTTACTGCTGGAGTCATCCTTGAAGCTGGGCCTTGCTTCTGGGAGATGTGGAGGCTTGGGGTGGTGGCCTTCATTGGCCTAGGGAATTAGCCTTGGGGTGGGAGTGGGGGTGGGGTGTAGGCCTTGGAGTTTTAGGACAAGGTGGATTGATGTATTTTGGGGGGGGGTTGGATCCCAATAAGGCAATTAGCCATAGCTGATTATTCCAGGTGGGTGGGCAGAGAGGTGCTGGAATGGAGGCATTAACAGGAGCTTTCCATTCCTCCTATTAGGAGAATGGTGCATCCCAGTCTTGCAAATTAAGTTGAAAATCCCACCAGCACGCGCTCATTCTTCTCCCGATTTGCACCCCTCCCCCAATACCCATAATAATAGCTAACCTATAGTGCCCACTTTGTGCCAGGCACTATTCTAAGCACTTTACAATTATTATCTCATTTGATCCTCACAACAACCCTGGACATAGGTGCTATTATCCCCATTTTATAGATGAAGAAACTGAGACAAAGGGGTTAAGTGACTTGCCCAACTAGTAAGTATCTGAGGTAGGCTTTCAAATCAGGTCTTCTCACTTCAAACTGTATCTACTTTGCCACCTAGCTAGACAGCACAGTGGTCTGATGGTCAGAAGTACTGGATTCCGCTCCTGACTTGAACTATCAGTGTGAAATTGGGCAAATCACTGCCCCTTCTGGTCCTCAGTTATTACCTAGACCTAGAGTAGTAACGTCTGCCCTGCTGACCTCACTGAGCCATCCTAAAGATTTCTATGGGTAAGGATCGTGAAAACTCTTAGGCAAATATGGTTCTAAGTCATCAGTTTTTACCCTGTGGTCCCTAAGGTACTTTGAGAGGGCAGAGATTGGTCCAGTTCTAAAACACAAGGCTGGAATATATCACGTGTTCCTGGTGTCTAGTGGCCTGATCCTTGTTGGCCCTGCTGAAGGGGATAAGGGGACTGGGGGGCAGATGCAGGCTGGGTCAGGTCGGAGGCTTTGGCAGAAAGGAGAGATCTTGTCACCACCGGAGGAGTCTCAACAGAGGGAACCCTTGAATGGGTTGGGGTTGAGGACTTGGACTGGACACCTTTAAAGTCCCTTCCAGTTCTGAGAATCTGAGTGAGGAAGACATTGCTTGTGAGCCGTTATTTTTAGGTACTGATTGAATTCTCGGGTTCAACAAGTCCTTTTTTCCAATAACGTATTGTCAGGCATCTAATGTACTATAGGCTGGTGGTAAAGTGCATAGAGAGCTGGTGCTGGAGTCAGGAAGACCTGAGTTCAAATCCTACCTCAGACACTTAGTAGCTTTGTGACCCTGGGCAAGTCACTTAACCTCTGTTTGACTCAGTTTCCTTATCTGTCAAATGGGGATAAAAATAGCACCTACCTTCCAGGGTTGTTGTGAGGATCAAATGAGAAAATTGTAAAGTGCTTAGCACAGCACCTGGCAAGTCGTATTGTTTGGTCATTAAATCATTATCCAATTCTTCAGGACCCCCATGGATCATACTGTCCATGGGGTTTTCTTGGCAAAGATACTGGAGTGATCTCCATTTTCTTCTCCAGTGGATTAAGGCAAACAGGGGTTAAGTGACTTTCCCAGGGTCACACAGCTAGCAAGTTCCTGAGGTCAAATTTGAACTCCAGGCCTAGTAACGCTAACCGCTGAGCCACTTAGCTGCCCCTACCATGTAGTAGGTACTATAAAAATGCTTATTCTCTCCATAACTTGCCATCAGGCCTATGAAAGACTATGTATGAAATTGTGAGTCTGGGATTCCAGCTGTTTTTATTTTATTTTAAATATATCTCATTGGTTCCTTTTGTCTTTACGTCATTACAGCATTTCCCCGCTTCCCCTCCAGACTGAACCCTTCCTTGTGACAGAGAAAAACATACACTAGAAACCATGTCTGAAAATGTATTCTATATTCAACCCTAGGAGTCCCCACCTCCCTGCCATGAGGGAGAAGGTATGTTTCATTATCTTTATCCTGGGATCTTCCTTAGTCCAGTTGCTTCTAATGAGTTGGAAGCCAATGCTGAAGAACCACAGCCTTCTTCGTCCCCCTCCTCCTGCTCTGCTGCTTCCTTGTCTCCTCTAAGCCCTCTCTCTCTCCCTCGAATCCCAATACAAACGTCACTGCCTTAAGGGCTTCCCTGATTACTCAACTTGTTCTGCTCTAGTGTTTGTGCTAGGACCTCTCTCAACACTTAAAGTCCTATTTCTTTCTTTTATCTTTTTTAAATTCAATTTTATTTTCAGTTCCAAATTTCCTCCCCTTCCTTAACCCACTGAGAAGGCAAGAAAAACAAAACCTGTTACAAATATCTCATGCAAAACAAATTCCCACTTTAGCCACAAGAGGAAGAATGAAAGAAATGAAAAACACAAACAAGTTTCAATCAATACTCTGAGTTCTCTTTCTGGAGGTGGATAGCATGTTTCATGATGAATCCTTTGTAATTACGGTTGGTCATTGTATTGATCTGAGTTACCAAATTTTTCAAAGTTAATTATCTCTACAATGTTGTTATTATATAAATTATTCTCCTGGTTTTATAGTTTGCATTGCTTCACACATATCTTTCCAGGTTTTTCTGAAACCATAGGAGTGTGTGTATCTGTCTCTTTTGCTCACTAGCTTTGTTAATAGGAGCCTTCCAAGCCATTGCTTGATGGCTTGTCATTACAATTGACTTGTCTTATATTCTGGAGAACCACTGAAAAAGGGACTTCAGAAATTATCATTATTATCATTTTTTTTTGGAGGCAACCAGAGTTAAGTGACCTGCCCAGAGTCGAACAGCTAGTAAAGTGTCTGAGGCTGAATTTGAAATTAGGTCCTTCTGACTCCAGGTACTCTATCCCACTGCCCTACCTAGCTGCCCCTCAGAAATTATGTAATCAGATGACATCAAACTCAAAAATAAATGAGGCCACTAAACCATAAATAAGGATCCTTTCCTCATATATTGACTTAGAAAACCACATATTAACACATTTTATATTTCATTTATTTTTTAATTTATTATATAACACTTTTTTATGTTGTTAATTGTATTTGTTAAATTTTCCAAATTCTATTTTAATCTGGTTCAGGAGTGTTGCTTTGTATCTGACATATGATATAATTCAACCTCTACCAAGTGAAGAAACCCTCTCTCCCACCCCTGACCCTTCATTGCCAAGGTTTGGCCACATTTCCTAGCCCTAGTTTTTCATGAATGGGCAATGTGATCAGAAATCCGTAAGTGTGTGGGCCCCATGAATTTAATTATATAATTAATCACATTCAGATTCAATTACAATTACTAATTGATCTAAGCCTGCTAGCATGACACCTGGCAGCAGGCAGTTATACTGGGGAAGTGGCAGGCAGGTAGGCAAGCCCTACTAGCCAGTTCTCTCATAAGTGCTAATTAATTAGTTTAAAATGTCTTTTAAAAAAAGTCCTAGGGGCAGCATCAGACTCCCTGGAGTCAGGAGAACTTGAGTTCAAATCTGGCCTTAGACATATAACACTTACTAGCTGTGTGACTCTGGGCAAGTCATTTAACCCCAGTTGCCTCACCAAAAAAAAAAAAATCCTGATGGGCCTTCACTCAGAGCT
Source organism: Phascolarctos cinereus (assembly GCF_003287225.1). Lineage (NCBI taxonomy): Eukaryota > Metazoa > Chordata > Mammalia > Diprotodontia > Phascolarctidae > Phascolarctos > Phascolarctos cinereus. The sequence goes on along the minus strand of NW_027555625.1, from coordinate 352,242,884 downwards.
GGGAAGATTGCATATTGTATGTACAGGTGAGAGAAAGTTAAGAGTCTGTGAGGATCTTAGAGTCATCTCAATAACACCATGGTGAGATTATATAGATCAAGAGCTAGAAAGAACCTCAAGCAATTTAGTATAAACCCCTCATTTTACAAAAGATGAAACTAGGGTCCCAAGTTAAACGCCTTGCCTAAGGGAGTAGACTGAGAGTAAGCATCAGGAATCTTCATTGAACCTCACGATTTTATAGACGGAGAAATAACCAGAGAGAAGATGAGATTTACCTCCTTCTACCTTTCCCATCTTAAATCTTACTCACCCTCAGATACACTGCCACCCAATGATATTCACCTCCTAGAACAAGACACTTCATCTCCCAAATACAGGAATTTTCACTAGGTGTCCCTGTGGCTGGAATTCTCTCGCTCTCCATCTCTCACTCCTAGCTTACCTGGCTTTCTTTAAAATCCTTTATACTGAAAGCCTTTCCTGATGCCTCTTTTTTCGGGGGGGGGGGCTAGGCAATAGGGTTAAGTGACTTGCCCAGGGTCACACAGCTAGTAAGTGTTATATATCTGAGACTGGATTTGAACTCTTTCTGAATCCAGGGCCGATGCTCTAACCCCTGCACCACCTAGCTGGCCTCCTGATGCCTCTTAATTCTAATACCATCCCCTCAGTCAGTTACCTCCACTTTATCCTTGTTTGTACATGGTTGTTTGCATGTTGTCCCCCCAGTAGTCTATAAGTCCTCTGTCTTTTACCTTTCTTTGCTTCCTCGGTGATTTTGTTCCTGGCACATGGTACCCGGTTGTCAAAGGCTTGTTGACTGACTGACTGGTGTCACACAAGCAAGTTAGTGGCAGACAGAGGCAAGACTAAGTCACAGGTCTCTTGACTCCTAAGCCAAGGGTCGTTCTGATATACCTCCTTATAATAGCTAATAATGGTTAGCATTTATGTAGCTCTTTAGGGTTTTCAAAATATTTTAGAAATGTGTTAACTCATTTAATCCTCATAACAACTCTGTGAAGATAAGTGCTAGTATTCCATTTTACACATGAAGAAACTGAGTCACAAAGAATTTAAGTGACTTGCGAAGGGTAGCATAGCTAATAAATGTCTGACACAGAATTCAAACTCAGGTCTTTCTGACTTAAGTCCTGCCCTTTTATCTACTGCACCAAATGGCTGCCTATGATGAATATTATGTTGAATGTTATAATGAATGCTAAGAGCTGTATGGAGACACTTCAGTATGTTAATTGTAGGTCTTCAAGTGAAGGCTAGTTAATGACTTATTGGGGATGTTGCAAATATTGTTTGTTCAGATATGGGTTGGAGTGGATGTCTTCTGGTCTTCTGGGCAACCTTGCCATACTCCTGATCGCCTCTCAGGCATATTCCGAAATGGATACGAAGAGACGAAGAGACGAGACTAATGTTCTCGCCAAGCAGCCAAGTGGCACAGTGGATAGAGCACCAGGCCAGGAGTCAGGAAGACTCATCTTCCTGAGTTCAAATCTGGCCTCAGACACTTATTAGCTGTATGACTCTGGGCAACTCACTTAACCCTGTTTGCCTCAGTTTCCTTATCTGTAAAATGAGCTAGAAAAGGAAATGGCAAACCACTCCTGTATCTTTGCCAAGAAAACCCTCCAAATGGGGTCACGAAGAGTTGGACACTATTAGAAAAACAACTGAACACCAACTGAACAGTGTTCTGACCAGGACTGCCAAAGGCCATACCCTCACCCAGCCTGCGTCTATTCCCAATCCCCTTATCCCTTCTAAATCTGACATTCTGTGAATCTTTGAATGTCATGTGCCCTCCTCATTTGATGAAGTCTTACCTATCATTTGAAGCTCAACTCAAATGCTGCTTTCTGATCCCCTTCTTCTGCCCCTGAAAAACTCTACACTTTTTTTGTAATATTGTTTATTAATAATAATAATAATAGTAATGGCTACTGTAGCTTTAAAGTATGCAAAGTAATTTCTATACATGAATTCATTTGGTTATGTGTTATAATTATCTGTACTTGTTTCTAATTAGACTGTGAGCTCCAAGACAAGGCACAGAGTAGCAGAAAACCTGGAATTTGGAGTTAGCATTTGTAGATTTAGATACTTATTGGCTTCTTATTAGCTGTATGACCTTGATCAGGACTATGGACTTCTCTGACCCTCAGTTTCTGTGACTGTATTGAACTAGATAAATTCTAAGGTTCCTTCTAGTTCTAAATTCCATGAACTCAAGATCCATGAGGGAAAGTACTCTATCTTCTAATAGCTCTTCCTGCACCAAGCAAGGGACTTTATACCCAGTAGGAACTGAGTAAATATTTGTCCAATTGGATTAAATTAATGAATCCCCCATTTGCACAGGAGAAAACCAAGGTCCTGAGAAGTGACAGATTGATGTGGAATCACATAACCCAGATTCAAATCCTAGCTCTGCTAATCAGTATCTGTTACCTTGGTTAAGACATTTAACCTTTCTAGACCTTAGTTTCCTCATCTGTAAAATGATTGAACTAGATGATCTCTAAAGTCCTTTTTTGCTCCTATATTCTAGAGTAAGCACAATGTCTTGTGCGGTGTAGGCACTTAATAAATATTCCCTACAATGACACATGGAAGCCAAAGTCTAGGAGATTCCTTGTTGTTGAAATTTGCGCAGAAAAGACAAGAATTTAGGACAAAGAGTTTGAGTGGGAGGACTACAACCTCTCAGTGGTGTGCCCTAGCTTTTTTTTATTTTACTGACCCCCTTCCTGTCCATTTGCGTAACATCTAAAGGATCTTAGGGAGTTGAGGGAAAGCCACAGTGATCCCAACTTATGCAGCTCTCTCTTAAAAATCCCTTTGAGTGGAAAAGCAGGTTGAAAACCAGGACTTGATGTAATTAAAGGGAACTTTCCAACCCTAAGTCAGATAGAGACTTGAACAGAGACCTCAATTCTGCTAACAAAAGGAAACAAGTTCAAACATAGGCAATAAGTTCAGGTCCTAATTAGCTGACTGACTGCTCTGTGTTCCCAAAGAGCTTAGCCCCTCACGCTAAGATTCTGGGAACTGATAGGTTTAGCTACCTTTCCTTAGTATGATGATTATGTAAAGGCTTACCTTTCTCACTAAAGGGACTTCTGGACTTTAAGCTTTAAAAAAAAAAAAAAGAAGCGGAACAAAAGGATGGCAAAGGCAGTATCTCCTTTTATGATATATTCACTTCAGTTAAGACTACAGCAGAGGACCAGTAGGTGGCAGCAATGAGAACAGCCCAGTTTTGGAAAGCCAAATAGATGTGATAGGATATCCATTGTCAAACATGTGCAACAGGGGGCAGAACGGTATGAGGATCTCACCTGAGGACATCAATGGCCCTGATGTTACCTGGAGACATGATCAATGAAGGTATGAGTTGGTCTTCCGTGTGTATGTACTGATCATACACGTTCCTTACATGTATGCTCTCTGATCTCCATGAATATTCATTCTTTTTACTGATGAGTTGTGGGAGACCATGTCCTAGGTTCACAAAGGGAATATTCTATTGTCACTTTTCTTATGCTAGTTCATTAAATGCCTTTGTTTTGAACCAATGGTTTCTTCTGGTTGACTAGTAAAAGAAGGGTTTATGAACTATGGTTTTACGAACTATGGCTATGGCTCCATGGTGTATTTAGAGCACCTTAGGTAGATTTAAGGGTGGGTGGGTAGAGCAAGGGAAAGTGCCCCGGGTCCCAGTTATGTGATTCTGTGACTTGAACTTTTAACTTGAGTCTTCTAACTCCAAATCAACTCTGCTTTCCTCCCCACCTGCTGTTTTGTCCTCTCAGGGTCATTCTGGGTCTGTCTGGGGCTGGGGCTGCTTTGGCACATCTCCTTCACTCCATGATCTCTACCTCACTCTGCCCTTCATTTCTCTCAGTTGAGTGTAGATGCTTCGCCTTTTGCATCTTCAAGTAACCTAGCCAAGTGCTTTATTGATAGTTTTTACATTAATTACAGGGTAATTAGGAGAAAAATGAACAAAATAAGGCAAGGCTTGGAAGGAACAGCCCGGTAGAACTTTTTTGGGCCATCGAGCCTCAAGATAGCTATAATTTAACCATGGATTGGCTGGTGTGAGAGACAGAGAGATCCATTCTCTGCTTCATTATCTCTGCAGGATCTGGCCTTAGGTGAACTTTGTTACATCTGTGGACACTGAAGGGTGAGAGGGAAAGAACCCTGGACCGAAAATCCACATAGCTGGGTTCTGTCTAATCTGGGCTCTGTCACTGGCTCACTTTAGTCAAGTCCATTTTCCTCCTTGGCCTCAGTTTTCCCAACTATAAAATGAAGGGTTAGACTAGATAGTATCAAAGGATTCAGAGAAAGAATAGATGGGATCCAATAGCTTAATGTTTTGATGAGATCTTTGGCCCAAGAGGGTGGAAAAGCTCTCAGCCATGGAACTCTGAAGAAGGAATGAATGCAGTGAGAAGAGAGGGGTGCTGCCCAAAGAGACTGGTGTGGATACACGGGGTACTTATTAACAAGCTCTGATTATAAAAGGACGTGAAGAGAAGATGTAACCAAGAAAGTAATTAAGGATGAATGAGAAAGAGCAGCACGGTTCTACGAGAATAGTTAACATTATGAGAATAGTGTTGTGTCTCCAAGCCCAGAATGAGCTGAGATTGGCAACAAATGATAAGGACAATGAAAATGTATGTGTGTGTGTGTGTGTGTGTGTGTGTTGTGTGTGTGTGTTTTAAAGTGGCATCAAGGGTGACAGGAGGATGACAGAGAAAGGATAGGATCATTATTTGGGTTGGATGGTATGATAATGAATGTTGGCAAGGAGACCCATCCTCCTGAAGTCTTATTTTGTTTCTGTTTTATCTTCCAGGGAAAATGATCTTTTATTAGGTGCAAAAAACCTTAAATAAGTGAGACTTGTTAGCAACTAACCGCTCTCAATGAGGTTTTGCTGCAGACACGGAAATTTAGAGGGCCTTTCTAACTTTAAAAGGTAGTTTATAAAGAATACAGTTTTGAAAATAGCTACGTTTACATTTTGACAACACTCTTCTTCCATAGCATAGAAAAAAACCTGAACCTACCATTTCATTAGCAAGATTAGTTAAAATAAGAAGTTACTGTGGGCCGATGATTCTGCTCCATCTACATGGATGACTTGTACCCCAGGTAAAATATTCCTTGACCCAATACCTCTCCCCCATGTAGCCTATGTAAGCAATGACCTTCATCTATTCCCTTTGACTCAATTGAATTTGTCCCAAATGCTTCTTGTATTATTTTTACTTTATGAATTGTAAAATTGAGTTGAGGGATTGCCCTAGAAAAGGGATGCGGAACCTATGGCCTTGAGGCCATGTGTGGCTCTCTAGGTCCTCAAGTGTGGCCATTTGACTCAATCCAAACTTCACAGAACAAATCCCCTTAAAAAAAGGGTTTGTTCTGTAAAACTTGGACTCAGTCAAAAAGCTGCACCCAAGGACCGAGAAAGCCATATGTGGCCTCCAGGCTGCAGGTTCCCTATCCCTGCCCTAGGGCACCAAAACCGCTATTTATAGTTCTGAGTCCAACTCATCATTTGTGAATTGACAGATTACACTGTAGGTTATTGGTAAATATGATTGCTGAGATATTGTTGATCTTTGAAATATCTTGGAGAATTAGGGGCAGCTAGGTTGCACAATGGATAGAGTGCTGGACCTGGAGGTAGGATGCCTGAGTTCAAATCCAGTCTCAGATACTTAATGTCTCTGTGACCCTGGACAAGTCACTTATCCTGTTTGCTCAGTTTCCTCAATTGTAAAATGAGAATAATAATAGCATCTACCTCTTGGGGTTTGAGATAATTATTCAAAGTGCTTAGCAGAGTGCCTAGCACGTAGTAAGTACTATATAAATGTTAGCTATTATAATTATTAATTAGGAGAGGTACCACAAGATTGGAAAAGGGCAAATTTTCCAATTTTCAAAAAAAAAAAAAAGAGTAGAGTCTGCAAACTATAGACTAGTAAATTTGTCTCCTGTTCCTGGCAAAATTCTAGGCCATTTCAGGAGGGGGAAAGTTTGTGAACATTTCACAAAGGGGATTGGGACACCTAAGAGCCAGCATGGCTTTCATGAAGAACGAATTATTGCAAGCTAACCTCCTCTCTTTCGTGACCAGAGGAATGTTGTTGAAATAGTATAATTAGATTTAACTAAAGCATTTGCAAAGCCTTCTGTGTACAAAGCCTTCATACAAAGCTTTGCTTGTGTATGAGATGGAAATCTACTGGTAGGTGATAATGCAGTTGGGTAGATTATACCTGATTGAATGGCCCCAAAGAGTAGTCATTAATGGGTTAATGTCAGCTTGGAGGGTGGTCTCTAGTGGAATGCCCCCAGGATCCATTATTGAGCCTCTTTGGCTCAGCATTTTTTATCAGTGACTCAGATGAAGGCAGGTTTGTCAAATTTGGGGGTGACACAAAGTTTAGAGGAGTAACTAAAATGTCAGATGACAGAGTTCAAAAAAGACCTCTCTAGGCATAATTGATGAGCCAGATAGACTATGATGAAAGTTAGTAGAGTTAAATATAAAGTCCTCCATTTGGGTTCCAAATATCAACTTCATAAATGCAAGAGGCATTGCTAGGCAACAGCTCCTGCAAAAAAGGCCATTGGAAGAGTTAATACTGTCTTCTACACTTCATTGAGAGGCATAGTGTCTAAAACAAAGGAGGTAATGGTTCCATTATACTCCACCCTAGTCAGGCAACTTTTGGAGTACTTTGTGCCTTAGGAAAGATGTTAGCAGGAGATCACCCGGAGGAGACTGTCCTCTGTTAGAGGGTGAAGGGCTTTGAGATGGCGGCATGCAAGAATCCTTTAGAGTCATAACTAGGAATTCTGGCACCCAGGGCAATTTCAGTTGAGGGTGGAGGAGAGGAGCAGTTATCTCTTTCTAAACTTGAAGGTGGTATCCTCCAACCCCAATTTTTTAGTAAGTGTATTATCATACCTCCTACTCTCTTCACAAAACAATTTATACAAACAAATTTTCTTAGTTTATATTCTTTTTTCAACCAGTCTTGTGATTTCATTGGTGTAGGAGGGAACTTCCAGTGAGGAAACTTTCTCCCAACACTGATTGTAGTCTTAGAGTGGGTTGTCTGAAGCACTGAAAAGTTAAGTGACTTGCTCATGGTCACATAGCCAGGATGTGTCAGAGGCAAGATCTTCTGGACAAGGCCTGAGATGAGTCAAATGGTCTTGGGGAGAGGGATGTGGGATGAAATGAGACATTTGTGGACCACATAACCCATAACAAAAGGAAGTTTTACTCAACAATAGCATAGAAAGGATATTCAGCAAAGATACAGTGTTGATTCAGTTGGGCACAGCTCTATTCATTTCTGCATTTGACATGGTGGTATACCTGTTCAGACAGATGTCTTTATGATAGTTGTCATAAAACAGTGGGACTTTTAATTATCTTGGTTAAATATTTTCCAATTACATGTAAAAAATTTTTTAACATTCATAGTTTTAAAAATTTTGATTTCCAAATTCTCTTCTTCCCTCCTCCTTGAGAAGGCACACAATTTGATATATGTGAAGTCATGCAAAACATATTTCCACATTAGCCATGTCACAAAAGAAAATACAAACCAAAAAAACCCAAGAAAAATAAAGAAAGTTAAAAAAGTATGCTTCACTCAAGCAGTGGGAGTTTCATCAAGCCTTAGGAGGGCTAGCTACTCACAGGCTAGAATTTTATACCTTTGAGGTCCTGTATAAATGGATTTGATCAGTTAGTTTTTAAGAATGCTTTAATGGCCTTAAGGCATTTTTTATTGTAATTGTTTCTTAGTAGTAGATGTTGATTCCCCTACAAAGAACTTGAATCCAAGTCTTCCTAACTTTAAGGCCTGACTTCAGTAGCTCTCTATCTACATAGCTTCTCTATATTTTGTTCAATACATTTAATGATTTTTTTCTAATTTTTATAATAGCACCAAACAAGTCTTAAGCATACCACATAATGTAATTATAGACATTTATTAATAAGATGATTTATAATTTTCATATTTATGACTTATTTAGTAATAAATATATTAATATGATAGGCTTATTTTTCAATGCCAAACTTCTCAAAATGTGTCATTGATATCATTATTATTTGTAATTATTTTCAATTGCTTTTGAAATGGCTAGTTTTGTCTATTCTAATAATCACCATAGCAGAAAACTCAAAAATGCAATAGAGAAAACATTTATTAAGGGCTTATACTTAGCAGGCACAATACTAAGCACTGTGTATACAAATACAAGCAAGCAAGATAATCCCTGCCCTCAAGGAGCCAATGAGAAAAGACATCACATAAAGACGAGCAAGAAAATGGGGAGAGACATATACGGTAGTGTTGTAAGGTGTCATGAAGAAAGTAAAATTTTTATTGCTGTGTTTGATGAGCCAGAGAATTCTTTATTTACCTGTAGGCAAAACATATAATCAGATTTTCAGGCTCAAATTCTTATTTCAATAAGCTATCACAAGCCAAATCTATTAACCATGCTAGTTCCAGGCAGAATAGTTCCAAATGTATCTTATTTGTCCGTGACCAAAGGGTTCCTTTTCCATTCATATTTATGTAAGAGGATTTTGATAACTGGCTAGCATTCTGATATTAATTCAGTGGGATAGACAGTCCCTCTTAGCCCTAATCTCGATTTGGACTGTCACAGTCTTTTAGCCAGAAGGTGGATTTGAGCCATGAATGCTGGGGAGTTTGGAAGAAGATGCTACACAGATTAGGAGAGAAGAGATGGAAAGAAAGGAGCTGGGGCTACATGAGCTCAGCATCAGTGATGGTGTGGGAGATGTTATCCTCAGCCTTTCCTGGGGTTTATTTGAGATGAACTAGAGAGAAACAATATCAAAACGGGCAATGAGGAGGAGTAGAGGGAGAGAAAGGAAGTAGTAGAGAGAGGAAGAGAATGGGAGGGGGGAGAACAAAAGAGATACGGAGAGAGATATCCCTGTGGACCGTCAAACTTTGAAGTCCTCGAAAACAAGGACTAGTCTCTTCCTTTCTTCCTCCCTCCCTTTCCTCCTTCCTTCCTCTCCACCTCCCTTCCCTCCTTCCCTCCTTTCTTTCTTTCTTTCTTTCTTTCTTTCTTTCTTTCTTTCTTTTTTCTTTCTTTCTTTCTTTTCTCTCTCTGTCTCTCTGTCTCTCTCTGTCTCTCTCTGTCTCTCTCTCTCTGTCTCTCTCTCTCTCTCTCTCTGTCTCTCTCTGTCTCTCTCTCTTCTCTCTCTCTCTCTCTCTCTCTCTCTTTCTCTCTCTCTTTCTTTCCTTCTTCCCTCCATTCCGTCCTTCCTTGTCTTTTTTTTTATATCCCTAGCTCTTAGTACAGTGACTGGCTTAGTACAATGCTTACACATAATAGGTGCTTTATAAATGTTTGTTGACTGACCACTAGGTCCCAGAATGGAACAAAAAATTGGACTGAAACTTCCAGTTATAAATACCTCATCAAGGAGGAAGGGAAGTTCCCAAACTCTCCCCCCAAGTTCTCTTCCCCATGCCATTATATATTCTTCTTGCTTTTTCTATTTAAGCATTTCCTGTTTCCTGATTTTACTTTATACATAAAGAAACCTGGACTTAGTCATGAAGGCTTGTATTGTATACTTAGTCTAAGCTGAAAGAGAGGAATTTAGGGGCTAGCTCAAAATACACAAAATTTAAATTAAGGCAGTGAGCCAATGGACCTTTGTCTGAATGTTAGGGATTTTACTAAGTGTGGGCTCTGAGCTATTGTGATTGTATTAGGAACTTTTATCTGATATAAACTCCATAAAATAAGGACCATATGAATCTGAAGGCTATTGCATTGCCCCAGTGCTAAAAGGGAGCTAATTGTTGTAACAGGGTATTGCTGATTAAATCAATAGGGAGGATAGGGACAGAGAGAAAGAAGAGAGAAGTGAAGAAGAAAAGATCACACCATAAACCACCTCCCAGGGAGGAGATAGACAGGGCCAGCGAAAGATTTAGCTCTTTTTATTCTGGAAGGGAAGAGGGAACAGAAAGGATTGAGTACCAGCCTGCCAACTTCACCATCCGAAGCAACACCCACCAGAGTTATATTTAGAAATATCTAGATCTTTAAAATGATAATTGCTTCCGTTGCTCAGGGAAATGATAATCTAATAGGTTATGACTTGTATACAAGTATACTACAAGAGAGAATTTGATATTCTTATTTGTGTACACGTTTTCCCCTTCCCCCAGGAAGGAACAGACGAAAGTCAGTGCTGTAGAGGCCGTAGGCAGAGTAAGGGTGAGGGGGATCAGAAAATATCTTAGCTGGAACACAGCTCACTGATACGGATGGAGAGTCTCTTGAAAATGGGGGCAGTTTCCTTTTTTATCTGTGTCTTTCACTTATTAAATAATTGAATTAAATTTTAAAATCCAGACAAAGTATTCCTAGGAAAATTTAAGTGAAGAAAGATCACTTTTAGTTAGAGGTGACCTGGGGATCAAGGAAGACTTCATAGAAGAGGGGTTACCTGAGTTGGGCCTTGAAGGAAAAGAACGATTTCAACAAGATAAGTCCTTTGCTCAGCAAATCATTATTTATTCATTCAAGTCAGCCCCCTAAGGACATTTCTTGGCAAGATTTAGTTTGCCTAGTGCCAGTTACTGTAGATACTTGAAAGCAACAGGACTTTGATTCTTTTATTCTACTTATCCCCAGAAAGCAGAACTAGAAACAGTGGATGGAAATTGTAGAAAGGCAGACTTCAGCTAGCCATAAGGAAAAACTTCTTAATGATGGCTGTCCCAAAATTGAATAGGTTAACCAAATAAGCAGTGAGCTCGCCATCTTGGGAAATCTTCAAGCAAAGATATCTCACTTTTTTTGAGCTGACCTATTGGTGATTGATACAAACAGGACTAGAGGCCCCCTTCCTAAATGATACTCTATGAACTTCTGGAGAACAGGAGGCTCTTCACTTTCCTGCTCCCTCATGTTCAAGGAACACGTTTAGGCACTCAGTAGGCAATTAGAAAAGAAGTACTGAATTTATTAATTGATCTGCTGAGGGACATTGATTATCCAACAATATTTATTAAATGCCTGTTGTGTAGAGAGCTTTGTGATTTGCACTAGGAAAAATAGAGTTCAGATTAGATAGTCTGTTTTCATGAAGTTTATAGGGAAATGTACCAACAGATGACTAAAATCCAAGAATGATACATGATAACTGCCCAAGAGAATTATGGCCAAATGGTTTTGAGGATTCAGAGTAGGGAGAATTCACATCTATTTAGGGAGAGCAGGGAAGGGTTCATGGAAGAAATGGTACCTGGCATGGGCCTTGAAGGAAAAAGAAATAAATGGTGATAGATGGGTGAAGGATATTCCAGAAACAGTGAACAGTGTGAGCAAAAGGCATTGGGAGTACACAGGATGGATACAAGGAATAGATGATATCTTTAGAGCTAGAAGGGACAAGGGAGAAGTGAAGTGATTTGCCCAAGACCACACATTAGTAAGTAGCAGAAGTCCCAAGTCCAGTGGACATCCTGATGGGCAGCATCAGAGTAGCACAGCTGGGGCCAAGAGCAGACCAGAATCATGGACAGATCGGCCTGGGTGGGGGTTGGGGAGGGAAGTGAGGAGTTACCCAGTCTGGGTGAGTGAACAAAGACGCCGGGATGCCTGAGAGGCAAGGAATTAGAATCACAAACAGCAGTGGGCTCAGCAAACCCCGACAGGCTCAGAAAACAGCAAATGCAGCTGCCAGTTTGGGGTGATAATATGGGATGAGGAAAAGAGGGAACAGGGAGTAAGAGGCCAAGGTCAAACCAATTTCAGTTACAGCTCCATTGCAGAGTTCTGTCCTTGGAGGCCTTCAAATTCCCTAGCTTCCCACCAGGTCTCTCTCTCCCCCTAAACCCAGTTTGGGCAGCAGGTATTATTTAAGGAGGATCCTGGAATCCAGGAGCAAAGACTCTAAGATCAAGGGACAAGAGACTGAGAAAGAGACACAGAGGGAGAGAGAAAGGGAGAGAGGGAGAGAGGGGAAGGGGAGGGGGAGGGGGAGAGGGAGGGAGAGAGGGGGTGAGAGAGAGGGAGAGAGGGAGAGAGGGAGGGAGGGAGGGAGAGAGAGAGAGAGGGAGGAAGAGAGGGGAGAAAGAGAGAGAGAGAAACTGAAATATGCAGGAACATATAGACTAAAAATGAGACAGAAACTAAGAGAAAATAGACACAGAGTTAAAAAAAACCCCTAAAATAAGAGAAGCACAGAGTCAGAAAAATACAGAGAGAGCCAAGGATTGAGAGGTGAGAAAAGAAAGCAAGCAAGAGTCAGCGGGATAGAAAAGGCGAGACAGTCAAAGCAGAACGGCTATGGGAATAAGCAGACAGACACAGACAGGTGCAGGGACAGAGAAAGAAGTCTGGACAAGATGAATTAAAGAGAGCAGAGTTTGGTGGCTTATTCCTAAATGACCTCGGTGTGACCTTTGGCCCCACGGGCCTCTCCGAGGCCTCTGGGGTTGGGGGCAGGGGAGAGGCATTTGAAGGAGGCTGTGGCTCTGTGTCTTCCAGGTCCTCAGGTCCAGGGCTTGTGAAGCGAGAGTTGTTGCCTTCTCATGTCTGTGAGGCTGGGGGAGGGGTGGACAATTCTCTCATTGTGCTGGGGGGTCAGTCATGTGGAAGTGAGTGAGTGTGAGCTTCTCCTAGGGCCAGCTGCTAGTTCCTGGCAGGCTGGTTAGCTGTCTTCCCCATCCCAGGGGTCTGTGCCAGCCTAGCTCCTAGGAGAGAATAGCAGGATGGAGGGTCTGAATCTGGGCTCAGCTCATCCTGCCCTTTGGCAGCCCCAAGGTCCTAGGCATGCATTGGTCTGCCTGCCAAGGTGTTGGTAATCCCGTCTCTGTTGAGGAGCACCCTGAGATGAGTTCTGGTCTCCCTAACATGAATGGCCCCCTCAGCTTCACACTGAGTACAGGATTTGTCTCAAAAGAAGGCAACCTGGAAGAAAGAGGATGGAGAACCTTTCTGTAACTCCTAGAACCTGCTGAAAGGGGTGGAGCCTCTTCCACAAGAATCCATTCCTAGTGATGCTTGGTGGCCAGTCCTCTTTTATACAGCCCCCAGGCATGGAGAATACATGCAGACCAATCAAAAGCTCCATCATCTCAGCAAAGTGTAGCACCTGTCCCTCAGCAAAAAGCCATCATCCCCTTGGAGCCAGAGAGCATGCTCCACAGAATCATCTCTGGTCCATGATCACAGAGTCACAGAACCTCAAAGGTGAAAGGGCCCTCAGAGATCTTTAATCCAACCTGCAGCTGAGCAGGAGTCCTCTCCACAGCATCCCTGTGATAAGTGGTCCTTCAGATGGGAGGTCTGAGAAAACACTCCTTTATTTTAGGTAGCACTTTTAGGCAGTCCTAATTTTTGCCTTACATATAAATGTGTATCTCCATAACTTCATTCTACATTTGCCCCCTTGGGCCAAGCAAAGCAAAGGGTAATATGATGTATATGTTCATTTTTTTCAAGTTACATTCTAAGGATATTATCACAAAAAAAAGTCTCTTCTTCCTTAAAAGGTTATTTGCATTGTCCTGGCCCAAGCCTGCCTCAGGCCAATCCCCTGGTGGTTTAGGTTTGACATTGGAACAAATAAGACGCTCCATAGGTCATTCAGTAGTTAACAAAAGGAGATCTACTTAACCATAACATAGCAAGGATACCCAACGAGGCTAAGCATTGAGTATTCTGAGTTGATTGAGCTGGGCAAAGCTCCCTTGTCTAAATTTCCCATCATTTTCCACTAGCTAAGCATCAGAGGAGGAGCCTGGAACTCTGTGGATGTTTGGAACTCAGTGAATGAGGAAGTGATGTGATCAGAGTGAGCTTTTAGTCCCCTGAGCCAACAAAGTCTTGGGGATAGTTTGAGTACCTTTTAAGGAAAACCAGCCTAACTTGCATCGGGGAAGGGGTTTTTGATATTGCTCCTACCACATTTATAGAATTAGATAAATTCATAACAAAATTCACATGGAAAAATAGATGGACAAGAATATTCAGAACTATTTGTTACATTTGGTTTGGGGTACCTCCTCACAAGCTCCAAGAGTCCAGTGTTTTACTCTTTATTTTCCCTGAGATGTCAAAGAGACAGAAGAGAATGGATTCAATAAGTTATTGGAAAGGACAACCGTCAGGGTCATGACAAGTCATAAACTGTAGAGGAACTCTTCAATGGACCACACAGTATTTTGCCTTCCTGCCTGCCCTGTCTGTCTGTTTCATTCTCATTCTTCACAGAGGGACTCTGTAAATGTCAGGTATCCAGGGGTCAGACATGGCAATGTGTCGGCTACTGATGTGGCTTTGGCAGCCTGGCTGGCAGAAATGCTGGAAAGGCATGCTAGAAACCTGCGGAAGGAGATGCAAGATGGCACAAAATTGTATTTCAACCTAGGGAAGCTGACTGAGGTGTCCGCTGGTACTCTCATCCAGCTGGTTAATAGGAGTAGAGAGCAGTGACTGTAGAATTAGAGGTAAAAAGCCTGACTTGTTGGCAGGAGCAGAATGCCAGTGAGATAATTCCCACCTCTTTCAATGACACTTTAAAATCAGATGCTAGAAGGTGCTTCCCTAAAAAGTTACCCAGATGTGAAAATCAGGCACAGAAGATAAGGTACCCCTTATAGTAGTAGTGTCTGAGCCACTGGGGAGTTTGAAAGCTATACCTTTTGTTTTTTATTTTACTCAGTGAATATTCATTTCTAACCTACATATAATTAAATAACTCTTTTGGGTAATAGTGGGCAAGAAGATTCAAATTTCATTGGGACCAGAGGTGAACATAACCCTGAGTAAATTATGAGCAATTGAAGGAAATTTATGCATACTCTTAGAGTCAACTAAAACTAGGCTGAGAGACTGAGAAGAAATGAACCAATCCCATGCATATATGCACAGGACTGAAAAGGACTTGGGACCTGGGCCTGCAAGGTCCTGCCCAGGCCTCTGCAGAACAAGGAAGTTGGAGCAATTTGAGCTTGGAATTCCATCTGGTATCTTAAACAAAGATTGTACCCTGACTACAGTTCAAGCCCTATCCCCACCTCCAATGTGAAAAAGGTGCCCCTGTTGATGGGAGTACCCTCTTTTTATATATGAAAAAGACGACTAGCAGAAGGAAAATAGCTATCAAATATTAAAGTATACCATAAAGTAATAATTTAAAAATAAAACTGGTACGGAAAAAACAGAGAACTGGATTAATAGAACAGATTATAGAATTCAATGAATATAGAAGATTAGATTTTGATAAATCTGAGCTAAAAAATGGTAGCGAATAAAATTTCTATTCAAGTAAAAACTGCTAAAAAAAAAACTAGAGTGGTGTATGCCAAAAAGAAAAAAAGAATTTAGAACTACATCTCACAATATATTACGCAATAAACTCTCACTCAACAAGTAACCAAAATATTTTTTAAAATAAAAAAGGAATAATATATTTATTTTAGCTATGGAGAGGAGGGGCATTTTTATCAATCAAACAAATAGAAGAATTCATTGGAGGCAAAATAGATTTAATTACATAAGGATAAAGGGATTTTGCACAACAAAAAGCAATATGTTTAAAATTAAAATTCTTTTTTTTTTTTTGGTGAGGCACTCAGGGTTAAATGACTTGCCTAAGGTCACATGGCTAGTAAGTATCAAGTATCTGAGGCTGGATTTTAACTCAGGTCCTCCTGATTCCAAGGCCAGCGCTCTATCCACTGTGCCACCTAGCTGCCCTTTAAAATTAAAATTAAAAAAAATAGTTGGGAGAAAATATCTGTAGTACTTGATAGAACCTTCTTTTATACTTGGGAAGGCTACTTTGTGGGTGTTCATCCATCCTAAATTATAGCTCACAAATAATAATAATAATAGCTACATTTATATAGCTCTTTAAGGTTTGCAAAGCACTTTACATGCTTTATCTCATTTGATCCTCACAATAACCCTAAATAAGTGCTATTATTATTATCATTTTACAGATAAGGAAACTGAGACTGAAAGAGGTTAAGTAACTTGCTCAGGGTCATATAGCTAATAAATGTCTTCGAAAGGATATGAATTCAGGTCTTCCTGACTCTGTTCCTCTATCCTTGATACCAGCTGCCTCCCCAATTAGCCCTCACCAATATGTTTTTGGTTTTACTAGTCAGCCAGAAGACAAAATTAGTTCAAAGCAAAGACATTCAATGAACTAGCATATTAAGAAAAGTAATGTTAGAATATTTCCTGCACAAAACTGGGGCATTCCCCCCCCCATAAATATACAGATCATCTGTGAGAAGGGGCCATTCACAGGGTAAGGAATTTGTGTGGACAAAATACCTGTGATGTTTCAAGGCTACCAAAATCACCTGGTCTCTGCTGTTCCCCACTGGGTCTGGTGTCTCCAAAATTTTCAAATGAGACTAAGGTTTTGTCTTTACTGTTCCCCACCTCTGCTGCTATCATCTTCCTTTCAGCTTAGAGTCCAGAGGCTAAACCTCAGCTCTTTTAGGAAGGTAGGGTCCTCACATACCCGGTCACCATCAGACAAGTGAAAAGCAGCCTTCTCTTAAAAAGGCATATGTCTGTCAGCTTCCAGAATCTGAGCTCCAGGGACCAAGCTCTTTTGAAATACAGACCAGCCAGTCTGTGTACATTTAGTCTATCTTTTGAATGCCTTCTTCCTGCCAATATCATCCATGTCTTGCCCCTAATACCTATTTGAGAGTCTTGAGAGCTAGATAAATGAGTTTGGGAAGGCAATAATTAAAAAGGATAGATGGGGCAATGGTGAAGCTATTGCCCTGCACATACGTGAGGGTAATTGGAAACAAACCTCTCAGGCTTTGAGCTGCCCTATGTATCAGAAAAAGGTCTGACATCCAGGATATATAAAGAACTTATGTACACTTAAAATGTTAATAATATATGCTCTTTAATGAAGTAAGGATCAAAGGACATGAAGAGACAATTTGCAAAAGAGGGAATGTAAACTGTTAATAATGCCACAAAAAGATGCTCAAACTCCCTAATAAGATAAATATAAATCAAGACAACCTTAGGATGTCACTTTACACCCAGTAGAATGACAGAAACACATTTTTCAAAAGATTAAGTCCAGGGTTGGTAGAGCTGTGGGAAAACAAGCACTCTAATACATTATTGGTGTTGCTGCATACTAATTCAATCTTATTGTAAAATAATTTGACAATGTGTGAAAAAGGTAAAAATTGACCACATAATTCTGTTGTTAGGAGTCTATCTCAAAAACATCATAAGAAGGAAGAAAGGAACCACCTCTACATAGATATCCATAGTAGCTCTATTTATAATAGTAACAAAATTGGAATCAACCTATTTGTTCAATAATTACAGAATAACTGAATAACTAATAGATAGTCATGTATTGTGATATCATGGCACTATAAAAAAGTAAATATGAAGCACAGCAGGAAATGTGAAAAGATGCAGAGTAAAATCAGCAGAACCAGAACTACTATATTTATGTAGTAAGTATATTAGGATATAGAACCCTTAACCATTTCCTGCCCTTCCCTCCACCTCCTATGGAATGACTCACTTCCAACCTGTTCTCACATTGGCAGGTCTGAGGAGTTTTTCCAGAAGGGTCCTGGTCACAGGTAGCCATGTTGTTACAACTAAACTCTGAGGGTCCTGAGGGTAACCTTTTTTTTTGGGAGAAAATACACATACACATTCATAACTGTAGCTCCTGAGCCTCCACCAATGTGTTTCCAATTTACATAAATCAGGCATAATAACACCATTGATTCTTTAAAATGAAACATTTACTCAATGAGAAGGCAAAGACAAGAAAAATCATAACATAGAATGTACTCAGTAGCAGGTAAAAGAAGAGTAATCAAAACATAGAAGTTTACCTAGAAACCCAAGTCACCCTGTCCCACCAATGCACACAGTATCAAGGGTGGGAGAGAGTGGGCACAGATTTGTAGAAACCTAACACAGTATTAGAATATTAGAGTGACCTAAAAAAAAAAGAATATTAAAGTGAAGCACATGAATAGGAAATCCCATGTGCCTGGAGCAATTTATGACTATCTACTGCAGACCTTGATGTTGTTAGCTTTTTATGAGACAATATGTACCATATATCACCTATTAAATAAGACCATTCCTTTTCTGGGCCTGTCCATTTTCCTGTTGAGCAAAACTGCTTCTTTGCTACTCTTGGGCCATGGAAGCAATGTTAAGCTCTATAAAAGTAGAAGTATTATATATTTTCAAAATAATAAGTTGTTACCTTAAGCCTGGAATCTGTAGGGCAATACAGATCTATTCTCTGAGCTTTGGGGATTTTCTCCATCTCTATTCAGAGAGGACAGTGGAGGGCAATGCAATCAAGTTTTCTCTCCTTCAAGCTATAGACAATGCTAAAAAGTAAACCACAAAGCTTTCTACTTTTATGCAACATCCAGGATCTTCCAGCCAAATTAGTTTCTAGAACAGCTGTAGAGCCTATCTTCAGTTAGTTCTCAAACTCTATAGATGGTGCTAAAGAGCAAGGCAGACAAGCCCCACCAGCTCTTGAGAAAGGAATAATTTCTCCAATCCGCTCCTTGCATCAGATGTTTCCTTTCAGTCAGCTCCTAGCAGCAAAGCCTGTCTTTCCCACTCTTAGCTTGTAGAGGAGTGGGGTGGGAGGTATAGTTTAGTCTCTAAGTCCTCTTAGTTCTCACTTCAGCTACTCTTTTATTCCTCTGCCTCAGCCTCTTATTTGGGGCTTACATGCCTCTTCTTTTGTATATGACTTCTCTTCTCAGTTGACTGCTGCTGACTTAATGCTTCACAGCAGTGTTGATCTATCTAATGATGAGAAACCCCAAATCCACATTTCTGTGAAGTATGACACTACTAGTTATCACACAAAGTCCCCCGACAGCTCTTTTATGCAGAGAATCCCAGCAGTAAACTCCAAATTCCTGAAAACAATTATATTCAAATCAGGTACTGGGAAACGATGTACTGTAGTCTTTTCTATAATCCGTCAGTACTTTTGCCTTTGAACTGCTTTCAACTAGGTCTTCTTAGTACTTTCATCTGAGGCACTTTTTTCTTCCAAGTGTTCAGAACTATTTGTATTTCTTCAAATTGCTTTTCTCTGTTTCACACAAAATGTCCTTTTCTGACCCCTTTAGTAAATCAAATATCCACACGAGGAAGGGACAGTACTTTACTTTTTTTTTTTAAAGGAAGGAAATCAAAGCCAAAAGTGGCAGCATTTTAGGCAGTCCAAAATAGGAGACAGGAAAATAAAGCATTTTGTTTGTTTGTTGTTTATTAACTCATTTAGTTCTGACATGTTAAAAAATATGGATTTAAGTTAATAATTTGCCCTTTGTTTTAGATATTCTTTTGATGGATTTTTGCTGATGGTTATTAAGGTTTTGTTTTTGTTTTTGTTTTGGCCAGACCTGGGATTTTAGCATTGTTGGGAGCTCCTGTTTTAGAAACTGCTGTTATCAATGTTGAAGAATTATTCAGTAGCTTATAGTTCTAGAGTTGTCTGGGACACTGTCGGGTTTTAATATATAACTTGCTACAGCTAGAATGTACCAGGGGCAGATTTTACTAACTCCAAATTCAGTCTTCCACCCACCACATCATGATGTGTCTGACAATGGTTATCCTTAAAAAAAGGAAAATGATTTTTAAAATGATGCCAACATCTGGCCTAGAGTTGGAAGGCATTTTGGAGGCCAGCTGGTCCAGCCTGGACCTAAGAAGGACTATCATCTACTCTATCCCTGACAAGTGGGAATCTAGACTTGAAGATCTCCACTGACGGGGAAGACCTCTGGGAAGAAACACATTCCAATTTTGGACAACTCTGATTGATAGAAAGTTTCTCCTTATATTGAGCTGATATTTGTCTCTTTGTAACTTTGATCCATCCGTCTAGTTCTGGTACATGGAACCAAGTGCAAAAAATCTCTTCCACATCATTCTGATGTTTCCATGATTACTTGTGGGGACTGAAGGATCCAAAGAGGAATCGTCAAGCTCTCTGTTAATCTAATTGCATACCATCATCCAGACAATAAATGTTCTTCATCCACTTTGTTTTTCCTGTGTAGATAGGCTTTGTTCTTTTGAATGATTATGGATTTAATCTAGCATTTTATGCATTGGTCCAGGGCTTAAAGCAATCAGAATTATGTTATCCACAAACAGGAGCATATGGAAAACTTCACTATCTGTAGGGAATTTCTCCATGACAAATACCCTTCTTGATCATGCTTCTGCAGGTGCTATGGCCACATATTTTGTTTGTTTTTTTTAATCACTTTTTTTTTGACTAGGCAATGGGGTTAAGTGACTTGCCCAGGGTCACACAGCTAGTAAGTGTTATGTGTCTGAGGCCAGATTTGAACTCAGGTCCTCCTGAATCCAGGGCCGGTGCTCTATCCACTGTGCCACCTAGCTGCCCCTATCCACATCTTTTGAAGATCCAAAATAAGAAAATTCTTCTCACCAGACTCCTTGGCATTGTAAAATGATTCAACATCATGCTTAAATCTTCCATATATATCGTTTCCATGTATATTGTTCCATACATATCAGAGTAGAAGCTTCCTGAGAACAGATTGTCTCTCTCTTCCCTTTGTCTCCTCAGTACTTAGCACACTGCTTTGCACATAGCAAATGTGTTATCCATTCATCTCATCATTCATACATGGATCTCTTTTTTTCTGGATGATTAGGTATTTATAATCAGAGGGTCATCCAACTAAGTTATCCCCTTTTAAGGAATCTTGTACGATATACCAGAGGCATCTTCTCGGAGGAGAGCCTATAAAGTGTTATTTTTCTCTAACAAATCAAATCCTTTTTTTATGTCAATCAACCGGTCAACAAGCTTTTATTCAACCACTAAAATGGACAGGCACTGAAACAAGAATAGTGGGATCTGATATTTTGTACATCTTTCAGGCAATTGTTTTGACTGTAACAACACTGCAGAACACAGCTCACTGAAGTTGGCCTATTCTCTTCCTATGTCTTCATTTTGTATTCCTATGCCTTCAATTTGTATTTTTCTCGTAGAAGTTTTTGTGTAGATGGGAAAGCAATCATTTGAGTTGGTAGTTATTTATATTCCTTTAGTTACCTTTTCATGATAAAAAGACTTCTCCCTCCTCCCTCCCCTCGCCTATGTCTTTGGTATTTCCCCCTCCTTCAGATACCTGTAGAATCAACCCCTCGGTGCCTTCAGAATCGTATTGTTTATAGCACGGATATTGGCTGTGTATACTTGGTTCAGTCTACCTGTTCTTCTCATCTTTGTTTTTGTTTTTGTTTTCCCCAACGCCAGATCCATTTTCTCATATAGCACATTTGGCTCAGTGATGGTAGGGTCCAAATGTGGCAGCTCCATCCATTGTCCTTGATGGTGAAAAGTTTATTAAAATCTTTACAGATGTTTTCTTTTTTTTTTCTTCATCTTTTTGTTATCCTCCTATTCTCATCATTAAATAACCTTGGTGTGATTTTACTTAGTTGGCCCTCTTGCCAACCTTTCTTTAAATTTGCTTGTCTTTCTACTGCATCTTGCTATTTTATAGTAGATGATACTGAATGTAATCTGCCATCCTCATATAGAAGTTAAAAATAAAAACCAGGCTTATATTCTACACTGAAGTTGCCCTTGGTTGCCATATCTCTGAGCTTGGCAAGAAGATTGATTGTTGACTTATTGAAGAAATTTCTAGGCACTTTAGGGCTATTCATTGTGGCAATTGATTTATATCAGTTAAACTCCTTTAGGAAATTATTATGATCTATGTTGAAGGCTATTCTTCTATCAATTTTCTACTTTTTGGCATCAATGACTTGTTTCATAGAATTGTTCTTGCTGGAGTTGTTTTAATTGAATATCCAATCTTTTTTCTCCTTTTTCTCCTTCTTTCAGTTTTTCCATTGATTTTGACCTTTCATTTAACAAGTCAATGATCTAATTATACACAGACAGCCGATTTGGGAATTACTCTCACATCAGTAATGAGTCATGAGTCTGTCTGTTAAAATATCAGTTTCATTTTTTTTTTCATGTGGTTCAGTGTTTGTCACGTCCAGTGTATCCCAATTCTTTTCTTGAAGAAGGTATTCATGCTATATCAATATGAGGTTTCTTTGGGGTCTCTAAGACTTTGACCTCTTTTTCTTCTTCCTGAATGACAGTTTCCAATGTGTTTTCTGCAGTCATCCCCTTAAACCTACCTTTGCAGCGAAGTTATCAAATATCAGAGTATATGTTGATTCAATTATAGGTTAAATTAAATTATTCATGGAATTTCTCTACCTCCACATCCTTTGTAACAGTTGTGGACATATAAGATGCAATTATTCCCATTGTGATATTTTTGCTAATGTTTATTATGAGCACTGTAATAAGAGATGACAAAGTGACCCATGGAATGATGTTTCTTATTTTCTTAGTCATACCATAAAACTAATTACCTCATTTTACTCCTTTATTTTTCCCTCGAAGGAAAATCTGTGAGCTATTATTTCCATTTAGCAGCAACTTCCTTCTTTCTTCTGGATCCATTTATAGCAAGCCAAGATGAATATAATCCAGATCCTCCAGTATTCATGCTTCTATCTACTTGTTGTTTGCTGGACAAGGAATTCTCATTCAGAGGATCTGATCCAACAACTAAGTGATGCTTAGGGTTGGTCTGTGTGATCCTCAGCATTCTCTGTCTTCTTTTCTACCACACTGCGCAAGTGGAAGGGACCCCAAAGAATCATCATCAAGGGGTGAACCTATGGTGGATGAGGCTCTCTATACTTAGCTAGGTTGTTTTCTCAGAGAGCAGGACTCTACTCAAAGCCTTTCCTGCAGGGCTATGTAAGTTGGCCTTGAAGGAAGAGAAAGATTTCAATACGAAGAGATGAACCTCAAATTTATATACAGACACGCACATATATACATACACATACACATATGCACACATATCAGGTCTGATTCACTGTCCTGGATTACAGGCCTGCATTTCTAGGTGCCTACTGCACAGTCTTTCTGGACATACTTCATAGTACCTCAAACAGCATATCTTTGGGCATGTCTCTCTGAGCTTCAGTTATCCTCATGAGAGGATAGTACCAGATAGCCTCTACCATCCTTTCCAGCTGTAAATATTTTCTCCTATCTCCAAAAGTGAACTTATTATACACCTAAGCCTGCCTCTCCTGTCAACTTTGCTGTTAACAGTTATTGTCATTTCCATCTTCCTGGCTGCCTAACAAAATCCTCAGCCACCTAATGCTTTCCTTGTTCTAATCTTACACAGCCAATCAATTGCTAAGTTAACTCCTACTTAGTCCATCTCACAACTTCTTTCAAATACATTCACCACTTTCCACTTATACTACCACTACCGTAGTTCAAGTACAGTTATCCCTTGCACACCTTGGGGGTTAAGAGCATGGCAACCCCATGACCTGGAAAATTTTTTGTCTGTCCCTTCATACCATAGAAGAAGTATGAATTATTATGGTATTAAAAAATAAAATATGTTGATATTATGCAATACTGTACATATATTTTATACATTTCTGAGTTTCTAAACTTTTTCTGTGTCATCTGCTGGCCATCTCATGTCTCTTGTGGCTTCCACAAAACTCTTCAAAAATTCCCATTTGGTTTTTTATGCCGACCCACAATATATTGAAACCTTGATGGGGAAAACCACAATGTAGAAAGCATAACTGTACTCTTCTTGCCTCATTTCAATTACTATGGTAATAGCTTCCTAATTGATCTCCCTGCTTCTAGTCTCTCTCCCTGATCTAAGCTATCCCCCTCAGGGCTGCCACAGTTATCTCCCTAAGGTGCAGGTCTATCATTCCCCTGCTAAAAACCTTCAGTGGCTCCCTATGGCAAATCAGGTCAAATAGAAACTTCTTAACCTGCTATTTAAATTTCTGTGTAATCTGTCTTGAATCTACCTTTCCAGTCTTATATTTCACATTAACTGCCTTTCATTAACTGTATGTTCCAGTTAAATTGGATCTAATTGTTCCCTTAACTGAATATGCCATCTCCCACTTCTTGAGTATTCATGCAGGTGGTCCTCCATGCCTGGAATACACTTCCTCTTCACATTCACTTTTCAGATATTCTCTTCCTTCAAAGCTCCACCTGGGCATCTCCTCTTCCCTGATCCCCTACTTGAAAATATTCTCTCTCACATCAGTTTTGCTGTTGTTCTGTTTATGTGGCATCAGATTAAATCATGATACAGCTTTAGAAGTCCCTGAAAACCGAAACTTTTTATACAGTTATTTCTTTGTGATATTTTAAAGCACCCACAAAAGTTGATTCAAGTGTATAAATACAAAAGTTTTCCAGATATTTGAAGGAAACACAGTCTGCCTTTAGTATAGAGGCAGCTAGGTTGTACAGTGGATAGATCCTTGGACCTGGGGACAGGAAAACCTGAATTCAGATCCAGTTTCAGATAATTCCTAGTTGTGAAACCCTAAGAAAGTGATTCTTTAACTGTAAAATGGAGGTGATAGGAGCACCTACCTCCAGGATTGTTGTGAGGATAAAATGAAATAATATTTGTAAAGAGATTTGTAAACCTTAAAATACCATATAAAATGCTAGTTATTAGAGGCAGAAATCTTGTTATAGTACACATGGTAGTATTATAATAAAAATTCTCTTTAAAAGAACAGATTCATTGTCTGTTTTTCCCATTTAAAATTTTTGTTACCTTTTGAACATCACAATCCATTCCTGACATATTTCCCTTCCCTAACAATGAACTGGGACAGCTAGGTGGCACAGTGAATAGAGCACGGGGCCTGGAATCAGGAAGAACTCATCTTCCTGGCCTCAGACACTTACTAGCTGTGTGACCCTGGGCAAGTCACTTAACCCAATTTGCCTTAGTTTCCTCCTCTGTAAAAATGAGCTGAAGAAGGAAATGGAAAACCACTCCAGTATCTTTGCCAAGAAACCCCAAGTGGGGTCACAAAGAGATGGACATAACTGAAAAATGACTCAACAACAACAAAAACATTGAACTACCCTTTGTAGCAAAGAAGTGCTTAAGGATAAGTGACAGATAAAAAACAAACAACAACTCCGCAAAGTATCTCCTACCCAAGTATCTTACCTTTCTGCCTAAAGCATAAAGATTTTTCCTTTGACCCCATAATACGATACTTGATAATATGTTTATCTGTTTATACCCTAGTACACTATAAGCTCCTTGAGGGCAGGGCTTATAGCATTTGAAAAACAATTTGTATCACCCTCCCTAGCATAGTGCATTGCATATAGCCAATGCTTGGTAAGGGTTTATTGTGGTTATTTGCTGAGGAATTGTACTAGATCAGGTGTGGGGAACTTGTGGTCTTCTAGGTCCTTAAGCTTTTGACTAAATCCAAATTTTATAGAACAAATCCTTTTATTTTTATTAATACATTTTCCTTCATCCATATTTTTTAAATGAATGTATTTAAAATACCAAAGAATAAAATAAGTTTCAACAAAATAATCCTCCCAGATTGACTGGTACAATTAGAATATTAATAAGCCATAAGGGCTAAATTGATGGCTGCTACACTCATTATTTAGTTCTAACTTCTCCCACCTGACTGGCACCACCACTGCATGAGGCTGCTTGGCTAGAGTATATGGGGGTCGAGTATGCCAGTCTGTTATTAGCTTTTGACAATGGTGTGCTGTGTTTCTGTTTGAAGTGGAATTTGTGAATAGTTGCACAGCTTGACAGTATTTTCAATTCTGTCTTCTTAACAGCCTATCATGTCAAAGAAGACCGAGAAAACACTGAAGGAAGAAAACAGATTTTTTTAGTGAGGATTGGAAATTGAAATGTTATCTTGTTTCTGCTAAAGATAAGATGATTTACTTGCTTTGTGATACTGCAATATCAACATTAAAGAAGTACAATGCTCATCAGCATTATAACCCTCATAAGGATCACAAATATTTTAGAGAGAGAAGTGCAAAAGCTTGTACTGTAGAAATTAAAAGATGAAAAGCAAAAGGAAAGAAAATTCTTTCAAGTAGCAATAAGACCTTGAAATAATGTCACTGAAGCAACTTATAAAGTAGCTTATATGCTCAGGAAAAAAGGGAAGCCATTCAGTGATGTAGAAATTATGAAAGAATGCCTTGTCAAAGTTGGAGGATGCTTAGACCCCAACACCATTTCAAAGTACAAACAACTGCCTCTTTCAAGGAGAACCGTAACTGATCAGCAGCATGAATTAGCTCTTAACTTAACAGAACAACTTCATGCAATGCTTTAGAAAGAAAATATATAGTATTCAATCACTTTGGATGAATCAACTGATACTACTGACTTGGTGCAGGTTTTATACTTCATTCGGGTCATAACAGAAGATTTTCTTTGCTATAAAGAGTTACTTGCTTTGGGAGCTCTTGTGAACAGAACATGGAGAATAGATATCTTCAACAACTTTCAAGATGAATGTCATGAAGTTTGACTGAATTTGGTAAATTTAGTAAGCGTATGTATAGACAATGCACCTTCCATGACAGAAAAACATGAAGGGTTTATTGTACAGATAAAAAAAAAAGTGTTAACAGGTCCAGATGCTCTCATTTCTTTTCATTGTATCTTGCATCAGCAAAATCTCTGTGCTAAAGCTACTATTTAAAGTGACACTTTGCAAAAGGTTATAAGTATTGTTAAATATATTTGTGCAAATGCAATATGGCATGTTCAGTTTCATAACATGCTAAAATTGAATAATGAGATATTCATCATTGGATTTGCCATATTACTCTAAAATGCATTGGCTATCACAGGACAGCTATGAGCCAAAATTTTCTCTCTTCAGGAACAGATAGTTAAATTTTGTGAACAGAATCAGCAATGTGAATTATTGAAAGATTTCTGTAGGAATGCTGCATTTCTGTGCGATATGTCAAATCAAAATGACTTGAATAGTTCTTTGCAAGGTAAAACTAAGTCTATATGTGATATGTGGCAAAAAAAATCCAAATATTTAGAAAAAAGCTATTTTTTTTTCCAAAACACTTCTTCAAAAAGAAATTTCAGATGAACATTTTCTCCAGTTAGCAAAGGTCATTGATGAGCAGGATGATATATGCAAATCATTTGAAGACTCTGCAGCTGTTATAGATCTATAAAGTGGAGAATACAATGAAAGGTTCACTGACTTTGAGAATCATGACATCACACTCAAATTAGCACTTTAGCTTCACCTAGTTGATATCACCAAGGCACCTAAAGAACTACAGATGGAATTGATTGAGCTCTCAGTAGATGACATTTTAAAGTTGTTGTTTAAAGCTAAGAAAGATTCAATTGAAATATGGAAAAAATGCAGTAGAATGCCCGTGCCCTTGGTAACATGCCCAAAAAATGCTTTCTTGCTTTGCAACCACTTATTGCTGGGCATCTATATTCTCCTACCTAACCCAAATCAAGACATCCTTAAGATCACAAATGACTGATACTCATCTAGAGGATCAACTGAAACTTTGGACCTCCATGCTGCAACCAAATATTCAAATGCTTTCCAACAAAAGGCAGGCACAACAAAGTCTTTAGAAGGTTAGTTAACTTTAAAATTAACAAATAGTTTTCATTTTTTGAAATTATTAAGTACATATTAGTTAGATTTTTTCAAAATAAAATGTACATTTTTAAGTATATCTAATTGAAGTTTCTAGAATGTAGCCTTATTTGATTACAGCTAACCTGATACGTCCTTCCAATATGAAAATGTTCCCCATCCTGTACTTGATGGTCTCTAAGTGAGGCAGACAACTAGACTTGGAATCAAAAATCCTGGACTCAAATCCTTTTTACCCTGAGGGAAGAGGAAACGAATAGAAAGGGGCCCAAACTTTAGGCAAATATGACAATAAAATTTCTCAGGGTCTGAACCTTTTTGCTTAGTGTCATTCATTTGTCCTTGGAGTTGATTAATCATATAAAGCACCAAATATGTTTTTATTTTAACACTGGAATCGTAGATTCTTGAAACTGGGAGGGATTTCAGAGGGCATTTCATTCACATTTTACCTCTTGGTTCCCTTCTTCCTACCTTTCCCCCACCTAGATTCCACCTTTTCCCATCATCCCTTGGAGAGGGACAGTATTATAATGGAAAAAACTCTCTATCTGGACTCCAGAACTTCTGGATCTGGTCTTTTTTTTTTTCCCTTGAGGCAATCAGGGTTAAGTGACTTGCCCAGGGTCACACAGTTCCGATACAGTAAGTATCTGAGGTCAGATTTGAATTCAGGTCCTCCTGACTGTAAGGCCGGTGTTCTAGGTGATCTATCTACTTCGCCACTTAGCTGCCCCATCCTGTATCTAGTCTTAGACTTATCAAATATTCATGGCCTTGAGCAAGACTCTTCCTCTCTCTGGATCTTTTTTTTTTTCTTCATGAATAAAAAGCGTGGTTAGCTTAGATACTTTTTAAGGACCTTCAAGCTCTTACTCCTACGATTCCCACAACTCCTTTCTACAGTGTCTCCATATTTGAAAGACTGTCATGTGAAACACGGATCAGACTTGCTCCGATTGGCCCCTGAGGGCCGAACTAGATCCAATTAGCAGAAGCCACAAAGAGGCAGATCTCAGCTCAATCTAAGAAAGAACTTTCCAACAATTCAAATTATCTGTTCCACAGGGATATGGGCTGCTTTGGGAGAAAAATGAACTCCCTGTTTCTGGAAGCATTTGAAATCATCCTCAGGCCTCAAATTGCTTCTGTTTGAGTATGCCCAGAATGGTTTCTGGGGATCCTTTTGTCCACATTTCCTCACAGTAGTCTGGGCTTGAAAGTTAAATGTTATCCTTAACATTTTCCTCTCCCTCCCCCCAAACCCTGCCCCCTATCTTTTTATTATCATCTCTTTGGGGAGGACCTTAATTCTTGACCAATTTTTTTTAAAGCAGGCATTTGGGGTTAAGTCTCTTGCCCAAGGTCGCACAGCTAGTAAGTGTTTGAGACCTAATTTGAACTCAGATCCTCCTTACTCCAGAACCAGTGCTCTATCCATTGTGCAACCTTGCTGCCCCAATTCCTAACCAAATTCTTGAACATGTTAGTGAATACTTAGGAAAGGAAATAGTGATGACAAAGGGCCAGTGTGACTTCATCAAGAATTGATCATGCATAAATGTTGGAGGGGATGTGGGAAAAATAAGACATTAATGCACTATTGGAGTTGTGAACGATTCAGCCATTCTGTGGAGCAATTTGGAATTATACCCAAAGGGCTATAAAACCGTTTATGCCCTTTGAGCTAACAATACCACTACTAGGTCTGTATCCCAAAAGAGATGGAAAAAAAATGGGAAAGGACCTATGTGTACAAAAAAATATTTATAGCAGCTCTTTTCTGGGGGCGAAGAATTAGAAATTGAGGAGATGCCCTTCAACTGGAGAATAGTTGAACAAATTGTGGTATGTGATCATGATGGAATACTATTGTACTATAGGAAATGATGGGCAGGATGCTCTTGGAGAAACATGTAAAGACTTACATGAGCTGATGCAAAGTGAAATGTACTGTGTGCAATGTGACACCAATATTGTAGGATGATTGGCTGTGAATGACTTAGCTCTTCTCAGCAATACAATGATTCAAGACAACTCTGAAGGACTTATGATGAAAAATGCTATCCATCCCCAGACAAAGAACTGATGGTGTCTGAATGCAAACTGAAGCATAGTTTTTAAAAAAATTATTTTTCTCTTTTTGTCTCTGTTTTCTTTCACAACATGACTATTATGGAAGTATTTTGGATGACTACACATTTTATCGAATTGTTCGCCTTCTCAATGAAATGGGGTGGGGAGGTAGGGAGGAAGATAATTTGGAACTCAAAGTTTTAAAAATTAATATTAAAAATTGTTTTTCCATGTAACTGGGGGAAAAACAAAATACTAAATAAATAAAAGAAACAACAACAAAAAAAAGAATTGGTCATGCAATGATCCAAGACAATGCTGAAAGACTTATAATGAAAGGTGCTGTCTGATAAATAGAAGTATGTATAGAATAATTTTATGTATATATCTATATATATATATATCTATTTGTGTGTAATGGTGGCCATTTCTAGGGCAGGGTGGGAGGAGGGAAAAAATTTACGTGATAAGTTTGTTGTATATTTAAAAGGAATAGCAAGTTGTTCATAGTTGAGTTTCAGTTTTATGTATAATCATTCTTTTATTTTACTATATTATAGAAATGCTTGTTTTATTCCATAAATTAAAAATAAAATAAATTTTAAAAAAGAATTGGAGGGGCAGCTAGGTGGCACAGTAGATAAAGCACTGGCCCTGGAGTTCGAATCTGGCCTCAGATACTTGACACTTACTAGCTGTGTGACTCTGGGCAAGTCACTTAACCCCGATTGCCTAAGCCAAAACAAAACAAAACAAAAAAGAATTGGTCTTGAAAGGCTATCTTTAAATACTTTCATGACAGGGTTACCAGACTTTTAGATCAAGGAATGATAGTTTACCTGGATGCCAGCAAAACATTTTACAAAGCCTCTCATATTATTCTTGTGAGCAAGTTGCAAAGTTATGATAGTACAGTTAGGTGAATTTGGTACTGGTTGAATGACAGGTCCCAGTGAATAATTGATAATTGTTCAATATCATCTTGAAAGAAGATCTTTAATATAGTAACTCAGGAAGCTATGCTCAACTTAGTGCTGGGTAGCATTTTAAATAAATGACCTAGATAAGGATATAGAAGACAGCTTATAAAAATTGTAGATGACAAAAAGCTAGGAAGAGTTGGATGACAAATATTCTGACAGGCTATAATTTTGGATTGAATTGAATAAAATGAATTTAGCTGAGACAAATATTACTAAATTATTTGATAGACTAATTACTAAATATTATTAGTTATTATAACTAGCATTTATGTGATGCTGAAGGTTTGCAAAGCACTTTACAAATAAATATCTCATTTTATTTTCATAACAACTCTGGGAAGTAGGTGTTATTACCCCCATTTGACAGGTGAGGAAACAGAGATGAAAAGACTTGCCCAGTGTCACACGTGTAGTAAATGTCTAAGTGGGATTTCAACTCAGATCTTCTTGCTTCCAAATTCAGGGGTCTATCCACTGTACCACCTACATGACTAGTGAGTATTAGTTGAAGACATTGAAGAAGAAAAGACATGATAACTATTTTCAAGTAATTGAAAGGCAGTAACAAGGAAGAAACTTGTTCTGTTTGGCTCTATAGGGCAGAACTAAGGACAATGAGTAGAAATCTGCAAAGAGGCAGATGGAGATTTGATGTCAGGAAACACTTTCTAATCATTAGAGTGGTCCGAAGGTATAGTAGGCTGTCAGGGAGAGTAGTTATCCCCTCACTGGAAATCTTCAACAAAGGCTAGTGATGAAGGAAGGAGGAAAGAAAAAGAGGAAGAGGGAGAAGAGGAAAGAAGGCCTAATCCCCTTCCTCCCTTCTGCATCTCTCCCCATCTCCCTGGTATGAGATGCAGTTAGCCAGCTGTGGTAACCAGCCGTCATTCACGTCTTTCTTCCCCCTGTAGCTGGTATCTGACTGCCCTCCTCTAGCTTTTGCCGGCCCTCTAGCGCTCTCTGCTGCCAGCTGTGCCAAGTGGGCACCTCTACTCTTGTCTTAGGCTCTGTTTCTGCTTCTGGCTCAGGCTCCTCTTTCATAAGACGCTCAGGGATGTAGTGTGTGTGGGGGTTGGGAGTGGGGTATGATTAAGCAGATG
Organism: Phascolarctos cinereus; assembly: GCF_003287225.1. NCBI lineage: Eukaryota > Metazoa > Chordata > Mammalia > Diprotodontia > Phascolarctidae > Phascolarctos > Phascolarctos cinereus. Next base: position 352,210,978 of record NW_027555625.1, on the reverse strand, counting down.
AACAGAGATAGATGGTACAGAGATGAAGAGAGGAAAAGACAGATGGAAGAAGAGTAAATGAGAGTAGTAGAGACAGATGGAGGAATAGACAAGCGTAGACTAACAGAAGAGAATGAGGACAGAGAAAGACAAATGGTTGGACAAAGGCAGAGGGAGGTATGGAGGGAAAATGAAAGGAAAAGAAAGATGGAAAAGAGGGACAGACACATTGATGGAAGGACAGATGCAGGGAGAGAAGCATAGGTAGGCAGCCAGGGAAACAGACTAAGATTGTTCAGGTACAGGTTGGAATCTCTGAGGTCCCTTCTAGCTCGGATTCTGGAGATGGTGCTATTCTGGAGATGGTGCTAACTAGAAGAGCTTATGGATGGAGGCAGGGGACAGAATCCCAAAGTTGAAAGAGATAGGAGAAACCTATCGGCTGAGATGACTTCCCCTGAGCCTCCCTTTCACCTACAACCTAATGCCAAACAATCTGTCAGCATACACTCAGCTTCCCCTTGATGCCAAGGAAGAGTGGACTGGAACCTTTCACATCTGTCAGCAGGAGGCGCTGTTGAGACACCAAAAGGCTCTATATAAATGTTTCTTCTTTAAACCCTACATACATAAGAGAAAGTAGGGAGGGGAGATATTGTCACTGTTCAAATATTTGAAGAGCTATTGAACTATTGTGAGGAAGTAGGATCAGACTTTTGCTTAGCTTCAGAAGAAAGAACTAGGAACAAGACATATCGTTAGGTGGATTTGAGAATGGTTGAATGACAGGACCCAATGAATAGTCAATAATTGTTCGTTAACACCTTGAAAATAAATCTTTAACACAGTAACTCAAGACGTTGTGCTGAATAACATTTTAATAAATGGCTTGGATAAAGGCATAGAAGAAGCTGCCAAGAGACATCAATGTAAATAATTATAATAGCATTTATATGGCTCTTTTAAGGTTTGCAAAGCATTTTATAAATATTATCTTATTTGATCCTTGCAAAAGCCCTGGGAGGTATGTGCTTTTATAATCATTCTCATTTTACAGATGAGGAAACTGAGGCAGACAAAAATTAAGTGACTTGCCCAAGGTCACTAGTTTGAGGCTGGATTTGAATTCAGGTAATCCTGACTTGAAGTCCTGTACTCTACCCACTGAGCCACCTTGTTGCTTACAAAAAAAGTAAAGAAACTTCCTAACTGTGCTGTCAAAAGAGAAAATCAACAATAAATTAAGCAAATGTTGGGGCAGTTAGGTGGCACAGTGCATAGAGGACCTTGGAGTCAGGAGGACCTGAATTCAAATCTGACCTCAGACACATAACACTTACTAGCTGTGTGACTCTGGGCAAGTCACTTAACCCCAATTGCTTCACCAAAGGAAAAAAAAATTAAGCAAACGTTAAGTAACAACAACAACAACGATGATGATGATGATAACTAACATTTGTATAGAACGTTAAGGTTTGCAATACACTTTCAATATCCTCTCCTTTGATTGCCATAGCAACCCTGTGAGGTAGGTGATGCATAAATAACAATGTATAGGACCATAGAACTAGAGCTGGAAAGGCCCTCAGAGACCTTTTAGTCCAACTCTCTCACTCTATGGCTGAAGAAACTGAGGGCCAGAGAGGTTAAATGACTTGTACAAGGTCACACAGGTAATAAGTAGCAGAGTCAGGATCTAACTCAGGTCCCATGACTCTAAATGAAAGAAACCAAATGCTGTATGAGTGCTATGGAGTGGCAGTGTTCAAGTGGAGACTGAGTAATAGCTAGGGAGGATATAGATGGGATTCCTGAGCCTGAATTGGAAGAGTGGGGTGGTATAGGGGAAATTGGATCTGTAAGCTTCCTTTCAGCTCTGAGAGTCTGAAATCTCTCTCCTAAGGAGGTATCTGCTTTTCTCCCTCTCTTCCTCGCTCATCTTTTCCTAATGTTTTCTCCATAGCAGCCAGCCCTCTTGGTCCCTACTTCAGGGTCCTGTGGCCATAATGAAATTACATTGTAGGGGAGGGCTGGAATTTTTGGAGGGTACATTTTCCCAGGAAACATCCTCCTAAAGGGACAGAGATAGCATTGGCAAGACGTGTCCCCCAGAGTAGGAATGGGAGCATCACTGCTTTCTCTAACGATCCACCTAACTCTACTCTGGTTGTTCTTGGGGTCCTAGGTCCCAGGCTTACACTCAGGGGAGGCTTCTGTACCTCAGAACAGTTGGAAAGGGAGCATCACATTGCTTCCCCGACTCTAACCTGTGCTCCTCCAGGTCATGGGGCAGGGGGTCACTCTGAAGCTTGTTCCTTGTTCCCCTAAAAAACTTTGACTCGATTTCCTTCCTGCTAAGCCCCACAACCTGTGCCTCAGGCCCTTCCCGGACTGCTAACTCCTCACTGGCTGGGTCTCTTTGATCTTCTGCTCTGGATGAAGATGAAAGACCATCTGTGATCCTGTGATCTTTCTTCCCTGAATCCTCTTGAGACAGTGTCAAGTTCTGTCAAATTAAAAGGTTGCCTTTATTTCAGCTTGAGTGAAAGGGGGCAGGTTAAGGAAAATGAGAGATAAACATAAACAAATGTTTAGTGTGTCCAGCACAGTAAAAATGCAGTCTTTCAAAAGTAACTGTTCAGATAGAATGGGAAAGATGATGAACCGCTTGAATACTCTCTTAAGGAACATATCAAACTGTTTCAAGCATCTCTGAAAGATTTTGGAAAGAATTGTTCCCTTTCCGCTTAGGCTTCCTCGTGGTAAAAACAGGTTTGGAAAAGTACAGGCAAATGAACACAATGGCAGTCCATAACAAAGCAAGGTGATAGGAGTAGGCCATGCCAGGGCAGTAGTCTAGTACCCATTGACTATGGGCCCTAAGCAGAGGACTGATCACTCAAGTTCTAGGAAAAAGAGATAGGGTGGGGCAAGGGAGATGCAGGAAACAACGTTTTTTTTCAGAGTCAGATTGTTTTAACATTGCAAGAGAAAAATCAAGCCTAGTGGGCCGCCTCCAGAGAAGTCTAAATTAGTACCTTTCTGGCTTTCTTTCTGTTTTTACATTTATCCAGGAAAACCACTCAGCTAGGCTGAAGGAAATCTTTACCAAGTGGCTTCTCCAGCCAACACAGGCTGATCCAGGGAGTTCTCTGTGACCATTTGTGCCCACAAGTCCACACAGTTTTTTGGACAAGAGCCTAAATATGATGCTTTTAATACAGGCAAGATCCAACTGTTCAAAATATGAACTACTCTTTAGGGGAACCCAGAAGCTTTTGGATTTCATAACAATCCAGCAAGCCTCATGTTTGGGGTAGAAAAGATAATGTGCATTGATCTTCATCAGAGAATTCACTAGCTAAAAGCTACAGAGAGAACACATGAAACAGTTTGATACGTTCCTTAAGCTGATTCCCCGAGTATGAACACTGGTATCTCTCCTCCCATTCTACTGAACTAGGACCATGACATTTATATCAATGAACACAAGTCACAGGGGCCATCATAGGATCCAGAAGCTTCCTCCAGTAACTGTTCTGAATACTCACGGATGTGAGACTCCCAGACCTGCTCCCCTAGAAGGTGCTAGTGGAGATAAGTGAGAAGTCTTTCAGTGTAAATTCCCAATCTAACGGTGAGGAAATGAGACAGCAGCAGGGAAGGGAGAAAAACCTTCTAAAACTCAGAACAGAACATGGCTCCCTTTTTCATGATACGTGTGTTTCTCATGCTGAGGGTAACTGAATGCTTAGCGTTGTTTTTTTTAAACCCTTCAGAGGTTGACCAGTCCCAGATTGAGACACTGTTTTCTTCAAGCTGCTTTCCATTTCTTTCTGTTTTCTTTTTTCTCCCTATAGTCTTCTTTAGACTGCAAGATGTTCTTTTCTCCAATGCTCTGGGTATCTATTTGAGAAGTTCTCTGAATATCTAGGGATGTCTGTGAACTAAGTAGGACTGTCACGGTGTGAACCCTTGGAGCTGCTCCATCCAGACTCATGCTGGGCATCCAGAAAGATCTTTTCTAGATTGCCATCGTAGACCAAGAATGAGGCTAGCAGGCTGCTGCCATTGCTGTTACTGTTGTAGTATATGTAGCTCCACTTGAGATCCTGGCAGGTTCTCCCTGGGAGGTGGCAGTGGCTGTAACCAGCTCTGCATCATGGCCCAGGATGGCTTGCTCTTGGGGAGGGAAAGGGAGCCTGGCCTGGTCTGGCTGTATAGGGCAAGGGCTCGAGGTTGTTGGGGATGACCAGGGCCCTGTTGAATAGCACTTTCCTTCCTGCATTCTACATTCCAGCCAAAACTGGACTTCTCTCTGTTTCTCACATACAACACTTCATCTTCTGCCTCTGTGCATTTGCAATGGCTGTTTCCCTGTCGCCGGAATACATCAACTCCACAGAGAACCTTTGTTCCTTTATGATGCTCTTAAGGCACCATCTTCTTCGTGGACTCTTTCTTAATCTTCCCTAACTGCCAGAACCCCCCAAACTGCCTTGTTTTTAACTACTTTCTTTTCTTTTCTTTCTTTTTTTTTTTTTTGAGGCAATCGGGGTTAAGTGACTTGCGCAGGGTCACACAGCTAGTAAGTGTCAGGTCCTACTGACTCCAGGGCCAGTGCTCTATCCACTCTATCCACTAGCTGCCTGTTTTGAAATACTTTAGTAACATACACCTGTAGGAGGCAGCTAGGTGGTACAGTGGAGAGAGTGCTGGGTCTGGAGACAGGAAGGCCTGATTTTAAGTTTAGTCTCAGACACCTACTACCCTGGGTAAGTTACTTAATGCTGCTTGCCTTAATCGACTAGAGAAGGAAATGGCAAACCACTCCAATATCTTTGCCAAGAAATCCCCATGGACAATATTGTTGTACTATGGCCCACAGGGTCATGAAGACTGAGACATGACAATAACAATAAAATACATCTATAATTATTAACTTTATATTTATGCCATAGATTTTTTTATATGTATTTGTTGTTTCTTTCTTCTCTCCCCCATTGGAGTGTAAAATCCCTTTGAGTTGGGATTGTTTCATTCTTTGTAGGCTTTGAGGTGGCTCAGTGGATAGAGTGCTGGGCCTGGAATCAGGAAGACCTGAGTTCAAGTTCAGCCTCAGACACTTATTAGCTGGGAAACTCTGGGTGAGTCATTAAACCTCTATTTGTCTTGGTTTCTTCATCTATAAAATAGTGATAATAATAGCATCTACCTCACAGGGTTGTTGTGAAGACTTAGTGTAATAATATTTGTAAAGAGCTTAGCACAGTTCTCAGCACATAGTAGGTATTATATAAATGCTAGTTATTATTATTGGTGGTGGTGGTGGTAGTCATAGTCGTAGTAGTAGTAGTAGTAGTAGTAGTAGTAGTAGTAGTAGTAGTAGTAGTATTAGTAGCAGCAGCAGCAGTAAAGCGATCGTAACTGTGCTTGACACATAATGCATATTATATAAATGCTTATTCCCATCTCTTTTCCCTTTCCCCTTATATCTCCTGCACCTAGCAATGTTCTAACATTGTTGTTCAGTCATTTTTCAGTCGTGTCCAACTCTTCATGACCCCATTTGGGATTTTCTTGGTAAAGATACTGGATTTCCTTTTGCCATTTCCTTCTCCAGCTCATTTTACAAATGAAGAAACTGAGGCAAACAGAGTTAAGTGACTTGCCCAGGGTCACACAGCTAGTAAGTGTCTGAGGCCACATTTGAACTCAGGAAGATGAGTCTTCCTGACTCCAGGCCTGGTGCTCTATCCATTGCACCCCCTAGCCACCTTCTTTCTATAGCAGGTGCTTAATAGCAGTCTTAGGACTGAACTACTCTACCCCAATATTCTCCTTGCCCTTCTTCATGGCCTAGATGGAACTCCATATTTTCTATCAGGATTCCTCCCCTCCCTTTCCGCTCTCCCTCCACTAGTCTCTCTGGCCCCCAAGTCAGGAAGGATAACCTCTCAGCCCTTCCATGGCCCCAAACCAAGGACTCCTCTGGCTTTGGTTTCTTTCACTTACCCTCCAGGGGCATTGCCAGTTATGAAAGAAGGAGCGCCTATGGCACCTACTCCTGGCTCCCCAGCTGACTCACTGTGGGACTTCAGCCCAGTCCTTCACCTCAATGGACCTCAGTTACTCTTCCTCCAGAATGGAATAATGGTACATGTCTTGGACTCAGATGTGGTAGGGTCTATCAAGCATTTTGAGCCATGAAGATAAAAGGTTACAAATGAATACAAAGTATTATTACCATTGTTTGGATAGTGACACAAGGTTAATTTGGAAGGTGTGTCACAGAGGATCTGCCACCCTATCAAAAACATGGAATCATTACTCTTCCTGTCATTTTCTGTGATGTGTCTCTGAAGTATATATAATTGGCTTCATTTCACGGGTGACTATGCTGCTGTTCCCCAGCCTGGAATGTGTTCCTCTCTTTTCCCCAGATCATATCCTATAATTCTCTCATCTTTCCTCTCTCCCTTCCTTCTTCCCTCCTTCCCTCTCTTCTTCCCTCTTTCCTTCCTTCCTTCTCTTTCTCTCTCTTTCCTTCCTTCCTTCCTTCCTCCCTTTCTCCTTCTACCTTGGTCAGACCACATCTATGGTATTATTTTCAATTCTTAGCACAATGATTTAAGAGAGACATTGACAAATTGGAGCGTGTTCAGAGGATGGGGACCAACATGGCCATAGGACTCCAGGGAGTCCTCATGTGAGGATCAGTTAAAGGCATTAGGAATGCTTATCTTGAAGAATTGAAGGATAACGTGATTGCTGTCATTAAGTATTTGAAAGATCATCACAGGGTTGTATGGAAAGATCCCTGGACTTGGAGTCAGAAGACAAAGATTTGAGTCCTGGCTCTACCACTTAGTTGTGTTTGTGTCCCTTGGGCAAGTCACTTTCCTTCTCTTGAGCTTAGTTTCCATTTCTGTTAAAGGTGGAAGTTGAAATGGAAAATCTCTAAAGTCCCCTTCTAGCTCCTACATTCTGTGTGGCTGTGTGCTTTTGAGTGAGAAGAAGAATTAGCCTTGTTCTTTACTATAAATTTTATCTTCATTTTCATTGACAAGTATAGCCATTCAAATAAATAAATAAGAGAATAAAAATAGAAAATCAGATGTGATGAGTGTGTTTTCACTCCATTCTCTCAGGGCCAGGAAGCTACATCTTCCCCTCAGGCTGTGGGATGTATCTCTTTTCTACCATTAACTGAAGCCCCCACCAGTCATGTTCCCCTCATTTGTCAGGTCAGTTGCTATCACTCCTAGTTCGGTTAACTCCCACTTAACACTAGGTAGCTTTTACAAAGAATATTTGCTTCACAACTATAGTAAAAACAAGCATACAATTACTTCCTCTGACACCTTGACGCCATGCTTTACCTATACCACCTCAGTCTCTGAGGGAGTAGGTTCCAACTTTAGCGCAGTTTCTACATAGCATTAATCTCATGGAGTTAAGTCCAAAAGCATGACTACCAAATGAAACCCTTCAGCTGGGTTAGGATCTTAAGGGTTACTCCCAAAGATTATTCCTCGTCCTTTGAAGTATCCTTGCTGAGTTGGCAGCAATACCTGGCTAGGATTCTTTTGACTCCCAGATACATGTGACTCATCTAATTTTTTTTTAAATAAAATTTCTTAATTTATTAATGGTGGAGATTAATGGCAAGATCAGTGGTCTTGTGATGAACCCAAGGCCCATTACTGGGGTAAGGAAGGAAGGAAGGAAGCATATGTAAAGTGTCTTCTATGTGCCAGGCACTATACTAAATACCTCGCAAATATTTCACTGAATCACAGCAACCCTGAGTAATAGTTGCTATTATTATCCCCACTTCACAGGTGAGTAAATTGAAACAGATAGAGGTTAAGTGACTTGCTTAGGGTTATGCAACTAGTAAGTATCTGAGGCAGGATTTGAACTCAGATCTTCCTGCCCCTCAAATCTATCTACCGCTGTGGCTCATCATCTTGACCAAAGTAGAAGGTAGCATTCTCTTTACCCGGAATGGAAAACAAACAAACAAATAAAAATACTACTTAAGTGCCTACTATGTGTCAGACACTGTGCTTACACTTAACAGATGTTATCTTCTTTGCTCCTGACAATAACCTTGTGAGATAGGTACTATTCGCCCCATTTAAAAGCTCAGGAATCTGAGGCGCCAGAGTTTAAGAGACTTGCCTAGCATCACATAGCTACTAAGTGTCTGAAGCCTCAGACACTGACTGCGGACTCAGTTCTCCATTTCATTGTCCCAGATAGCTGCTCATGTGACTTAGTGGCTCCCAATTTTATTTTAATTTGACACCACTGATGTAGTTCAATCCCCCCATTTCACACATCAGGACACTGAGGCCCAGATAATTTAGGCTCACATAGGTGAAATGACTTGCCCAAGATCACACAGATAATAAGTGCTCAAACGGGAATTTGAACTCAGATCTCGGTGACTCCAAGTTCAGTACTCTTTACATTGGTACTTCAGAAATCATCAGAACTCTCTTTGTACCATGCTAAGGGACCACACTAAGTCAATCATGGAAAGCTCATGCCCTAGGTAGAACTGTCTCTTTTTGTGATGTATCATAGCTCATCTTATTTTGGGTCCTGAAGGCAATCAGATGTCCTTGCCACAGCTGGAGGTCATTTCTATTTTTCAGTCCTCCCACTTTATTATTAAGAGCCAACAAACAGGGTGGCTACTCCTCTCATTTTGTACTGAGAGCTGCCATGAACACTTCCTCCATGCAATTCTCCTTCCCAGAAGTCTCTCTCTCTCTTAAAAAATTGTTGTTATTTATTTATGTTTAATATTTATTTAAAAAAATTCTGAGTTTCAATTTCTCTCCCTCCTACAGTCTCTTGCCTCTTGAGAAGGCAACATGATATCAATCATACATGTGAAGTTATGTAAAATATTAGCCATGTTGCCAAAAAAAAAACCTTAAGGAAAATAAAGTGGAAAAAGTATGCTTCAATTTACACTCATAGTTCATCAGTTCTTTCCCTGGAGATAGCATTTTTCATCATGAGTCCTTTGGAATTGTCTTGGCTCATTGTATTGATTAGAGTAGCTATGTCTTTCACAGTTAATCATTGTTACAATCTTGCTGTTAAATGTGTACAATGTTCTCCTGGCTCTGCTCACGTCACTTTGATTTTAGTTCATGTGTCTTCCCAGGTTTTTCTGAAACCATCCTGCTTGTCATCCCTAGAAGTCTCTCTCAATCATAGTCTGTACCTCTTCACTCAATCTCTCTGAATCTAGACGTATACGTTTCAGACTGGGTGGAGAGGGGTATGGAGTAGGGAAGAGTATAAAGTCTCTGGGTTTGGGAAACATAAGTGGATAGATATGTCCTTATTGCACGTCTGTAAACTGCCAGTATTTAGGGTGGTTGACACCACCCTAAATGATGCATATATTGACTTTAACATAGCAATACCCACATCATCCATGTCTTTGTAATCTCCTTTGATCTTTATGGCACATGTAACATGGATTTTATTACTATTATTGTCTTCAACTCCATAGTTGTGTTCAATGTGCGTATTATTTTAGTTTTTATTTCTTCATTCTCTCTTACTTCTTGAATTCTTCATATTCATATAGAACTTCTATATCTTAATTTGGTAATTTCCCAATAGATGGACATCTAGTTGATTTCTGGGTGGGTTTTTGTTGTTGTTGTTATGATGCCTTGGAATAAGTTCTTTTTGGTATAGCCTCAGAAGTAGGATCAAAAGACAGGCACATTTATAACTCATTATAAAATTTCACGTGGCCAAAAAGTTGGACCAAGCCACAACTTCACCAACAGTGGAATAGTATGCCTGCTTTATCAGAGTTGCCACTAGCCTGTATTTTGTCATCTTTTTATTATCCTTGACAACTTGTTTGGGTCAGACGGGGGGAAAGTTGTTTTGATTTGCTTTTCTCTGATTCTGAGAAATTTTGAAAGCTTTTTTTCATGTGACTATTGATGTTTCTTCTTTTAAGAAATTACAACCTTTGACTACTTATCCATTGGAGAATGGAGCTTCCTTTTAGTTTGTGTTGGTATCTCATCAATTTTGGATGTCTGAGTTTTATCAGAAATGTTTGACACAAAGATTTCCCCCTCTCCCAAATTGTTTTGTTCATTTTTTATTTTGTATTAATTGTTCTGGTTGTACAAAAGCTATTTTATTTTTGTAAGGGGGAAGATCTGATTGAGGATGTCTCCGTGATTAATCTTGAACATCATCTCCTAGAAGACTGAACAGCTTTCAGTGCTCCTAGTTTGAAAGGCAAAGACAAAGGGTTAGCATGTCCTCAGATAAGGGGATTGAAAGAGATAATGAAGAGATGGTATTGGGAAGCCGGATCTCTAGACCGATACTGTTAGAAGAACCTAGGAACTCAATGTTGCTTCTACACTGAGAAGCCAAACACTAAGAGCCAGGGTGGCAGAGGTGGTGGTGTAGACTACAACAGGGAGGTAGGATGGCAGAGGCTGTAGCTGGGGCTAGCCTGTTGGGAGATTCCCTAGCACCTTCCACTCTCTTGCTGTTTTGGAAGACAAAGGGTTTAACAGGAACAAGACTAATGTTCTGCAAGAGACACATTCGGAGGGATGAATGATAACCATTTGTGAATCAGTACTAGAGCATTAATACTTGATTTAATTCCATGTTATTACCTGTTCAGTTTCATTAAATATCTTCACTTTGAATGTATAGTCATCTGGTCTGGTTTAAAAAAGAAACACCAAAGGGGGCTCATAAGCAGTGGCTTTAAATTGTTGTTGTTTGTCCTTCATTCTTGAAGAGCACCATGATGTCAGGAAGATGATGCCATAACTTGCAAGTGAATCAGATTTAAGCAAGGGAGGGCTGGGCAAGGCCACCAGCCTCACTGGATCCAGTGGTAAGATAGAGATCAGGATGACTGGAGGTGGCCCCCAGCTTTAAATTATTGACTACCTCAATAGTATCAAGATCTCATGGGCATCTGGGAGAGGGAGGGTGTAATTAAGAGGGATCATAAAGTTCTATTTTAATAAACTGAAAATTATAAATTTTATCTCATTTTTTCTAAGCCAAGGCTTGTTAAGAATTTACTCCCTTTCATTCATGATAAAGCATACTATCTGCCTCCAGATAGAGAAGTGATGTCCTCAGAGTACAGACTGAAGCATACATTTATATTTTTTGACATGGTTAATTGTGGAATTTGGTTTGCCTGATGATAAGTGTTTATAGTGGGTTTTGTTTTTCTTGGTTTCTCAATGGGCAAGGGAGGGGAAGATAGCAGGGAGAGAATTTTGGACTGAAAATAAAGTTATATGGAAGTATACATGTACATACAAAAATTATTCCATTTACACAGCTGAAATAATAGATAATAATCCCTCATCCTTTAGTTGTTTTTATAGTTTAAAAATATTGTGGTCACCGATCCATTTGGAATTTAGTGTGCTATACACTGTGAAATTTGGGGTTGTTTCCATTTTTCATCAAACTGCAACCTAGTTTCCACAGCAATTTTTGTAGGATGAATAACTTTCCTAATGTTTTGTGATTCCAGGTTTATAAAACAGACTATTGTGAACAACTTGTTCTAACCTGTTATTGATTAATATATTCCACTAGTCCTTTTCTTGTATTTTACCTATAACCAGATAGTTTTGATCCTTACTTCTTTGTTGTATAATTTAAAGAGGAGAGAGGGAATAAGCATTTACATAGCCCTTACTATGTGTCAGGCACTGTGCTAAGTGCTTTTTACAAATGTTGCCTCATTTTATTCTCACAACAACACTGTGAGGTAGGTACTATTATCCTCATTTCACAATTGAGAAAACTGAGGCAAACAGGTTAAGTGACTTACTCAGGGTCACGCAGCTAGTAAGTGTCTAGGATTAGATCTGAACTTGGATCTTCCTGATTCCAGGTCCAGCACTCTATCCCTGTGCTACCAGTTGCCTCGAATTTGAGAGCTAGGACTTCAAGCCTCTGTTCTTCCTTTTTCTTTTTCAAAATTTCTCTTGATATTCCTGACCTTTTATTTGTCTATATGAATTCTGTAGTTATTTTGTCTGATTCTATAAAATGTGCTATTAGTATTTTGATCAACATAGCTTTAAATGTATAAATTCATTCAGAAATTATTGATAATATTACTTATCCTAATTATGAACATCTTTCCAAATATTTAGTTCTTCATCTATTTCTATAAAAATTGTTTCATACATGGGTAAAGCAAGTAAGTCTGTCTTTACTACTGTTATTTTATATGATGCTAGATGATGGCTATAGATATAAGATAAGAAAAAGAAACTGAGAGAAATTGAGGGACTTGACTAAACATAAGCATAGAAGAAACAAAATCATCATTGCTTTTTTAAGGCAATTGGGGTAAAGTGACTTGCCAAGGGTCATACAGCTAGTAAGTGTGAAGTATCTGGTCTGAGGCCAGATTTGGACTCAGGTCCTCCTGACTTCAGGGCCGGTGCTTTATCTACTGTGCCACCTAGCTGTCCCCCAAACCATCATTTCTTGCAGATAATATGATGTTCTGTTTAAAGAACCCTAAAGATTCAATGAAAAATGAATCAAAACAATAATTTCAGTAAAGTTGTAGGATGTAAAATATATCCATATCAATTATTAAGCTTTTTTTCTATACTACCAACAAAATCTGGCAGGAAGAGGCAGAGAAATTCCATTCAAAATAATTACTGAATGTATACAATATTGGAGTCCACCTACCAAGATACATAAAAGAACTATATCAATACAACAAAATGCTCTTCATAGAAGTAAAGACATACCTAAATAATTGGAGGAAAATTAATTTTCATGACTAGGCAGTGCCAATATAATAAAATGACAATACTGTCTAAATTAGCTTACTTAGCCAAGGCCAAACCAATTAAATTTTCATAAGATTCTTTTATAGAGCTAAGAAAAAAACCCCAAAATTTTCTGGGGCAGGGGGCTAGTATTAGGAGGCCTCAAACTATACTGCAAACCAGTAATCATCAAGTCTATTAGGTACTGGTTAAAAAATTGAAAAGTTGATCAGAGGAACAGATTAGTTTGACAACATACAGAAGCAAACTAGCATAGTGGCATAGTGTTCTACTGTGGTGAAGACAAAATGACTGAGGAAACAAAGGTTCAAGATTCCAAGAATTTCCGTTTATGCATGGCAATTGCTCAACAAACTGGGACCAAGCTCCCTCATCTTAGGGCTGGACCCTGAATATAGGGGAAGACACGCTTTTATACACTAAAAACAATTAATCAAATAAGACCAATTAATTAAAAGGAAACATTATAACATTAGGTAATCTGATTTCTAATTAGAGGAGAGATTAGGGACTTTCCAAATGGGGAGGGAGAGAGTGAACAGGTGTAATTCCGAGAATTCAGGAAAGAGGTGTCCCACTCCCCCCAAGTGTCTGTAAACAATCAAAAGAACATGGAAACAATAACTGCTTGATCAGTATGGGGCCAGTTTTCAAATAAGACATATACTTTACTTGAGATGTACAATTGTGAGAAAATTCCTTGCAGTCTTCAGATATGATTGGTTTTCAGCATAATCAAGGCCCTTAGTTAAGTCTGTAAGCGGTAAGTAGAAGTGGTCCAGCTTCCCAGTCACACAGTGCTAGGTTCAAACAATTCAAGAAGGTTTTCTCCCCATTCTCACAATTGAATAAAGTTTTCTCACAAGACAGAAGTTGGATTAAACCCATAATTGAACAGAAGGGGAACTGAGATAGCTGCAGGACTGAGTCACAAGATGGAGTGTGGTTCATTTAATCAATTAACCACTTGCTGTACTAATCCTCTCGATTCCCTCACTACTGAACCCAAAGACCCCAGCTACTGGGATAAGGACTCATAATTCAACAAAAACTGATGGGAAAACTGGAAAGCAGTCTGTTAGCAATTTGATTTAAATAAACATCTCACACCATATACCAAGATAAGCTCCAAATGTATACATGACTTAAATATAAAAAGTCACATCATAAACAAATCAGAGGAACAGGAAAGGAAATACTTTCCACAACTATGGATTGGTGAAGAATTAATGACCAAACAAAGGATAGATGGGATTGAAGAAGATAAAATGGGCTATTTTGATTATATAAAATTGAAAAGTTTTTAACAAAAACAAAATCAAAATTAGAAGGGAAACAGTTAACTGGGGAAAAAATCTTTGCAGACAGTTTCTTTGACAAAGGTCTGACATCTAAGGTATGTAAAGAACTGAAGAGCTTTGAAAGTAACATATTGAATTTATTATACCTAAAAAGAAAAGCAAGCTGTACATCAGCGATTCATAGTCACATGTATACCTCATTAACTATTCTGTCCATTACCCCTAATTCTGCTCCCTAAGGCCAGCATAATCACTCTTCCTCCCATAACCTGACAGCCCTTCAAATATATCAAGTTTGCTGTTATGTTCTTCTGTCTTCTCTTCTCTAGGTTGAGCATCTCTGATTCCTTCACCCAATTCACATATAACATGGTCACAAGGCCCTTCACAGTGCTGCAGTGGAAAGGTCCTGGATTTGAAGTCAGAGTACTTGGTTTGAAATTCACCTCTACTTACACTTTTACTTACTCTCTGACCTTGAGCAAATCACTTTCTTCTCTACCTCAGTTTTCTCACCTATAAAATGAAGGTGTTGCACCACAGGACCTCAAAGGTCCCTTTTAGCTATAAAGCTATGATCCCATGAACAATCTTGTTGCTCTCTCACTGGCAGTCTCTAGCTTTTCAATGCTCTTCCTAAAATGTATCACCCAAAAGTGAATGTAATATTCTAGCTGTGTTCTTGCTAGGGCAGAGTACAGTGGGACTATCACCTCCCTAGGTCATGGGGCTATCCTCCCCTTTCCACTATCTGCAAGAATAACATAAAGAACTTTGTCAAATGCTTTGCTAAAATCTAGGTCAATTACACCTACAGTAATCCTTTGATTTACCGATATAGTAATCCTGTCAAAAAAGAAAATGAGGTTAGTCTAGCATGATCTATTCATGATGAAGCCATGCTGGGTCTTTGTGATCCCTCCTTCATTTTCTAGATAAGTAGTTTTCAAAGTATGGTCTGGAGACTCCTGGAGGTCCCTGAGACTCTTTCAGGGAGTCCGAGAGATGAAAACTATTTTCATAATAATACTAAAATGTCTTAATTTCTAATATGGTAAATACGGATAGACATAATCCACATAAACAAAAACTCTTTGAGGTCTTCCCTCATTTTAAAGAGCATAAGATGGTCCTGAGATCAAAAAGTTTGAGAACAGCTGGTCTAGATACTTACTAACCATCCTCCTTAATGAAATTATCTTGGAGTGTTAACTGCTTTTGGGGGCAATGCTTTGCCTCTGAAATATTTAATCTAGACCACATTTAATGTTGGGGGGGGGTGCTGGGATAGACCAAAGCCCAGTAAAGTTGCAGATTCTGGAAAGTGGCAATGCCTGAGCCCCTGTAGTCCTGTTTGTTTGAGCAGAAGCAACTGGGAGAATCTTTATAGTGCTCTTTAGAACAGCTATGAGTTAAACACAGGTATCCAAGCTTTATTTTTTTCTGAGAGCTGGACTATTTAGCAGTAGGTACTCTCCCAAGATCCAGACTATGTGGTCAGGGATGATGGAGAAATAGTTACCAACCTGAACAGGATTTTTTTTTTTTTGCTTACTTGGGTTGGAATTGTGGATTGAATGGAAGTCAGTATATGATGCTTGCTGTTGTTGCTTTGATATTAACATACTTATGCTTATGTTACCACTTTGATTTATGGGGGTTTTTTTAGGTGATCTTGGTAGAGAGAATTCAAGAGACACAGCTTGAAGGCAGGAGTGAGGCAAGGCTAGTAAACGGAGACCATCAGCCAGCACATCCCTAAACCAAGAAGTTAACCCAGTACCACCCACACAGGAGACAGAACTATGCAGTGATTGGCCACTAGCTTTCCTGAGCTCCTGACTGGCAGGTTGGCTTGATACAGTATCCTCTGGTGCTAGGTAGTATCTGTTACACATACAGCACCTTCCAAAACTCTGTCAGCAATTGAAGTAAAATTTACTAACCTGTAGTTTACAGAATACATCCTCTTAACTTTTTGAAAGCTCTTTACCTTTCTCCAGTCTTGTTACACCTATTCTACTCTTTATCAATCTTTCCAATATTACTGAGAATGGTTCACCAAAGACATCTGCCAGTTCTTTCAGAACCCTGGGATTTAGCTCATCAGGGCTTTGGAAACAAATGACTTTATCTTTGACAGCTAGGTGCCTTCTTATCTCCTTATTTAAATATTAGACTTTTCTCAGAGTTATTTGATTCAAAGATTAATACATACCCCCAGTTACTAGCTTCTTTTTCTTATTCTATCTACATCGATTTTGTTCGTGCAAACCCTTTTTGATTTTATAGAATTAGAATTGTCTATCTTTTACGATCAGTTTTATCCCTTGTTTGGTTAAGTCTATACTTAACTATAGTCCTGAAAGGTAACTTCTTCCAGTCTCCTTTAATTATTTACGATGTAAACTTTTATATTTGCGTTGCTTATTCATTTGGACTTTATATGGTATAAGATAGTATGTGATTTGCTTTAAACTTCAGAGTCTAAAGCAAATTTCTGCTAAACTACCTTTCCCTTTTCCCAACAGCTCTTGTGTAAAGAGGGAGTCCTTCCCCCAGTACATTGTGTTCTTTCATTCATCAAACATTGGGCAACTGTTTTTTATTGCTTCTGGGTCTTGCTTATCTAATCTGTTCCACTGATCTGCTTTTCTATTTTTAAGTAGTACCAAGCAGTGCTGATAATCACTGCTTTGAAATTAGTTTGAGATCTAGTAATACCAGACCTCCTTACTTCCTACTTCTTTGTGTTCAAATTTCCCTCATAATTCTTAACCTGTTGTTCCTCTGAATGAATTTTATTATTTTGACTAATTCTATAAAGTAACTCCTTGGTAGTTTGATTTGCATAGCACTAAATGTTTAAATTAATTTAAATAGTATGATTATTTTCATTAATGCAGTCTAGTCATGGACAATGAATCTATCTATTTATTTTAATAACATGTTGCAGCTATATTTATGTCTTGATCATATCTTTGTAGTTTAATGCCCAGGTATTTTATGTATTTTATTTTATTTTATTTTACTTAGGCAATTGGGGTTAAGTGACTTGCCCAGGGTCACACTGCTTATTTTAAGCGTTTTAGCTTGAATGAGATATCTGCCATTTCATCTTCTCAGGTTTTGTAGTAATATATAGAAAGATTTTTTGGGGGCAAAATAATGTATATTCTGTTAATTTACTGAAGTTATTGTTTTTTTTATTAATTAATTAATTTTTAGTTTTCAACATTCACTTCCACAAAGATTTTGAGTTCCAAATTTTCTCCCCATCTCTCCCCTCCCCCACTCCAAGACGGGACATGCATTCTGAATACCCCTTCCTCCAGTATGCTCTCCCTTCTATCACTCCCCCTCCCCCCCTCCTTCTCTTATCCCCTTCTCCTTTCCTGTAGGGCAGGATAGATTTCTATACCCTTTTGCCAATATATCTTATTTCCCAGGTGCACATAAAAACAATTTTAAACATTTGTTTTTAAAACTTTGAGTTCCAAATTCTCTCCCCTTCCTTCCTTCCCACCCACCCTCATTGACAAGGCAAGCAATTTGATATAGGTTATTCATGTGTAGTCATGCAAAACACTTCCATAATAGTCATGTTGGGAAAGGCTAACTATATTTCCCTCCATCTTATCCCACCCCCCATTTTTTCTATTCTCTCCTTTGACCCTGTCCCACTTCAGAAGTATTTGCTTCTGATTACCCCCTCCCCCAATCTGCCCTCTTCTATCATTCCCTCCTCCCGTCTGTTATCCCCTTCCCCCCTATTTTCCTGTAGGGTAAGATAGATTTCCATACTCAAATGAGAGTAAGATTCACTCATTCCCTCTCACCTCCTCCCTCCATTGTAAAAGCTTTTTCTTGCCTATTTTATTGAGATAATTTACCCCCATTTTACCTCTCCCTTCTCCTTCTCCCAGTACAATCCTCTCTCACTCCTTAATTTTATTTTTTAGATATCATCCCTTCATATTCATCTCATGTGTTGCCCTCTGTCTATATATATTCCCTCCAACTACCCTAATACTGACAACGGTCTCATGAGTTACAAATATCATCTTTCCATGTAGGAATATAAACAGTTCAACTTTAATAAGTCCCTTATGATTTCTCTTTCTTGTTTTCCTTTTTATGCTTCCCTTGAGTCTTGCATTTGAAAATCAAATTTTCTATTCAACTCCGGTCTTTTCATCAAGAATGCTTGAAAGTCCTCTATTTCATTGAATATCCATTCCCCCCCCTGAAGGATTATATTCAGTTTTGCTGGGTAGGTGATTCTTGATTTTAATTCTAGCTCCTTTGACCTCCAGAATATCATATTCCAAGCCCTCCAGTCCCTCAATGTAGAAGCTGCTAAATCTTGTGTTATCCTGATTATGTTTCCACAGTACTTGAATTGTTTCTTTCTGGCTCCTTGCAATATTTTCTCCTTGACCTGGGAACTCTGGAATTTGGCTATAATATTCCTAGAAGTTTTCCTTTTGGGATCTCTTTCAGGAGATAATCAGTGAATTCTTTCCATTTCTATTTTACTCTGGTTCTAGAATATCAAGGCAGTTTTCCTTGATAATTTCTTGAAAAGTGATGTCTAGGCTCTTTTTTTTGATGATGTGACCCAGATCCAAGCATCAGAAAAGGCAAGAGAATCCTGCGTCAGCACCAGCAAAAAGATCCCCGCAATCCCCCTCTAATCAGACCCTTTGATCCCCCCCACCATCTGCAGGCTGAGAGCTCCGGAAGCAACTGTTGCTGCTGTGGCCACAGCCCTGGGGCTGCGCTAGGGCTAGGGCTGGCCCCAGGTCTGACAGACCTTTCCCACTGACCTCCTAAGTTGTCTTTGGTGTTTGTTGAGAAGTCTGTAAACTGCAACAGCTACCTGTGATTTAATCTCTGAGGCCTGCTCCAGATTTGCTCTGGCCCCATCTTTGCCTTCACAGTCCATGCTGAACTGCACTCCTCTCCCAATCTGGAGCAACAGACCTTTCCTATCAACCATCCAGGTTGTCTTGGGCTGGAAATTTGTTTCACTCTGTCTTTTTGTGAGTTCTGCTGCTCTAAAATTTGTTTAGAGTCATTTTTTGCAGGTGCTCAAGCAAGTCACTACTTTTACTCTGCCATCTTGGCTCTGCCCCTTATTAATTGTTTTAATTGCATTTTTCATTGATTCTCTGGGGTTCTCTAAGTCATAGTGCTTGCAAATAAAAATAATTTTGCCTATCCTCAACTTCTTTTTCTTGTCTTATTGTCATAAGAAAAATATACCTTAAGGTGATATTTAAGTTGAATAATTACCATTATTACTATTTAATCCAACCCCAATCTTATATGTGTATTCCCCATTATACGGGAATTTTGTCAGTGCAGTGAGGTATTGGAGGACACTTTCTCCACCTTAGGGTGGGCTCAATCTAGAAATTTCCCTTCCCACACATGACCCCTAGGTTACTTACCTTGTGTCCACAACTTTGTGGAGGCCCATTAGTGCTCAATTCCTATGTATAGCCCTAATTCTACATCATTGACCAAGGGTTTGCTGGAACCAGCTCACACTGGCTCCGAAGAGCTAATTGTTAAATTTTTAGAGTGAGCATTTACACCTCAGAAATCCACGAATGCTCCAAGTTATTTTATTGATTTTCCAGACTTAAAAAAGTGAAGGATAAAATACTAATAATGCAGATTAAACTCAAAAGTATGTCATATG
The DNA here is from genome assembly GCF_003287225.1 of Phascolarctos cinereus. NCBI lineage: Eukaryota > Metazoa > Chordata > Mammalia > Diprotodontia > Phascolarctidae > Phascolarctos > Phascolarctos cinereus. The sequence continues at coordinate 352,191,125 of NW_027555625.1, read as the reverse complement.
TATATTTTCCTCACAGAGCTGGTTGTTAAAACCTTGAACATCACTAACAGGTGTTATTTCCTTCTCCCCATCAAACTGTGAGAGGGAGTTCACTTCCTTCCAAGGCAATCCATTTAATTATGGAATCACTCTAATTATTAGAACGCTCTTCCTTATATGAAGCTGAAATCTGTCTCCTTGTGATTCCTGCACTTAGGTTCTAGTTGCTGCTCTCAGGAGATAAGTGTGATAAGCCTTACTATTTAGTCTGGTATATATATATAATTGAGTGTGTATGTGTATGTGTGTGCATACACATATACATGGCTGGATGTGTGTATGTGTATATGTATATACATGTAATACATATCATATATATTTATGAATATATTATACATATTTAATGTTTCTTCTAATCTAGATGACATACCTTTAAAGCCATAGCATTTAAAACTATTTGGACCTTAAAGGTCATCCAGTCCAATATCTTCTGTTTTAGATCCAGCAAAGAGAAGGGATTTGCCCAAAGTCAGACAAGTTGTAAGTGAGAGATTTAGGAGTAGATCAGAGCTTCTAGCCTCCAAATTCAGAGTTCTTCCTACTACACCACAGTGCCTCTCAGCCCAGGGAGAAAGGTTGGATGGGAAGTCCTCTGAAGGCCTACTCACCTCTGAGAAATTGTGATTCTGTGGATCAAAGAAAAATAGTTTTGCTTTTTCTTGAGATTAACCATCAATTTCTAGGAAAACTCAATGACTAAAACAAGGGTTTTTACTATGTTAGATTTGCCTAAGGCTGGACCCACTTGAATTACTTTCTAACCTCCTCTCTCAGAGTAAAGCAATCAGGACTCATTGTTCCTATTGATCTACTCCAAGCCTGTTTTGCCCAAAGACACCTATGGCAGATGGTAGCAGCATACTTCTGGGGCAGCTAGGTGGCAGGCCTGGAGCCAAGAAGATCATATCTGAGTTCAAATCTTACCTCAGGTACTTATAGCTGTATAACCCTGGGCAAGTCACTTAACCTCTGCCTGTCTCAGTTTTCTCAACTGTAGAACGGGGATTGGGTAGCTAGGTGGTAGAGTGGATAGAGTACTGGGCTTGCAGTCAGCAAGACTCATCTTCCTGAGTTCAAATCTGACCGCAGACACTAGTTGTATGATTCTAGGCAAGTTACTTAACCGTGTCTGCCTCAGCTCTTCATCTGCAAAATGAGCTGGAGAAGAAATGGCAAACCACTCCAGTATCTTTGCCAAGAAAACCCCAAATGGAGTTACAAAGAATGGGACACAACTGAACAACAGCAGAAAGATTTTAATAATAGCATCCACGCCCCCAGGGTGGTTGTGAGGATGAGATAATATTTGTAGAGTACTTAGCTCCGTGCCTGGCACACAGAAGGTGCTTAATAAACGTTGTTTTTTTTCCTTTCTTCTATCCCACAGAGTCATAGGATGTTAGAGTTGGAAAAGCCTTGTATAACAACACTGGATCCCTGGTCCGCTAATACCAAAGCTGACTAAATAACTGGTGAATCCCTGCCTGGAACCTCCATATGGTAAGAAAGCCTAGCCACAATGCTCATTCTCCATTAGCAGCTCCACCTCAGGTCTGCCCCAGCATCAGCCTGGCCCTCTGGGCATGATATTCTACTTGAACTGATTCTTCTTCTCCCTATCACAATGATTCTGCACTCTGGGCTGTCATTGAACAAACTCATTCCATTTCCCCAGCCTAAGCTTTATAGGCTAGTGCAGGGAGTGGGACTAGCTCGTACTAATGTGGACCAAACCAAGAGGGGAGTGTCCTCAGACTAAATACAGGGAGTTTTAACTGCATCCCAGCAAACTAGTCACATTGGAAAGTTCTAGCATGCTGGGTGTGGCTTTACTCTAGGCAAACATTCATTACTCTATAGGCCAAGGAGGAAAGCACCAGGGATGACCCACTCTCCCTTGTCTGCGCATGTGACTTATGGCTACTCAATTCTGAGTCTTTGCAGCCCCATTTGGGATTTTCTTGACAAAGATTACCAAAGTGTTTTGCCATTTCCTTCTCCAGTTCATTTTACAGATGAGGCAACTGAGGCAAACAGGGTTAAGTAACTTACCCAGGGTCCCACAGCTAGTGTCTGAAGCCAGATTTGAACTTGGATTTGAAGATGAATCTTTGTGATTCCATCTGGGGACTCTATGCATTATGGTGCCATCTAGCTGCCCTTACCTGGGAAAGGCCCACTACAATTTGCATATTTGAAATACAGGTTTTAGGGAGAAATTTATGTTATAGAATGAATTTACTTCACCTTTATTATTATCACTGAGAAAAATTTTAACATTTTCTTTTTGCTTACACACCTTTTGAAATACATTGGCACAAGAAAGCCAACATGTTTTGAAATTACATAGGTATAGGTGCTCTATGGTTTGTTCCCATATCATCACACAATTTGGACTGTTTTAAAAAGCTGGTTACTCTTGAAAGAACTTGAAAATCTATATGCAACTCCTCACTCATATTTCTCAATGTAAATGATAATCTGTGAAGCATGTAATGTGTCCAAATTGCATGAGGAATAGGGGCAGCGAGGTGGTGCTGTGGGTAGAGCACCGGCCCTGAAGTCAGGAGGACCTGAGTTCAAATCCAGCCTCAGACCAAACATTTGACATACTTACTAGCTGCATGACCCGGGCAAGTCACTTAACCCCAATTGCCTAAAAAACAAACAAAAATCAAAAAACAAATTGCACAAGGGGTCATATTTTTATCTGTCAATTAACAAACATGTATTAAGTGTCTAGAAACACTTGAATACATTATTAATACTAAAACTATTAACAAATGAAAACGAATGATAATTTATTAAGTTCATTTGGCACAAGAAAAAAATTTCCCTCAGAAGGGAAACAACATGCTCATATATAGGCATATGTAAAACCTATAAAGAGCAGATACAAGGTAAGTTTGGGGGGAAGGCACTCATAGCCAGGATAAACAGTAAGGGCCTTTCACTGAAGATAATGCTTAAGCTGAGTCTCAGAAACTAGGGATTTCAAGGCCAGCTAGGTGTTACAGTGGATAAAGTACTTGGACTGGAATCAGGAAGACTCATCTTCTGGAGTTCAAATCTAGCCTCAGACACTTATGAGCTGTGTGATCCTGGGCAAGTCACTTAATCCTTTTTGCCTCAGTTTCCTCATCTGTAAAATGAGCTGGAGAAGGAAATGGCAAATCACTCCATTATCTGCTAAGAAAACCCCAAACGGGGTCAGAAAGAGTCAGAAACAACTGATCAACACAGATTCCAAGATAACTAGATGAGAAGGGAATGCATTCTAGCCTTGGGGGCCGGCTAATACAAGGGTTTAGAGCTAGACATGAAGTGTTGTGTCTGAGCATCAGCAAGAAGACTGGTTCTGATATACTGCAGAATGAATGGAGTGGAATAGTATGTGATAAGGCTGGATGATAGGTCAGATTGGGCTAGTTTATGAAGGACTTAAAATCCTGAGCTAACAGAGAGACACTGAAATTTATTGAGTAGGAATGGAACATGGTAGACCTGCGGAATAAGGGAGACTTATTTCAATTATTCAGGCAAGAGGTACTGGGGTACTAGACTAGGGGTGGTGGCTGTGTGAGTGGAAAGAGGGGGATGGATGTGAGAGAGGTTGTGGAGGTAGAAACAATACCATTTGAAAACTTACTGGGTATGTGGGGTGAGTGAAAGTAAGAAGTAGAGGATGATACCAAGTTTATGGATTTGAGTGATTAGAAGGATGATGATGGTCTTTTAAAAAATTAAATTTATTAAAACAAAAAGGAAAAGGACATATATGTACAAAATTTTTTATAGCAGCTCTTTTCTGGGAGTGAAGAATTGGAAGTTGAGGGGATGCCTATCAACTGGGGAATGGCTGAACAAGCTGTGGTATGTGACCATGATGGAATACAATTGTAGTATAAGAAATGATGAGCAGGATGCTCTCAGAAAAACCTAGAAAGACATTGCATGGGCTGATGCAAAGTGAAATGTATTGTGTACAAAGTAACAGCAATACTGTAAGATGATCAGCTGTGAATGACTTGGGTATTCTCAGCAATGCAGCAATCCAGGACAACTCTGAAGGATTTATGATGAAAAATGCTATCCATTCCCAGAGAAAGAACTGATGGTGTCTGAATACAGATTGAATCATACTTTTTTTGCTTTCTTTATTTTTCTTGAGTTTTCTTCTTGTCTGTGTTTTCTTTCACAACATGACTGTGTTTTGTGTGACTACACATGTATAACCTATATCAAATTGCTTGCCTTCTCAATGAGGAAGGGTGGGGAGAGAGTCGGGGAGAGAATTTGGAACTCAAAGTTATAAAAATGAATGTTAAAAATTGTTTTTGCATGTAGCTGGGGAACAATGAAAGACTAAATAAAAGCTTAAAAATTGAAAATTTTAAAAAATTAGATTTATTTCTCTCCAACCTACTTCCTCTCCCTACTGAAAAAAAGGAAAACAAAATATTTGTAAGATGCACAATGTCAAGCAAAACAAGTTCCCATATTGGCCATAATCATAAGTATATGTCTTAGTCTGCATATTGAATCTATTAACTCTCTGATGATGATGCCCTTGACAGAAAAATGGAAGTCTGGAAGAAGTATAGACTTGGAGGAAAGATAATGCATCCTGTTTTGGACGTGTTATATTTTGAGATGCTTACACATCTCTTTTACACACACACACACACACACACACACACACACACACACACACACATACACATGCATGCACATTTAACGGTTTCCTATCTACTTGGTTCCTTTGTTTAAAATATCTAGTAGGCAGGTAGTGATGTGAGATGGGAACTTGGGAGAAAGACTAGGGCTAGATATTTAGATCTGGGAGGTACCTGCAAAAGAATGAAAATTGGACCCAAGAAAATTGAAAAGGTCATCAAGTGAAAGAGTACAGGAAGAAAAGAGAAGAGGACCCAGGGCAGTGTTCCTTAAGGAACACCCATAGGAATGTGCAATAGATGAACATCCAGCAGAAGAGACAGAAGTGGTCAGAGGGGCACAAAGAGAATGAAAAGAGAGTTATGAAAACCCAAAGAGAATATCCAGGAGAGGGGAGTCAACAGTATCAAATGCAACAAAGAAATCAATAAAGATGAATAGTGAGCAAAGGCCATTAGGTACGATATTTAAAAGATCATAGGTAACTCAGGTGAATGCTGAGGTCAGAAGCCAGACTAGAAAGAGTACAGAAGACAGCAAGAACCATCTCCCAATAGAAAGATGCTGAACTCAGAGTGTAGAGTGAGACATATTTTTTGGACGTGACCAATGCAGGAATTTATTTTTCTTAATTACACTTGTTTGTAATAGGGCTTTTGTTTTTCTTACTTTCTCAATGGTGGAGGATGGGATGGGGAAGAGAAGGAGGAGGAAGAGAAAGCGGATCTTTGAAAAAAATTAAAGAAAAGAGAGTGAGAACTTGGGGCAATAAGCATAGACAACTTTTTTTCAAGGAGTTCAACTGAGAAAAGGAGGAAAATATAGGGTATAGACAGCACGGTATTGTAGAAAGAGTACTAGTTCTGGAATCAAAGGAGGGCCTGGGTTCAAATCCAACCTTTGGTATTTACTACCTATATAACCTTAGAAAAGTCACTTAACCTCTCTGGACCTCAGTCTCCTCATCTGTAAAATGATGGTGTTGGGTTAGATGGCTGCTGAGGCCCCTTCCAGCTCTAGATATATGCTCCTCTAATCTAGTGAGGGTTTTGTTTTATTTTTTAAAGGATGTAGGAGACCTGGGCATGTTTGTAGGCAGCAGGGAAGGAACCAGTAGGTGGGAAGATATTAAAAGATTAAATGTACATGTGTGCATGAGAGACAGAGAGAGAGAGAGAGAGAGAGAGAGAGATGATAGTGGGGGGGGGAATTGGCTGGAGAAGATTGAGAGGGTATGAGGGATGGGATCATGCTTTTTTTTGAGGCATTTGGGGTTAACAGACTTGCCTAGAGTCACACAGCTAGTGAGTGTTATGTATCTGAGGCCACATTTGAACTCAGGTCCTCCTGACTCCAGGGCCAGTGTTCTATCCACTGTGCTACCTAGATGCCCCTGGGATCATATATTCTTGTAGAGGGTTTGGTCTAGCTTAGAAGGAACACCTCTTCATCACAGAAATGGTTTAGAATAGCTGCTGTGCTGACACAGAAAATCAATTAAGGAATGAAAGGATTGATTACCTTGCTTCAGTGAGACCCCAGTTGAGATTAGAATACATACATTTGCATTAGACCCAGTGAACATGGTTACATCACTTCTATTCAAGAGGTGAATGATGGAAGTAATCCAGGGATGAGACATGAGCTATGATAAGAAAAAGGAGCATGGTTTGGAAAGGAGAGGATAATGTGAAACTGAACAAACTGAATGGTTGAGACTGGGACTTTCTTCCTAGAAAGTGAAACCAGGGCAAGGGTATGGGCCTAGGGAAATACTTATATACTAGAAGTCACAGTAAAGACAAAGACCAGGTATAGGAGGTCTAAGGAATAGTGACATATGGAATGATAGGAGATTATGATCAGATAAGAGAATTTCAGGGTTCTTGATCATAACAATGGATTATTTATGGGTAATGGTGCAATGATCCCTATGTACAGCTGAGGCAGAGTGTAAGAGTAAGTGACGGGAGCTTGAGTAGATAGAGAAACTGAGGATGTGTGGTTTAGGGTGTTTGAGGGAATGACAACATTCACATTGATATCCTCCAGTATGAGAGCAGGAGTGGGAGTAGAGGACATTGTGAGTTAGGCCCTGAACTCATTCACGAAAAAAGAATGTTCTGGAGACTGGTAGATAATAGCTACCAGGATCTTGGTACAGTGACAAATTCAGATAAAGTTAACGTCAGAAGAAGAGAGGATGCTTCGTGGTGGCAGCTAGTGTTTGTAGACATAAGTTTTATTCTGGCATTCATCATTGCAGAGTTCAATGCAATCTCCCACATTATGCTATTTTCATTTAAAAAATACATCAATTATATTGAAAATTTCTTTTTGTACTATTGCTGTCAACAGGTTTATAAAATAACTTATCCTTGCTACCATTAGTTTCAACAATATATTTACATATATAATCAAATGAGTATCTTTAACTATAACTGTTGCTTTAGCCACTAACAAATTCAAAACTGGAAGATTTTAGTTCCTTAAATAATTGATTACAAAGGTCTTCAGGCAGATAGTCAATTTTCCTACCCCAGCATATTACTTGCAAACGAAACCACCGAAGCTACTGTGCATATGATTTGCCAAGCATTATTTCTAGTATATCCATAGCTGTAGGTAGTACCAAAGTTTCTCTTATTCAGTGACATATTTTACACTGAGTGATTCTGTAAGCAACTTTTTATGATGTAAACAATTCTTTGATGTCAATGTTTTTGTTGAAAAGGTTTTTTTTCTTATTAAAGCACCTAATTTTCTCAGGAAAAGTTCAACATATCCTACAATACACTTTTAAGATGTCATTTTAATTTATTAGATTTCATGCTATCTATAACTAAAGCATTCATAAAAGCAAATATGGTAATAACAGTGAATCCTAATGATAAATATAGTGAATTATATTTCTGGATTTAGGGTTTTTTTTTTTACTTTCTACTGTCATATATTTGCTTATATTAGTTTCAGCTGCTCCAATGGATTTTTCTCTTTAAACCAGTTACATTTTTATCTATCACCTAAGGATAGTATTTTGCTTACAAATTAGAGACAAAAATTTAATTATTAAATTTAATTACTGAAAATTTCAAATTTTTATCTATAACCATTCTCAAGTTATTGTATTTTGTAAAAACAAGTTTTTTTTAAAAATGAAATCAGTTTATTATATTGTTACCTACCAAAACAAATAGTAATGAGATATAAAAGATATGAATTTTTAACTTGTAAAGGAAAATCAGTCAATAAACATTTATTAATCACCCACTCTGCCAGGCACCGTGCTAAGTGATGCTGAATACAAGGAAAGATAAAAAACTATTCCTGCTCTCAAACACCTTGCGGTCTGATGGGAGAGATAATATGCAAACAACTATGTATAAACATGTTATATAAAAAATAAATTGGAAATAAAAAAGGGAAGGAGCTGGAATTACCTGAAGAGTTTACACATGTCACATTTAAAAGCAGTGAATGGCACAAGGCAATTTAATTTGTCTCAGACAGAATGAAGTGTTTCTTCAAGAACTGAAGAAATGCTTTAAGATAAAAATAAAGGTAATGGAATACTATTGTGCTATCAGAAATGATGAGCAAGCAGACTTCAGAAAAACCTGGAAAGACTTGTATGGACTGACGCTGAGTGAAGTGAGCGGAACCAGGAGAACATTGTACCCAGTATGATGTACAATGACTAACTTTAATAGACTCAGCCCTTCTCAGCAATGCAAGGATCTAAGACATCTCCAAAGGTCTCATGATGGAAAATGCTATTCATATCCAGAGAAAAAACTATAGAGTTTGAATGCAGATTAAAGCATACTATTTGCTCTTTTTTTTTCTTCTTCTGTTTTGTTTTGTCTTTCTAGTGGTTCCTCCTATTAGTTCTAATTCTTCCTTACAGCATGACTAATGTGAAAATATGTTTAATGGGAATATATATGCGGAGCCTATATCAGATTGTATACCATCTTGGGGAGGGAGGGGAAGAAAAATTTAAAACTCAAAAGGTTATGGAAGTGATTGTTGAAAACTAAAAATAAATTAATAAAAAATTGTGTCTTTCACCCCAAAAAAAGATTAAAAAGAAAAAAGAAAAAGGATCTAAAGAGGAGAAGAGGAGGCCTGACCTGCATCAGAAGGTTGAAGAATGGGAGGAGATAAAGAAAAGACTATTGAACGCTTGGATCTTTCTATAGATTGTTGGAAAGAGTAGTGTTTGTCAGTCCAGGAAAGGATCATGGAAATCTGAAAAGCATTTTTTTTTAACCACCAGGTGGCACTGATATCTATTATCCTAATTCTGTTTAACATTAATGATCTGGGTTGGGTGGTCCTCCTACTGGGCTTGAGTCCCTGTTGCTCTCAGAGAGTAGATAACTTCTATCCCTTAGCCCCATCTCCTTTAGTGTTTGGATTACTGTGGATCTACCCAATCAGAATTTGCTTTTGAGTCCCTCCATCTGGTAAACCCCATCTCTTCCCTGGATTTGTTGTGTTTCACAGAGCTTTGGACTTGTAACCACAACTCATGTGAACAGACAAAATAAGCTGTAACCATTTGGCTGCTGGGATGCCACCCGGAGAATGCTGCCACAGAGACAAGAGATTGTGCAGATGGCGAGTGGAGTTCGTCCAAGGAGTCACTAATTTGGTGACATCTTTTTTAAAGATAATTTTTATTGGTATCTATTTTCTTAATCACCAAAATTTCTAGTATCCTTCCTACTTATAGCTGTCCCATATAGTAAATAATATTTAAAAAAGAAAGGAAAAAATTAGCATAACCAATGAATAAAACCACTGAAGATATATAAAAAATGCTAAATATATGATCCTCCTATCTCTTCAAAGGAGAGAAGTGGGGGTGCCTCTCATATCTCTTCTTTGGAACCTTGCTTGTTCTTTGTAATTTTGTATTATTCACTTTTAAGGGCAGCTAGGTGGTTCAGTGGATAGAGGGCAGGACTTGGAGCCAGGAAGACTCATCTTCCTGAGTCCAAATCTGGCCTTAGACCTTACTAGCTGTGTGACTCTGGGCAAGTCACTTTGTCTCAGTTTCCTCATCTGTAAAGTAAACTACTCTAGTATCTTTGCCAAGAAAACCCAAAATGTAGTCATGAAGAGTCTGAAGAATCTAACACAACTGAACAACAAAATATTTTAATTTTTATTGTTTTGTGTTTATTCTTTCCATTTATATTGTTGTATGTTGTTTTTTCTTGGCTCAGTTTTCTTCAATCTGGATTAAATTGTATAAATCTTTCCATGTTTCTCTATATTCATCCTATGCATCATTTCTTACAGCACCGTAATATTCCATTACATTCATGTAACACAATTTGCTTAGCCATTCCCCATTCAATAGGCATCAACTTCACTTTCCTATCTTTGCTATCACAAAAAGTACTGCTATAAATATTTTAGAGTACATGGAGACTTTCTTCTTATCAATGACCTCCTTGGAGTATAAGCCTAGTAGTAGAATCCCATAGAAATATACAAACTGCAAAGTGGGTACAGTTGGGAAGTAAATAATGTGAGTGCATTGGCTGCCTTTTTGCTAGAAACCATGAGGGACATGCCTTGGTCTTTTCTTCTTCTTTTTTTATTTCTATTTATTTATTTTTGTCTTTTTTTTTTTGTCTAGGCAATGGGGTTAAGCGACTTGCCCAGGGTCGCACAGCTAGTAAGTGTTGTGTCTGAGGCCGGATTTGAACTCAGGTCTGCCTGAATCCAAGGCTGGTGCTCTATCCACTGTACCACCTAACTGCCCCTTGGTCTCTTTTTCTGTCTCTTCCTCCCCTGACTGAGCAAGGATCAGTATGGGATTGGTGAGGAGCCCCCCATCAGTTCTGAGGGGCACCACCAACCCATAGCCAAAGCCTACCGGAGTTTTTTTTGTGTGTGTGTGAGGCAATTGGGGTTAAGTGACTTGCCCAGAGTCACACAGCTAGTGAGTGTTATGTGTCTGAGGCTGGATTTGAACTCAGGTCCTCCCGACTCCAGGGCCAGTGCTCTATCCACTGTGCCACCTAGATGCCCCAAGCCTACCAGAGTCTTGGAGAAAGTGGTGAGGGTGGGGACAAAGATGCTGCTTGACTCTACCTGCTGGACTGGCACAAACAAGAAACACAAACTATGGCGTTTCTTTCTCAAAAGACTCCAAGAGCCAATTGATAAAGACATCACCAAACTGGTGAACTCTGGGACAGAATCCACGTACCATTTCTGGAGTATGTCTCTGTGGCAGTGTTCTCTAGCCTGGGAGGCAAGGGTTTATGTTCTTAGCTGCATTTTACTTTTGGGCATAGAATCAGTAAAAGCAAATAAACAACCTGTAACAACAATAAAGCAAAGAATAATAAAACATCTTCCAATCAGCCTCACTCCTACCACTGTCTAAAACCTTCTATGTCACCAGACAGTGGCTCCAAACTCAGGAATTCAAAGAAATACACTCGTTTGAGTTTACATCCCTGCTATAAGAGGGCAAGGGAATGCATATAACCCAACATAATTCCCAACTGATGCTCAATTTACACATTTATCAAGAAGAGCTATTGCTTAAAGACTTAAGTACAAGAACTCTTCCACGTACCTCTCCCATCACGGACTGGGGTCTGGTGCGAATTAGAACTCTTGAAGGCTAGTATTTCTTCAATCAACATTCCGTCTCAAGGACCTGTGATCAATTCTCCCTGTGGCTAGTTCATTGAGAATAAGGGTGGGTGATCCCAATGGCTGGCCCCACTGAGGAAGCCTTCCATCACCAGACATCTCTCTGATCAGATCATTTTATTTAAGGAACCTTTCTTTTCAAGCTGCATCATTTTCTGAGATACTCCTTCTCACATACTCCCCAACCCACTAAGGCAGACCTACTGAGAGAATTGCTACATGTTGAAAGGTGTCCCTGTAGGCAACTGACCTTAATTCACAAGTTCTAAAGGGGTGATGAAACCTGGATTCTTCACAGGCCCCAAATTACCTTTTCTTACAACACCTTGCAACATTTAATCCTTACAACAACACCTCTAGGTAGGTGCTATGACTATCTGCATTTTACAGTTGAAGAAACTGAGGCAGAAAGCAGTTAGGTGGTTTGCCCAGGGTCATACAGTAGGGAAAATGCCTGAGACTGGATTTCAACTTGAGCCTTCCTGTCTTCAGGCCCAGTGCTCTATCTAGTGCATCACCTAGCCGCCTCGATTTTAAACCACTCCCCAACAAGAATCCTTCCCTCCAATTAGGCTGGTATTCTTTTTTTTAATTTTTAAAAATTAATTTATATTGAATTATCAATAATCACCTCCATAAGCTTTTGAGTTTTAGATTTTTCTCTCCCTCCCCAAGATGGCACACAATCTGATATAGACTATACATATACATTCCTATTAAACATATTTTCACATTAGTGATGTTGTAAGTAAGAATTAGAACCAATAGGAGGAACCACCAGAAAGAGGAAACAAAACACAACAGAAGAAAAAAATAGCAAATAGTATGCTTCGATCTGCATTCAAACTTCATAGTTCTTTCTTTGGTTGTGGATAGCATTTTCCATCACAAGGCCTTTGGAGATGTCTTATATCCTTGTATTGCTGAGAAGGGTTAAGTTCATTAATATTAGTTATCATGTAACATGGCTGTTATTGTGTATAGGCTAGTATTCTTACCACACACAGTAGGTTCCTTCCTGCTTTTGCTCTTCTGCTCTGCCACATTGGAATGCCCTCCTTGCTTCCTTGCTTCTATCAAAATACTATCCTTCTGTCAAAGCCCATTGCCATTAGGAAACCTCGGGTTCATTTCAGCCCAGTCTTCCCTCTCCTTCCTCTGAGCCCCTAAAGATCTCAGTCTGAACTATATGATCCAGGCATATTTCACAAGTGGCCTTGGTTGGTTTTTTGTTTCTGTTTTTTAAAAATCTCATGTGTGTGAATCTAGTTTCCTTAGCCAGACCATTAGGACAGAACATGGGTCTGCCCCTTCTCTTTCCCATTTTTCCATGGATTTAGAGGTGGAAGGTGCCCTTTGACATTATCTAGTACAAACTTCCCTTTTGACAGATGAGGAAATTGACACCCAGATAGAAGAGTCTTGCCCTAGCTCTATCTAGCTAGTAATTAGCATAGCTGAAATTTGAACCCAGGTCCTCTGGGGCAGCTAGGTGTTACAGTGGATAGAGTGCCAGGCCTGGAGTTAGGAAGACTCATCTTTCTGAGTTCAAATCTGGCCTCACACACTTATGAGCTCTGTGACCATGGGCAAGTCACTTAACCCTGTCTGCCTCAGCTCCTCATCTGTAAAATGAGCCAGAGAAGGAAATGGCTAAACCACTCTAGTATCTTTGCCAAGAAAACCCCAAAATGGGTTACAAAGAGTCACACAACTGGAAAACAACTGAACAACAACCTCTGATTTCAAATCCACTGCTCTTTCTACTATAACATATTGTCTTCCAGACTGTAGGGCCCAGATCTGCATGTATTTTGTTTTCCCCAGACTATGATCTGTGTTTCTCCTATCATATGACTGAGCACAGGGTTGGCCACTTAGGGGACCTAAAAAAATATGAGCTCAATGAAAAGCAGATCCATGAAGACTTCATAGGCATAGATTAAGAAACTTGGGTATCAGGGTATTTATCCAGTTGCTCATACTTGAATAGAAACCCATCCTCAAGCCCCTACCCCTTTAAAAATCAGAGATGCAGATATCATTCTGGGTAACTCAGAACTAGCTCTCCCATCTTTATCCTGGGGTAGCCCCAGGCCTTTGATGTGGCTGCTCCCTCTGCCCTATCCCTGGGAATGAAGCCTCTCCTTCCCAGAGGCCCTTTTAAGATGCTAGTCAGATCTTGGAACAATGCCTCATCTGGGATAAATAAAGATCTCAAAGCACAGATGGGTCTGGGCAGACTATCTTCTCCAAGCAAGGATAACCCCCCAATGTTCAATAGATTGCCCTATTCCCTCCCCCTGAAAATGAGGTAGCCATGGTGTTGTGGTAAGAATTTGGAGTTGTAGAGATCCTCTATCAAGGATTAGAAGGGACCTTAGTGATCTGCTCAGAGAAACTGGGTTCAAGTCTCAGCTCTGCTTCTCTTCACTTGTGTGACCTTAGGTAAGTCACTTGCTCATCTGGGCTTTTTTCCTCATCTGTAAAAGAGATAATGTCTAAGGCCCCTTCCAGCTCTAAACCCTGTGATCCTGGGTGAATGATGTATCATGGGCCTCATGATGCAATATAAAGAGCCTTGGAAATGAGGCCAAGTGCCCTGCTTTCTTATCCCGTCTGCAACACTGACAATCTCTGTGATGTGGGCAAGTGACTTCATCTCTCTGAGACTCAGTTTCTTTTTCTCTAAAATACTACCTAGCACACAGGCTTGTTGGATGGGAAGGTTTGTTTTGTGAACCTTACTGTGCTATAGAAATGAAAGCTATACTTCAGCTAGCAAAACAAATCCAACCAAGTCAAGGACAGGGACCCAGGCTCTTTTTTTTTTTTTAAGCAGTCGGGGTTAAGTGACTTGCCCAGGATCACACAGCTAATAAGTGTCCAAGGCCCTATTTGAGCTCATGTCCTCCTGACTCTGTAGTGGGTAGAGCCTGTACACCACCTAGCTTCCCCAGACCTAGGCTCTTCTTACAAAATAAAAACATACTTACATGTATAATTTTAGTGTTTACTTTCCCATAGATTGATTTTTCAGATGCTCCTGGTGACTGCACACCTGGGTGGAGGAGGGAGGTAGAGCAATAAATTACTCTTTCCTTTCCCCAGTAGCCACAGCATGATGGAGGACTAGGGTGCCAATCCTGCCTCTGACGTATCACCTGGGTGGCCTTAACCAAATCACTTAACTTTTCTGGGCTGCATTTTCCTCATCTGCAAAACGGGATGTGGGGGAAGAAATGGACTAGATGGATAGCTTTTGAGGTTCCTTTCTAACTCCAGATTTACGATGGCTATGGTCAGGCACCCTGACCTCGCTTGGTCAGAGTTGCTGCTACTTTTAGGTGACATTCTCTTTCTGGGGATGCCAGCACTGAAACGGCTGGTTTGGGAATGTGGAAGGAACTGATAAGTCATAGAGCAGAGAAAACTAGAAGGTTCAGAACTTGTTCCCTAGTTTTAGTCCCAGTCCCTGTTCCTGCACTGATATCATTTATGGAAGAAGGCCAGGTCTTGAATTCTAGCCAAGGACAGAAAACTCCAATAGACTATTTGGACAGAAATCAAAGGCACCCAGGCCCTCTGCATCTGCTCACCATTTTTGCTGGCCAGACTATAAAGTTCAGGAGCAAATTCAACAAACATCTATCAATTGATTAATAAGCATTTATAATGCACTTATAATGTGTCAGAAGCTGGGGATACAAACACCAAAGTAAAAATGGTCCCTGCCCTTTAGGCACATATTCTATCAGAGTAGACAACTGATGATAATATTTTTTTAGGGGAAGTCAAAGATGAGTTTTGAAGGAAATTAGGGATCCTTAAAGGTTGAGAGATGAGGAGGATTTATATTCTAGGAATGAGGAGCCTATGTGTAAGATCCTATACTAGGACCTGGTAGAAACTATAAGTATAGACTAGGAACCTTGAGTGTCAGGGCTCCTAGACACTGTGATGTGGTGGAAAGACCTCTAGACTCCAAGCCAGTAGACTTGGATTTTCATCCTGGGTCTGCCCCCAACTAGTTATATGATTAGCTTAGGAAAATTTCTTCATTCTTGTGAATCTATTTCTCATCTTCAGAATGAGGGAGGAGCTTGGATTAGATAATCTGCAAGGCCCCTACAGCTCTACACATTCTGTAATTCAACCCTATTAGGCAAAATTTCTTCTAGCATTAAACTTCTTATCCATTTTTATTATATTTTTCTTTTCTTTTTTAAAAATTTCCTCCAAATTCACAAGCAATTATTTTATCTCCCTCCCACCTTTCCCCATTGGAAAAAAAAACCCAAAACTTTTGCACAAAAATTCCCACATTGGCCATGTGTGGAAAAAAAGAATGTCCCATTCCTCATTTGAAGTCCATCACTTTTACATTTTAATATCTGGAACATTAACTTGAAGCTCTAACTTTACCTCAATTGCCTTGCTCTAACCACATATATGTATATGTTATATATATTTATCACTTTGGTATTTGAAGTTTTAAGTAGATAAAACTGCATATTTATATGTATGTGTATGTGTATGTGTGTTTTTATACTGACTGGCCTACCTCAGAAGACAGTAAGGAAAAATAAAAAATTGCTTACTTGATAGAAAATCAACAATAACTGTGATGTCTAGTGTTCAACTGACCGGCTAGAGCAAAGGAGGTTTAGGTTATAATAATAATGAGGAAGATAATGGTGATAATTCACCTTTCTATAGCATCCCAAATTTTCCAAAGTGTTTTTCTCACCAGAACCCTCTGAGATAAACAGAAAATATTTTTAACCCCTTTTTACAGATGAGGCAGCTAAACCTGAGAGAGTTTAAGTGATAGGATTATGATCATAGTTTAGAGCTGGAAGAGGCCTTACAAGGCATCTAATCCAAGTTCTCCCCTTCCCAACACCTCTTTTTTACAGGTTAAAAAAAAAAAAGAGAGGCCCAGGGAACCAGCGGTCTTAACAGAGCCAATATGTTCCAGAGCCAGGACTTTGAAAACAAAACAAAACAAAACACAGAATTTCGAGTTTATGCCTCTGAATAATTAATTCACTGTGTGATCTTTGGCAAATCATTTCTCTCTGGACCTCAATTTCCTCATTTGTAAAATGAGGGGTTTATTCTAGATGATTTCTAAAGTCCCCTCCAGCTTCAAATTCTATAATTCTAACAGTGACTCTAAGAATCTTTCCATTATACAGCCATGTCTCAGTGCTTTATTTCAGATTTCAAATTTAAGCCCAAGAGCACCTGTTAGGAATTCATTGTTTGGTAAAAGTATACTATCTGCTTTGTGGTTGTTTTCTCCGACTATGGCACTTTTCTCTTCTCCCACTTCAGTCTTGATTCAGGATTGCTCATAATAACACCAGATCAGTCAGTTTAGGCCTGTCAAGAAAGGGAAATGTGTCATAACTTGTCCCGCCACCTCCTCCTTGAAGTCCTCTGTGACTACTCCTCTGGCACTTAAGAATCTGAATTACACAGTCTAGCTCTGACTCCATTTAGTCTGACTATTCTCAGTTTCCTGTGAGTCAGATGTATCAGTGTCTTTTGAGCCTGTATTTTACACTCATCTTGTTTTCCTCCAGGGCTTTCACAAGGGCCTGCCTACTAGCCTAGCGCCCAAGTCACTGCAGGGGCTCAGTGTAAATACTGATGGATGATGGATCATCCTTTTCTAACCAATCACTCCAGGACCTCCGCGAACATCTATGTGGGAAAGCCTCTACTGTCTTTGGAAGCCAGGCCTAGTCAGGAGAGCTGTTTGGGAGGTGCCATAATGGGTGTGTTAGGCCCTTCTGGGTCCTAGCAGGATTAGAAATGAAGAAGGAGGGGAGGAGCTTTGGCCTCTGCCAAAGCATTCTGCCACCAGCCCTTAAGAAATGGCTAGGTTTGCAGCCAGTTACAGACCTACTTTGAGCAGAGGCCAGAGAGCAAATAGAGTTAATAATAACCAGTCAGAGGGCAGGCCCCACAGAATCCTCCAACGTCAGAGCTGGCAGGGTCCCTTAGAGATGATCTAGTCTAAACCCCTCATTTTATAGATGTGAAAACTGTGAAACTAGAGCCTCTGAGAAGTGAGGAGACTTGTCCAAGGTCACATAGAGCAGCAGAGCCGGGGTTCAAAACAAAGTCTTCCACTCCACCACACAGGCTCTGCCTCATATGTTTTTTGTCCTCCTCCATTAGGAGACTGGAAGGGTGGAGAAGGAAAGGGCCAAATGCCTCTGGATACCCTCTGCATTGAGCAGAACACAGCTGGCACCCTGCCAGGCCTTGGGTCAAAGCTGGGGCTGAAGTATGGGGTGGAGGGCCTGGTTACGCTTTAACTTGCTTTCCTTGGACAAGCCAGTGTCACCCTGAGCCCTATTAAATAGGGAACCCTGTGTGAACGTCGGCCCGGGTCCACAGAGAGAGCGCAGTGCCCTCTCCCGGGAGAAGGTGGGGCAGGACGCACAAGGATGGGGCGACCGGACACCCAGACTCTCTTCGTTCCATCTCGTTCCCTTTGGGACTTCCTAGGGCTCCCGGAGTTAGCGCAGCGCCTCCTTCTTGGAAAGGGGGCTGGGCCGTGGAGGGAGTGGGGTGTCATTAGAGCTCGTTTCCCTTCTGCAACAGGCCCTGGGTCCCTAACCGTATTCCTTTAACACTCTGCACTCTGGATTTGTGCGCTTGAGGTGGGTCTGGGCTGCAGACTGCGGGATGGAAAGAGGGGGCAGCGCCGGGCTTCATCTCACGGCCCTGAGTCTGAGCCAAGACCTTCCCCATTCTTATCCTCACCCTCGTTTTTCGCCTTATCCCCGTTCCCATCCCCCTGGGCGCGCAGTGCACACCTGGTTCCCAGCTCCCTCGGCCCTAACCTGGATTTCCTGCTCTAGAAGAGGCGGGGGAGGAGAGAGGGAGGGAGGGAAGGAGGGGCTGGAGAGGGAGCCTGGAGGGGGCCGGGCCGCAGACAGAGGGAGGGGCGGGCTGGGCTGGAGCCTCCCGCAGACGTCAGTAACCTGCTTGGCGAGGGCCGCCAGCGGCGCTGCTGCTGCTGCTGCTGCTGCTGCTGCTGCTCCCCTGGCCGCTGAGGTTGAGCCGGGGCCGGGGCCGGGGCCGGGGCGGGCTGGCGAGCCGGCCCGGCTCAGCCGGGACCATGTCCTAGCCGCCGAGCCGCGCCTCCGCGCCGCGCCAAGCCGGGCGGGACGGGCCGGGCAGGGCCCGGGCTGCGCGGCCGCCGCGTCCCGGGCTCCCGCCAGCCCCGCTTCTGGAGGACAGGGAGGAGGAGGTGGCGGCTGCGGCGGCGGAGCTGCTGGCAGGAGCCCGGGCCCTGGACTGGGGCCCCGAGGCCGGAGCAGGTGAGTGAGGCCCCCCACCCTCCCGCCTCCGGTTCTCCTCCTCCAGCTGCCGGCCTCGGCCCGCCCCGCCCCTCACCTGCGTGGGCACGGGAGAGAACCTGGGCTAGGGAAGCCCGCTCAGTCCGGGGGGGCCCCGGCCCACCTGGGCGCGCGCTCCTCCCTCTCCCCAGCCAGACAAAGGCGCGCGCCCCTGGTGTCCCCAGGTGCGGGCCCGGGCCAGACCCCTCCACCCCACCCTCCGCCTGGACTGTCAGCGCAGCGCGGGCGCGGCGGGGCTGGGGGAGGGGAGTGTCTGTCATCCTGTCGCACTGTCCCACTGTCCCACTTTCGGACTTGGCGGGGGGGGCAATGACCCCGAGGATTGGGAAGAGGGACTGGGGTTGATGGTTGGAGGTGTGAGTGTCTCTGGCTGTCTCCTCTGAATCTCTGCGGGGCGGAGATGGCTCCTAAGGCCGCAGCCATTGCTGCGAGAGGGGTGAGCGCTGATTCAGGATAAGGCCTCTTTTCCTCCCCTCCTCCCTCCTTCCCTGTCCCTGCCTCTTCCTTTTTTTTCCTCCTTCCCCGTTCCTGTTCTCCTCCGTTCTTCTTTCCTCTCTGCCTCCTCCTTTCTATGTCCATATGCTCTTCCCTTCTTTTTCCCTGCCTCCCCCTTTCCCTTTCCCTGTTCTCCTCCCTTCTTTCCTCCCTGCCTCCCTCTTTCCATGTCCCTGTTCTCTTCCCTTCTATTCTCCCTGCCTCCTCATTCCCGTTCCTGTTCTCCTCCCTTGTTCTTTCCTCCCTCCCTTCCTCTTTCCATGTCCCTCTTATTTTCCTTTCATGACCTCTCTGCTTTTTCTTTTCCCTTTTTTCTCTATCCTCTTTCTGTCTCTCCTCTGTCTACCTCATCCTTTATCTACCTGTCTCTTTTCCAGCCCTTGTGTCCCTTGCTCTGTCTCTTCTCCAGCCCTTGTCTCTGTCTTCCTCACTTCTGTTCCTGTCTCTCCTCCGTGCCCTTGTGTCTCTGCTCCCCACCCTTATGTTTCTCTGACTCTTCACCTCACTCTCTCTCTCTGTCTCTCTCCTCCCTGCTGTCTCTGTCTCTCTTCTCTCTGTTGTCTCTTTCTCCCCTTCCCTTTTATCTCTCTGTCTTTCCCCTTCTTCTGTCTCCCTTCCCCTTTATTGCTATGTCCTCTCTCTCCCCCCCCTCCCACCCCAACCTTTCCTTGCCAGTCTGCTTGCCTCTCTCAATCCTTGAATTTAGGGCTTCTGTAGTTTCTTCCAGTGGAGGCTCAGTTTTCTCTGAGGGAATCTCTGTGGATTATTTTTCCTTCTACTAGCCAATGCCAATAAAGGTCTGAAACCATAAGTGGGTGGGATGGGACTGGACAGGACAAGATTGCCTGCTTGGTAGTAAGAAGTAGCTTCATGCTTTGGGTGAGGAGTGTGTGTGTGTTGGGATGGGGAGTACTCCTTTATACCTTCCCTCTATGGCATCCCTGTCATCTTAGGAGTTTGGCATTAGCTTTATCGTCTTGGGCAAGTCACTTTATTTTTCTCAACTTCAGTGTCCTTAGCTATAAAATGGGGATAATAATACTCAGACTACTTACCTCATTGGGTTTTTGTGAGGAACATGTTTTAAAGTTTGAGAAGTTCTACAGGAATGTAAATTAGTATAATTATTATCTGGCTTTTGTTTGAATACTTCCAGGAACAGGATGCTCACTACCTTATAAGGCAGCCCTTTCTGTTTTTGTGAGGATTGTTAGGAAGTTCTTCTTTGTTTTAAACTGATATTTTTCAATAATTTGTCAGACTGATCCTAGTTCTCCTTTATTCTCTATTGGCTGAATTTTTTTTTAACCAGGTTTGATGTAGATGAGAGGAGCAGTAGTGCTTGGGAAGAGCCTCCTGCTTAGGGAGGGCTCTTGGCTTAGACACATTCCTGTTCCTTTTCGTTCTAGGACTCCAGGATTCTCAGTGTGAAGGTTAAAAAGGAAGGAAAGTCCTGAATGAAAGGCAGAATCCAGAGCAGAACTGGAAGGGACCTTAGGGATCATCTCTTCCAGTACTTTCATTTGACAGATACAGTCTTCAGGCCCAGAGAGAAGCGACTTGTCCAAGGTCACAAAGCAAATTGTTATCAGGTCAAGATTTTTTTTTTCCTCCACAGCTTACTGGTAGAATTAAATGGAATAGAATGCTCCCAGAGGAATACATCTGGCTTTAAAAATCTTATTGGAAATGTATTTTAGGGGATTGGTTGGCAGCTACCTGAGAGTAAAGGCCTTTGGAATGGGTATGTGAAGAGGATGAAGGAGGGAGGTCCACAGAATCAAATATATACATTTTCCCTAGTTGCCAAATGCCCAGAGGACAGAATTGGGGCCATCTGGAAAAATCCTCTTTCTGGCACTGGCTATTTGTGTGCAAATTCCTTAACTTCAGTTTCCTCATGTGAACAGTGGAAGGTTTGGACTGCATGGTGTCTGAAGTACCTTTAGCACTAAAATTAGGACACTAAGTTACAGGGAGGTAGAATAACAAGGAATAAACTTCCTAACCATTAGCACCATACACGAGTAGAAGTATTGCCTCATGAAGCAGTGGCTTCTTCTCTGTTTGAAGTCTTTGAGGAAGATTCTGGATGGCTTTGTGGAATGGAGAAGAGATTCCTGCTCGGGGAATGAGTTAGATTAGCTGTCTTCTGAAAGCTTGGCCATTCTGAGGTGCTATGCTTCACTGGCCTTCACAACACCATGTGAATAGATCTGTGTTGAGCAGTATAATAAAATCTAAGTATTTGTTCAGCACCTAAATGTGTGCTAGATACTGGGTATACCAAGATAAAAATAAAAGTCTTGCCTGCTCTCCAGGAGATTACATTCTGGAGTGAGATGCCTAAGGTGCAAAGCATATACATGATTTGAGGCAATAGTGCTAACAACTGAAGACTTCCTATGAGTTCAGTTGTTGTTCACTCATTTTTCAGTTGTGTCTGTCTCTTTGTGACCTCATTTGGGGTTTTCTTGGCAAAAGTACTGGAGTGGTTTACTATTTCCTTCTTTAGCTCATTTTACAGGTGAGGAAACTGAGGCAAACAGGGTTAAGTGACTTGCCCAGGGTCACACTGCTGGGAAGTGTCTGAGGCTGGATTTGAACTCAGGTTTCCCTGATTCCAGGCCTGGCCCGCTATCCACTTCTGCCCCCTGGCTGCCCGTTCCTATAGGGGATAGAACATAAATTGAGCCTTGAAAGAAGTCAGAGATTATAAAAGGTAGAAGTGAACCCTGGGGACTGCCTGTGCCACAGCTGGCTCAGAGAACAGCAAATTAGCCAGTTTGACTGGAACATGGAGTATGTGGAGGGGTGGAATGTGTAAGAGTACTGGAAAGGTAGCCTGGAGACACATTGTGATAGAAGAGGAAACCTAGAGGGAATGGAGAAACCTGGGCTTTCCCTGGGATCCCCTGGTCTGATTAAGGCCTGCTCTGAGTGGCCCTCTGACCAGACCCTGAAATTTCAAATAACTTTGTAAGTCTAGCCTTTAAGCTAACATGCTTAGATTTACCAAGCGTGTCACATGGTATATTTTCCCATGTAGCATGATCTTGGCATTTCTGTAATGCTTTGTAAATCACAAAGAATCCAGCTTCACAGAGAGGCCTCATGCAGTAGCAAATATTGAGTCAGTCAGTCTGTGAGCATTTATGAAGCACCCACTGTGTGCCAGGCATTGTGTTAAGTACTAGGGATACAGAAAGAAACAAAAGAAGGTCCCTTCTCTCAAGGAGCTCACAGCTAATAGATATGTACAAACAAGCTATATCAAGGTTGAATAGAAACAAATTACAGAAGGAAGGCACTAGAATTAAGAGGGATCAGGAAAAGCTTCTTGAAGGAGGTGGGATTTTAGCTGGGACTGAAAAAGAGAAAAAGAGAACTGCCCTCAGAGAGCTTATATTCTGTTAGGGGATGTGACATGTGGACAGAGAAGGTGATTTGAGGGTGGAGAAACATTAACACCCATGAATATCAGAGAAAGCTTCCTGGAGGAGGTGGAACCTGAGATGAGCCTTGGAGCAAGGAAGTACTATTAGAGGTGAAGGAAGTCTGGGGCGCTAGGAGACAGAGATAAGGAGGGAGAGCATTCCAGGCATGGGGGGACAGCTAGAGAAAATGCAGGGAGCTGAGAGATGGACTGTCTTGTTTTTGTTTAAGCTGGCTGTAGAGCCAAGTCCCATTTCTGACGCATAGTGGCTATATGGCTCTGGACAAGTCACCTAGGATACTATCTAAGATTATAAGCTGAAAAGGTGGTGCTGGCCTGCAGGATAGAGGGAGTTTCCTCACCAAGGCCAATGAAATGAGTCCAATCCTTACTCTATCTCCTTTATGAACCATAAAGCATTGTAGAAATGTCAGCTACTCTCACGATATAGTCAAGTCATCTGTGGGTCCTGGTTGGACTGGAGCCAGGGAGGAGGCTTGTTAATTTAGGCCAGACTCATTGTCCTAGTGGTAGAAGAGCGGCATTGCATTCTGGACCAGCATCTTGGCCCCTAGGAAGCTTGGGGTGGGCTGGGAATTTTCCTGGTCCCCAAATGATCAGGCAGCTGAATTGGCAGGCATCACAAAGCTGTTGTGATGACTTCAGTGCTTGCTACCGTGCCTCCCTTGGCTTTTCCTGGAGTGAATTGTCAGACGGTATCAGTACAGAACCGCTCACGTTAAATAGGAGGGCCTGTATTCAGTGAAGCTGTATTCTTGATAACCTCCAACCCACCCCCCTTCCTGGACAACAGGCTTGACCATGCTTATCAGCTGATGTTCTGTAGCAGGAGCTAGTGTTACTCCGGCCCTTGGCTGGCTCTTGATGCTGGGTGCCTCTGAGGCTTGAGGCGCTTACCCAGGGTGTGTGGAGGGGAGAACAAGGTGGGACCAGGCCCAGGGGTCCTCAGGGAGGAGCATGCCCCTTCCCCACACAGCAGAGCAGAATTAGAGAGAACTATATGCTTCCTTTGGCCAAAAGGAAGAAAGAGGCCTGAGGCTAGTGTAGAGGTAGTATTTGGCTTTAACCACGGTTTTAAGACAACTCTTTTCCTACTGAATCACTCTCTTTTTTAAAATGAGATTTTATTGATATTTTCTGTTTCTTACATCACCATATATCCTCTATCTTGCTGAATCAATTTCTAATATGCCTAAATGTGAGAGAGGCAAGGGAAGAAACATGACCCATAACCCAGCATGGTGTGTTGCGTACCGATTGGACCTGGAGTCAAAGCTAGTGATGATCTACGAGCAGAGTAGGAGAAAAACTCTAGGCTTGAATCTCTCTCTGCCATTTTCTGTATGACCTGGGGCAGTCATTCCCCTTGTTGGGCCTCAGTTTACCTACATACTAAAAGGGGGAAGCGAGAAACAGTGGAACATGTTGGACCATTCTGGACCTCTGTTTCCTCATCTGTAAAAATAGGAAGCAGGTTTAGATCAGGAGTTCAGCAAACTACAGCCCAAAGAAACTTTATTTAAAAATGTAAAAAACATTCTCAGGTTAAGTGCTATACAAAACCAAATGGTAGGATGTGGCCTATTGGTTGTAGCTTACTAACCCCTGTTCTAGATGGCTTCTAAAGTCCCATCCAGCTCTAAATCCTAGGATTTTATGATTAGTTAATTTCTAAGGCCTCTTCCAGCTCTAAATCCCCTCTATGATCTTATTACTGAATTAAGATTGTCTTGGTCTCTTTACAATCTTCAAAATTAGGGAGACTCTTCTACTGTCATCTAAGGCATACATTGAGCTGGAATGTGGTTTTCTCTGCTTCCAAATGCTGAACTTCATTCAAGAAATAGCTCAAGTCTCATTTCCTTTCAGAATCTTCCCCTGCTTATCCCCAACCTCAGTGATCTTTCCTCTAACCCTCTATTCAGTTACAGGGCATACCTCCTCCCCTCCTCTCATCATGAATTGTCCATTGACTAGGGTGTTTCCTGAGGGTGAAACCTGGATCCTTACTCACACTGGGACCACATTCCCCAAGGGCAGAATTTCAGTCTCATGCTTCTCCCTCTCCTTCCCTGCCTCCCTAAATTATGAGCTCTCCGAGAGCTCTTCTTCTTTCATAGCAGAGTAGAGAACAGGGTGAAACATGTCTGAGGGTCCTTGGCTTCCACTCTATGGCCTCATTTGGGGACAGGCAGTCCCTGAGAGAGTAGGTAAGCCCTGGGCAGTGGTTCTACATGAGTTTGTCTTGATCAAAGATTTACATACATATATATATATATATATATATATATATATATATATATATATATATATTTGGTGCTACTAGAGAATAAGGTGTATTAAGGAGTGGAAGGCTTCTTTCTAGATCATAGATAGGATTTAGAGCTGAAGGGGCTTTAGAAGCCATCCAGCACAGGGGTTAGTAAGTAAACCAATAGGCCATGTCCTACCATTTGTTTTTGTATAACAATTAAGCTAAGAATTGCTGGTTCTCATCTTCCCTGCTGGCCTCAAGGTATAAATCTAGCTATGAGCAGAAGCCTTACTCATTTCTGTCCCTATGCTGCCCCTGCTCCCTCCCTGGCAGGAAGCCATCCTGGGTTATAGGAATCACATAAGATCCCTACTTGTCATGTGAGATTGTTTATTATAGTGATCAGGATTTGTGCTTTATGTCCCTACTGGACGGTGAGCTCTGTGAGGGAAGGGAGCTTGCCTTATTTAAGCATTATATCACTTTGAAGAAGGAGGATAGGGTTTTATATGCAGCAGGTGCTCAATAAATATTTGTTGAATGAATGAATTATAAGGTTTTGAATTGGAGGGGGCCTTAGAGATCATTTAGGCCAGAGGTGTCACACTAGCGCCCTCCAGGACTGAAAAATGCCACAGCCGTTGGGAACCAGATTAAGTTGTAATTGAGAATTTAAAACAAATACCATACCCCATGTTGTTATCATTGTTCAGTCATTGCAGACATGTCTGACTCTTTGTGTCCCCATTTGGGATTTTCTTGGCTTACTGGAGTGGTTTGCCATTTCCTTGTCCATCTCCAGATGAGGAAACTGAGGCAGACAAGGTTAAGTGACTTGTCCAGCATCACACAGCTAGTAAGTGTCAAATTTAAACTCATGAAAATGAGTCTTTCTGACTTCAGGCCCAGTACTCTATCCACTTTGCTACCTAGCTGCCCATAATACAACATAGCTAATGTTAATCTGTGGCTTTCTAATTCAGTATAAAGTCTGCAGGGATCCATTTTTATTTGAGTTTGACACCACTAATTTAGGCTAGTCTCATTTTGTAGATGAGGAAACTGACACTCAGGTTAAGTGATTTTTCTCATGCTTTCACAAGTAGTAAGTGAAAAAACCAGGATTTGAACCTAGGTCTTAAGGTCCAATATCTCCTCCCCCCCTTTTTTTCAGGAAGCTCAAAGTGGAAGTGACAGCTAACAAGATGAGTGTGACATCATGGTTTCTGGTGAGCAGCAGTGGCACCCGCCACCGGCTGCCAAGAGAAATGATATTTGTTGGCCGGGATGACTGTGAACTGATGCTTCAGGTAAGTGTGACTTGACGGAAAGGCTGATTTCCTTGACTGGAATGGGCCTTTCATCGATACCCCAACCTTCAGACGCCTCTTGTGTCAGCTGACCCCCTGAGAGTGCTGATCTGTGGGTTCCCATGTTTAAAAGAGTGGGGTGAGATGCTTCGGAAGGTAGTGATTTCCTTATCGCTTGGAGGGCTTCAAGCATACCCATTTGTCTAGTATATTATTGGTGGCATTTCTGATGTAGTGTTGGTTTGGGGTGGAATCTCTGAGGTCCCTTCCTGGTCTGAGATTTTGTGTTTTTGGTGCCTGCTGATTCTAATTCTCAGTCTTTTAGCTGCTGTCAAAAGGGGCAGTTACATACTGACAATTGGGGTAACCATGGCTGTCTGTGCAGAATAAAGCACAGATACATTTTCTGGAGGGAATTGGGTCAGAGACTGGGGCAAGAGAGAGAATGAATAATTAGCTTATTACATGATTTCTATTAGATAATGAAGTCAGGATGCTCAAGAAGCACAAATTTGAATTGGGAAAGCTAATGGACCTGCATTGGATTATGAAGCTCATTGAAAATGGGTTCTAGAATGGACCATCCTTCTAAGTTGCTTTAGAGACAATCCAGCTTAACTCCCTCATTTTATAGACAAGGGAGGAGGTCAGAAAGTTAGTACAGCTATCCTAAAATGTCAGCTCAAAGAGACCTTGGAACAAAGATAATGGAATGTTAAAGCTGGAGGGAACTTTAGAATATATAGTATATATATTATATACATACATATAGTATATAGGATTTGTATAGAATATATAGGAGATATATGTAGGAGATGTGTGTGTATATATGTATATAGATGTATATACATATAAACATATATAGATGTGTGTATATATATATGTATGTATATATATATACAGAAAAAGAGAGAATATGTATAGGATATCAGAAATGGGAGAGCCCTTAAGATATAAAACAAAGAATGTCAGAGCTAGAAGGAAATTTAGATCTTACAACTTAAACTTTTAAGGTTCTAATGAACCTTAGAAGAAAGAACACAGAATGTTGGAGATGGAAAGGATGTTTAGAACATAGAATGTTGAATATTGAAATAGAAAAGGCCTTAAAAACCATTTAGTGGAGTCTGGCCCCTTCATTTGTAGATGAAGGAACTGAGGTCCAGAGAGGGATGGACACTTGCCTAACGTCACACAGAAGTAGTGGCAGAAATGAGATTAGAACCCAGGTCACTTAATTCTCAGACAGACAATCTTTTTTAACCTAATTTCTTCGGTTCCTGACTTTGGCCTGGGTTAGAGTTGCACAATATTCACACAGCCATGCTTTCCCATTATGTTTTACCTTGGCAGTTCATCCTAGTTTGGGGTTGGGAGTCTGTGTTTGTGTTTTTCACAATGAGTCATGCCAAGGTACTGGCCTGCCCAGCCTAGCTCAATCTGCCTGGGGAATGGGTGAAGCTCGGTGTGTTGCTGCTGGTGGTTGAGACCTGGGCATCAATTCAGTTCTGTTCAAAACAGTGAACATTTATTAATTACCTATTATGTGTAGGGAATACAAAGATGGGAAAAAAATCTCACATTCCCTGCCCTGGGGGAGTTTATAATCTTGTGGGGGAAAGGCTGTGAGTGGTATACAAATAACTATGATACAGAGAAAAGAATAGAGGCACTGGTGAGATCCAAGCAAAGTGCTCTAAGAAATTTTGAGAAGGAAGAGCTCGTTTTCAGCATGAGGCAGTGGTGTTTGAGCTGGGCCTTGAAGGAAGAATATGATTTTGATGTTGTTGTTTTTGCTTTTTGGTTGGGCCATGGGGGTTAAGTGACGTGCCTAGGGCCACACAACAGCTAGTCAGTGTTATGTGTCTGAGGCCGCATTTGAACTCAGGTCCTCCTGACTCCAGGGCTAGTGCTCTATCCACTGCGCCACCTAGCTGCCCCAAGAATATGATTTTGAAAGGAGCGCATTCTAGCCAACTGGGAAAGGGCGATATAAGCAAATATGTAGAGGCTGGGAAAGGCAGAATGAATTAAAGGAGTGGTGAGTAGGCTACTTGGGTCAGATTGTAGAGGACCTTGAATAGCTCGAGAAGTTTTTCTTTAGTTCTGGAGGTAATAGGGAGCCACTGAAAGTTCCCTTTAGTTGTTTTTTTAAAATTTTTTTTATTTTTATAGTAGAGTGATATGATTAGAACAGGGGGGTTTAGGAAGATTGTTTTGTCAGCTCTGAATAATACCCAGCTAGAGGCAGGGAGAGCAGGTATGATGATTCACATCTGAACGACAGTGAGTTAGAATGATCAGTCATCCTATAGAATGTGTTCATTTAACAAAATTTTTAAGTGCCTTTGGTTTTCTAATTGTCAGTGCAGGAAGTCCAGTTTCCTGTCCTCAAGACTAGAAGGGACTCCTGATTTTACAGATGAGACCCAGTGACTTACCTAGGGTCACATGGCTAAAGTTCTCATAAGGCTATGGTCCAAGCTTAGGTTCTCTGATGTCCACTTCAGTTCTCTTTCTGAGATAGGCAACAGGGAATGCAGATATGGCACTGGATTTAGAGCCAGGAAGACTTGAGTTCGAACGCCGCCTTGGATACTTATTAGCTAGGTGACTGTTGGCAAGTCACTTCATCTTTGTAAGCCTAAGTGTCTTCATTTGTGGAATGGGGATAATAATAGCACCTATCTCCCAGGGTTGTTGTGAGATCAAATGAGATAGTATTTGTAATGTGTTTGACAAACCTTAAAGTGCTGTATAAATGCTAGCTATCATTATTGTTGTTGCTATTATTTCTACTACCACTATCTCCACTAATACCCCTACCACAAACCGCTACATGATACTATTTAATAAGGACAGTGTCTGCTGGTAAATGTTTAGCATCTAGCTCTCTAAAAATGTACCACATACTTTTAATTTTAATGTGCATTCTTCATGTTTTCTCCTTCACTTTCTTAAGTCTAGATGAGCAAACAAGCACTAAATCAAGCCCTGATTTGTAGCATTTGCTAATTTCCAAGGTTTCAGTGCTCCTAGTAAAAACTTAAAAGACAGCTCCAGGACTCCCCCCCCACCCATAAGGGGGAAATCAAACATGGATACAGATGAGTGCGATACCAATCAGAATATGACATGTGCATGAGAGTTTGAAATGCTATTGAGGGGCAGTCAGGTGGTGCAGTGGATAGAGCACTGGCCCTGGAGTTAGGAGGACCTGAGTTCAAATGTGGCCTCAGACACTTGACACTTACTGGCTGTGTGACCCTAGGCAAGTCACTTAACCCCATTGCCCACCAAAAAAACAAACAAACAGACAAACAAAAAATCCTATTGAGATCAGGTGAGGGAGATGTCAAGTCTTGCTGGTTAGGGTGAGCTCTTGAGAACAGAATGAGTCATCATCTTTTCACAGAGTGTTTGGGCCCTGCCTATGGAGATGGCCCAATGCAGAGATCAACAGGACAACCCAAGCGTACAAGGCAGAGACACAAATATAGACATATGGCATGTCTGCTAGCCCCTTGGCATGAAGAACTCCAGTCCCGGAAGAGACCTCAGTGGGTTCAGTCCCTACTTTGTTACAACTTCCCTCACAAGTGGTGATCCAGCCTTCATAGTGATGGGAAACTCATTCTTCTGAGTCAGCCCATTCCATGGTTGGTAATCTCTAGTTGTAAGAATTTTTTTCTTCTATTTAGCTGACTCTGCCTCCCTGTAACTTCTCTCCTCCCACACACAACGTTATTTCTAGTTGTGCCTTGAGAGGCCCAACCAAGCAACTCTAACCCTTCTCTGATACAGTAGCCCTTCCAGCGCTGGAAGGCAGATAGTATGCCCCTCTCAGGCCAATTATTAAATGTCTCTAGTTCCTTTAATTGATTCTCATATGGACTAAGTCTTCAGGTCCCTCCTATCCTCTTCTGGATGCAATACAGCTTATAAATGTCATTCATTTAGCAAATTTTTTTTAACATATAAATTTATTTATTTTTAGTTTTCAGCATTTACCTCCACAAGATTTTGAATTCCATATTTTCACCCCATCTTGCCCCTCCCCCACCCCAAGATGGCATGCATTCTGAATACCCCTTCCCCTAGTCTGCCCTCCCTTCTATCTCTCCCCCACCTTCTCTTATCCCCTTCCCCTTCTATTTTCTGTAGGGCAGGATAGATTTCTGTACCTCATTTCCTGTATTTCTTATTTCCCAGTTGCATGTGGAAACATTTTTTTTAAACATGTGTTTTTAAAACTTTGGGTTCCAAATTTTCTCCCTTCCTCCCACCCCACCCACCCTCATTGAAAAGGCAAGCAAGTCAATACAGGCCATACATGTGCAGTTATGCAAAACACTTCCATAGTAGACATGTTGTGAAAAACTAACTCTATTTCCCTTAATCCTATCCTGCCCCCCATTTATTCTATTCTTTCTTTTGACCCTGTCCCTCCTCAGAAGTACTTCCTTCTGATTACCCCTTTCCCAATCTGCCCTTCTCTCTATCATCCCCCTGCTCTCTTGTCCCCTTCCTCCCCTATTTTCCTGTAGGGTAAGACAGATTTCCATACCCAATTGAGTGTGTATGTTATTCCCTCCTTAAGCCAAATCCTATGAGAATAAGATTCCCTCATTTCCTCTCACCTTCCCTGTTTCTCCTCCACTGTAAGAACCTTTTCTTGTCTGTTTCGTGCAAGATAATGTACCTCATTCTACTTCTCCCTTTCTCCTTCTGTTAGTATAATCCTCTCTCACCGCTTAATTTTATTCTCCAGATATCACCCCTTCATCTTCAACTCACCCTGTGCCCTCTATCTATCTATCTATCTATCTATCTATCTATCTATCTATCTATCTATCCATACATACATATAATTTTTCCCCTCCCACTACCCTAATACTGACAAAGGTCTCATGAGTTATAAATATCATCTTTCCATGCAGGAATGTAAACAGTTCAGCCTTAATAAGTCTCTTATTTCTCTTTCCTGTTTACCTCTTCATGTTCCACTTGAGTCTTGTATTTGAAAGTCAAATTTTCTATTCAGCTCTGGTCTTTTCATCAAGAATGCTTGAAAGTCCTCTATTTCACTGAATGACCATTTTTTCCCCTGAAGGATTATACTCAGTTTTGCTGGGTAGGTGATTCTTGGTTGTAATCCTATCTCCTTTGCCCTCCAGAATATTATATTCCATGCCCTCTGGTCCCTTAATGTAGAAGCTGCTAAATCTTGTGTTATCCTGATTGTGTTTCCACCATACTTGAATTGTTTTATTCTGGCTGCTTGCAATATTTTCTCCTTGACCTGGGAGCTCTGGAATTTGGCTACAATATTCCTAGGAGTTTTCCTTTGGGGATCTCTTTCAGGGGGAGATCAGTGGATTCTTTCAATTTCTATTTTGCCCTCTGGTTCTAAAATATCAGGGCAGTTTTCCTTGATAATTTCTTGAAAGATGATGTCTAGGCTCTTTTTTTGATCATGGCTTTCAGATAGTCCAATAATTTTTAAATTCTCTCTCCTGGATCTATTTTCCAGGTCAGTTGTTTTTCCAATGAGATATTTCACATTGTTTTCTAATTTTTCATTCTTTTGGATTTGTTCTACTGTGTCGTGATTTCTCATAAAGTCACTATCTTCCAATTGCTCTATTCTAATTTTTAAGGAAGTATTTTCTTCAGTAAGCTTTTGGACTTCCTTTTCCATTTGGCCAATTTTGCTTTTTAGGGCATTCTTCTCCTCATTGGCTTTTTGGACCTCTTTTGCCATTTGGGTTAGGCTATTTTTTAAGGTGTTATTTTCTTCAGTATTTTTTTGGGTCTCCTTTAGCAAGCTGTTGACTTCTTTTTTGATTTTCTTGCATCACTTTCATTTCTCTTCCCAGTTTTTCCTCTACTTCTCTTACTTGCTTCTCAAAATCCCTTTTGAGCTCTTCCAAGGCCTGGGACAGATTCATATTTTTCTTGGAGGCTTTGGATGTGGGAGCTTTGACTTTGTTGTCTTCTTCTGGTTGTATGTTTTGATCTTCTTTGTCACCAAAGTAAGATAATATAGTCTGACTCTTTTTGCAAGGTTTGCTCATGATCCCAGCCAACTACTTGAGTTTTAAACTCTTTGTTAAGGTAAAAGTCTGTTTCCAATGTGGAGAATGTACTGTCCTAAGCTTCGGGGGATTCTGTAGCTGTTTTCAGAGATACTTCTAGGGACCTGTAAATTTTCAGTTCTTCCAAGGTGGTATGATAAGGGTCGAGGTGTTTACTCTTTTCCTGGACTGAGCTCTGATCTTTGAGTGACTAGCCACAAGCAGGCTTTTCTCTCTTGGAACTGTGAGGAGGGTTTGCTCTCCACTGCCGCTACAAGCTCCACCAAGCCAGCGCTCCTCCTCACCCCAGAATCGCCACCCAGAACTGTGACCCAGATCCAAGCACAGGCAAAGCAAGAGATTCCTGCCTCAGCACCAGCAAAGAGATCCCTGCAGTCCCCCTCTGATCAGCCACTTGATTCCCCCTCAGTCTGTGGGCCGGAAGCTCAGGACACAGCCACTGCCCTGGCACTCTGCGCTCTGGAACTGGCTCTGACCTAGCTCTTCTCTCACCGCAAAAACAGACTTTTCCCACTGACCTTCTAAGTTGTCTTTGGCGATCGTGGATTGAGGAGTCTGGAAACCTCCGCAGCTGCCCGCGATTCAGTTCTCTGAGGCCTGCTCTAGGTTTACTGCGCTTGGGTGCCCACACTGAACTGTGCTCCATTCCCTGCCCTGCGCCATATGCCTTTCCAATCAACCATCCAGACTGTCTTGGACTGGAAATTCGTTTTACTCTGTCTTTTTGTGGGTTCTGCTGCTTTAGAATTTGTTTAGAGCCATTTTTTATGGGTATTTGGAGGGGTTTGGGGGAGAGCTCAAGCAAGTCACTGCTTTCACTCCGCCATCTTACTCACTTTTGTTTTGTTTGCCACAGTTTCTTCATTTATAAAATAGGAATAATAATAAGAGATAAGGAATGGATCTGTGATTTCACTGAAGTAGGGGATTCTCAGATAAGGGCATTCCCTCTCCTGAGGGTCATCTTCTCTGCATCATTGTAGTTTTAGAGCATTACCCAGAGCAATACCAGGTTAAGTGATTTGTCATACAGCCTGCATGTTTCAGGAGTGCTTGAACCCAGATCTTCCTAGTACCTGAGGCCAGCTCTGTATTCACTAGTGAATCCGGAATTACTGACTGCTTGTCTCATTTCTGCTGTCTCTGCAAAGTAAAATGATTTTTGACTAGAAAAGATTGAAGAGAAATGGACAATAGAGAATTGAAACCTTCATAGAGTAGGGAGATAGTGAGAGCACCTGGCCGTTTTTGATAAGTTCCAGTGATCAGACTCTAAGGGAGTGAGTGCCCCAGGGATCTAGCCTTAGCCCCCTGGTGTTTGACACTTTTATCTGTGGCTTAGATAAAGGCCTAGAGGGAATATGGTAGAATATAAGGCCCTGGAGGTCAGAAATTGTTTAGATTTTGTCTTTGTATCACCAGAGCCTAGCTTGGTGCCTTACGTAGTGTAAACATTTCATAAATATTTGTTAAATTAAATTGGATCAAATTTGCAGATGACATAAGCAAAGGAGGGTTTAGTAACATGCTGGGTCGTAGGATACAAAAAGAGCTCAACAAGATGGAATGTTGGACTGAGTCTAATAAGATGAAATTTAATGAGAATAAAGGTAAAGACATACTTAGAATAAAAAAATACAAATTACAAGTACAAGCTGGGGAAGGTGAGACCATACATACACATGTAAGAATATACAAAGTTTATGAAAAAACAAACACAATGTAATTTGTGAGGTCACTAGTAGCTGTTGTGAGGATCAGGAAAGACTTCATGCTGGAGGTGTATTTGAGCTGAATTTTAAAAGAAAGTTCACAAAAATAATAATAGCATTTTTATTGCACTTTGTATATGCTGTATAACTGTATCCTCACAGCAAACCTATACGGTAGTGTTATTATTATCCCTATACCAGAGATGAGGAAACTGAGGCTGAGAGATGTTAAGTGACTTGTCCAGGGTCACACACCTGGTTAATGTCTGATTTAATCTCATAGGCAGTGCTTTAAAACTACCTAGCATTTACATAAGACTTTAAGATTTACACTGCCTTTTAGAAATATTTTCCCATTTAATCCTCACAAGAACCCCCATTTTACAGTTGAGGAAACTGAGGCAGACAGAAGTTAAGTGACTAGCCTAAGTGGCTAACAAATAAATGTCTGAGGTAGAATTTGAACTCAAGTCTTCCTGACTTCAGATCCAGAACTTTAACCACTTTACCATCTCAAGTGCACCTACCTGTCCTCACGCGTTTGTTGCTTTGTGCTTCAAACAACTATGCTGAAGCTTGGGGACTTCTAGTGTCTGACAGATTTCCAGGTGATTTTAGGCAAATCCTTTTCTGAGACCTGGCTGAGATTTTGCTTTAGGCTACCCTGACATAGTAGAAGAAGGGCTGACCCAGAAGGCACTTGTAGCAACAAAATATCAGTACTAGAAGGACAGTGTCAGAGCTCATCAAATCTGGGTCAAGGCCACATTTTAAATTAGTGGCGGATCCTCACCAAGGGCCTGAGGCTTCTGACTCCTGGTTCTGGGCTCAGCCACCATCCCTCTTTGGGCTTCTACTTCATAGGGCTGTTAATGCCTGTAAGTAATCAAAGCATTTAGTACATCAGCTCATCTCTCAGATGTGATTTACAGTTCAAGAATCTCTCTAGATATCTCCCTGCCCCTACCTTTTTTGTAAACAAAACAAAACAAAACAAAAAAACCCCCCGACACCCCCCCCAAAAAAGCCCCCTCAAACCCAAAAAACTCAAATTGATTGCTAATTTTAAACAGACATGACTAAAAAAAAAAGCATTCCATTCCTAACCTAATCTCAGCATTCAAGGGATGGTGATTGTTTAATATTGGTGTCACAGGTGACAGGACGTATATTGAGGTATGAGTAGGAGGCACAAATACCAATGAATACTCTAAGATTGTCTTTTTCCACAAATAGTAAAATATGTGCCGTTTTCCAGATAAAACTTAAAATGAACAGAAAGGAAATATATGGTTTTCTTATGAAATGCATAGGCATAAAACTTTAAAATTTATACCCTCCAAGCTGCCAAAAAAGTTTTTTTAAAAAAATATTGCCTGTTTTCCTCCCATAAAATCATATCGTTCCTCAAGAGGTGTAAGGATACCTGGGTCTAAAACATCTTAGCTCTCTAGAGAGGAGGGGTCAAAATCCCCTGCTTCCTCCACTTGACAGAAATGGCAAGTGAAGGTGTACGGTAGTGTATTCTACTCCTTAAAAATGACCAAAATCCCAGTGTTATCATTGGTGCCACCACTGGTAATGGTGATATAAGGTAATGTGTAGTATTGGGGACACTCCCTGGGGTTGTTGTAAGGAAACCTGGGAATGATACTGTGGATGTTCTGAAGCTTCCTTTGGTGGGGCTGTATACTTTGGTGAAGGGGAGCTGGGTTGATGTTGACTGGTGCAGATTCCCTCCTCCAGAGAGGATCCAGATTGTGGATGGCGGAGTTCGGTGGGGACCACTGATTCTTCATGGAAAGCTCATAGCTTGGCCAGGGGTGGAGAATCTGCAGCCCTGAGGCCACAGGAGCCTTCTAGGTCCTTGGGTATGGCTTTTTGTCTGAGTCCAAGTTTTACAGAACAAATCCTTTTATTAAGGGGATTTGTTCTGTGGAGTTTGGATTCAGTCAAAGGGCTGCACTTGAGGACCTGGAGGGCCACATGTGGCCTCACCCCTGGCTCAGGCCAAACCACTAGCTAGGTTGGGTTTGGGAAAAGGCCTTAGGCTTCCCAGGTGAGGCTTGGAGGAGTTGGCAAGAACAGGAGGAAGGGGTGCTACGGGGCCTGGGGAATTCACACCTGTCATAAGAGGAGCCAGTATTTCTTGTTTCGTGGTGAATTTGTGGTGGGGGAGACTGAAGGAGCCAACATGTTGGCTCCAGTGGTGGGCGAGATCTCCTCCTCTTTCTCCACACCCTTCCAGAACACAGGACAATTATTTTCATCACAGTCACAGACACAGTCAGCCTTATGGAAAAATCTCCTCCTTTTTTCATTCTTTTGTTTAGCAATTGTTTATTAAGCACCTACTGTGTGATATCCTGGGTTGGGAACTTAGGATAATAGCTTTGTCACTGTGAGGGACTTCAGAGATTATGCAATATCAACTTCTCATTTTACAAATGAGAAAATTGATGCTCAGATTTAAATGGCTTTCCTAGGGTCACACAGGTAAGTAGGTGGCAATCAGGATTTGAACCAGGGCCTTCTGAGGATGCAGAGATAAGTCCTCAGGGGACTCACTATCTACTGGAGATAATAAGAATGTCTGTAGATCTGATCCACCTGGGAGTTGGGAGGGGGCTGTCTTTTACAGGAAGGACCTCTGGGTTTAAGGGATCAGATTTCTTTGTGGAGGTCTTGTTTGCATTGAGTATGGAAGAATGAGGAGAAATTGGATGGGAGGAACTCAAAGAAGGGAGACAGGACATTCCTAGGACATTTCCCAGCTTGGAGCTGGGAAAGCACAAAGTGTAGACACAGGTTCAAGGATGTCCAGTTGGCTGAGCTTAGAATTTTGGAGGGGCAATAGTAAGAAAAAATTGGGAAGTTTAGTGAGACCCAAAACTTGCAGAGCCTTGAATGCCAGGCTGAAGGATTTGGACTTTGTCCTGTAATAATATTATTAACAATAATAATGATAATGGTGATAATTTAAATTTCTACAAGTCTTCAGTGCTTCTTTTATCATAGATCTGTTAGGTAGATAGTGTAAGTATTAGTATCCCCATTTTGCAGATGAGGAAACTGAGAGCCAGGGCAACAAGGGGATTTGCTCATGGTCCTGTGGCACAACCAGTAACTTTTAGAGCTGGGAATTGAGAGCAGGTCCCCTGATTCCTGAGGCCAGGATTTTTCTCTTGCCTTAGCTTTGTAGCTTCTATATCTAGGCAGTAGAGAACAGATCTTTGCATAGAGGAATGACTATGTCAGCATCGCATGTGACGTGTTGAAGACACTGAAAAGCATGCTGGATCTAGAATGAGAGGATTTGGTTTTGAATGCTGACAGATGAGAGCATAATCTGGGCAGGGTACCTGCCTCACCTTCCAAACCCGGCAGACAGCTGTGCATTTCTGCCTTGGTTGATCTTTTGAGAATATGGTTGCTCAGTGGGAGCTGTGTCCTGGTTCCTTTGGCCTGCCAATGAACAGGCCTCCGGTGGATTGGGGGTGGGAGGCGCTGCCCCTCCTGTCCTCCTGGGCATGAGAGAGAGCTGCCTGGGTGGTGGTATTCATTCTTTCTCTATGAGACCATCCCTGTTGTCAGCCATCTGGCTGGCTGAGAGGTAGCATCTGCCAAAGTGCATACTGAGGGGTGTAATTTAATCTGCCCGGAAATCCTCAACATCTCTTTAGGAGATTAGCCACAGTGAAGGAGTTTAGGTGCTTCCTAAACAAGAGAAAGAGGTGCTGTTTCCACCGGAGCTCCTGGGTCAACTGTTTATCACCGCACCAAAAAAAGGCCTGTAAAAAAAGCTCTTCTAGCTCTCAGAGTCTGTGCTCAGAGATGGAGACCTGTAGAGTGTTAGAGCAGGAAGAGACCTTAGAACACAGAATCTCAGAGATCATGGAACATAGACTGTGAAGGCAAGAAGATACCTTTGGATGCAGCATGGCAGAGCCGCATGAGATCTTAGGACATAGAATCACAGATTTAGAGCTGGAAGGAACGTCAGAGGTCATCTGGTAGAACCCCTCATTTTACAGATGGGGAAACTGAGGCCCAGAGAGGCTAAGATTTGTCCAATGTCACAATAGAAGAGTTAGAGCCAGGATTTGAACCCAGGCCCTCTGACTTCAAATTCAATGCTTGTTCCACTGAATTACCCTGCTTCTAAAGTAGAATGTCAGAGCAACCAACCTCTTTATTTTACAGAAGGAATGGGAGCTTTTAAGTATTGTAGAAATGTGGGGAAATTATTATTAATAAGTAGTTTGGGTTAATCAATTAACCTTAATTAATAAGGAAGTTAGGTGATGAAGTGGATAGACTGCCCGCTCTGAAGTCAAGATGACCCGAGTTCAAATATGGCCTCAGACATTTACTAGTTGTATGACCCTGGGCAAGTCACATAACCCTGTTTGCCTCAGTTCCTCATATGTAAAATGAACCGGAGGAGGAAATGGCAAACTGCTCCAGTATCTTTGCCAAAAAAAACCCCAAAAATGGGTCACAAAGACCACTGAAAAATGACTAAACAATAGCTTGGGCAAATTCCTTCTCTCTGGGCCTCAGTTTATCTTTTTGTTTAGTGAGACAATTGGACTAAAGGGTCTCTAAGGTCTATTACAATTCTAATGCTCTGACCATCCCCCCTCCATTCAGCACCAAAGTGATCATCTTCCTAAAGTGCAGCTCTGACCATGTCATTCCCGTACTCATTAAACTCCAGCAGCTCCGTATCATCTCCAAGATCAAATACAAAATCCTCTGGATGGCATTCAGATCCTTCCTAACCTAGTCCGTACCTCCTTTCCAGTCTTCTTACACTTTATCCGCTCCCTCTACCCCAGGTGTACTGTGTGAGTCGGTGATGCTGGCCTCCTTTCTGTTTGTTCCTTGTACACCACATGCTGTCTGCTGACTGGGCATTTTCACTGCCTCGATGTTCTTCTTCCTCATCTCTGCCTTCCCTGGCTTCCTTCAAGTCCTGGCTAAAATCCCACCTCCTGTAGGAAGCCTGTTCCAAGCCCCTTTCATGATGATGCCTTCCCTCTGTTGCTTACATCCACTATATCCTGTCAGTAGCTTGTTTGTACATGGTTGTGAGCTCCTTGAGGGCAGGGAGTGACTGATTGTGAATGAGGTGGAATTTTAGAGACTAACCAAAAAAGACCAACTTTATAGATACTAGCTGTACTCACAGCTAAGTGGTTGGAGCTAACAACAATTCACATGAGAAAGATCTGAGGGTTTTGATAATAATAATAGAGACAGGGCCTATGATTTCAGTGGTATAGGGAACTCCCAGGTGAAGACATTTCCTCTGCCAAGGCAGATTGGCACCTCTTTGCAACTTAAGAGTCCTAGAAAGCTAGCCTGGGGGGCAAGGAAGGGGACACTCATTTTTAAGTGCCTGGTTTTTTTTTTTTGGCTAGGCAGTGGGGTTAAGTGACTTGCCCAGGGTCACACAGCTAGTAAGTGTTATGTGTCTGAGGCTGGATTTGAACTCAGGTCCTCCTGAATCCAGGACCAGTGCACCACCTAGCTGCCCCAGTAAGTGCCTGTTTTGTGCTAGGCATGGTGCCAAGCACTCTACATGTATCTCTGATCCTCACAGTAACTTTGGGAGATAGATTTTGCAGTTGAGGAAAGTGAGACAGGCAAGGGTTAAATGGCTTGTCCAGGATCTCTCAGCTAGTAAATGTCTGAGGCTGGATTTGAACTCAAGTCTTCCTGACTGCAGGTTCAGCACTCTCCACTGTGACACCTAGCTGCCCCTTGATAGTTTTAGCTGCATTAGCCAGAAGTAGAGTGGCCAGGGGGAGAGGAGCAAAAGCCCTGCTGCCTTCTATCCTGGTCAGGCCACATCTGGAATATTATTTTCAGCTCTGGAGACCACGTCTTAGGAAGGTCGGTGAGACACGACACTGTGCCCAGAGAGAACAGGAGAGGAAAGAGCTGGGGTTGTCGATCTTGGAGAAGACGTGATTGCATTTTTCAGAGTTTTGAAGGACCCTCTCGAAAGAGGGATTAGAATTCTGTTTGTTTGCCCCTCGAGATGCAAACCAACAACAGAGGGGAGAGATACAGGGGGAAAGCTTTCAGCTCACTGTAAGGGAAAAAGAGTCTTCTTGGGGGCTGTCCAGCCCTGGCACGGGTTGTTTCAGGAGGCATATAGTTTGATGCAGGGGTAGGGAGCCTGCGGCCTGGAGGCCACATGTGGCCTTCTAGGTCTGTGGATGTGGCCTTTTGACTGAGTCCAAGTTTTATGGGACAAATCCTTTCATTAAAGGGTTTTGTTCTATGAAGGGCCACACTTGAGGACCTAGAGGGCCACATGTGGCCTTGAGGCTGCAGGTTCCCCACCCCCTGGTCTGACCACTGTTGGGGGTCTTCAGGCATAGATGGGATGGCCTCTTGGTGGGGATATTGCTGGTCTTCTTCAGGTTAGATGAACGTCCTCTCACATTTCAGTGAGATGTGGTGCTTCTGTGACTATTCTCAGTCTCAGTGAGGCTTAGGCGTGATGGTGATGTCCTTTGTCTGCATCTTCCTTACTGGGAGGATGGGGAAGGGTGGGTGTTCATGACAGACTGTATCCTGTGTCCACATGATTTCTACAGACGATTACAGCACAATCACAGTGCCTCAGAGTGGGAAGAAACTCATCTAGGCCATCTGTTCTCATAGAATAATAGCAACCACAAGAATAATAATAGCTCACATTTATATAACGCTTTAAGGTTTGAAAAGTGCTTTATATATGTTATCTCCTTGTCTTCTCACCACAATCCTTTGAGGAAGGTGCTATTACTAGTCCTATTTGTACAGATGAGGACAACTCAGAGATGTTGAGTGACTTACCTGGGGTCACACAGTAAATGTTCAAGATGGAATTTGGACCCAGGTCTTATGTACTCCAAGTCCAGTGTTCTATCCACTACATTTTATTGTTTCTAGGTTCCTTTCCACCTTCCTTATGGATTTGCTTCCTGTGAGTAGGGACATGTCAACCCGAATCCTATGGCTGTGGGTCCACTTGTCTGTCAGCATCTTTGGGATTTGTAATCTTCTGGCTCTGTTTTGATTGGTCACATTTAGGGTTAGGGTTAGGGGACTCAGTGGCTGGACCTAAAAGATCTTGTCAGAGTTGTCAATGACTGGGTAGTGATGGCACCTTTGGTTGTCCAGAACCCTGGGGCGCCTTTGCTGATTGTGGAAATACCTGTTTGTTTTGTGTTCTGCCCTACAAGATGGGCAAAGGGACCCTGTGGCTAGTGGCAAATGAGGTGTGTTGTGGGAAGGGAATTTTGGAAATCTTTGGGTGTGCTTTCCTCTAATTCAACTTTAGTTCTCTCTATAGTTGCCTTAGACCTTTGGCCCACTCTCTCTGTCTCTGTCTCTCTCTGTCTCTGTCTCTGTCTCTGTCTCTGTCTCTGTCTCTCTCTCTCTCTCTTTCTCTTTCTTCCCCTCTTCCCTTCTCTTCCTCCTCCCTCCCCTTTTCCTTTCTTCTCTCCTTCCCTTCCCTATTCACTCCCTCCTTCCCCTACTCATATTCACACCCACCTCCTAGACACAAATGTGAAAAGGGAGAGACACACAAAGCCTTTGGGATATCCAATATGTTTGGTTTTCTGGATAATTCCAAATCCATTTCAAATAGAATAGTTAGGTGGAAAACTTCCTGGATTGAGCTCTCTGTGGACAGAGTCTCAACCTAGGCCACGCTGACTTTAAAATTTTTCTTTCATGAAGTTGTAGGAGAATACAGAAGGGGATGTAATATTTTCCTTCCTTAGAGAATTCCTGGTCTGAGGCGGAGCCAATATTCTGCCATAATAATAATAATAACAATAACAATGATGATGATAACTGGTATTAGCATTTATATAGTGTTTTAAGGTTTGCAAAGCACTTTACAAATATTATTTAATTAGATTTTTACAACAACCCTGGTAGGTGGCCTCATGTCACAGATGACTGGGGCAGACGGAGGTTAACTGACTTGCCCAGGGTCATACAGCAAGTTGGATTAGAACTTAGGTCTTTCTGCCTCCGGTCTCAGCACTCTGTCCACTGAGCCACCTTGCTGCCATTAGGGAAGTGTCCAGTGTACTAGGGAGAGCCAGAACATGTATGATGTAAAATATACTGGAAACATGTCAACAAACACAAAACATGCATACATACACACACACATAAAAATATATATATTTAAATATATATATATATATTTAAATATATAGAAATATATATATATATAGAAATATATATATATATATATATATATATATATATATATATATATATATATTATATATATATATATATATATATATAAATAAATATAAAAATAAATATATAAATCTCTGTATATAGGACCATAGATTTAGAGCTGGAAGAGATTTTGGAAGCCAACTTATCCAGCCCCTTCATTTTATAGATGAGAAAACTGTGGCCCTGGCAGGTCAAATGATTTATGCTAGGTCACATAGGTGGTACACATCAAAGCAGGAGTCTGATCTTAAGACTGCTGATTCCAGGGCTCAGATTCTTTTCTTCTGTAGCTCAGTATATGCTGGTGGTGTCTGTACTTTTATGTACACGTATACTTCTATGTCTTTGGTGTGTGTGTGTGTGTGTGTGTGCATGAGAACATCTGTCTGTACGTGTATTCTTTGGCACTTTAATGATGCGTGATATAATTGGTGTGGATGCTTTTTTCCACAAACCCGGTTTGCGCCCTCTTTGTCACTGGAGAGGTGGGCTTTGAGATGTGCTGTGTCTAATCTGTCACCCTGAAAGTGACCCAGCCGGGTGAGGAGCAACTTCATACTTTGACCACAAGGCACATAGTCCTCGAGGCCTGTCCAGCTGGGTCGGACCTGCTGGGCCTTGTTTCTGTCTTAGATGAACGTTCAGAAAACCAGTTTCCACATGTATGCTGTGGTGGGCATCATTATATACATACACATGCATACATGGTCATACAGAGATGTATGAGTATATGTGTGCATAGAAGTACAGACATTTACAGGATACACTGAGATACAGAGGAAAAGAGCCTGGGCTCTGGAGTCAGAGGCTTGAGATCAGGTTGGCCTTTTGATACCTACTAACCTATCTGACCTTGGGTAAGGACTTTGATAGAGGATAAATATTTAATATATAACAACATATATGTATGTGTGTGTATGTATGTGCATATATATACACATATGTGTGTGTATGTGTATGTGTATATGTATATATATAATATATATATAATTGTTGTAGTTTTTAGTCATATCTGATTCTTTGTGACCCCATTTGGGGTTTTCTTAGCGAAGATACTGGGGTGGTTTGCCATTTCCTTCTCCAGCTCATTTTACAGATGAGGAAACTGAGGCAAACAGAGTTAAGTGACT
Organism: Phascolarctos cinereus; assembly: GCF_003287225.1. Classification (NCBI taxonomy): domain Eukaryota; kingdom Metazoa; phylum Chordata; class Mammalia; order Diprotodontia; family Phascolarctidae; genus Phascolarctos; species Phascolarctos cinereus. Next base: position 352,147,619 of record NW_027555625.1, on the reverse strand, counting down.
TGCCCAGGGTCATCCAGCTAGTAAGTGTCTGAGACCAGATTTGAACTCAGGAAGAAGAATCTTCCTGACCCTAGGAATAGCACTCTATATCTACTATGCCATCTAGCTGCCCATAGGTAGGTAGGTAGGTAGATATAGATATATATGTACACACACACACACACACACACACACATATGTGAGCATGAAGGAGACAGGATTGATGGATCGTTTGCTGTCTGAGGCCTGAGTCCCCTCACTGATGCCATGAGGGATGAGGAGAGAGACTGAGCTCACATCCCTTCGGCAGGACATCTTTCCAGGTCCCAGTTTCCCTCTCTGCCCTCCAGACCCTTACTAATGCCTTGCCTTTGAGAAGACCTCTCACTTGCACTGTGTGTATCGTATATGTGCACAGTTGTATGTATCTTGTCTCTCTCATTGGTCTGTGAAGTCCTTGAAGGCAGGGATTGTGTTTTGCCTTTCTTTGTATCCCTGATTCTTACTGAAGAGCCTGGGTGCATAGTATGCACTTAATAAATGCTGACTGACTGACTGAAAGGTTTGAAAGTCACCATGAGGAATGAGAGAGGGAATAGAATTATTTATTGCACAGTATGGAGAACCTAGTTAATGCCTTCCATGATGAATTTACAGTGGGTGAAATCGGTGTGTTCCTGGGATATTTTGTGATGAACCTTAGCTTCCCTGGAACAGGATCTGAAGGGTTGTGCTCGTGCTGAGATGAGATTTCTGGAGTCAGGAACAATAGAAGGGAATGGAGTTTGAGAAGGCATTCTAGGATAGTACCTAGGGAGACATTGAAGTGGCAGACCATGGGGGCCAAGACGAGTATGGAGAGAATATGTATTGGGGAAGATGGACTGATAGAATTGTTGTTTTGTTGTTCTGTCATTTCATCTGTGTCTAACTCTTTGTGACCCCATTTGGGGCTTTCTTGGCAGAGATGCTGGGATGGTTTGCCATTTCCTTCTCCAGCTCATTTTATAGATGAAGAAACTGAGGCAAACAGGGTTAAGTGACTTGCCCAGGGTCACACAGCTAGTAAGTGTCTGAGCCTGGATTTGAACTCAGTAAGTCTTCCTGATCCCAAGCCCAGTACTTTATAAGGGCAAACAGTAGGTTTACGGCGAGGAAGTGAAAGAGGTGGCATGGGACATTGGAGTAATTGTTGAATTTGGAGTCACAGAAACTAGGTTCAAATCCTAGGCTTGTCATTTACTGTCAGCGTGACCTTGGCTAAGGTGCTTAGCTCTCTTGACCTCAGTTTCCTCATTTGTAAAATGAGAGGGTTAGGTTAGTTCTCTTCCAGCTCTGGATCTATGGTCTTATGATGAGACAGAGGAGAAGAATAGGAGGTTGTGGTTAGAGAGAATTTCAAAGTTCAAGACCTTGGAGGTAGTATAGTTCTGGTGCTTAAACAACTGCATATGTGTACATGTGTAATGTATATGTGTAGATATATGTAGATACATACTTGTAGTTATGTTTACATGTATGTATAGGTATATACTTGTACCTATATTTATGTGTAACTCACCCAGCTCTATATATTAGTGTATGTTGGCTCACATGTATTTATCTATTTCTTTACTTATATGTATACATAGGTATGTGCTAGGTGAGAGGCTATGATTTACAGTGACCAGACTGAGATAGGGGTTAAATCAGGAAAGGCTTCCTGGGGAAGGTGAGTTAGAAGTACAGAGTTTGAAAGGTGGGTAGAGAGACCTTTTGGCAGGGAGAAGCAGGGAGGACATTTCTGGCTGGGTCCTATGTGATAGAAGTGGAAGCTGAAGTTAGGACTGTGCACAGTGGGGGATTGGGATTTATGAAAAGATGATGGTTAGCTGGGGTAAGGGAGTCTTTCCTAGGCTGTGAACTCCAGGAGGGCAGCCCCTCGGTCTTATTTATCTCTGATTCTCTTACGGCATACCCCAGAACAGGGTCCTATGTACACAGCAGTTATATGTTGGATGGGATTGTGGCGGAGAAAGAAGGGTATTGTTAGGCTTTGGATCATAGGATTTAAAGCTGGCAAACAATCCAGTTCAACCCCCTTATTTCACAGAGGAGGTAACTGAAGCCCTGGGAAGTTAAATGACTTGCCTAAAGACATGCCACATTTTAATGGCAGAGCTGGACTTACTAATCAGGTTTTTAGATTCATTAATCTAAGTCCTTTCCACTATACTATGCTGTCTGTTTATCCAGCTTCAGCTGGTCTGCCAGGGGATATTGAGATGGCTCTGTGGGGAAACAAGGCTGTATATGGATATATGGTGGTGTCTTTAAGGCAAACTGGAATTTGAGAGTGTAGAGGTTTGTGAAGGGAAAGATGAGGACTTGTGGGGCTAAGAAATTTTAAAAACACACAAAATTAAAGAGCTCTTGTTTTTGAGTAGGGAGATCCCCATTTCAGACCTATATGTATTTATCTGAAGAATAAGGGAGGTTATCAGCTGAGGTTTATCTGGTTCCTGAAGGAGGTGAGTTTGTCAAATGACTTTGGATTTTTTTGGAGGTGGGTAGTGGTGGTGAGTGACTTGGGCCTTCATATAATATACTTCTTCACTACTAGAGGAAGGATTTTCTCTGTCATTCTTCTCTGGTTTGAAATTTGACCTTACTATAGAAGTTATCTCTCATGGTCAGCTCTCATGTTGGCCATCAACAAATGAATGAATAATGAAAAGTATTTATTAAGCACTTACGATGTGTCAGATACTGTGTTGAGCACCTGACATACAAATACAAGCAAGCCACATAGTTACTCTTCTCAAGTAGTTTACCATCTAAGAGGACATAAAGGAGAGCTAGAAAAGGGATAGGGGTATTGTGCAAGGGCATTGTGTGGAAATGGCCAGGAAGCAGCATAGAAGTCTGGTTCTGGGCGAGATAAGGCCGAAGTTTGCCTTTCAGAGCCCAGCGTCCCAAGGGCAGAGTCCAAGGGTCCAGTGGGAAGAGAATGAGGAAGATCCAGCACTGAGAGAATCTCACTTCCAGCAATTATGGAATGTGAAGGGATCTGCAGTGACCTGTAGAAAGCATGATCTGTTTGTGTTTCTGCCAAGGAATTGTTGTGTATCCAAGGGCAGGTTGGACTCTCTACTGGAGAAGTCAAAAGGATTGTAGGAATGCTTCTCTACTCCATTTACCAGGGAGGCTCAATTCTACTTTGAAATAATAGAAGGTAAAAAAACAAAGAAGAAAAGGAAACTGAGGAGGCCTTAGGGAATCTTGACCTATGTCAAGAGGTTGGAGGGTGGAAAAAATGTGACATGGAGAAGTAAAGAACAAGCATCCCAATGCCAATCCATCCTAACAGATTTGACAGACACTGTGCTAAGCATTTTATGAATATTACCTCATTTGATACTTGCAACCACCGTGGGGAGGTAGGTGTTGTTATTATCCCCATTTTATAGGTGAGGAAACTATGGTATCTTAGACTCTATGTATTCAAAATGGAATTCATGATCTTTCCTTCTCAACCTCCTATCTTCCCTATTACTATAGATGGTCAACCATAACATTCTCTCTGACCCTCAGGTTCACGGTCTAGGAATCACCTTGGATTCCTCACTAGCAAAGAAAATGGGTTGTCTGAAGCTAAATTACATCACTTCAGCTGCCTTCACCAGTAGTTGTCCTGGGCACTATTGCCAATGACCCCATTCCCCTCTGCCCAACCTGGCCATGTTTTCCTCTGTCAATCAGTAGTATATTCTGATGAACTAATATTTTTCCTGTTCTGCCTCAACCATAGATCATCCTTCTCTCAAACTTCTCAGCTACTATATGTTACTGGGGAAAGTCATGCCACCATGTTGGCTGGTTCTACCACAGATTCATGGTACGAAATCTCAATTGGGCTTTCACTTCTGCATGGAAATGTTTATTTCCTTGACTTATTCTCCAGAATGCTTCCTGTAGGGATCATTGCACACATTCTCTTCAGACCCCCAGTGTTTTCCCCATCCCTCTCTTTCACAGCAAACATCTGCTTTACCAAGAAAACAAAGACCATCCAATATGAACTTCCTTACCTCCCTTGCCCTACACTTCAAATTCTTTCTACAGCACCACCCATCCACTCCTCCTTTCTTCCAGTCTCTGAGGGAGGGGTGACCCTCCTCCTTCCCAAGGCTAACTCTGCTACTTGTGCCCTTGGTTACATCTTAGAAGGCAACAACTTCTTGTGCTCCAAGTAGTGCATCCCTTATGTATTGGAAAGTGTCTTGAGTTTACAGCCACAAGACCTGGCTTTCAATCCCAGCTTTAAATATTTACTGTGTGACCATGGAAAAAGAACTTCATTCCTCTAGGCTTCAGTTTCTTCATATTTTAAAAAGGGGGTTGGATTAGGTGCCCTGCGAGGTACCTTTCATTTCTCTATATCAAGATCTATGATCCTATTCTGTTACTATGAATATTCCAATAATAGCATTAGGAGAAGGTAAGAGATGAGTAGTGATGATTGGTAACTGGCTTCCTGCTAAGCATACTGATGCAGCTGTTTGTCAGCCTGATGCTAATATTGGGGAGATCTGTCTTCCCAGGCCATGTAGAGCTAAGCTGTGACAGAGAGTCTTCCAAGACTTGGGAAATCAGACAAACACCACCCACTTTTGGTGGATGAATTTGAGACCAAACAATAACACCAAAAAAACCATAGGCATCAGTGTTAGAAAGGATGAAATTCTGAGCAGCGAATTAAAGAGCTTAAGGACCCAGGTGATACTGTAATCTTTGTTGCCAGTTGAAAGCAGGGGCTTTAGAAGAGTGATTAAGGTTTTGTAAGCAAACAGCTGGTTGAGAAGATGTTGTCTGTGAATGGCAAGAGCTCTATTGAGGGCAAGAGGAAGATCATAAGACAAAAGACTGCTGCTGGGGTAGAGGCAGGGTTGGCTGGTGGATGTCAGAGAAGGCAGAACTACTCAGCTGAATAGAAAAAAAAATGCCTAACTCAAGAGGAGTAAGGAAATTGTAAAAAAAAGCTTTCTGCAGCTTAGTTGTCAAACACATAAACTACAGCTTACTGAGAAAAAACAAACAAACTGGCAAATGTGATTGCTGAGAGGCTGCTGGTAATTTTGGGAAGTTCACAAAGAATGGAAGAACTGTTGAAGAAATGGACAAAGTCCAAATTTTCAAAAAAGTAAAAAATGGGATTGACTTTAATTTCTGGCACAATTCTATAACATATCATTAAAGAGAATTTGTGTGCATTTAGAAAGGGAATCAATTATCATTAAGAGCTAATATGGCTTCATTTTTTTTTTTTGGTCAGGGCTACTAGATGAGTAGATCAGGAAAATGTGGTAGAGATTATATATCTACGTTTTAGGAAGGCTTTGACAAAGTCTTTCATGCCATTCTTTTGGCCAAAGTGGGGAAATGTCTGCTAAATGATGGTTCCCTTAGAAGACTTGGAAGCAGTTGAATGCCAGACCCAAAGAAGAATTATTAATGTCAACTTGGAGGGAGGGAACTGGTGGTCCTGTCCATGGCCATATGTTGTTTAACATTCTTATCAGTGACTTGGGTAAAAGCATGGGTGGCATACATATCAAATTTCTAGATTGTATGTTGTTGGGAGAAATAGCTAATCTCTAGATCCTAAAAGATATTGATGAGCTAGACCAATGGGTCAGGTGTAATAAGATAAAATTTATTAGCCGTTGTGGTAGGAGCAATATTGTAACCTCTCTGCCCAAGCAGGTTAGGCTAGTTTGTCTTTAAAATGTATTAGGATATTCCTGGAGACTTGGTTGGCTGAGGGGTCTAAGGGATCATACTGTTGATGTCACTTCTTCATTGCCTAAATATAAAGCAGCTATGAGGATTTGAGGTGGGGGGTGGGGGTGGGGAGTGTCTCAGAGGTTTTTCCTGGTTGGCCTATGTGGATAATGCAAGCAAGGAAGATTCAGCTAAAGCTGAATCTACTGGAGTGCCTAACCTCATTGCATATCCTCCAGCCATAGCTAAGTAAATCTCTTTTCGTTAACTACTGAATGATGTATGAGTGTCTCATTTTGATCCAGTATTCTGTACCTAAACTGTGGTGGGTCTGGCCAGAGTCAAGTCCCGCCCAGAACAATTGGTATAGTCTTGCTAGATTGGAACATAAAGAGTTTGTTGAAGTGGTCAATGGGCAGTGCAGAGGAAGGTGAGATGGACTGGCCTTTCTGCATCTGGTGGTGCTTTTGATGATGACTCTAGAAATGTGGTTCTTCACTGTGGGATACTCCCACTCCTGGGAAATTAGAGAGTAAACAGTGACTGTTCAATAAGAAAAGAACAATGTGTACATTCTCTGTGTCCTTTAGAACTGTACCTTGAAGATAATAATTGTGCTGGTTTAGCTGATACCTGCCTCTGCCCTCCTATACTTGGGGAAAGACACAACACAACACAAAAAAACAAAAATCGCCTCTTCCTGGCCAGTACCTGTGCTCTATCTCCCATGTGGAAACTAGTCATTTTCTTGGGTATAGGGAATATACCTGGAACCCAACATCATGTTGTCTAGAAACTTGGTAAGTATGGCACCTGTGCTTTTACCCAAATCACTGATAAGAATGTTGAACAAATGTAGGGCCAAGGACAGGTACTCCACCAGTGCCCTCCCTCCAAGCTGACAGTGAGTCATTAATGATTCTTTTTGGGTCTGATCCTTCAACTACTTCCAAGTCTCCTGGCATCTATCATTTAGCCAATGTTTCTTCACTTTGGCCAAGTGAATGGTATGTACTAGCCTAGCGCAATTATCTTCAGGGTGCAGTTTTAAGGACAGTTTTGAAGGTCTTGAACCCACCTTCAGGTTCTACCATCTCTTCAGAACTCAGGTTACCTTCCAAGCAGCCTCATTAGAAAAAGACAACTCAGAAGAACTAGTTGTGCTCTGCCCTTGCTAACTAAGACTCCATGCCTTTGTATAGATAATGGTCATCATCACCCAGTTGCCTTAGGAAAGGCCACCTGTAAGAAAGACTTTACCAGCTTGAAGGGAGTTAAATTTGTATAAACTGATTTTAAATGGCTTTTTGGAAATGACAGTGCAACTGAACCAGCCTTCCATGGGCATAGCCAGCCAGTGAAGGGTAGGGTAGCATGAATGATCCTAACAGTGAAAAATTACAAACTAATGCTAGTCCCTGGAATTTTAGTAATGCATAACAACTGTGCTCACAAGACTGTGGAGTTCATAGTTTATGTTTTTTAATTTGGAATTTGAGAGACCAATCATAATTTAGCCACAAAGATTTGGTTGTGATTCTTTGGTGCAAGCCAGGGGGAGGCACTTGACAGGACAATACTAAATTCTCTCCAGGAGCCCAGAGACATTTATGGTGATATGGACAGATGTTCCATTTGCACCCCATTTACTTAGCTGCAGATAGGACAGGGGTGCTTCATTGGTTGAAGAAGTTTGCACTCTCATCACTGAACTGTGAAGTTTGAATTCTAATTCTCTTTCTAGAACTTTCAATAAGGGGTCCTTGAAGAGCAGAGAACTCTGGTCCCAGGTGCATTTCCATAGCTTCAACATGAATGACTACAGTCTTCACATGGGAGAGACAGCTCATATACTGGCTTGGAGGAGGCTCTGACTTTTTGCTTTTTGTATTATGTTGCATTGTGTCTTTCCTCTCAGTATAGGAGGACAGTCAAGTACCAGCAGCATCAGCACCTGAGCCCTTCTAAACATGGGAGGGCAGGAGCAATGAAGGCCTGAAGGAACTTTTTGCATGGGGTGGGGTGGGGGGCCTGCCATAGTGGAGCAGAATCAGCAAGGCCAATCCAGCAGGGGCAGGGCCATTGTGCTCAGGCCCATAACAACACTGTCCCAGATAGGGCTGAAGATCTCAGGCCTCAGCAGTAGCAGTTGTCTTTCCCTGGAACTGGGAGTAGCAGTTGACAGCTAGCGGTAGGCAGAGACATGACCCTGGGGCATTGCCTAAGGCCAGTGGGCAATGGGCACTATCAGTAGTAGACATTAGATCAGCTCCTAGAAACAGGGGTAAAAAGAGTGCTTATTGGAATGTATAGTACAAACAAAAGGAAAACCCTCTCATTACTGTAATGTAAAACTGATGGGCTCCACATTGCCACTCCTTGATTATTGTATGATTACTAGCTAGGGAGGGCTTGAAGGTAACCAAAGGGTGACATTATTGGGAGGGTGCTGGCTTCGTGAAATCAAGGGAGTGGTCTCTTACCGGAAGAAAGGCGGGCAGTCTTTTTTTTCAGAAGCCTCTCGTGGGATTCTAAACCCCTAGAGGAGGGGAGGTCCCTGGTGGGCCAGGGAGCACTGAGTAGTTGGTGGTGTTTGTTAACTGACTCTCTGACTGGTACAGAGCAATTGTCCTTCAGGCATCTTTGTTGTAGGTACTGCTCCTCTTTATGGTAACTTTTTTTTTTCCACATTGACAGACCCTCTTTGAACTGCAAAGATTTAGCATCACCCACCACATGGATCTGGTCATTTAGACCTGGGACTCAGTCCTTCCTGAGATTTCCAGATTCAGTTACTCTTTTAGGGAACTATTACATTGTTTCATTAGTTTGATAAGCATTTATTAAGTGCATACTATTTGCATGTACTGTGTTAAGTCCTGAGGATACCAAGAAAGGCAAAACAAAATAAAACAACTCCAAAACCCAGTTCCTGTTTTTAAGGAGCTCACAGTCTAGTAGAGGAGGCAATATGCAAAACAAAAAAACCCCAAAACCCCCCAAAACTATGTACAAATAAGAGACAGGATAAATTGGAGATAATCACTGGGGAAGGTACCAAGAGGGAAAGGCTCCTTGCAGAAGCTGAGATTTTAGCTGGGATTTGAAGGAAGCAGGGAAGCCAAGAGGTAGAGATGAGGAAGGAGAGTATTTCAGGAATGGGAGATAGCAGAGGCTAGAGATAGAGTACCTTGGCAGAGGAACAATGAAGAGGCCAGTATTGGTATCACTGGATCTTAGAATTTGTGCAGGTGAGGAAGGTGTAAGAAGACTGAATCGCTTTAAAAACCCAACAGAGGATTTTCTGTCTGCACCTGATGATAATATGGAGGCACTGGGATTTATTGAATAGGGAGATGACATGGTCAAACCTGCACTTTAGGAAGATTGTTTTAACTGCTGAGTGGGGGGGTGGGGTGGACTAGAGTGGGGAGAGACTTGAGACAGGGAGTCCAACCAGCAGGCCATTATAATAGTCTTAAGGGTGAGGTAATAGAGCCTGAACTGAGGTGATGGCAGTGTCAGGGGAGAGGAAGGGGTATAAACTGGAGATGTTTTGAAGGTAGGATTGTCAGGACCTGACAGCTGATTGGATTTGAGGGTCAGAGAGAAGTTGGTATAACCAACCACAAGGAGGATGGTGGTACCTTCTATAGTAATAGGGAAGGTAAGAAGAGGGGACGATTTGGGGGAAAGATGAGTTCAGTTTTGTCCATAGGATACCCAAGAGATACATAATAGCTGTGTGACCCTGAGCAAGTCACTTAACCCTGTTTGCCTCAGTTTTCTCATCTGTCAAATGATCTGAAGAAGGAAATGGCAAACCACTCTGGTATCTTTGCCAAGAAAACCTGAAACAGGATCACGAAGAGTCAGATATGACTGAAAAACTACCCAACAAGAGGCAAGGAGATGTGAACCTGGAAATGAAGAGAGAGATTAAGGCTGAATAAATAGATCTGAGAACCATATGCACAGAGTTGATAATTGAGCTCACAAGAGCTGATGAGATCACCAAATGAAATAGTATAGAAGGAGAAGAGGCCTAGGACAGAGCCTTGTGGAGCACCCAGTGTTAGTGGTCCTGACCTGAAGGAAGATCCAGCAAAGAGAAGAAATGCTCAGACAGATCAGAGGAGAACCTGAAGAGTTGTGTTGGGAAAACCTAAATGTGATATATGGTGTCAGAGGCTGCAGAGAGGTTGAGGACTGGAAAAGGCCATTTGATTTTGTTTTTCCTATGGTTTCTGTTTTAGTTTTTCTCTTTTTCTTTTAACGCTGCCTGTATCAGGTTTCTTAAATATAGGGCAGAGTTGACCAGTAACAGCCCTAAAATCCTTTAAGTGATAGAAAGTCCTCTAGAAACCCTTAAGGGCCTTCCACCAAGGGGCAGAGTCTTGTAGGAGTAATATCCTAATCTATCCTCAAAAAGTCATGCTTCTGTTGCGGTCTCATTCTAGAACTTTCCTCCAGATCAGGAGGATCCCCGATTATCCAACCACCTCTGTAGACTTCATTCGCCCTTCTCCCCTCTTTCACCTCTCTTTTGGGTATTATCTTATACTCCAATTAATGTATATTTGCTTATAACCCAGTGAGGCACAGGAAGCTCACATAAGAAACAGACAATAAATAACAGTGTATAATACAAATAAAAGATGGTGGCCAAAGGAGGATTTGTGCCAATGGTGGTCAAGGAAGGCTTCTGGGGGAAGATGAGTTTGTAACTGGATTTCCAAGGTATTCATTATTGCTATGGAAAGTTCAGGGTGTCTGAGCTACATGTCCTAACTTTGTGTGAAAGAGCTGGGCTCTGAGCTTGGGACTTCTCTCATCTCCTGGTTGGCCTCATTGGGTCCCTGATTGTAGTGGAGTAGAAAGTCTTGAATTTGCATTCTGAGGACCTGGGTTTGAATCACATCACTTAGCTTCACAGGTCACAGAGTTCTCATTGATTAAGTAGGTTGAACTAGATGATCCTTCTGACCCCTTCCAGCATCGAATCCCATAATATAACTCCCGTTTAAAGTTTATAAAACGCTTTCCTTAACAGTTCCAAGAGGTAGTGGTGGAAGTATTATCATCCCCATTCTACACATGAAGTTGAGGCTCAGGTTCCAAGAGAGAAAGCGACTTGCCTGAGGTTACGTAACATGGAAGTGGAAGAGCCAGAATTCATAACTAGATCTCCTGACTCTGCCAAAGTTCAAACTCTCTTCACATCTCTCTGTTGCTTGTATTCTCGAAATTCTGGACTTGCTCACCCTAAAGCTCACCAGCTGTAGAGTACAAATGGGTCAGTTGTTACATCAGTAACAAGATGGGCATGCAGATTCTTTTACTAAATCGTACCCAAGGCATGAATGTTTGCTGGACATTTACAATGTGGCCCTTTATACTGTGGTGTGATAAGCAGCCCTGCTTATCGGGAATGGGTCATGTGAGCTCACTAATCACACCAGGGGTGGAGACTCAGAAATTTCAAATAGTGCAGGTAGATTTTCAAGGGTTATTGTGAGATAAAAATTGTTTTTGGAACACCAAGAACTTCCGAGGCATGTGTTCAGAGCAGAACAGAGCTCAGACTCAGAGATCGGCAGAACTGGATTCTAGTCCTGGCTCTGCTACTGATTCTCTTTATGATGTTTTAGCAAGGACCTCCCTTTCTCTGGGTCTCAATTAACCCCTTAAAAGGTGAGTGGGAGGAAGAGGGAGAAAGGTTGGACCTCATGGTCCACAGGGGTCTCCTTAGCTATCACATTCTAGGAGTCTCTGAACAGTTCCCTTGTCAGGATTGCTAGTATCCTTAGGGATACAAGAGCCAATTTAATAACAATAATAAAAATAATAATAGCTAATATTTATCTAGCATTTACTACATTCCAGGCACTCTGCTAAGCACTTTACGTTTATCTCACTTGATCCTTACATCAACCCTTCAAGGTATTTGATTCCTTATTCCCTACTATGATTCCCATTTTATAGATGAGGAAACTGAGGCAAACAGAGATTAAACAACTTGCGCAGGGTCACGAAGCTAGTAAGTGTCTGAGGCTGAACTTGGACTCAGGTCTTCCTGACAACAGGTCTGTACTGTGCCACCTAGCTTTCATCTACCATGAGTGTGTGTATTGGGTGTTTATTCCCCGGCTTTAGCAATAGCTGTGCCCATTTTCATTTAAAGTGAGTGGGTGTCACATTTTAGGAAGGACAGTTACAAACTACATATACATGTAATAAATGGCCGTATTTATTTTCTGAACTCTGAACAAAACAACTGTATCCTTATTGTAGGATGAGTCTTGCTACTGTAGAGATTAGGGTCTTGGGGTCTTTCTCATGTAGACATTCTATGTAGTATCATAGAACCATAGCATTTCAGAGCTGGAAAGGACCTCAGAGGTCTCTGGTTCAAACACACATACCTACCCCCTAACCTGCTTCCCTCATACCCCACTCCACTCCCCTTCAACAGCATACTCAATAAGTCTTCTTCGGGATCTGCTGGAACATGCCTAGTAATGGAGAGTTCATCACCTCTGAGACCCCACTGTCAAACTGATTTTCTTGCAGCCACAGGTTTGACCATATGCCCCCCTTTTCCCCATTCAGTAAACTCCAATGACTCCCTATTACTTTCAGAATCAAATATAAAACCCTCCCTTTGGCTCTAAAGTCCTTCATAACCTGCCCCTTCCAACCTTTCCTGTCAGACCCTTAGTTCTTCCTGCTTGAGCTCCATCCAGTATGGTTGCCTGGCTGTTGGCAAAGGTACATAAGTATACGTGAATGTCCATAGGGCAACTAGGTGGTTTAGTGGATAGAGAGCTGGGCCTGGAGTCAGGAAAACCTGAGTTCACATGTGGCCTCAGACACTTACTATGCTGGCTGTGTCACCCTGACTGAGTCACTTAGCTCTGCCTTAGTTTCCTGATCTGTAAAATGAACTGGGGAAGGAAATGTCAAACTGGTCCAGCATCTTTACCAAGAAAACCCCAAAACGGGTCATGAAGAGTCAGGCACTGACTGAAAAATGAGACAACAACACAAAACAGATGCAGTGAGAAAAAGAGAAAAAGAGATTTGGAATCAGAAGATCTGGGTTCCAATCCTAGCTCAGTTTCTACCTTTATGACTTTAGGCAAATCTTTAACCTCTCTGGGCCTCAGTATCCTGATTGTGAAAATGTGAGGGTCCAGATCAGGTTTACTCTGAGGCAGCAAATCTGTGATCTTGTGGGGAAAAAAAAAAAGATGGAGTTGTTCCAGTTTTTATCTGTGCCAAGTCCTGGGCGGACCTTTCCCTGGAGCTCATTAGCAAGCTTCTGGACTCCTTCCTCTTATTGGCCTTTTCAGAGAAGGCAGATTCCTTTGGTGACCAGTCAAAACAAACAGAATTAGAAGAGAGTGGCTAGCACCAACAAGCCAGCCATGCCTTTTAAAATTTAACCCAGCCCTACCCTTAAGAGAATAAATAGCTTTACCTGTTCCCTGGGTGAGGAAACCCAAGCCCTAGTTGGAGAGGACAGTTTATATAATAAAAACGTTGAGTGAATTGCCCAATGAGTCAACATTGTTGATATGGCAACCAAGAATATTATTGTGATCCTGATTGAATTTAGTTTGCCACGAGCACCTATTACAGGCAGAGCAGTCGCCGATATGTACTGGTGTTCCATGTGCTGATGAAACCCCAGGTCTGGTCCAGAAACAAGATGTCTTGCCACCATGCAAGGCATTGTGGTAGATAGAGACAAGGACCTGCCTCAAAGTCAGGAAAAGCGCTGGCTGTTTGACCCTGGGAAAGTCACTTGAGGCCTCTGGGTATTCTAGCCAACTTTAATTCTCTAAGGTGCAGAGCATAATCTGAGTTGGCAGTGGGAGTTTTTTCACTGAGATTTCGTCCTGTTAATGAAATCACAGTTTAGCTTCTGCTTCTCCTTTTCCTTGCCCTCCGAGGCGGCTAGGTAGGGCAGTGTATAGAACACTTTTAAGTAGGCCCTGACTCGAGTCAAACCCTGAGTTCAAATCTGGCCTCAGATGCTAACTAGGTGACCCTGGGCAAGTCACATAATCTGTCTGCCGTGGTTTCCTCCACTGTAAAATGGAGATAATAATAGCATCTACCTCCTAGGTTTGTTGTGAGGATCAAATGAGATAAGATTTGTAAAGTGCTTTACATAGAGCCTGGCACATAGTAGGGGTTTAATTAATGCTTGTTCTCATCCCTTCCGGAAAAAAAAAAAAGGAATCGTTCTATTAGGCACCAGGGATACAAAGAGAGAAAAACAATTTCTGCTCTCAAGGAACTTAGATTTCATTGTGGGAGTATAATAAGTCAGTTAGCATTTATTAAACGCTTACTATGAGCCAGACACTGTGCTAATTTAGGCTCTGTGGATGCAGCGAAGAAGGAAAATTAAAAAAAAAACCAAACCCAGTCCCTGCCCTTTATGAGCTCACATTCTAATGGGGGTGGGGGGAACAATTCTACGTAACTAGGTACATGTAAACAGATACATATACATGATAATTTGAGGGAAGAGAATGTTATAAACTATGGGGGTCAGCAGAGGCTTCCGGCAGGAGGTGGTGCACCAGGGGAGATGAAAACAAAGCTGGGGAGTTGAAGGAGAAGAGGGAATGCCAGTCCATGGAATATTAGGTAACACAGTTTGATATAGAGTAGTATAGAGTACTGGAAGGTAAGGAATATACAGTCCACCTGAGAACAGATTGTAAAGAGATTTAACTGGCCAAGTTTTATGAATGCATATTTTATCCAGCTTCAGAAATTCAGACAACTGTGTGACCCTGGGTGAAGCTCTCTCATACTCCCTTCCCTCTGTTTGCCTCAGTTTCTTCAACTGTAAAATGGGGATAACTGTACCTACCCCCACAGTTGCTGTGAGGATCAAATGAAGTAATATTTGTGAAAAAGTACTTAGCAGAATTACTGGCATATAATAGGCGCTCAATAAATGCTTATTCCCCCTCATGTAAGGAGTCACCAAAGGTTGAATAGAGCCACTGATATCATCAGAGTTGTACTTTAGAAAGATTATTTTGGCAGGTTTTTAGAGGCTAGATTGGAAAAGGAAGATACTGGAAACTGAGAGTCCAATTAGGAAATTGTTGCAAGAGACGTGTGATGGGAACCTGAACCAGGGCCTCAAATGGGACATATAAGAGTGAAGGGGACCAATACAATCATAGAGATCCCAGATTTAGAACTAGGAGAGACCTTACAGGCCACCTGGTCCAACCCCTTCATTTTACAGATGGGGTAACTGAGTCCTAGAGAGGGTAAATGACTTATCAAATGTCATATGGCTAATAAGTGGCAGAACCCAGAATTGAATTTGGATCCTCTGTCATGATCAGTGTTTTTCCCATGGTACCATGCTGCCTGAAGAGGTAGATTAGACAAACCATGGCCATTGATTGGATATTGGGGCTACCTAGCCTCTACTTTCTTAGTAAAGTAGGAGGTGAGGCTCTCTGCTGAGAAGGGAGGGGGAATGTAGGAAACTTGGGAAGAAATTTGGTCCACCACTATGAGGGGTGTAATAGAGAATCAGTCAAGGAAGAATAAAGACTCTCATGCAGCAGTGAAGACCTAGTTGAGTAAATATCAATGTACAGTGGACCTAGTCAGCAAAGTTGCGTGACTTTCTCCAACAGCATTCAAAAGCTGTAGAATAGGAGCAGAGAAGATGGATGGTGGAGGCAACCCATTGCTGGCACTCAGCAAGGCCCAAATACTGATGGGACAAGGGGAAAAACTTTGAGAGTAAAGGAGATTGTACGATGGGATTGGTGTGGATTGCAAAGAGAGGAAAGTGAGGTCAGAGCAAGATGGCATGTACTGGGAGGAGTGGAATTACTGAAGTTTGCAATGAGGATGCCATTGGCTTATAAAGTGTTGGTAGAGAGAGATGGACAGATAGAAGGCAGTCATCAGAGAGAGGAATTTCACAGTTCTGAATCACAGAGATAGAATAGTTAGAGGTGGCGGTGAGATGAAAGCATGTGGGCTGAGCTGTAGTAAAGGTGCAGGACATGGGAATTGAGGAGGAGTATGAGCTGGGTGTATATGGAAGTCTTCAAGGGAGGGCAGGGTAGAGAGGAAGAGTGCGTCAGGGACTGAATTCTAGGAGAGGCAGTATGGTGTGGTGGACAGAGCACTGCGCGGTGCCTGGCATATAGCAGGCACTTGAAAATGTTTATCAGTTGATTGGTTCAAATTCTGCTTTGGGTACTTGATAGCTGTATGACAAGCCTCTGAGCCTCACTTTTTTCAGCTATAAACTGGGAATAATAGCATCTATGTTATGGAGGCAGTTAGGTGGTTCAGTGGCTAAAGTTATGGGCATGGAGTCAGGAAGACCTGAGTTCAAATTCGGCCTCTGACACTTACTGGCTGTGTGACCCTGGGCAAATCACTTAACCTCGGTTTGCTTTAATCTACTATAGAAGGAAATAGCAAACTACTCCAGTATCTTTGCTAAGAAAATTCCACGGACAGTATTGATATGCTGTGGTTCACAGGGTCACAAAGAGTCCAATGTGACAGAATAACTGAAGAATAGCATCTACTTTACAAGGTTGTTGTGAAGATAACTGAGAATGTATGTAAAGTGTTTTTCAGACCTTAAATAGCTATATAAATGTGAGCTAATCTTATTGAGACATGAGGAAGATTGGCTTGAGGGCCTACAAGTAACTCTAGCTGGGATCTGAATAGGATGCTACATGGGAGTGAACTTTGGAGGAAAAGAGGGACCTGAATGATGGTGGCAAATGGATGGATGGTCTGGAAATGGCAGTGGAGAACAAGAAGTATACGTGCCCAATTTCTTGGCTTACTGTGTTGGGGGATCTGAGAGAAGGTATATCTGGTGCTGGAGAGGGTGGTTAGGGATTCTAGGGAGAAGCCAGGTGTCCAGAATGGGGAAGGTGATACCCCTGCTGTCTTTTGCTCCTGTCAGGTTATATGTTGACCAATTTTGAGCCTATATTTAGAATGAAGGATTTTGGTCACCCTAAGAACACAACCAAAGGATGATGGCCAGGGTGTTGAGAGGACTAAAGGCCATGTTCTGTGAAGATCAGGTGAAGCAATGTTTCCTGCAGGGAGAAATGGGTCCTCTAGGCTGATACCGAGTTGGGGATGGATGGTGGAGCTACCAGCATGACTATGGCTCTGACTGGCTGGCCAGGGGGGTGCTGTTGTGGTTGATGATGGAGCTGGCCCTGAAATTCCTTCCTTAGCTCAAACCTGGAAGCTCCTCACTAGGCCTGGGTCCCTCTGTACATTCAGCCTGGGGTGGGGGGTGTATCTTGGACTGAGTCTGATTTAGGGTAAGGGGACAAGGCTAGAAAATAGGTGGGTTTGGGCATGGCCAGGTTGGGAGCAATGAGCAGCAGAACAAGGTTTCTGCTGGAGATTATAAAGTCTCCCTTGGCAGGAGTGGCATTTTATCTTCTATGGGAATTTATAGGGCAAACCCTCCCCACCCTCCCGCTGAGCTTAGGTCTACTGGAAACTCTGAGGTTAACCAGGCGGTGGGACACAGCCTTGGGAGATTTGAAGCAAATATTGGTGTGGTCCCAATTAATACAGCCTTAGAGATCTGTGGTGTAGTGGATAGAGAGCCAGTTTTGCAATCAGAATGACTTGAGTTCAAATCCAATGTATGATACATACTAGCTATGCAACCCTGGGGAAGTCAGTTATCCTTTCAGCGTTCCAAGCAAATCTCCAAGATCCTGCACTGCAGGGAAGTTGATGATCTGAATTGGTAATAGTAGCCAGCATTTATAGAGCACTTTAAGGTTTGCATAGCGTTTTCCAAATATTAACTCATTTGAACCTTGCAACAACCCTATGAAGTAGGTACTGTCATTATTCCCATTTAACAGATGAGGAAACTGAGGCTGAGAGCAGTTAAGAGACTTGGCCAGGGTCACACAGATAGTAAGTGTCTGAGGCCAGCATCTTCCTGAATCAAAGCTCAACACTGTCCACTGCTTTGCCAGTGGCATCACCTCATGCAGATAGAAGTTCTTCTCAGGAAGTTCACGATGCCAGTGAAATTACAGAGTGATTGGGGCAGGGTGGGGTGGGGTGGGGAACAACACCTAAACATCTGTGGAAAGATCCCTGGTCTGGAACTAGAAGAAATGAGTTCTAGTTCTTTTTCTTCTACCAGATTGCTGTGTGATGTTGAGTAAATCACTTGTTCCATCTGGACCTCAATTTCCTCTTCTATAAATTGACCTCCACCCCTTTTAGGGATCATGGAGAAGGGATGCTGCAGGGTTTTTGGTATACTGTCCTGAGAAGAGCAATTTTCAGAGCAGAAAGGCAAGACTCCTCAGTCATTGTGGGAAGGTTGGGAGGCAAAGGGGGAAGGGTCTACCTGGGGAATAAATGGATCTGACTCTCTCTCTCCCTCCCTCCCTCCCTCCTCAGTCTCGAAGCGTGGACAAGCAGCACGCAGTCATCAACTATAACCAGGATAAGGACGAGCACTGGGTGAAGGATCTTGGCAGCTTAAATGGGGTGAGTTGACCTCTGGGGTCCTCAGCTTCCCTGAGGACTGGTCTGTGTTTCGTCTCTTGCCTCCAGTCCCCTGTTGCCATAGCTGCTGAGGGGGCAGGGGGCAGGAAGAAGGGGTATTTTTCCGAATAGTTCCTTCTTCAGGTGACTCTAATTCTGTGAGGAGAAAGGGGGGCATTTCTTGAGGGCATATCAGTAAGCAAAGGCAACCACAAGTCATTAGAAAGAGGGTTGAGGAGTGAGATCTTTTTGGAAAGAGAGTCAGGGGACTGGGGGAGTCTTCAGCCTAGACAGAGGGAGGAACAAAGGAACAAGTATTTATTAACCACTTACTGTGTGCCAGGCACTGTGCTAAGCACTTTACAAATATCTCATTTGCTCCTGCCCTACAGGAAAATTGAAGGATAAGAGAAGAGGGAGAGAGATAGAAGGGAGGTCAGATTAGAGGAAGGGGTATTCAGAATGCATGCCGTCTTGGGGTGGGGGGGAGGGATGAGATGGGGACAAAATTTGGAACTCAAAATCTTGTGGAAGTGAATGTTGAAAACTAAAAATAAATAAATTAATAAAAAATTTAAAAAATAAAAAGTAAGTAAAAAAGAAGAAATAAAAAAGTAAATAAAAACAAATATCTCGTTTGCTAGAGAAAGCTCAGGGGCTACAAGGGTGGGAGGAGTAACCTGTGATTTCCCTTTGAGTTGAGATAGGAGAACCGGGGTCCACTGTTCTGTGGGCAGCAGAGGAAAAGAGTTTCGTCTGCAGCAGGAATTATTTGGGCTAGATTGAATAACTTTGCCTATTGGTGAGGTTGAAAAGGGGAGGATGAGAAGGTGGGTTATAAGTGACCCTCTTTCTCTTCCCTTGCTTGGGAGTTTTCTGGACCTGTTTCCTCTCTCAGGCTCTCCAACATTTTTGTCAGTGACTTGAATGAAAGTGACTGACTGGAATGGTGGTGCGCTCATTAGATTTGCAGAGGACACAAAACCTGCAGAAATAACTAACCAACACGCCGAATGACAAGAGTCCGCGTTCAAAAGGATTACACTTCATGGTTAAACATCTGAGCTGGATATAATAAGATGAAATTTCAGTAGGGATAAATGCAAAAGTCTTGCACTTGTCTATCAAAACAAAACAAAACAAAACAAAAACCCTCTTCACAAATATGAGATAGAAATGGTTTTAAAAAAGAGACCTGGGGGTTTTAGGGATCTACCAAACCAATATGAGTCTGTGTTGTAATATGGCAGCCAAGAGCCCTGATGTCATCTGGCACCTGCTTAAGGGTGCCAGAGCTTCCAAGAGTTAGTGAGGGAGCTCATAATCCCATTGTACTGTGCCCTCCTGAGACCTCACCTGGAGTGCCACGCTCACTTCTGGGTGTCATGGTTTAAGAAGGGCATTGACAAACTGGTGAGTGTCCAGGCAACTGGGATGAAGAAGGGTCTTGAGTCCATTGTATGTGAGGATTGGTTCAAGAATCTGGGTGTGTTCAACTGGGGGGAAAATGATTCAGGAGAAACACTATAGCTGCCTAAAAGTATTGAGAAGGTGTTGTATAGAAGAGGTGATTTTTCAGTTACTACCCTCATTTTACAGATGAGGAAACTGAGGCAGGGAAGAAAGAAAGTGATTTGCCCATAATTGTATATCAATAAATATAAAAGCCTTACCTATTTAATGCTTCTCTTGAGCCTTAAATAAAAAATAAATAAATGTCAAAGCCCCTTGTCCCCTATCCTCCCACCATCCCAGTTGCTTTTCTAAAGATCTAACGGGAGGCTAGGTGGCACAGTGGATAGATGATGGGCCTGGAGTTAGGAAGACCTGAGTTGAAATCCAGCCAGACACTAGCAGCGTGACCCTGAGCAAGTCACTTCACCCTGTTTGCCTCAGCTTCCTCATTGGTAAAATGAGCTGGAGAAGGAAATGGCAAACACTCCAATATCTCTGCCAAGAAAACCACAAATGGGGTCAGACATGACCGAACAGCAACAATAGCAGCAACAACAGCTAGGTCAGGGGTAATTGAATGACTATCTTATAGCTAATGTCTTTGAGTTATTGTTTTTAAATTTTTATAGAGTCAGAATGTGCTCAAGGAAATAGTGGAGTATAGAGAAAAGGATGCCAGAATCAGAATATCCAAGTTCCAATTCGGGCTCTGTGACAATGGGCGTGTCACTACACCTCTGAGTTTCATAGGATTATACAGAGTGTCCCAAAAATCTTAGTGCAGTTTAAAGCTTGACTAGCTTAGCTGTATTGTATATAGATTCAAAGTTGGAAGGCTGGTTCCTTTATGGTTCATCTAGTCCAAGAATTCTTAACCTTTTTGTGTGTGTTATAGTCCTCTCTGGCAGCCTGGTGAAGCCTCTGGACCCCTTTCTCCCAAAAATGCTTTTAAATGCATAAAATAAACTATTTAGGATTATGAAGAAAACCAAGTATATTGAAAAACAATTATCAGAATGTTAAGAAAACAAACATGTGGACCTGTGATTAAGAACCCATCATCTAGACCAAACCATTCATTTTATAGATGAGAATATTCAGATCCAGAAAATTAAGCGACTTGCCCAATGTCACACAGGTAGTTAGTGGGAGAATTGCAATTTGAACTCAGGTTCTTAAACTCCAAAACCAGTTTTCTTTTCTCTGTACCTGCTTGCCCAATGTCACACAGGTAGTTAGTGGGAGAATTGCAATTTGAACTCAGGTTCTTAAACTCCAAAACCAGTTTTCTTTTCTCTGTACCTCATCTTTAAAATGGGGATATTAACGATTATATTCAACTCACTGGGTTGTTACGTGGATGCTTTATAAACACAAAGGGTTAAATATATGTGAATTTTATAAAGTATGATAAAATATAGTTTTATGCCTATAATTCTTGCTACTGAGGAGGCTGAGGCTGGTGAAATCTTTGAGTTTCATTATGAGCTTCAATAGGCTAAGCTGAAATGATGTTTAAGCTGAGTTAGGCATCAATATGGTGAGTCTCCAGAATGGGGATGGGGCTACCCAAGGAGGGTCAAACTGGCTGGGTTGGAAACAGAGAAGAACAATGCTTCTGTGCTTATTGCTAACAGAATCCAGCCTATGAGTAGCTGTGGTTTGAGATATAAGTTTATAAATGTGAGTTATCATTTTTTTTTCCCAAAAAGAGACAATCCATCTGTCAGGGGCCAGTTGGTATAGGGACAAGCAGAAATAAATCTCAGTCACCCCAGAAAGCATCACTATGTCCCTTGTTGAGCTCATATTTCTGTAGTGCTTTATAGTAAACTAAGTGCCCTCCTCGTAATAGTTGCTTGTCCCCATTTTTACCTATAGGGGCCCTGGGGCCCAGAGAAAGGAAGTGACTTTCCAAAGATGAGTAGTTTATATTTGTATTGATGATCAATAAGGAAAATCAATAAGGAAAAAGTTAAACACTGTCCAGTGTCCTTTCTTTAAGGTTCTCAGGGACATGTGTGGTATATTTTTGAAAGTTTTTCAGTCTGAGTAATTTAAAATAATTTTTAGTTTTATTGCTTAGAAAGGTTAACCTTTAGATACCTGGGGAATTTTCACTGTGGCTCATGTCCCAAGGTTTCTGGAGAGTATGGAGTGTTACTGTATATAGTTTTGGCAACAGGCTTGTGTTCTTTATGTGGAATTTCATTGGAGAATTCTGGGGCCAGTCTATTGTGATGTAGTGGAAAGAGTACTACTGAATTTGACATCAGGAGAGACCTGGGTTTGAATCCTGACTGAGATATTTAAAACCTGTGTATCCTTGGACAAGTCGCTTCCTGTCTTGGAGCCTGTTTTTCTCATCTCTTAAATGGGGCCTCTGATATTTTGTGCTGCCTCCCAAGGCTATTGTGAAGAAAGCACTTTGTAAACCTCAAGTTGCTAGAGAATGCCAGTCATTATTCAGGTGATTTATCAGGCTTGCCATGTGCGTAGCCCTGGGCTCTGCCAACTAGCTTTAACATGTGTTTATTACAGGACATTAGGAATGACAGGGGGAAGGGAGGCAGAGAGAGAGAGTTCAGCAGGGTCCTGGGAGGCATTACCTGCCTACAACTCAACATCTCTCCACCAGGATAATCCTTCTTTGGGTAACAGAGAGTTAGCAACAAGGCCTCTGCCTCAGTCTAATCCCCTATCTCCTTTTTCCACACAGACGTTTGTGAATGACGTGCGCATCCCTGACCAGAAATATGTCACTCTGAAACTCAACGACGTTATCCGCTTTGGCTACGATATCCTTTTTTTTGTGGTCTGGGTCTTCCTGGGGTTTCCCTATTTTTTCCCACCCCCTCTGTTTCTGCCTGTCTCCCACTTCTCTGAGAGCCAGATTTTTTCTGCTCCTACGGAGGCAGCCCCGACATGTCGAACTGTAAAGTCCATCAGGTGACATTCGCTCATGCAGCAGCTGGATGGTGCGTTCATAGCTCATTCAGATAGAGGGAAGTGATGAGGCCAAGGTCACATGTTCATCCCTATGCCGGCCACTCAGCCTCCCAGAGAGAGAAGACCTATTTCTGAGCTCCTAACCTCTGAATAAATATTTTTGATTGACTATTGGTCCAACGGGGGACCAGGTGAGGAAGGTATAGACAGCTTAGCGTGTACTAGAAACTGGTTGACAAGTGGAGGGCTAGGAAGGTCGCCACTATGTGAGGTGGTTATTTTTATCTATTTTTCTGGTATTTTGGCTGCATTGGGATGACAGCTAGAACTTTTTCCCATCCCTCCCTCTCTTGATGTCCTTACTATACCCCTTTACTTATGTAAATAGTTGGTGAATACATTTTAACAAGCATTTCCCAATTCTCGCTTAGCCTTGTGCTTGGCAGTTACTCTGTGGAAGAGACGGGAATACATGATGTGGGAGAGGCAGAGGAGGAGACTTGGGCTTTGCCTTCAGAGAGCTCATCGTCCGGGAGGGGCAACAGAGGACGAGCAGATCGAGGCCTGGGGGGTTGGAGATGTGAAGCAGAGAAGGATAGCTCACATGCTGGGTGATATTCAGGAGCCACAAAGAAAGGGATAAAATAATGGGTCGAATTGAATAAAATCCTTCAGTGGATCTGCAGTCCTCATTGATGTAGTCTCCCCAGCAAGAGCAGATCACAGCCAATCCATGTATCCTCATCCTTTATGAATCTTGTTGATGTTGTCTCTTAGATGTTGAATGAATAAATAAATGAATGAAAAAGCATTTAAGTATTTATGATGTATAAAACACCATGCTAAGCAATGGAGACACACAAAGAAAAATAGGTCAGGCTGGAAGTGAGGCTGGTGGGAGGGGGGAAGATTTGGGGGAATTGGAGGGGGCAGATGGGGAGACTTCCAATGCCCTCAGACTCACTAGTCCATCAGCAGCTGGTGATGGTGAGTGGTGGGGATGGTGGGCCTCTCCTACGCAAACATTACTTCCCTCTGCAATAGCTATGGGAAAGATTGAAGGCAGAAGGAAAAGGGGACAGCGGAGGATGAGGTAGTAGAGAGCATCATGGAAACAATGAACATGAATTTGGATAGACTTTGAGTGATAGTGGAGGGAAGAAGGGCCTGGCCTGCTCTGGTCTATGGGGTCATGAAGAGTTGGACATGACTGAATGACTGAACAGCAGTAACAACAAATGGTGGCTGTGGCTGACAGCGGGGTCGGTAGTCTGGGGGGTCGCTGCAATTCTCAGGGCATTTGGAATCGGGGGAGGGTCACCAGAATTCCAGGGAGAGAAGAGGTTGAGATGGTGGTGGTGTTGCAACCTGCCTGGCACATCGTGCCTTCTCTTGTCTCACTCTCAGGGTGCCTTGCCGCCAGTTTGCCAGCCCTGAAGGGGGTAGTTATTTTGTTAGTTAGCCAGGATGGCAGGGTCCTTTTCCACAGGGGTTGCTTCCCTCCATCTGTTCTGCAGAAGAGCTCCTGACATGCTTGGAGGACTTTCTTTAGGTCTCCTTACTTACCTGTGTAGTGCTTGGGCTGTTCATTGGTTATCCCTTATTCTCATGACCTGGTCAGTGCACCTCCTGTGATCTGCACTGCTGGAGAGACTATATCAATGAGGACCGCAGATCCACTGAAGAAAACATTTCATGTTATTAGATTTGGCCCATTATTTTAACCTTTTAGGTTTTTCTCAGCTCCTGAATATCCTGCAGTATACGAGCTATCCTTTGATTCACTTCTTCACCCCACCACCTCCCCACTCCCAGGCTATGAACTTCCCCAAACCAAGGCCATGCATGGTATGTTCCTTGGTTGTCTTTTTGAGACCACTAATCATACATTTCCTCAGCTGTATACCCTTTATACTACTTGCATGTAGGTCACCATTGGAAATATGCAGAATCCCAATGTGTCTCTTCATTGCTTTCTGGGGCACTCACAGCTTTGATTGTTCGAAATTGAGGTTTTTGAAGATTTGTAGCCATGCAGCATTCCTAGAAAAACATTTGAGTTAAAAAGTTGGGGATTTGTGCCACAGAGCACTTTGGGATTATTTCTCAAACACTGATCAGTTTTCCAAATGCAATCTTGGGCTGTGGAACAGAGACACCTTTGTGGCGGTACTTATAAAGAAATCTTGTTTAATCAGAGATCCAGAAGTGGAAGAAACCCTCAAAGCCATCTAGTTTAACCCCCTCTTTTTACATATAAGGAGACAGAAAGCCAGGGAGATTGTGACTTGCCCAGGGTCATACCAGGTAGTAAGTGCTAGAGGTGAGATTTGAACCCAGGTTTTCTGACTCCAGAACCAGTGCTTTTCCCCCTGACATATTCTGATCTTACATATGCATAGGAAATATTTTGTTGGAGGAGCTTTTAATGCTGTGTTTTACATTACCTCATCAAATGCTTTTTGGTAATCAGGAGCTAATAAATACAATGGGATCTTGTATTCTTTGCACCTTATAGTCAATAAACGCGTGATCTTTAGGACAAAACAGTTTCTAAAAATCTTTGCATTTTCATTCTTGTATTTTTGTCTAGAATATCCTCAGAATATGACTAGATCATTCTCATAAAGCTGTGATCAAGATGAGAAAAGGGTTGGTAGTTATTGGTGTCTTCTCAATCACATTTTTGGGCTAATAATATCATGCATATTCTCCCCCACTCCTATTCTTTTGGTATCTTCCTTTCCCTCACAAAATGCTTCTTCCGTGCTTTCAAAATTGTGTTAGCAAGAGCACACATTCTCTTGGTGTGTACTTGCTCTGGCCCAACCATTGTTCCAGACTGTCCTCAAATGCCATTTCTACTTCCTAAGATAGCATATCAGGGACTGAAATTTCAGGGTCCAAATATGGTGTTTCCTTTGTCATTCATGGTGAAAATAGATAATAATTAGAAACATTGGCAAATTGGTTCCTTTTCTGTCTTTCTGTTCTGCTGATTTCAGCTAAGCATGCTCACAGGATGATGTGGCTCAATCATATTTCAGACCAAGCTTCTGTGTCCCCTTTGTTTTATGGGGTGAGAATGGTCCTTTCCCTGTCCTCTTGTGTTGTTTTGCAAATGAGTTTGTGTTTTAAACTGATGGTGTCATTGGCTGCCACATTGCATTGCTGAGAAAGGAAATGAAGTGGTGTCTGGGCTCTGTAGGTCTGCTTGTTCTGGAGATTGCTTTACATTATTAAAAACTTCTGCAGAAAATAATGATGATTAAAGGTGACATCTTTGCATTTTTCATTTACTATTTTTTTTGACAGCATCAATGGCTTGTTTTGAATAGGTCAGGTTGAAATTATCACATATATATTTGGTATCTCCTCGCCCTTATCCTTTCTTCTAATTTGATGTTGACTTTGACTTTTGGTTTAACTAGTCTGGTCTGACATGACTGCCACAGAGGATCATAGATTGTAATCATCCCTATGAACCAATCATAGCATAAGAGCATAGGTTTAGAGTTGGAAGGGACCTTAGAGATCATTTTTCAGAGGAGGAAACTAAGGCCCAAAGAGGTTAAGTGACTTGTCTATGGTCACACAGCTAATAAGTATGTGAGGCAGGATTTGAACCTGCATCTTACTGATTCCAAATCCAGCGATCTATCCATTACACACCATGCTACTTCTCAGAAACCAGTTGTTTCCTACCTTCTAATATTTAATCAGGGCAGCTAGGTAATACAGTGGATAGAGTGCCAGTTCTGGAGTTAGGAAGAATCATCTTCCTGAGTTCAAATCTGGCCTCAGACACTTACTAGCTGTGTGACCTTGGGCAAGTCACCTAAGCCTGTTTGCCTCACTTTTCTCATCTGTAAAATAAGCTGGAGAAGGAAATAGAAAACTGCTCTAGTTTCTTCTCCAAGAAAACCCCAAATGGGGTCATGAAAAGTTGGACATCATTGAAACAACTAAACAACAACAACATATAATCAGTGTCATTTTGGGGGGGAGCTGTTGAAATATCTAGCACCTTCTGGCCTTTTTCTAGATCATCTATAAACTTTTGATCTCTTTTTTTTTCTTTTTTGGTGAGGCAGTCAGGGTTAAGTGACTTGCCTAGGGTCACACGACTAGTAAGTGTCATGTGTCTGAGGCCAGATTTGAACTCAGGTCCTCCTGACTCCAGGGCTGGTGCTCACCTAGCTACCCCTTGACCTCTTTCTTTTCTCAAATTGGAACCATATTTTCCAACACACTGTTCACATTTCCCTCTTCTGCCTCCTGCCACATTGAAATCACTGAATAGCAAAATGGATGCAGACTTGATGTGGAGGAGCACGTCAGGTTGTTTAAAGAATTTTTGTGCCTCTTCATCCTCTACAACAGATGTGGGCACATCAGCTTCAGCTGTCTTCAGCAATAGTATCTTTGCTTATGTTCATCATGAGCACGGCAAGACGAGATGACCAGATGTCCCAGGAGACTGTGATTCTTGACTTTGGGCAGACAGCAGAACCCACTTGGTCAATTCCTTTGTTTTTCTTTTCAAGGAAAACCTGCTAGTCATCATTCTTTATAGCTGAAACTTCCTTCTGGCTTTGGTTTGGTTTTGTTTTGGTTTTAATGCTTTTGATGTTTCAGTAATTTGAGTCTTCTGATCATATGTCAATTTGTTGGTCGTTGGATAAAGATCTCACATTTAGAGGACCAACAGTTGTTATTTTTGTAGGCAGTCTAAAAACTGTGGTTCTTAGCACCTTCTGTCTTCCTTTTTCCCTTACCCTACCTCTGCAGAAGGGAGCCACACAGAACTGAAGGCCTGAGCAAGTCATGACCTCTGTTTTGCCTCAATTTCTTCATCCGTAAAATGGGGATAATAATAGCACTTATCTCCTAAGGTTGTTGTGAAGATGAAATGAGATAATAAATTATAAAACACTTAGGTGCCTAGGTGCCAGGCACATAGTAAACTTTATATAGATGTTAGCTATTATTATTTTGTATTTTTCTTCATGTCATGAATTGCCGTTGCCAAATAATTCATCAATCAG
The DNA here is from genome assembly GCF_003287225.1 of Phascolarctos cinereus. NCBI lineage: Eukaryota > Metazoa > Chordata > Mammalia > Diprotodontia > Phascolarctidae > Phascolarctos > Phascolarctos cinereus. The sequence goes on along the minus strand of NW_027555625.1, from coordinate 352,119,861 downwards.
AGGCTAACTTCCTTGTGAGGCACTTCTTCATACTTAGTGAATCTGGTTCTTGGATAAAAGAGTTTCTTTTTTGCCTGGACTGTAGTCAAAGCTTTTTCAATCTGGTAGAAACCTGACAGAGCATATACCCTGCTAGCATAGCCTCTGAGGACCTGGAGTCACCTTCACGCCACGGTAGGGCATCCGAGGAGGACTTGGTAGAGAAAGGTTAAATGTAGTAGGCATAAATATAAAGTCCTTCACTTGGGTTCAAACAATCAACTTTACAAGTACAGGATGAGGGAGGGGTAATTAAGCAAGTTTGTGGCCGACAAGATCTCTTAATGGAAAGCAAATGAGTCAATATGACATTACATCCAAGAAAGCTAATTCTTTCCTTGACTCTATAAGAAAGGCATAATAGATAGCATGAGAAAAGTGGTCATACTACTGGCCTTTATCCTAGTCATAGGAGTAGGATGTTCACTTCTGGGTACCATGTTTTAGGAAGGACCTTACCAAGTTTTATTGTGTCTAAAGGACACTGGCCTGAAGATTGAGGAGACTGGAGACTATGCAATGTAAATATCAGTTGAAGGAATGGGCGCATTTAGTGTCTTCTAGTATTTGAAGGGGTGTGATGGAGAAGGAGGAATTAGTTTTATTCTATTTGGCCCCAGGAGGCAAAACCTGGAACAATGAAAGACATAGAAAATGCAGAGACTATTTGAGTTTGTCGTAAGGGAAAAATCCATAGTGATTATCACTGTCCACAAGTAGGATGGGCTGCCTCAAGAGGTAAGACTCCTCCACCCCTGGAAGTTTTCAAGTGGAGGATAGCTTACCACTTGTTGAAGATTGACAGGCAGTTCCCCATGCATTAAATGGTCTCCCTCCTCAAGTCTTCCTTTTAGAGATCTGTGTTTCCTTCAGGGCTCTACTCCCTCCTATGTGAAGCCTTTTCTGATTCTCTAGTTACCCCTCCAAAAAACCCCATTTTTGTATTTATTTCATATATGTTTGTATATGTGTTGTGTCTTTGTATTCCTTTTGCCTGTGATGCCTGGAGCATGGTAGGAGCCTTATCAAATGTTTTATTTTTTCAGGAAGGACATAAACAAATGGGCTTGTGAGGTCCCTTCCAAATCTGAGAGTCTGATTCTCTAGGAAGGGAGGAGTAGACCCAGACTCTAAGATTGCTTTTTAAAGTCTGGAGGAAGGAAGAGTCATGATGAAGACATAGATTGGGATCCATTAAGTACTAGCTACATAGTAGCTAAAATAGATCTGGCTCTAGGGTCTGTAAGAAGTGGGAAGAGAAGGGAGAAATATCAGTTGTGGGTGGTGGGACTGGAGAGATGTGGGATTGCTAGGGAACCATCCTCATTGAGCCAACACCTGGAGCATGTCTCTAGCAGGTGGTTTTGAAGGTGCCACAGAGTACCTTCCCATCACCCCTTCTACTGCTGCCTCAGTCTTGTGGCTCTGGCCACTCAGAGACTGGGAAGGCAGAGGCTGCAGAGATGAGACCATTCAGTTTTTCTGCTTCTAGGGCCTTTGAGATAGCAGGTTATGAAACCTCACAGAATCATAGATTTAGGGTTGGAAGGTAGCTTAGAACCCAATGAGTCCAACTGCCTCATTGCACAGATCAGGAAACTGAGCCCCAGGGAAGCAAGTGACTTGCCCAGAGTCATAGCTAATGTAACATCCTACAACAATAATTAACTCATTTCAAGGGTACGGGCAATTTGATGTCCCATTAAGTCTACATGGTTCCCTTCTCTCTGGCTTTGGGGAGTTGATTTTATTTTATTTTAGATAATTGGGGTTAAGTGACTTGCCCAGGGTCACACAGCTAGTGGCAGGTGTTTGGTCTGAGATCGGACTTGAACTCAGGTCCTCCTGACTTCAGGGCTGGTGCTCTATCCGCTGTGCCACCTAGCTGCCCCCTAGGGGAGTTAATTTTAGAGAAAACCTTCTGAATGGTCACAATCCCTCTGAGGCCCTAGTTAAGAACATATCTAACATCTGAACAGAAGTTGAGCTCTCTGCCTAGCTTTATATTTGTAGTCATCTCTAGTTAACCATTTGTGGTTGAGGCAAAATTCAGTTTACTGGAATTTGTAAAATGAAGGAGTTGGACTAGATCACCTTTGAAGCCTCCTGGTTTTAGATCTGCCATTCTCCTGCCACTTAACAATCCGATTAAAAAGCATATATTAAGTGCAGTTGTTTGGCAAGGCTCTCCGCTTTGTGCCAGGGATCCAGAGATGAAAAAATACCTGTCTCTTCTCTCCAGGATCTTACTGTTGAATAGAGGAGTAGAGAAGTAAATGTGATGTAAGGAGAAATTCAGACGTGTGCTGTAGAAAAATGTCGGGAAGAGAAGGTCATTTTCACGAGGTGGAGAATAGAGAGAGAAGCAGGGAAGTCTTCAGAGAGGAAGTGGCATCCGAGCTCAGCTTTGAAGGGAGAGTATGATTGCATCAGGTGATGATGAAGAGAGAACACATTCCAGGAAATGGGGATGGGCTTGACTGAATGGAATTAGGAAGTAGGAGAGGGCAGGACGAGATCGAGGAATGGAGGTGACTATTTGGCTGAATCAGAATCTGTGAGAACTTGTATGAAATAATAATGGAAATGGAGGTTAGAGCCAAGTTGCGTGGGGCCTTGAATGCCAGACAAGGGAGTCTGTATTTTATCTTATAGGCAATGGGGAGCTCCTGTTGTGAGGAGATGGGTGGGGATCATTGGGTCTCAGCTGTTTGCTGTTGCCCCAGTAGCACCCCGAGCTAATGTGGCTTCTTGTGAGAGGGTTTGCTGGTAGATGCTATGGGGTAATGGAAGTGGGGTCATGGGACTCAGGAGGCCTGGGCTCCAATCCTGGTTGTTACTGTGTGATTCTGGGCAGGGTGCTGCTCCTCTCTGAGTCTGTAAAAACAAAACAACCCTCCCCCAAAAAAAAGCAACTAAATTTGTGCTCCTCACCTTGTAGGATGGCTGGGATGAGAAGAATACACTTTGCAAGCCTTGATGTTCCGTAGTTCTGAGCTGCCTTTTTTCCTTCGCCCCCTCACGGTGAACAAAGCCCTCTGCTTCCTTGAGGTGCTTTGTCTCTGTGCTCATAGGACAGGCCCCCTCACGGCTGTACTTTCCTTAATACCTTTGTCTACACTCCAACCTGTATGTGTTAGAACACGTCCAACACAAGGTCCCCGAAGAGGCTCTGAAGGTAAGTCACCGAACAGCTTCCGGAGGGGAGGCCAGTGCCTTATGGCACAAGCCCAATGCTGGCCTTTCTTTTAGTCCATCATGAGGCAATCGGGAAGTCTTTCTTCTCATACCCTGGTTCTGCCAATCACTGTCTGACCTCTGGCAAGTCCTTCTCTCCAGATGGGTTTGTCTCCTCATCTATAAAATGAGGATAATAATAATCCCCACCTTGCTTCTCTCCCAGGGCTGTTATGAGGCTCTAATGAGACAATAGGTAAGGAAGATGGTATAGCTTGTAAAGCCCTTTACTCATGTTCCATTTATTTTAATATATAGGATTTTAGGTTTGAAAGGGACTTTAGCAACCATGTAATCCAACCCCCTCATTATGCAGTTATGTAATTGAAGCCCAGAGATGGAAAAGGGGTTTTCCCAAGCTCTTGCTTCTAGTAAGTGGCTACCAAGATTTGTGTAAGATAATGAGGTTTTGAGGTGAAAGGAACCTCAGAGATCACTTAGTCCAACCCATCTTTCCCCCATTTTACAGAGTAGGAAACCAAGACCCAGATAGGAAATGTGGGGGCAGCTAGGTGGCACAGTGGATAGAGCACTGGCCCTGGAGTCAGGAGGACCTGAGTTCAAATCCAGCCTCAGACACGTGATACTTACTAGCTGTATGACCCTGGGCAAGTCACTTAACCCCATTGCCTAGCCAAAACAAAACAGATAGGGAACATGACATGTCCATAGTCATGAGTAGTTCAGAGCTGAGATCTGGGGCTGATTTTCTACTACACTGGCAGTGAGGTATTAATTCTGGGCTTCAGTTTCACCATCTGTAAAATGAAGAAGTTGGACCAGATAGTTTCTTCTCTTTTTCTAAGTCCTGTGAAGTAAAGACAGATGAGGATGCCATCTCGTTTCTTTGGGATTTCTGGGCTTATTTTTCCTAGCTCTCATGCCCCTTCCTCTTTCTAGGGTCAGCTTCTAAAATGTGGCTTTGTTTTTTGAATGAATGATGATGCATCCTTAGAATTCTTCCTCAGCACCTAAGAAAAAAACCCCACCAACAACTATATGGGATATTTTCACTTCTGTTATTTTAATCCTGGCGAAGTGCTAAGAGTTAGGGCAGGGGAACTATTTCTTACCTCAGTAATCATAGGATTGAGATCTGGAAAGGGACCTTAGATAGCATATAGTCTAATCTCATTTTATAAATGAGGAAATTCAGGTAAAGAGAGAGGGAATTGACTTGTTTAAGGCCACATGTCTGATAAGTAGCAGCTCCTCTGACTCCAAATTTTGTGTTTTGGTAGATGATAAACCTGTGAAAGCAGCAGCATGGTGTGTTTGGAGACATACTAGACTGGGGGTCGGGAGACCTGGATTCTGGTCTTGGCTGTGTCACCAACCCAGTGAGACCTTGGGATGATGCCTTTCCTCTTCTGGGTCTCAGCTTCCCCTGCTATTAAATGGGCAGGGTGGGATTCGGACTAGAGAGTTGCTAAGGCTTCTGCCGGTTTCTTGAACTAATTGACTGGACTAAAAATCACTGCCTTCATTCTTCATTCACTCCAATCACAAAACAGCCTATAGCTCCCGTAACATCTGCCCCTCTGCTTGGGGAAGGGTTCAGGGAAGGATTTAAAAGCTGGGCTTTTTTAGACCCTTGATTTAGGCCTAGATGGGCTCAGGTCCTGACTCCTGAGTTTTGTGTCCAGGACAGAGTGTAGAGGACAGAGCTTTAGATTTAGAATCAAAGAACCTGAGTTTCAGTCCTAACTCTGCTGATTGCCATCTGTGCTTGCAGACAAGTCAAATCACCCCTATAGTCCTTGGTTTTCTCATCTGGGATTTCCCTCATCTGGAAGAGCACTGGAATTAGGAGATCAGCTTTTGCCACTCATCGGTTGTATGGGCTTAGATGGGCCTCTTCCCATTTATGATCCTCAGTTTCCTCATCTGTGAAATGGGGATGAGGATTCTTTTTTGGGGGGTGAGGCAATTGGGGTTGAGTGCCTTGCCCTAGGTCACACAGCTAGTAAGTGTCAAGTGTCTGCTCTGAGGTCACATTTGAACTCAGGTCCTCCTGACTCCAGGCCTGTATGGTATCCACTGAGCCACCTAGCTGCTCCAGGGGATAAGGATTCTTGCCCTACTGACAGGAGGATTATTGTGGGAAAGGGCTTTATGAAAAAAGAAATTACCTTAAAGTGCTATACCAATATAAGTTGTTATTATTGAAAGTCAGTGCAGTTTAGAAGAAAGAAGACTAGACTTAGGTTTAGGAGATCTGGGTTCAAATCCTGTTTCTTTTCCTTTGTAAATTGAGGATAATACTTGTATTGTCTATCTCACAGTATTCTTTTGAGGGAAGGGTTTGTAAAATTTAAAGCATTATAGAATGGGAGCTCTTATTAAGGTATTGGTGTTTCCTCCTCTTCACTGTCCCTAGCACTTCATAATTACAAAGTACTATGTATAAAAATTAATATTTTTTTTCCTTTTCATCTTGGTGGTAGAATGGAGCTCATTCTCCTTACCTTTGCTTTCTGGCCTTTGCCTTTCAGCACGAGAAGTACACCAGCCAGTTGCAGATGAATTTTAAGGGCACAACTGTGAAGCGAGGGGACCCCCCAGCAGACCTTGGTCCTTATTCTGAATCCCCACAGGCCAAACCAGAGAAGGGAGACCGGAGACCTGTCCCAGGTAAAATCCTCAAGGATGAGGCATGGGGCAGGGCAGGGAGGAGCATATGTGTCCCAGATGAAAACACATGTTTATCCAGAAGCACGCTTTACTCAGGTACACATGTAAGGCTCCATCTCTGCCCACATGGATTTGCATTCAAGTCAAATTTGTGAAAGACCCTTGGTGAATGATCTTTAATATGCCCCTGGAGTGGCTGAGAGGGACAGGTGATTCAGGAGGGTTCTTTCCCTTCTCCCCTATCTGTCTCCTCCTTTCTCTTGAGGGCAACTGGACCAGCCTGGCACAGGGATCAACCAGTAAATATTACACAAGCACCAGGTGCTGTGCTAGGCTGGAGATATAGACAAAAATGAAAAAATCCCTGCCCTCAAGGAGTTTACATTCTCTGTACCGCATAGGTTCCCAAAGTGGGAGATACCACCCCCTGGAGGGTGCTGGAATGATCCAAATTTCAAAAACACTTTTAAAGGGTTAAATAAAGTAGATTTCCAGGGGGTGCTGAGTAATTTCTTTTAAAAGGGGTTGGTAGGCCAAATAAGTTTGGGAACCTCTGCCTAGAAGAAGACAGAATATACACATAGCAATATGTACAAAATATATGCTAGTGAATGCTAGGTAATTTTTTGGATGGGAGAGGCATTAGTAGTTGGGGGAATCAAAAAAGGCTTTATGGGGAGAGCTGAGCTTGAGGTGAGTTTGGAAGGAAGTTAGGAATTCTAAGAGGTAGAGGTAAAGGGGAAGCATGTTGCAGGCATGGGGAATAGGTCTTCTCCCTATCCAAAAGCATAGAGATGAGAGATGGGAAGCTGTATGGGAGGAGAAGCATACTTTGCAAAGTGGATGTATAATGAGCCTAGAAAAGTAGGTTAGAGCCAGGTGATAAAGGGCTTTAAATGCCAAGCAGAGGAGTTTGTATTTGACCCTAGAAATAATAGGGACAAACTGAGACTTCTTGAGCTGGGAAATGAATGGAAAAGTTGGAGTAGAATGAAATAGTTGAATCTGATGCACCTGCAATTAAATATTTATTAACTCATCTACTTGGTGTAAGGGCTCTGTGCTTGGTGTTGCAGGGGAACCTGAAAAGGCATGCTTGGTCATCAGGGAGCTTATAGTCTAGGGGAGACAGTGGAGGAACCGATCCGAGCTCCGCCCTCAGGGAGCTCATGGACTTGTAGAACGACATACCAGGCAGAGAGTTCATAAGAGCTGAAGTAACAGTAATGGCTGGGATTTATACAACTCTTTAAGATTTGCTCCTCAGTTTCTCCAGGGAGGTGAAACCCATTTCAGCCCCTAGCTCTTGCTCCTTAGTTCAGTCTGGTCACAGGTTCCTGGGTAGCTCACCAGAACAGTTGGCAGCATTAGGCTGCAGGGCTGTGGGCCCCATGGTGTGTTGTCTGTCACTTACCCTCAGTCTCCTCATCTGTAAAATAAAGATAATAATGTTTGCAGTACCTATATTACAGAATTATTGTGAGGACAGATTATTGTAAATCTGGTAACTTGTATTAGAAGCTGCTAGACTATTGTGTCAGCTTTGGAGGATGGTGTGGCTCCATTCTCTGGAAACATTTGTTAAGTATCTGCTGTATATCAGGCACTGTACTAGGTGCCAGGGATAAAAAAAAAATGCAGAAGATAGACCCTGCCCTCATGGAGCTCACCTGGGAGGTGGTGTTATTATTACCCCCATTTTGCAGGTGAGGAAACAGAGACAAATTGGCTAAGTGATTTACTCAGGGTTGCATAGCTAATAAGTGTCTGAGGATTTGAATTCAGGGCTTTCTTACTCCATTGTGCCACCTCACTGTCATAATTAATAGCTCTTATTTCTATAGTGGAGAACTTAGAATCATAAGAGTTGGGGCTTTTGTTGTTTAGTTGTTTCAGTCATGTCCAACTCTTCATGACCCCTTTGGGGTTTTCTTGCCAAAGATACTGGAGTGGTTTGCCAATTTTACAGATGAGGAAACTGAGGCAAACAGGGTTAAGTGACTTGCCCAAGGTCATACAGCTAGTAAATGTCTAAGGCCAGATTTGAACCCAGGAAAATGAGTCTTCCTGATTCCAAGCCAAACATTCTACTACCTGGCTGTCCCTAAGAGTTGTGGCTAAATTAGGTCTTAGAGATAATCTGTTTCACTCTTCCTTTATTTTACTTTTTTCAACATTTATATACTTTGTATGTTTTCCCCAAATTTTTTTCAATTAGCAAGCACTGATTTTTTTTTCCCTCCCAATTTCCCACCCACCCACACTAGGAAAGAAAAAGAAAACCCTTGTAACAAATGTGCAGAATCAAGATAAAAACTTTTGCAGATTGGTCATGTATGAAAATGTCTGTTTTATTCTTCGTTTCGAGTCTATCACCTACCCGTCAGGAGATGGGCAGCTTCATTATTGGTCCTCTGGCACTGTGATTTGTCACTGTGTTGATCAGAGTTCTAGAATTTTTCAGAGTTGTTTGTCTTTGGTGTTGCTGTATAAATCATTCTAGTTCTGCTCACTGCACTCTGCATTCGTTCATACAAGTCTTCCCAGGTTTGTCTGGGAAGGTTCCTCTCCTACATTATTTCAGCAGTATGGCACACTGGTATTCTGTTCTTTTTATGTATTAAAATGTATTCAGCCATTTTTCAATTGATGGTCATCCCCTTGGTCTCCAGTCCTTTGTTACCACAAAAAGCTGCTATAGATACTTTTGTACATATAGGTCCCCCTTATTTTATAGATAAGGAAACTGAAGGCAGCTACTAAGTAGCAAAATCAGGATTTGAACCCAAGCCTTCCAATTGTTCTCTTCAGTATCTCTTTCTGTATGTAGCAGAAAGCTTTCCACTTCTAAGGCCGTACCCAGCATCTTGAGGGTTGGGCCTTCTCATAGTTTCTGTAGTAGCTTTTTCCTTTTCTAGTTTTTCTCAGAAATTCTTTGGGTTTGAGGTGAAACTGAGCTTAGCCTTGGCCCAGGCTCATGTTACTGCAGCCTGTGGTTATTGAGGCCTGGTCATCTGAGGATGCCTGGGGAGGATGGTGAAGGGGACAAGCTGTGTTTGTGGTGCTCCCACCTCCACTTCTGGGCTGGTCTTCTCCAACTCCCTCAAGTTTGTCTGGCCCTGTGGACCGAACCCAACCTAGAAAGAGGGAGAGGTCTGAGAAAAAGCTTTCTTCTTCACTGTGGATAAATTGGTGTAGGATTCTTTTCTAAGAAATTAGTGTTTACAGAGGGAGATACTGAAGTCCCTCTTTGCTGAAAGAAAATGTTCCGTGTGTGTGTGTGTGTGTGTGTGTGTGTGTGTGTGTGTGTGTGTGTATAGCTTATATCAGATTGCGCGCCATCTTGAGGAGGGAGATGGGGAGGGAGGGGGAGAAAAATTTAAAACTCAAAAGCTTATGGAAGTGATTGTTAATAAATCAAAATAAATTAATTAAAATTAAAAAAAAGAAAAAAAATGTTCCTAGCTGGACAAACATCACCAAGAACCATTACCTGTCTATGAAAGTGGGTTGATATCCATGCCAATTACAGAATCCTAAAAACCTCGAAAGACTTGTATGGTCTGACGCTGAGTGAAGTGAGCAGAACCAGGAGAACGTTGTATACAGTAACAGCCACATTGTGTGACGACTAATATTGATAGACTTAACCCTTCTCAGCAATACAAGGATCTAAGACATCTCCAGAGGCCTCATGATGGAAAATGGCATTCCCCAAAAAGAAAGAACTATGAGTTTGAATGCAGATGGAAGCATACTATTTGCTATTTTTTTCTTTTGTTGTGTTTTGTTTCCTCTTTCTGGTGGTTCCTCCTATTGGTCCTAATTCTTACTTACAACATTCACTAACGTGAAAATATATTTAATAGGAATGTATAGGTATAGTGTGTATCATATTGCCCTCAGTCTTAGGGAGGGAAATGGGGAGGGAGGAGGAGAAAAATTTAAAACTGAAAAGCTTATGGAAATGATTGTTGACAAATCAAAATAAATTAATTAAAAATAAAAAAAATTATAAAATCCTTTCCATCATCATAGGTGCTTGAGAAATGTTGGTTGAACCTTGGGCTGTTTACTCTCCTGTTCCCTCTGAGTCTCAGTGGCCCAGGATGGGTTGTTCTTGGGTGGATCCTTGGGATCCTCCTGGCATTGATGTTCTGTGGCCTTTTTTTTCTTTCTGTCCAAACCCGTGATTTCACTGGTGTAGGGATTGCCTAGGATTCTGTAGCTTAGTCCTAGAGAGCTATGTGGGGCACTCTGAGGTTAAATGATTTGCCTTGGTCCCATAGCTAATGAGTGTCAGACGGAGGATTTGAACTGCAGGTTTTCTAGATATCAGGGCTGGCTCTTCTTCACTAGGCCGTAGCTGTCTCTGCGACTATGAATAAGAATTTGTGACATGAGCACTCTCTATTTATGAGCTGCTATCTTTATTAACATTGACAATAATAGTAGTACAGTGCTTTGTACACAGTAGGTACTCAATAAATGTATATTGAATTGTAATAAAGAAAACTATAAAAAGGCCCTTTATAGAACTAGAATACTTAGATAAAGTCTAGCCATAGCCCAGCTTGGTTGGCTTTCTTGTGACAAAGTATGTCTTTCCTCAGCCTAGGGATTATGAAATATTAATAATCATTAGCTAGCATTTATATAGTTCTTTAAGATTTGCAGAGGATTTTACAAAAATTGCACCATTTGATTCTGACAACAACCCTGGGAGGTAGATGCCATTATTTATTCCCATTTTACAGATAAGGAAACAAAGGCAGACAGAAGTTAAATGACTTACCCAGGACCACACAGCTAGTAAATTTCTGAGTCATCCACTGAATTCAGTTCTTGCTGATTCCACATCTAGTGCTCTACCTGCTATAACACAAAGCTGCCACAATTAGTAATAGCTCCCATTTGTGTAGTGTTTAAGCCTTACAAACTTTTTTCACAATGACTTTGTGAGTTAATGCAGTTCACATTGTCCCCATTTTACAGATAAGGAAAACTGAAGCCAGGTGAAGTAACTTGCCCAAGGTCAATAGACTTGAATTCATGGCTTATGTTCCCAAGTCCAGTTCTCTTGTTACTGCACTTGAGGCTGCCTATCTGCATATGTTCATGAACAACATATAAACTAGTATTTCAGTGTTGGAGCAGGAGATTTTGGGAGGGATCTGTCAGGTGGTGATGGATAAGGGAGGGTGTCATGGTAGAAAGAAGACAAGATTAGGAATCTACTCAAATCCGAGCTCTGCCACTAATTACTCATGTGACTTTGAGTAAATCACTTTTTGAATCTCTGTTTCCTCATCTGTTAAATGAGTGGGTTCAGCTAGATCCTCTCTAACGTCCCTTTCTAGATTTAAATCCTATGAAACCTGTAAGTGCTTCCCGGCCCCTCAGTGAGCTTTGAGGCAGAGGTTGAAAGGCAGGACATTGTTACCTTAAGATATGCGGTTCACAGTGCCCTCTAGTGCAGGATGTAAGCTCATCTCGAGGCTAAGCACGTCTAGATAGTAGCTCATTCATTTATTTTGTTTATTTATCACCATTTTAATTTTTTATTTTAAATAAACATTGTTGTGAGATAGAGATCATCTGGAGTTATAAAATCAGTCTGTAGAAAATGGTTGAATGAATTTCAACTGATGTTACCAGATACATCTTAAAAAATCCTCAATGTTTATTGAAATTAAAATATACATATTTATTCAGAATTTAGTAAATATAAAATAAAATGGGAATTTCTATTTACATAGTAGTACAGGGAAAGAGGAGTGTACATGAAACTTCTAATCTCTGTTATTTATAGCTTGCTTTTGTTTTAAAATATATAATATATAAACTTGTAGCTTTCAAAGCTGTCCTGCTTATCTGTGATTCCTTTTGGCTAGGCTTTTTTTTAAATGCCACAATGACTCTGACTCTCTCTCTCTCTCTCTCTCTCTCTCTCTCTCTCTCTCTCTCTCTCTCACCCCCTTTCTATCCTTCCTTCTTTCTTCCTTTCCTTCTTTTGTCTTTTCCTCTTTCTTCTTTCCTTTTATTCTTTCTTCTTCCTTTCCTTATTCCTTCTTTCTTTCTTCTTTCCCCTTCTTCCTTTCTTCTTCTCTTCATTTCTTTATTCTTTTCCTGTTCCTTTCCTCCTTCCTTTATTTCTTTCCTCTCTTCTTCCCTTTCTCCCTTCCCTGTCTTCTTTCCTTCCTTTTCCCCTCCTTTAGCCATTAAACTGTTTTTACTTTCCTTTGTAGGTTGCTCTCTGATCATTGAGTTCCACTAGTGTCTTGCAGCATCCATCACCTTTTTCATTATCAGATATTTAAAAAGCACATGCACTAGGTGGCAGGACGCAGATTAGTGCAGTGGGAAGACCCCTGCATCAGAAAATCTCAGTGTGAGGTGGGTTTTCAGTGCTTTGTAACCATGTTGGGGCCAGTCATTCATTCCTCCTCTTAGCATTTGTCTCCTCCTAAAGTCTATGTGTAAGCAAGCTGTTGTTGTTCATAAGATGAGAGGAGAGAGAGCCAGCTTTGGAATAAGGCAGACCTGAGATCAGGTCTTTCCTCTGACACAGGTCATGGAATCTTGGGAAAGTCACTTAAAGTCTCAATGCCCCAGACAACTCTGGACCAGAGGACTCAGAGAGTAGTTGCTGATCTGCTTTAATACAGAAAGTATCCTCACTAGGAGTGTCTATATCAATGAAATAGCAAATTCAGACACCCAAAAAAAGTGCAGGAAGAAGTAAAATAAGGGTTATAGAAGGAAGGAAGCATTTATGTGTTAGGCACTATGCTACTTTAGACAAGGGTTGCATTTGGAGAGGTGTAATATTGGGACAATGAAAGAAGGATGAGCTTGGAGTTAGAGGTGCTAAGTCTAAATCCTAACTTTGCTACTTACTCTCTGTGTAATCTTAGGCAAGATTACACAGTTTCTTCATCTCTAAAATGAGAGGTTTGGGGTAAGATGACTTTAAAGGTCTCTCCCAGCTTTTAGATTTAGATGTATGGTCCTAAGTTGATCTATAGAAGTCAGGAGGGCTGGAGGAGATGAGAATCCCATTTATCTATCAGGTTTTGGGGAATGAGAGTGCTCTGGATAATTTGGTATTCTGGTTAAAAGAATATGATCTGTCCCCTGGGGTTGATGAATGTTTGCAGAATGAGAATATAATGAAATATAATGCACTGTGGTCTCATGGAAAGAGAGCTTTGGACTTGCAGTCAAGAAAGACCTGAGTTTAGATCCTGACTTTGAGTCTTTACTAGGTGTGTGTCCCTGGGGAAATCTTTTAACCTCCTGGAGTCTCTATAAAATGGGGAAAATGATACATGTACTTCTTAACCCATAGGTTTGTTATGATCAAAGTGCTTTGTAAACTTTCAAGTGCTCTCTCTTTTAATAGTCTTATTTTTAATTGGTATCAATGCTAAGACCTTGCTATTGGTAATAACACTGTCCTTGGACTGGGAAGGTCCTTGCAGAATTTGCAGAGCCCCAGGTTTACCCCTATGGGTTTTAGGGCTCAAGCAACTTTGTTGTGTAGGGGTAAGACACCAGAATTTGAAGTCAGAGAGTTGAGGTTCACTTCCTGGCTCTGTTACTCCCTATATAACCTTGGGAAAGTCTCGTCCCCTCTCTGGGGTTCCAGTTTCTTTAATTGTAAAATGAGTGCTTTGAACTAAATGACTTCTAAAATCCCTTTTGGGTCTATATCTAAGATCCCATGAACTGGACTTCTTTTAGGAAATGTCACCCTCCATATGGGGGAGGCTGCTGGCCTTGCTTTTGGAACTGAGCTATTGAAGTGACAGAAATTTCTTCTTTTCTCTTTCCAGAGCCATTGACCTACCGCACACCACTATACGGGCAGCCTTCATGGTGGGGGGAGGATGATGGCAACAACAAATTGGACAGGCCAGATGACCAGCACCAAGAGGATCATTATCCAGGTAAGACTCCAGGCCAGGAACCGGTGCCCAGGACTGGCTTCATGTTCCCAGGTCTGAGGCCAGCTCTAGACCAAGTCCATAAAACTGACACTAGGACATCATTGACTCTTGGCTCTATGGTTGCCTCTGGTTGTATAAGGAGACAGGACCCCTGACCTCAGGAATGTCAAAAGTCTGGGGTATGGAGAAGAAGAAACAAGTTTCCTATCCTCAACAAGCTCAGGGCCTGAGACACAAAGAGGAGAAACCTCAGCCCTGTCCTGGGAGTATTGTGTCTTATGACAGCCCCAGTGAAATCCCAGGTTTGGTCCCAAAAAAGTGCCTGAAAAAGCAAAATAAGGGTTATAGACAACAAATGTTTCAAATAAAGAAGCAACAGAGGAACAACCCCAGGCCCTGTACCCATTAATAATCTGGGGTGGAGAGGAACCACACTGACCCATATGGAACAGTTCCCTCGATTAGAGAATGTGTCATCCAGTGCTGACCTGAGTTAAACCTAGCACAATTTGCTTGTAGGAGCTCAATGACGAGGAAAATCAGTGAGAGAGTGAGGGAGAGAGGGACCAAGCATTTATTAGTACCTACTGTGTACCAGACATTGTACTAAGCACTTTACAAATATTGTCTCGTTTGATCCTCACAACAACCCCAGGAGGTAGGTGTTTTTATGATCCCCATTTTACAGTTGAGGAAACTGAGGCAGATAGGTGAAATGATTTGCCCAGGGTCACACAGCTAGTCAGTGGGAGAGACTGGACTCCAGTCCAAGTCAGAGAGTTATCCACAAATAACACGGCCAGATGGGTCACACATCATGGCTGGCATATGAAGAGACCCATCTGACTGGAGCAAAGGCCCCATGATGAAAATGAGAGGGAGTTGAAGTTGTAGAGTAGGGGACTGGAAGCTCGGTTGTGAATGTCCTTGGATGCCAAGAAGAGGTGTTTGAAGTTGATGCAGTGGGATGTCTTAGAGCCATTGTGCTAGATAAGATTGGTGACACAAAAATTGTAGATAATTGCAAATTCTTGGAACTGGGCCACATATCTCAGCTCACATTAATATCCTCATGATAAATTGTTGTAATCTCTTTGCTAATATTTTATTTAAAATTTTTGCATCAATATTCATTAGGTAAATTGGTCTATAATTTTCTTTCTCTGTTTTGGCTTTTCCTGGTTTAGGTATCAGCACCATATTTGTGTCATAAAAGGAATTTGGTAGGATTCCTTCTTCGCCTATTTTTCCAAATAGTTTACATATTATTAGAATTAATTGTTCTTTAACTATTTGGTAGAATTCACTTATAAATCCATCTTGCCCTGGAGATTTTTTTGTCTTAGAGAGTTCATTGATGGCTTGTTCAATTTCTTTTTCTAAAATGGGGTTAAGTATTTTATTTCCTCTTCTCTTAATCTGGGCAATTTATGTTTTTGTAAATATTCATCCATTTCACTTAGATTGTCAGATATATTGGCATGCAGTTGGGCAAAATAGCTCCTAATTATTGCTTTAATTTCCTCTTCATTTGGTGGTGAATTCACCCTTTTCATTTTTGATGCTGGTAATTTGGTTTTCTTTTTCTTTTTTTAAATCAAATTAACCAGAGGTTTATCTATTTTATTGCTTTTTTTCCTTCATAAAACCAGCTCTTAGTTTTATTTATTAGTTTGATAGTTTAATGACTTTCAATTTTATTAATCTGTCCTTTGATTTTCAGAATTTCTAATTTGTTTTTAATTGGGGGTTTTTAATTTGTTCTTTTTCTAGTTTTTTAAGTTGCATGCCCAATTCATTGATCTGTGCTTTCTCTATTTTATTCATGTAAGCATTTAGAGATATAAAATTTCCCCTAAGAACTTCTTTGGCTGCATCCCATAAATTTTGGTATGTTATGTCATTATTGTTGTTCTCTTTGATGAGAGTATTATTTCTGTTGTTTGTTGTTTGACCCACTCATTCATTAGGATTCAATTATTTAATTTCCAGTGAATTTTTAATCTGTTTTTCATGGTCCTTTGTTATACATAATTTTTATTGCATCATGATATGAAAAGGGTACATTTAATATTTCTGCCTTTCTGCATTTGATTGTGAGGTTTTTATGCCCTAATACATGGTCAATTTTTGTGTAGGTGCCATGTATCACTGAGAAAAAGGTATATTCCTTTCTATCACCATTCAGTTCTCTTCAGAGGTCTATCATATCTAACTTTTCTAAAATTTTGTTTACCTCTTTAACTTTTCTCATTTATTTTGTAGTTAGATTTATCTGGTTCTGAGAGGGAGAGGTCCCCCACTAATATAGTTTTGCTGTCCATTTCTTCCTGTAACTCATTTAATTTCTGTTCTAAGAATTTGGATGCTAAACCACTTGGTGCATGTACATACATACATGCATACATATGTGTGTGTATATATATATCTATATATACATGTTTAGTATAGATGTTACTTCATTGCTTTTAGTACCTTTTAGCAAAATTAGTTTACTTCTTTATCTCTTATAATTAGATCAATTTTTGCTTTTGCTTTGCTGAGATCAGGATTGTTACCCCTGGTTTTTTTTTTTTACTTCAGCTGAGGTATAATAGATTCTGCTCCAGCCTTTTACCTTTACTCTGTATATATCTCTCTGCTTCAAATGTGTTTCTTGTAAACAACATAGTAAAGCATTCTATTTTTTAGTCCACTCGGTTATATGCTTCCATTTTATGGGAGAGCATCCCATTCACATTCATAGTTATGATTACTGTGTATTTCCCTCCATCCTATTTTTACTTTTATCTGTCCTTTCACCTTGTCCCTCCTCACTAGTGTTTTGTTTCCGACTACTTTCTCCCTCAATCTGCCCTACCTTCTATCAGCCCTTTCCCCTTCTCTCTTTTCTTTCCCCTTTCTCCTCCTACTTCCCTACAAGGTAAGATAAATTTCTATACCTTACTGAGTGTGTATATTATTCCTTCTATGAGCCAAATCTGGTAAGAGTAAAGTTCAAACAAGGCTCACCCCCTCCCTTCTTTCCCTCTGCTGTAATAGTTCTTTTGTGCCTCTTCATGTGATGTAATTTACCCTATTCTGCCTCCCCCTTTCCTCTTCTTGTAGTACAATGCTTTTTTTCCACCCCTTAATTTTTTTTTTGTATCATCACATCAAAGTCAACTTATACCTATATTCTCTGTCTATGTATATTCCTTGTAACTGCCCAAATAGAGATACAGTTCTCAAGTGTTACAAGTATCATCTTCCCATGTAGGAATATAAACAATTTAACCTTATTGAATAACATGGTTTTTTTTCTTTCTGGTTTACCTTTTTATGCTTCTCTTGAATCTTGTATTTGAAGACTGAATTTTCTGTTCAGTTCTGGTCTTTTCATCACGAGAGTTTAAAAGTCTCCCTATTTCATTGAATGCCCATCTTTTTCCCCTGAAAGATTATGCTTAGTTTTGGTGGGTAGTTGATTCTTGGTTGTAATCTAAGCTCCTTTGCCTTCTGGAATGTCATCTTCCAAGCCATCTAATCCTTTAAATAGAAGCTGCTAAGACCTGTGTAGTCCTGACTGTGGCTCCTCAATATCTGAATTGTTTCTTTCTGGCTGCTTGCAATATTTTATTTTTGACCTGATAATTCTGGAATTTGGCTAAAATATTCCTTGGAGTTTTCATTTTGGGATCTTTTTCAGGAGGTGATCAGTGGGTTCTTTCAATACTGTTTTACCCTGTGGTTCTAGGATATCAGGGTAGTTTTCCTTGATAATTTCTTGAAAGATGCTGTCCAAGCACTTTTTTTTTTATCATGGCCTTCAGGTAGTCTAATAATTTTTAAATTATCTCTCCTGTATCTATTTTCCAGGCCAGTTGTTTTTCCAATGAGGTGTTTTACATTTTCTTCTATTTTATAATTCTTTTGATTTTGTTTGACTGATTTTTGATGTCTCACTGAGTCATTAGCTTCCATTTGCCCAATTCTAATTTTTAAGGAATTATTTTCTTCAATTAGCTTTTGTTCTTCCTTTTCCATTTGGCCAATTCTACTTTTTAAGGAGTTGTTTTCTTCAGTGGATTTTTTCCCATTTGCCCAATTGCATTTTTTAAGTAATTGTTTTTTCCAGTCAATTTTTGTCCTTCCTTTTCCAAGCTGTTGATTGTCTCTTGCATAGCTCTCATATCATTCCCCAATTTTTCTTCTGTTTCTCTTATTTGATTTTTTTAAATCCTTTTTGAGGTCTTCCAAGAATGCTTTTTGGACTTGAGACTAATTCATATTCTCCTTTGAGGCTTTGCACATAGGCATTTTGACATTGTTGTCCTCTTCTGAGTTTTTGATCTTCCCTGTTGCCATAGTAGCTTTCAGTGGTTTAGGGCTCTTTTCTGTTTTTTGCTTATTTTAAATCTCTTTTGTGAATTTTAAAGTTGAGCTCTGTTCCTGGGGTACAGAGGGCACTGTCCCAAGCTTATTATGCTGGCGGTCTGGGACTTGGTCACTGGCTTTTTATGACACTGCACGAGGGTGGCGTAGCCTACTCAAACCTGTTGTGACAGGGGTTCCTGGGCTGGCAGTTTGCCTTCTGTGCTGTGGCTGGAGGCCTCACAGCTGGCCTGCTGTGCCGCTAGCCAGCTGAGCTAGGACTGAGGGTCCTCTGCTGCTAATTAATACCTTGGGTAAGAGTTTCCCATTTCCTTGCCCAGACACTGCCTGTGCTGGGCTGCACTCTCATTTTACCCAAGTGAGACAGATCTTTTCTGAAGTCTTTCTAAGTTATCTTAAGCTGGAAGTTTGTTTCAGTCTATCTTTTTGTAGGTTCTGTCACTGCAGAATACATTTAGAAGCTGGATTTAACATAGTTCCTGAGAGAAACTGGAGACAGCTCAGGCAACTTCCTGGCTTTTCTCTGCTATCTTAGACCTTATAATTTCTAAAGCACTTTACACATAATCCCTCACTGGGGCCTCAAGGTAGATTCTAACCTGCATTGAGTAAAGATCAGGTCCTTGAAATGTGGAAGTAGGTTCCTACTTCACAACGTTATTGTGAATCTTAATGCTGTTATCCTTATTATTACTGTTATTGTTATAGAAGCTTGGTGAACAATAGGACTAGTTCCCTTTCTTTTGCCCCTAGAGAGGACCAAGGAGATTCCCCAGCATGAAGAGGTCAATGGGAACATTCCAAGCTACCGGGATGGCCAGGAACCATCAGCATTCACCTTCCGGAGGGAGCCAAGCTATTTTGAGATCCCCACGAAAGAGTTTCAGCCTGTCTCCAAGTCCGTGGAGGAACAGGTTCATGAAGTCCCCACGAAGGACGTGGAGCCCGGAGGGGGTGGGGCACACCCAGTGGTACAAAGCCATGCCTCCTTCACCATTGAATTTGATGACTGTAGCCCTGGCAAGGTGAAGATCAAAGATCATGTCACCAAATTCTCCCTGCGACCTCGGCGGCCTCTTGTGAAGGATCCGGCCCCTACTGACATGGTGTCTGCTCAGAGCAAGGTAGCGCATTGGTTGGTACAGAATGATCCTAGCCTGATACGAAGGCCAGGACCTGGGGAGGATGGCTACAGCACCAAGAGTGACCTGCCTGTCCATGTACGGACACTGAAGGGTAAGTAGGACTTACAAACATAGCAGTGTGACTTTGAGTGGGGGAGGGAAAGGGAAGATTTGTGTCTCTGTGTAAGACTCTGTGTGAGACTATGATTCTCTGTTTGCATGTGACTGAGGAAATAGGATACCAGGGTAGGAGTATCACTGATCCTTTTAGCCTTATTCACGATCCATACTTTCCCTTACGCTCTAATCTTCATGGCTGGCCCCCAGAGCTGTTGGCGTCACCCCTTGCCCCCTCTGTCTTATCATAGAATCTCAGAGTTGGAAGGGATCTCAGAGGGCATCTTCCAAGCCATACTTGAGCAGAAATACCCTCCACAAAAGTCCAGAGAGGAGGTCAGCCAGCCCTAGGCCCTCCAATAATGGGAAGCTTCCTTGTGGTAAGACAGTATGCTTTTAACCAGCTGTAATGGGTAGGATATTTCCCTTAGGTAGAGCTAAAATCATCTCTGCAACTTCTCGGTGTTCCTGGTCCTGCTTTCTCAGACCAAGCAAAACCAATCTTATCCGATCTTTGTCCCATAACAACCCGTCAAGGATTTGAAGGCCACTGTAATGTCCTCTCCAAGTCTTCTTGACCCTAAGCAAATGTGTTTACCAACCTAGTCACCTTTCTCTGGACACTATCGAGCTTATCAATATCCTTCCTGAAATGTGACCTTCAGAACTGAATGCATTACTCCATATGCAGTCTGACTAGGCAGGGGATGCTGCTTTTCTTCTCTGCATGCAGCCTAAGACTCCATAGACTTTTTTTTTTAGGCAATTGGGATTAAGTGACTTGCCCAGGGTCACACAGCTAGTATGTGTCATCCATAGACTTTTTGGAGTGGTGGTGGGTGGCCAACGTGGTATTGACAAAGACTTCCTGGAGGAGGAGGTGGCATTTTGGTGGCATCATACTTCTGACTGATGTTGAGCTATAATTCATTAAAATCTCTAGATCTTTACCATATGAACTTTCGTCTTGCCACTTCCCCCATCCTATACTTTTAGATTTTTTTTTAATTTATTTTTTATCTTCTTAATTTATTTTTCTCCATCCTACACATGTACAGATGGTTTTTTGAGCCTGGGTGTAGAACTTTATATTTATCCCTGTTTTCATCATAATAGATTCAGCCAAGTTTTTCTCAAAAGGATTTTACTGGAATTTGAAGAAAAGATAAAATATAAACTTAAAGAGCATGAAATTATTAAGACAGGGAACATAGGAATCTTGTCCCAAGTATCCTAAGATTCATGATCCAGTCTTTGACCAGTAAGATTGTGCTTCCATTCAATAGCCTTCCTTCCCATTTAGCTAGTGATGAGCCTGGCCCTTTGAGAGAGGGTCCTTCCCAGTGCCACCAACTTCTGCTTTCTCTTCTCATTCAAAGCTAGTGCTCTTTCAACCTTTCCACCCACATCAGGGTCGTTTCATCCGTGGCACTATCAAGCCACTACATTAATAAGGTTCTGTCCAGATTGATTGAATCACAGAAAGTCAGAACTGGAAAGAACCCCGGAAATCTGTAGTCTAACTCATTCCTATGCAGAATCCTCTCTCTGACATCCCTGACAAGTAGCTATTCAGCCTGTATTTGAAGACATTCAGTGACAGGTCACCCATTCAGTTGTTGGACAGGTCTAAAATATTTTCCAGTATTGCCTGTAGCAATATATAGTCATCTAATTCCCAACATTCTTCTGAGATAGGATATGTGGTGAGACTCTGTGGTGATGCGTGTGTATGACTGTGTATGAGCGCCTGAGTATGTGTGAATTCCTCCTTTCTCTTTTCTACTCTCGTTGGAATGCTGAGGGCTGTATTCCAGAAAAAAAAATTCAAGTTCAACAAACATTTCTTAAGTACCTACCATGTGAACAGGCCTGTGCTAGGTGGTGGGGAAAACAAAAACATTTAGATAAAATGCAAGTTTTCCTGCGTGGAGCTCATGGTCTAGTAGGAGAATGAGAAACAAGATAGATAATTAAAATACAAAACATGATGAGATTTAGGGTGGTGATGGGCAGCAAGAGTGGGATTGGCAAAGACTTACTGGAAGAGGTGGCATATGTTTTGGGCTTTAAAAAGGTACATAAGAATTCAAATGGTGAAGAGGAGGAGAAAGGGCATTTGAAGCCTTGAGAACAACATGAATAAAGACAACAGATTCGGGGAAATCACAAGAGAGTATTTGGGGACAATGAGATATCAAATGTGACTGTAGTACAGGATACACGGGAGGGAGTGGTAGGAAATAAGGCTGGAAAGGCAGAGAGGCACCAGATTGCGGCGGGTCTTGAATACCAGATATAAGAATTTGATTTTACTTTAATTGCTATTAAAGATTTCTGTGCAGAGGAGTAGGGACCATACGATTATAGACATAGAGTTGGAAGGGACCCCAGTAGCCATCTCAGCCAACTCTCTAATTTTATGAACTAAAAAAAAAACAAACAAGGCTTAGGCAAGTCAGGTGACTTGCCCATGTTACAGGTAACATGTATCAGAGTCATGATTTAACCCAGTCCCTCTGATTTTAGAGTCAATGTTTCCTCTTGCACCATGATATATCCTTAATTAGGAAGATTAGTAAGGTAACAGTATGAAGGATAGAATGGGTATAAAGGGCCATGGGGAAAGTGAGGAGAGTGGAGGTGGGAAGAATTGTAAGGAGTCTATGGTAAAAGTCCTGGGACAGTGCCATACAGGAAACAACAAATATAATCTCACCAACGTCCTGGATCTAAGATTCTATTCCATTGTACTTGTCCAGTCTTTGAATGAGCACCTGTGGTTTCAGTTTTACCAGTCATTACTGTTCCCCCAAGTGCAGATATACTTCACTAGGGGTAAAACTTCTGCACTAGAGGACAAAAAGGGGAAATAAGGAAGTGGTTCATAGATTGGGTAGAAATCAGACCCTTGGGGAGTTTTAGGTAGGGGATGTAGGCAAGAAAAACTAAAGAAACATAATAACAAATATCTAAGTAATGATATAAATTTGTCCCCAGATCAACTGGAATAATTCATGCAGGATATTTTAGGTAGGAGGGTTGATGAGGGCAAACTCTAAGAGTTTTGATAGACTCGTGGGCTTGGGACAGAAGAAACGCCAGTAGAAATGCCTCCCAGAAGGTGTGGGAGGAAATGCAGTATAGAATTGCTTTGGGTTTGAAGTCAGATCCCAGGATTTAGGATTAAATCCCATCTCAGCTACTTACAACCTGTGTGGCCTTAGTCAGTTTTCTAGGTCCTCAGTTTTTCCTTCTGTAAAATGAAGACGTCAAATCTAAGTTCTCTTCTAGCTCTAAATTTTATGATCCATTGCTTAGCACAATATCTACACAATCAATAAGTTATTGATGACTAACTGATTGAATGATTGATCCTATTAGTCAGCTTCTGATTGGGTGAGGCTTTCATGGTAGCAGGGCTGTTCTCACTGTCTACTTCCTGAACTCTTAGGCCACCGGCATGAGGATGGCACACAGAGTGACACAGAGGATCCAGCGGCAGCCTCTTCTCTAAAGGCAGAAAAAGAGGCTTCCCCAGTACCGGTGGCAGAGCCCCCCATGGGAGAGCAGGTCCGACTGCAGCGGCAGATCAAGCGGGACCCTCAGGAAATGCTGCACAATCAGCAGGCCTTTGTCATTGAATTCTTTGATGAAGACACACCCCGTAAGAAACGTTCCCAGTCCTTCACCCACATGCCAGCTGACCCCAAAGCAGACAAGCGCAGAGTGCCAGGGCCCACTGGTGTCTGTGGGGGAATGGCTGCTGTCCCAGGTCCTGCTTCAGGCCGAACATCTGGAAGCACTTCAGGCCCCCAGAGGGCCAGTTCACTCAAGCGAGAGAAGACGGAGGATCGGATAGGTTCAACTTCAACAGCTGCCCGCCCAACACACCGACTCTATGGCAGTGTGGGACGCAGGTCCCGGATGGCTCAGGATTTTGCTGCTGAGTACCTGCGGGAGACTACATCAGCAGGGAGGCCAGGCCCAGAAAAACAGCCACCAGGCTTGCCCGCACCCCTAGCTCCCCGTGTGGTCATCTCGACAGCTCCCCCAGTCCCCCCATCCTCCCCAGCCCCAGTGTCTGCTGACCCCCAGCTGACCAAGTCCCGGAAGCAGGAGGAGGATGACAGTTTAAGTGATGCTGGCACCTATACCATTGAGACGGAGACACAGGACAAGGAAGTTGAGGAGGCACGGAAAATGATTGACCAGGTAGGGCCCAGTGAAAGGGGAAGTGGCATGCTGTGATGGAAAGAGCATGGACTTGGAGTAAAAAGCCTCAAAAGACTTGTTTTAGTCCTTACTCTACCACTTACCAGTTGTGTGAACTTGGACGAGTCCCTTCTCCTATGAGGGAAGGTAGATGTGTCACTAGAAGAGGGTTTTGGGGTATGTGAGATAGGAGTAGATGGTCCTTGTCATTGTTAGCAATTGCTCCAGGGTGGGATGTGAGATGAACAGGGAATCCCTCTTAAACCAAGTCTGTTTCTTAAATAGGTTTTTGGGGTGTTTGAGTCACCTGAGTTTTCCAAGATGACCTCAGCTACCTTCCGCCCAGTTATCCGTGGAGAGAAGGATGAAGCAGGCTCCTCCTCACCCCCCATGGCAGAGGCAGGGGTGGCTCAGCGGCTGGCCATGCTGCAAGAGTTTGCCTCTAGGACCTCAAGCCTGTCTCCTCCAGGCGAGACCCAGGTACAGTGGCCAAAGAGGGAGGAGGAGAGGATTAGGTTCACATATGCTCCTCTCTCTCACTCTCTCTCTCTCTCTCTCTCTCTCTCTCTCTCTCTCTCTCTCTCTCTCTCTCTCTCTCTCTCTCTCTCTCTGTGTGTGTGTGTGTGTGTGTTGTGTGTGTGTCTGTCTGTCTGTCTGTCTGTCTATCTGTCTATCTCTCCCCTTTCCCAAGTGGCACACCAGGACCCCAGTCCCAGAATAGGGCACTATAGGCAGGAAACAGGAGCATGATAGGAAGGAAGGGACTCCAGTATAGCATCAGGTCAGGATTAGATCAACAGCCAAATCACATGGAATCATAGGATTTAGAAGTGGAAGACACTTACCTAATCATCTTGTCCAGTTACCTCATTTTTCAGATTAAAATAAATGAAGCCCAGAAAAAGGAAGTAAATTGTCCAGGGGTCACACAAGCAGTAGAAAGTAGCCAATCCAAGATTTGAACTTAGATCCTCTGAGTCCACATCCAGTGCTCTTTCTATTACATGCAATAATAGTATTACTTAAAATATTTTAGGCTCTAATTTTCTCTTTGTGGGTACTTTTCTGCACCCATCCCCATGGCCCCATTGAAGGTAAGCTTATAGAGGACAGAGATGATTTTTTTCTTTTTTCTTTGTATCCCTATTACTCAGTACAGTACCTTGTGTTTGTTATTCAATTGTCTCAGTCATATCTGACTCTTCATGACTCCATGGGCCTCTGTCCAAGGGTTTTTTGTGGCAAAGATACTGGAGTGCTTTGCTGTTTCCTTCTCCAGTGGCAAACAGAGGCTAAGTGAATGGCCCAAGGTCACACAGCTAGGAAGTATCTGAGGCCAAATTTGAACTCAGGTCTTCCTGACTTGAAGCGCATTGCTCTATCCATTGAGCCACCCAACTGCTTAAGTGTTTGCACTCAGGAAGTACTTAATAACTGTTTCTAGAGTTGAACAATGTAGATCTCAGCCCCTCTGATCCTCAGTAGGTAGCCTTAAATGAATGAATGAATGGTCAAAAAATGGATCTGTCAGGTGGCCAAATTATTGATGAGCCTCTGGGCTTAGAGAGACTGGATTGATTCTTGTAAAACAAGCATATCACTTGTCCTGTACTGCTAGGTGTCAAAGGGCAAAGCATTTCAGGTTTGGGCTCGCTGAACTCATGCTCCATTTGCGTAGTATTCTAAGACTCCAGGATCACTTCCAAGACAAAATGAGTCATTGGAGTGGGACTTGAGTGGAGGAAATGAAATAATGACAGTAATTTTAGTGCTATTAGCAATAGGGATTAAACTTTTGGTTTCACTGGAATAGGAACTTCCCAGATGAGGAAACTCCTTTTACCAATGAAAATTGGCACCTTCTCTGCTACTCAGAGTCTTAAAGAATTGTTGATAGCCCTGAGGTATTCTGTTTTCTTGTCACCTACAGAATCAAGTCTAAACTCTTCCCCTTGTCATTCAAAGTCCTCCACAATTCAGCCCTACCTCCAATTCTCCAACACTTTCCTTCCCTTCTCCCAAACATATTTTCTTCCCCTCCCTCTCCATGCAAGGTAGGCCAGTTGCCCAGGCACTCAAAGTCACACAGGCAGGGTTTGAACCCAAGTCTTCCTGGTTCCAAGGTCAATTTTCTGTCCAGTAGGCCATACTTCTTTTCAGTACTACTGTTTTTATTAATAATGATAATGGCAACTCTAGCATTTAAGGTTCACAAAACCCTTTCGTCACAACAACCCTTTCCCTTCCAGCATTGCTACTTACTACCTGTGCCCCCCAGAGTCAGTCCCTCTCCATCTCCAAGCCTCAGTCTCTGCATGTGTAAAATCAGGGGGTTGATTAGATGGCCTATAAGGTCCCTTCTTGCTTTGTATTTATGATTTTGTAAGCTACAAAATGAGGAAGTTGGGCTGAGAGGCACAAAGTTCCTTTCCAGCTCTAAATCCTGTGACTATGAGATCCATTTTACAGATGAGCAAACGGAGGTTCATGGAGCTAAAGGGTCTTGCTCATAGTCATACAACTAGTAAGTTCCCTGACTCCAGACCCTGTTCTTTCTGAGTCAGTGTCAAGGTCCATCAGAGAAAGGGGTAGGTGGGAAATGATCCCAGGTGGGGATTTTAGAGGGAGTCAGGAACACAGGGAGCCAGGAGATCATTGTGTTTAGGGGCAGGTGGGTATATGGGTTTCAAATACCCCTTTGCCCAGATGATTGGATATAATGAGCTGGCCCCTCAGGGGTCTCCAACCACAGTCACACCAATGGTCACCTTGGCTCACAAATGGGCATTTCTCTTTGTAGGTCCTGCCAGTGTCTGGCTCTCCAGGGAGTCAGAAATGGGTATCCCGTTGGGCCAGTCTGGCTGATAGCTATTTGGATCCGGGACCAGGGACTTTGCTCTCTGAGTCAACCCCCTCTGGCCTGGACTCTGAGACTGGTAAGTCCCTATTTGACTGGAGAGTCAGATTATGACGATAATAACTGATATTTCCTTAGTGGCTTAAGGTTTGTAAAGCCCTTTTCTCACAACAGCCTTGTGAGGTAAGTATCGAATTATTATGGCCATTTTACAGATGGACAACTGAGGCTGAGAGAATGAAGAGACTTAGCCACAGCCACATAATTGGAAAGTTACCTCTGTGGATTTGAACCTATACCATCTGATTCTAAATTCAACTGTTTCCCCAACATCATGCTACTTTAACCCTTTGACTCTGTACTAGTGCCAAGTGGAGCCTAGGACTAGAGGAATTATCAGACCCAGATTAGGTGGTCTGGTCTTTAGGAAGACTCTAACAGTTTCCAGCTGGGGAATAGCAATGCGGATACTGCCTTCCCTATCTTGATTGATTCAACACATTCAGTTTAGCATATGTTTACTGAGTGCCTAGATGTTTACTGAATGTAAGATGTTGCAAGTCCAAAGATAAAGTTAAATCAGGTCCTACCCTCGAGGAGCTTACATTCTGATGGGGAGCAGGGTTACAAAATGGCTTTTAGTTTCTTTCTCCACCCTTTGCATTTCCCTCAGATTCATAACCCTCAGCGCTCTACTGCTAAAATTCAAGATTCTCCTCTTCTCATCTCTCCATATACACAAGCCCCATGCAAAGTGGGGTTGAAATAGAGAAGATTCATTCTATTATTAGGGCATCTGTTTGGCTTCCCTGTGGCACATGGCATGATTTTTATGTTGTTATGCACCTTAGACCATAAAGTTCTAGATATCAAAGCAGACATCTGTAGTGGCACCATCCAGTAATCCCTTTAATTGAGCCAATGAGCAGACTGTAGTGGGAATTTCAGCCTGGGAAAGGAACTGGTTCTCATTGTCTTATCTGAGCTCAATCCTACTTGGAATTTCCTTTCCTTTCTACCTGCTCCTCTTGCTTTTCTTTTTCTTTTCTTTAAAATTTTTTTCATTAATTTATTTTGATTTATCAACAATCACTTCCATAAGCTTTTGACTTTTAAATTTTTCTCCCTCTCTCTCCCCAAGATGGCACGCAATCTGATATAGGCTATACATGTACATTCCTATTAGACATATTTTCACGTTAGTCATGTTGTAAGGAAGAATTGGAACCAATAGGAGGAACCACCAGCAAGAGGAAACAAAACAGAAGAAAAAAAATAGCAAATAGTATGCTTCGATCTGTATTCGAAATCCATAGTTCTTACTTTGGATGTGGATAGCATTTTCCACATGAGACTTTTGGAGATGGCTTAGATCCTTGCATTGCTGAGAAGGGCTAAGTCTATCAAAGTTAGTCATTGCACAACATGGCTGTTACTGTGTACAGCGTTCTCCTGGTTCTGCTCACTTCACTCAGCATCAGTCCATAGAAGTCTTTCCAGGTTTTTCTGAAATCTGCCTGCTCATCATTTCTTATGGCAC
This sequence comes from Phascolarctos cinereus, assembly GCF_003287225.1. Classification (NCBI taxonomy): domain Eukaryota; kingdom Metazoa; phylum Chordata; class Mammalia; order Diprotodontia; family Phascolarctidae; genus Phascolarctos; species Phascolarctos cinereus. The sequence continues at coordinate 352,091,772 of NW_027555625.1, read as the reverse complement.
AATAGTGTTCCATTACATTCACAACTTGTTCAGCTATTCCCCAATTGATGGGCATCCCCTCAGTTTCCACTTCTTCGCCACCACAAATCCTCCTGCTTTTCTTGTCAGTCCCCTAAAGGGACTGACTCTCCATCTCTCTGCCACTTCTATTAGCCCATGCCTATATCCTCCAGTTTCCTTGGATTTTTCTGGCCTTGGTATGTAGAGGCCACCTTCATCACCCTCTGACCTCTGATACATGGGTGAGATTTAAAAAAAGAACTATCAGTTATAAGCAAGGAAGTAAAAGCAAACAGACTTAACAGAGCACAAAATGGTCCTGTCATACAGGCAAGGACTCTTATTCTAAAATGCCCCTAAACTGTCAATAGACAAGAGGAGAAGATTCAGGCACTGATGTCAGAGAGGTCAAAGCCTGGGAGAGATCTTGACATTCTGTCCTAGAGGCTCCTAGTCAGGCTGGGGAGATAAGAAGTGAGACGGACAACAACATAAGACCATGTGTGACCTTGGGCTGAAATACGAGTTGGTTTCTCAGGGAGGTAGTGCAGGCTGGAATAGTCAGAGAGGACTTCCTGGAGGAGATAGGTTTTGAGCTTGAAGGATAGATAAGGTTTAGATAATAGGGTGGCAAGAGGAGAGGTTGGTGAAGAGATTAGCTTGCCTGGGATAGAGGGGGAAGGAAAAAAAAGACATGTTCGGGAGGAGAGAAGGAAAGTTTAGAGTTGAAGGTAGGGCTGGATTTTGAAGACCTTTCAGTGCCAGGAGGAGGAGTTTGGACTTTATTTTATAGGCAGTAGAGAACCAGAAAGATCTTCATTGGGTCCCTAATTTGGGAAAGAAGCCCAGTTCCCTAGAGGGGCTATTGATTTTATCCTTAGACATAGGAGAAGGTTCTCCTGGGACCCTTGTCTATCCTATTTCCTTTAAGCCATTTTTTCAGCAGGAACAAATGTGAATTGGGGGTACTTGAGTATCCCACAGTCCTAGTCCAACCTTGTGGATATGCTGGGTGATTAATAGAGAACCCTGGATTCCATACACCCCTTTGGGGGAGAGAAAGTTGGTGATTTGGGGTGGGGATGATAAAACTTTGCAACATTGTCATAACCTAACTGTGCTCCTGGGGGCGGGGGACAGGATGTGAATGGGCCAGATTTTCTTTTAATGGATCTGTCACTTCTGCTCTCACAGATGTCACCAACCACAAAGTTGGGGAGTTGGAGCCAACTTTGCCTTCCAGAACACGAAGACTACTCCCCCAACTACCCCCAAGTGACAAAGCAGAAAGTCCTGTGCTGACTGGATTAATGGGGACAGAACCCTACCCTGAAGTCACCAAGAGAAATGCAGCCAAGAATCCAGCCTCAGAATCCTACGAGAACCCGGTGGACCACTTGTTCATTCAAGAAGATCTGGACCCAGACAGTCTCAGTGATGGAAGTCAATCAGATGATGGGCTTGGGCCTGGGGAGAGAAAGAATGATAGTGTCCAGAGGCCAGAGTGGCCCCGGGGCCAGCAGCATTCACCAGTGGCAGAGCTTCAGCATTCTAAACCCAAAACAGCAGGGGAGCCAGCCCCCATGTCCTTCTATATTGGAGATGAAAACAAGGAACCCAGCTTCCCCTCCAAACTCTCCCCAAGTACCCCACCATCCCGAGCCAACAAGGAACCTGTGGATCAGGAGTCATCCCCCTTGCGGCCAGTCAGCAGCTCCCCTTCCCTGAGGTCCAGAGCCAAGGAGGAGAATGGTACATATATCAGCGTGACAGGGAAGATGACTATTTCCCTACAGACCAACCAGTCCCCAGAACAAGAGAGTTCGGCAGGGGTAGCAAAGGAGGCCCTATCCTTTGTCCGTCAGGAGAGCTTTACCAAAGAGCGGGCAAGCAGCGGCATTGCTCCCAACAGGCTCCCCCACATATCCAGCCATCCCCTCCTGAAGGACTTGGAGGCTGCCCGGGCCACCCGCATGGACTACCACACTCAGGATACACACTTAATCTTGAAGGAGACGGAGACGGCTCTTGCAGCTTTGGAAGCCAAGATCCTTGCCAAGTCCCCTGGGGAGGATGCCAGGAACACCTCTACACAACCAGAGGATTCCTTATCAGGTGACTCTGATGTGGACACATCTAGCACGGTTAGCCTTCGCAGTGGGAAGAATGGGTCCAGCCAGACCCAGAAGGGCAAGGTGGCGGTGGGCAACGGCCCGCAGAAAGAGCGGCCATCATCTGCGCCTTCAGTCCAGGATTCTAGTAATGGTGGCCTCGTGCCCAGTGCCCGTGAACGGCTCTCAGAGAAGCAGCGTCGCCCAGGGCCAGCCCCAGAAGGAACTCGGCGCTTCCAGGTTAAACGTAACAATGGAACCCGTGGATCTCTGGACTTTACAGATGAGGAGCGGGTGTCTGGTCACCCCCACGTATCTGGTCCGGATACCATCGCTTCAGAACCTGAACATCCATCAGCAGCGACGGTCAGACCCACACCCCGGAGGAAGCCCACAGCACCGCCTCCTTCTCCTTCGGCCACGAAGGAAGAACACAGCCGGGTCTCTGCCAACGTGCAGAAGGTGCAACAGATTCTCACAAGGTCTAATAGCCTGTCGACCCCACGGCCCACTCGGGCCTCCAAGCTTAGGCGGGCGAGGCTTGGGGATACCTCAGACAATGAGGGGGCTGAGAACGAAAGGGCCACTGCATCCAACCCTGAGGCCACGACCAAGCAGGCCACAGAGGGCAAGAAGCTGTCCCGCCTGGACATTCTTGCCATGCCCCGGAAAAGGGCTGGTTCATTTACAGTGCCCAGTGATTTGGAGTCAGCCCCAGCCCGGACAGGCTTCTCTGGAAGGAGTGTTGAGTCCTACTACTCAAGCCGAAAGTCGACCATGTCAGAAGCTCGAGCAGCAGCCAGGAAAACAGCAGCAGCTGTGGCTGCAGCAAAACAGCCTTTCAACAGGGCTCGCTCAGGCAGTGCCCGATATTCCTCCTCTTCTAGTAAGTCTCTGCCTCTGGTGGGGCCAATGGTTGATCAGGTCAACAGTGTCCACTTCTCAGACACCGAATCAAGATGATGGGCATTAGAAGAGATGGGTTCTGATGCGTTTTGGGGCCCTAAAATCTTTCCCTAGATCAGGAGTTCTTAACTTGGGGTCCATGAACTTATTTTTAAATATTTTGATAACTGTGTTTAAGTATGATTGGCTTCCTTTGTAATCTTATGTATTTTATTTTATGTATTGCAAAACATTATTCTAAGAATGTATTCATGGGTGTTACCAGGCCGTGAGAGAGGCCTATGATACAAAAATGGTTAAGAACTCCTATTCTAGAGGTAATCTCAGTCATTATGATGTTACCTGCTCGGTGCTTAGGACTTAACACTGGAAGAGAGAAGGAGGGTGAGATGTGGCCATACCCCTAGAGAGCTCTAGTGTGAGGAAGACATGGTCTGGCCCTCTCAAATCTGTTTGTCTGCTCAAAGTGGGAGAAACACAGGTTATGTGTATTTTTTATATCTGTAGATATACAAAAATGATAGCAGCCAACGGTGGCTTTTATGGTGGCATCCACAAAATGCTGGAGGTTTGGAAGGGAAATTCCAGGTGTGGTACTTGTGTGGAGACAGTTGCCTTATTCTGTTTCCTCTGTGATGAGCAATATCTCTCACCTGTGCAAGCCTCACCTTGGTTTGCTTGGTCTCCCTATGGTACCGATAACCCTTGACTCAGGGCTGAGTTCCTGTTATGACTCATTGTAGATCAACAGGGTGTCCTGAAGATCAGAGGTGCTTCTTAGATGAAGAGAGGGGAGGGGCATAAGAGGAGGGTATGGGCCCCAGGGAAGGAAGGAGAGGAGAGGGAGCAGTATTAGAGGTGGTCTGGGGAGGGGTGTCAGAGGTGGTCCAGTGGCCTGGTTGTGCATCTGTTCTCTTGCATCCCTTCTGCTGTCTTATCTGTGAAAACAATGCCTTCCTCTTTTGTGTTCAGCCATGTGTTTGCCATATTGCAATCCTCCTTTGAAGATGATAAGTATTATAAATTCCACGGGGCTGTCTTCACTCATCTCTGTACCTAGAGGGAAAAGCTAGGGCCCTCAAAGGCAGATGCCCCTTGCCTTTCTTTTCAAATTGTTAATGAAGTTGGTCACTGCCAATGACATGCAGAGGCCACCCCTGGGATATCCAAGACTGGCCCAGAACATGTTCCTGGCTTTTCGTGACAGCTAGGGCTCAGCCCCAGGTCATCCATTAAACCCCAGAAAAGAGCTAGCGCTTCAATCTTATTCCAAATGAATTGGTTTTTGGTTTATAAGACCCTGGGGGCTCCAGGCAAGGATTTTTGTTTTTTATCTTTTCCCTTTCCCCTTCCCTGCCAGCTGTTAGCAGTGCCTTGCTAACCAGACTCTCCTTCCTCCTAAGTCAGCTTCTACTAACCACCTTCTCTGGTGGTGTGTCCATGCTGAATTGGCTTGGGATTTCCTCTCTCCCTTCTCTGCACCTCCCTGAAGAAGGTGGCCTTACTTGGGGTGGGCCATAGCATGAGGTGGTTTTACCAGATCCCAGGCTGGAGTCTCTGTCTAGGCAGGGAGAGAGGCTGCCAAAGTGCAGAAGCTTGTACATTGGCTGAGCCAGACTTGTCATTACTTCCTGGGACCATTTACTGTTTTGGTAGGAAACCTGCTCTCCAGGAGTTGCATGAGGGGCAGCCCTTTGGGGAGGAGGGGGCAGTAGGTGAGACAGCCTGGCTTTCTTGGGGGAAGGAGAGACCAAATGAAAAGGGAAGCTTTGGCGTCTCGGTGCCTCCCCCCTCCTGGACTTCTGGGTGAGCACAGCCCCTCCTGCTGCTGCCGTTGCTGCTGGAATTAAAATCTTTAAGAAATAAACAGTTTATGGAACCTCAGAGTCTTAGAACTGATGGGACTTTAGTGATTGTCTAGTGCAGTTTCTTTCATTTTACAATTCAACTTAGCATCTCTTTACTGATCCCCCATGTACCTAGCCCTTTGATTGGCAGGAGGAGCAGACCAGGTCCCTGTCCTTAGGGAGCCCACAATTTATTGAGGGGATAGAGAGGAGGAGATCTGAGCCTTGTCTTTTGGGACACACAGGGCTCACAAATAGGGAATGATTCACCTAACAAGACAAAATATAGAATTCTTCAACAGTCAGAGCCCCTCTAGTTTGGGCATGGTTCCTCCACCTTCCTCTTGGTCAACTTTCAGCAGTAATATACCTGCCTTGTTCCAGATGGGGCTAGTTCCCTCTACTGGATGGTCAGTAGACCAGGACAGCAGCTTGGATGGGTTGGCCTGGGAGAGTCCAGCAGGTGGACCAAGGGCAGCCCACACTTGCCTGCATGCAGCATGGGGGAGAATGTCACTTGCCCCTCCTTGGGGAACCTAACTTTCTTTCATCTCTCCCACAAGGGCCACCTTTCTCTTCCTGTCTGGATGACATGGGGTGGCTTTGGGCTGTTTCTAATTTCCTGGGCCTGGTTTGGGTGTCCATGGAACTTCCCTGGGAAGATATGGGACCCAATGTAGACAAGAAGCTCCCCTTCCTTATGATGGTGACTTTGGGGATGTCTGAGGAGCTCCAGTAGTAGCTTTGGTACTGCAGGTGTTCCTGTGAAGAAGGGCTGATGAGAGTTCACATGTGTCCTCTACAGACCAGCTCTACTTCCATTCTAGGTAATTCAGCTAATTAGTGTGGGCAAATTATAGAACGTTTTAGTTGAAAAGGACCTTTGATTTCCTCTAGTTCAATCTCGTCATTTCATTTTTGGCGAAACTGCCTAAGACCACACAGCCAATACGCTAGATGGATCCTGAAGCCAAGTCTGCTAACTGTTAAGCCCATTAATTGCTATGTCTTCTTGGTCCAGGAAGCTCATGACACCCAAACCTTTTCCTTCTCTTTAGGGCCTCTGAGAGATTCTAAGCGGCTCCCTCCCCTACTTTGTTTTGCACTGTTTGGTTTATTCAGTTTGGTTTGGCCTTGGCTGCCTGGGCTCTGAATTCCTTTCTGTTTTTGTCCTCCTTGTGTCTGAAACCAATTCATTTGTCTAAGACGCCCGGCGGAGGCAGCAGGGGTCAGATTGCACATCCACCTCGGAGGAGGAATACGGCTCCACCCACAGTTCTCCCAAACACAAACGCTCCCATGCCTCAACAGCCACTCAGACCCTGCGGGCCACCAGCCAGGGCCGGGCCAGACCCTATAATGGGCGGGACACAGATGAGGATGATGAGGATGACGGGCCCGAGCACTACAACTTCATGGTACAGACAGCAGAGATCGCTGAGATTGCCAGGTGAGTATAAGGACTCTGGGAAGCCCCTAGAATCCTAGAACTTCAGAGCTGAAAGAAACCTCAGAGGATATCTAGTTCGACCTAGAATAAAGCAGAAAGTGTTCCCCAAATGATAATTGGGTTTAAATCCTGTCTCTGCCACTTATTTACTGTTACCCTAGATACGTCACCTAACTTATCTGCATCAGAGTGTCTGCCTCTATAAATAGCGGCTGGACTAGTTATTTGCTGTGTTACCCTAGGCAAGTCACTAACCTATCTGAGTCAGAGTTTCCTCCTCTATAAACACAGTGGATGAACTAGATCATCTGTCAGTTCCCTTCCAGCTCTAAATCCTATGTAACTCTATGGTCTTCTAAACTGTGCTCATAGGCTTGAATTGATAGGGAACTTATTACCTATGTGGAAGGGAAAGATATGAAGAGTTTGGGGAGAGGGATCCTTTATTTAGTTTTTGTCAAAAATGTGATATGCTCATTTCCCATCATTTCCCCATTTTCTGTGTGTGGACCATCTACTTGTGCCAGTGGTAGCTTCTACAAAGTTCCACCTAGCTCCTTAGACATACCCAGACCCTCTCTCTAATGTCATTTAATGCAAGTCCTAGGGAGAGGGACTTATTGTGGCCACAGAGTAATGAATAGTCAGAGAAAGGCTGACTTTTCCCTGCCCCCCTCACATTTTCTTCCTCCTGTCAGTTCCTAACAGTCTAGTGCCCAGTCCAAAAGACCTTGAATTTTGGATTCTTTGCTGTTTGGGATTGTCTGTGCTTAGATGAGGGAAGGCTACATTGAGAAGGTAGCTGGGCTTTGGAGAAAAGTCAGGAAGCAACTTGCATGGTAGAGGAAGCTCTTGGTTTAGAGTCAAGAGACCTAACACTGGCCACTTCACCACTATGAACCTCAGTTTCCTTATCTGTAAAAAGAAGAGAAGAATAATTCATGCACTGCCTACCTCTTGGGGCTGGCACATTTATAAAGTGCTTTGTAAAACTTAAAGTGCTATTGCTGTGTTTACTAATATTATCGAAAACAACCAGCAGAGATGGTGGGGGAGGGAGTCTAGAAATAGGAAGCTATAGGACATGTTGGGGGAAGAGGGGAAAGTAAGTTATCCAACCTGACCAGGTGTTTAAATATGTGAAAAGAAGTGGCATTAGGCAAAGTTAGGAAGGTAGGTTGGTTTTGACATTGGAAACAACTTCCTGGGTTTAAAAGCCTTGCTTCACTCGGATACCCAAATATAGGCTTTGAGGAGCCATTGTTGTTGTTGTTTTTCATCAGTACTTAAATGTTTTTAGGACCATAGGATTATTATAGATTAAGAGCTAGAGCTCCCTTGGAAAAACAACGGACCTGAAAAGTAGATCCAGGAGAGAGAACTTAAAAATTAATGGACTATCTGAAAGCCATGATCAAAAAAAAGAGCCTAGACGTCATCTTTCAAGAAATTATCAAGGAAAACTGCCCTGGTATTTTAGAACCAGAGGGCAAAATAGAAATTGAAAGAATCCACAGATCTCCTCCTGAAAGAGATCCCCAAAGGAAAACTCCTAGGAATATTGTAGCCAAATTCCAGAGTTCCCAGGTCAAGGAGAAAATATTGCAGGCAGCCAGAAAAAAACAATTCAAGTATTGGGGAAACACAATCAGGATAACACAAGATTTAACAGCTCCTACATTAAGGAACCGCAGGGCATGGAGTATGACATACTAGAAGGCAAAGGAGATAGAACTACAACCAAGAATCACCTACCCAGCAAACCTGAGTATAATCCTTCAGGGTGAAAAATGGTCATTCAGTGAAATAGAGGACTTTCAAGCATTCCTGAGGAAAAGATCAGAGCTGAATAGAAAATTTGACTTTCAATACAAGACTCAAGTGAAACATGGAAGAGGTAAACAGGAAAGAGAAATCATAAGAGACTTATTAAGATTGAACTGTTTACATTCCTGCAGGGAAAGATGATATTTGTAACTCATGAGTCCTTTGTTAGTATTAGGGTAGTGGGAGGGGAAAAAATTATATGTATGTATAGATAGATAGAGGGCACAGGGTGAGTTGAAGATGAAGGGGTGATATCTAGAAAGTAAAATTAAGGGATGAGAGAGGATTCTATTGGGAGAAGGAGAAAGGGAGAAGTAGAATGGTGTAAATTATCTCACATGAAACAACAAGAAAAGGCTTTTACAGTAGAGGGGAAATGGGGGAAGGTGAGGGAATGAGTGACTCTTATTCTCATAGGATCTGGCTTAAGGAGGGAATAACATACACAATGGGTATGGAAATCTGTCTTACCCTACAGGAAAATAAGGGGAGAAGGGACAAGAGAGCAGGGGGTTGATAGAGAGAGGCAGATTGGGGGAGGGGATAATCAAAAGCAAACACTTCTGAGGAGGGACAGGGTCAAAAGAGAGAATAGAATAAATGGGGGGTAGGACAGGATGAAGGGAAATACACTTAAGTTTTTCACAACAGGACTACTATGGAAGTGTTTTTCATGACTACACATCTATGACTTGTATCGAGATGCTTGCCTCTTCAATGAGGGTGGGTGGGGAGGGAGGAAGGGAGAAAATTTGGAACCCACAGTTTTAAAAGCACATGTTAAAAATGAAAACAATGAAGAGCTAGAGCTCCCAGATCTACTTATCAAGCCCTAACCTCTCTCAGTCTGTCTCAAGTCTTCAGTTGCCTATCGGATGTCTCAAACTGAATGTCCCAAAGACATGTTAAACTCAGTATATCCAAACAGACTCATCATCTCCCCCAAACTCCCCCCCTTTCTAATTTTCCTGTTGCAGTCAAGGGTATCACTACCCTCCCAGTCATCCTCACTCTCAACCCCTATATCCAGTCACTTAGGCAGCAGTGAATGAAGTGCTAGTGCTGGAGTCAGAAGACACGAGTTAAAATCTTGCCTTAGAAATGTAACTGCTGTGTGACCCTAGGAAAGTCACTTAACCTCTGTCTACCTCAGTTTCCTCTATATAAAATGGGATTAATAATAGCACCTACTTCCCAGCATCATCGTAAGGATGAAATGAGATCATATTTGTAAACGTGCTTAGCACAGTGCCTGGCAGTTACCAAGTGCTTAAGAAGTTGGTTCCCTTCCCTTCCTTTCCCAATCAGTCCAAAGTCCTGTCAGTTCTACCTTTCCAGCATCTCTCATGTACACCCCTTTTTCTCCTCTGACACTGCTACCACCTTGTACAGGTGCTCATCACCTCAAGACTATTGTGGTAGCTTGCTGGTTGGTCTCCCCTTCTCAGATCTCTCCCCATTCCATCCTGTCCTCTACTCAGCTGTCAAATTGATGCAAGTCCCCTACTCCGTGAACTCTACTGGCTTCCTGTTGCCTCCAAGATCAAATATAAAATCCCGTGTGGCTTTTAAAGCTCTTCATAACCTAGCTCCCGCCTGCCTTTCCAGTCTTCTTACATTTTATATTCCCTTCTCTCTTCATTCCTCCCCCGCCACCCATGCCCTCCGTAATACTCTGTGATCCGCTGGCCCTGGTCTCCTTACTGTTCCTGGGAGAAGATGTTCTATCTCCAGACTGTGCATTTTCACGAATTGTCCCTCATGCTTGGCGTGCTCTCTCTCCTTCTCTGCCTCCTGGCTTCAAGTTTCAGCTAAAATCCCACATTCTGCAAGAAACCTTTCCCAGTCACTCTTAATGTTAGTGCCTTCCCTCTGTTGACTATCTCCAATTTATCTTGTCTATAGCTTGTTTATACATGGTTATTTGCATGTTGGTTCCCTTATCAGATCATGAGTTCCTTGAGAACAATCTCTTGCCTTTCATTGTATCCCCAGTACTTACATAGTAGATGCCTTAATAAATGCTTGTTGACAGACTGGAGGGGTCCTTAGAAGTCATAGAATCTATCTTGCTCATTTTGCAGATGAGGAAATTGAATGCCATAAATGCCAAGTCACTCATAGTGACATAGATAGTAAGTCTAAAGCAGGATTTGAACTCAGATTTTCCTGATTCCCAATCCTGGAAGTATTCTTTTTCCCTATATCAAGGATCTGGAGTTCTCATCAACCTGGGAATTTCTCTCCATCAGTACAAATCACACTCCCTCTCTTGTTTGGGAGATGGGCTTTGAGAGTTGTTGAGGAGGAAAGTTCATCACCCTGTGGCCAGCCTCTGTCACTAGGTCTGTGTTTTCCAGCATGGCAGGACCAGCCAGTAACATAGTGACTTCAGTGACATAGCCTTCAAGAACCAAGGCTTTTCCACCAAATAGCAGTGAGACATTGCAGCTAATGTTTCACAAAAGGGAAAACAGCTTTCTCTATATTAGAGGGAACAGGAGGGCAGATTTTTTTAGTGTAGGGAACTTCCTACTCTCTCCACTTTGGCAGCTCGTCCATAACCTTTAGCCTCTGAAAGCTGCTGGATCCCACAGAAGTTGTGACTTGCTGTGGTCACACAGCCACTTATGTGTCGGAGGTGGGATATGACTACCCTTGCTTCTTTTCTTCCCTATGATAGCCCCATGGATAACCCAGTGGTTGGAAAACTGTTCTTGATTGAACTTGAATTCACTTTTTGATTAACAATAATCTATTTTTTCTCCCTCTCGCCTCTCCCCATCCTTTTCATTTAAGCAAAACAAATTCCTGCATTGCCATTTCCAAAAAGTGTATGTCTCAATCTGCACTCCAAATCTATCACCTCTATGTCAAGAGGTAGATAGCATGCTTCATCATCTGGAATTGTGATTGGGTCATAGCACTGGTCAGAGTTAAGTCTTTCAAAGCTGTTTATCTGCACAACGTTGCAAGAACTGTTCTCCTGGTTCTGTTCACTTTACTCTGCATCAGTCCATAGAAATCATCCCATGACTCTCTGAAACTGTCCCCTTTATCACTTCTTGGGAATTGTTCTCATAGGCTCCAAGTTAGAGTTTTGAACATGGCGGAATTAGCTTTGTTTTATTCCCTAAACACATATTGATTCCTAGTCCCAGCCCCGGATTAAGCCCTGACTGTTCTCACAAATGTTTGCTCTTAGTCAAAAGGAGGACTAAGTAAGTGAATGTGTATAGCTCAGTGTAGCCTGAGCCCTACTGATACACAACTCAAAACTATATCCTATTGGCAGGTAGGTGGAGAGAATGTTGGGCCTAAAGTCAGGAAGACCTGAGTTCAAATCCAGCCCCAGAAACTTACTAGCTCTGTGACCCTGAGCACTTAACTTCTGTGTCTTGAGGATTAAATGTGATAACTTTTGTAAGACACTGCCTTATAATAAATAAATGCTTGTTTCCTTCCCATTCTCTGAACACAAATAAGTATGAAACAAGGTCTGATAGTGATAAAAGAGATCTAGACAATGTATTCTAAGAAAATTTGAGGAAAGAGGGAAATGCTTTTAGCTGTGGAAATCAGGGAATTCTTCATAATAGCGGATAGCATTTGAGCTCAACTTGGAGGGAAGAGGAAGATTTCATCCAGCAGAGATGGAAAAAGAGTAAATTCTAGCATGGGAGGGTGGCTTATGTAATGTATGATGGTGGGAGAGGGACAAATGAGATTAGGTAATAGTAGTCTAATTTGCTTGGAATATTATAGCTAGGAAGGTAGGAGCTTAATTGTAGAAGGCCTTGAATCCCAAGATCAGGAACTAATATTTTTCTCCTGTAGGCAATAGAATGCTCCAGAAGATTTTTGAGCAGGAGAATGATCTAATCATTTAGGAAGATTATTTTAGCAGTGGTCTCAAGGGAGAATGGAGATGTTTTGGGACTGGTTTGGGGAAAATCAACAGGTATCCCTTAAGTCAGCAGCTTTTTCTGGGATGGATAATATGACAGCTCTATGGATACCCAAAGGTTAGAGAACTGTTCTTGTTTTAAATTTATAAGGCTGGCTTTGTTCGTGGCTTCATAGATAGGATTTAGAAGTGGAAGGGACCTAACCCATTCATTTTATAGATGAGGAAACCAAGACCTAAAGATGTTAAGTAACTTTCCTGAGGTCACAAATGATAGTAAGGCTAGATAGCTGGATGTGAGGCCTTCCTCCTCCAAACATCATCACCCTGTGATTTCTTCTGTTCTTTGTGAGGAAGATCAGAACTGAAATCTCTTCTATGAACATTTGTCTAATTATTGGTAAACTCAGGGGGAAAAAAACATTTAATCAGCAAGCATTTATTGAGTCTACTAATGACATACTAAGTCTTGAGGATAGATACAAAGTTACAGCAACATGGGAGACAACATTTACACATATAAGCCGCAATAAAATATATACAAATTAACTACAAAGTATTTGATGGAGGGAGGTACTAGCATCTGGGGAGGAGGGGAGGGAAGGGGTTGGGGAAGTACATCATGTGGAAGGTGACAATTGAGCTAAACTTTTAAACTAGGAAACTAAAAATAAAGGAATTGAACCTGAAACTAGGAATTCTGAGAGGTAGGTGTAAAAAGGGAGCAGACTCTAGGCATAAGAGATAAGCTGTACAAAAGCACAGAAATGGGAGATAGGGAGGGGTCAGTTTGCCTAGATCGAAGAGTGCATAAAAAGGAGGTAATGAACGATAATCCTGGAAAGGAAGGTTGGAACCTGATTTTGAAGAACTTTAAATTAAAAAAAAGTTTGTATTTGGTGCTAGATCAAATACAGAGAGGTAAGAGGAAGCCACTGGATTTTATTGAGCAGGGAGTGATACTGTGAGCCCTGTGCCTTAGCAGTATCACTCTGGCAGCTGTAGGGAGGATGGACTGGAGAGGAGACAAGGCAGGGAGATCACTAAGGCTATTGCAGTAGTCCAGGATAGAGGGTGGTGGCCCTGAGATGGGAATAAGATGGGGTAAATGGGAGAGATATTGTTGAAGTGGAAGTGACAAGACTTGGAAACTTACTGGAATTGAGGATGACTTTGAATTTGTGGATCTGGGTGACTTGAAAGATGGTAGGGTCTTTAAAAGAAATAGGGAAGTCCAGCAAAGATGATCGGTTTGGTGAAAAAGGTAATGACACGTTGACGTGTTGGACATTTTGAAATTGAAGAGAGACCTGGAGCTCAGGAGTAAAACTAGGATTGGTTATGTAGATTGATGAGTCATCTATGTAGGTAATAATTGTACCCATAAGAGTTGTTAAAATCACCAAGAAGGGGTACAGAGAAGAGAAGAGGATCCAGGACTGACAGAGCCTTGAGGTACACTCATGGTTAGAGGGTGTAATATCGATGATCCAGGAAAAAAGAATGGTGGTATGTTTATGTGTTGGTGGAGAACCAAAATAGAGTGTGTCATGAAATCTAGAGAGAAGAGAGCAGCCAGAATGACAGAGTGGTCAGCAATGTCAGTGCTGTGGAGAGATCAGAAGAAGGCTGAGAATTGAGAAAAGACCATCAGAGACAATTGACATCTAAAGAGGACAGTTTCAGTTGAATGATGTGGTCAGAAGCCAGATTGCAAGGGGTTAAGATGTGAGTAAGGGGAGAGGAAGTGGCAGCAAAGAGCATAAATAATTTAAAGATATGGCCTGGTCATGTGAGGGTTTTTAAGGATGAGGATGGAATATCCAGTCATGTCTCTTTGCAGCAGGAAATCAGGTAGGTCTGCGCTTCAGAATTTGATGTGCTGTGAATAGAAAAAAATCATCTCCTAGGGATTTGCCCTGTGAGTTATATAGGGAAGCATTGGGCCCAACTCTACTGAGATTATGGCATGTCAGGCCCAACCTGAGTGACCTAGCTGGCACTCTCAAATTGCCTACTTATTCTGGGAATAGGTAAAGCTGGTCCTGGTACCAGGGTTAAGGCCACTGCTATGTCTGTCCCTTTTTCTAGCTCCTCCTCACTCCCCACTGGAGGACAAGTAGAGCAACTTCTTTCTTGGTCAGGGTTCTTTCCTAATGGAGCCTGCCCTGTCCCCTAAGCTGAATTGGGCTATTCTGGCCTTCTGAGAAACTTGAAGATATTCTGAACTGGCCTTACCTATCTTTTTTGGCTGCAGGTTAAGCCAGACTCTGGTGAAAGATGTTGCCATCTTGGCGAGAGAGATCCAGGATGTAGCTGGGGATGGAGACTCCCAGAGCTCCTCAGGAACTGGCCGTGGCACCTCACTCAGCTCTGTCCCCAGCACTCCAGCCTCCACTATTTCTGCCCGAGAGGAGGTAAGTTTCTTCAATGGGAGTGGCTACCACTAGTTACCAGAGCCTCATATAATATGACCTAACCTTGCATAAATTCTGATAGGGAAGCCATGAGCTGAAGGTCCCTGTGAGGGCTCTTGAGATTTCTGTGTCCCCTTGGTTTAACACAAAGGATTAATAGGGAGGTGGTGTGGCTCAATGGATTAGGTCTCCTAGAGGAGATGTAGGTTCCAATATTGCCATAGCTTAGACTTGCTGTGTGACCTTGAACAAGTCCCTTCCCTTTTCTGAGTCTCAGTTTTTCTAGCACTAAAATGAGGATGTTGGACTAGATGGTCTTTAAGGCCTTGTCCACTTCTTAAAAGAACAAAATTCTATGATGCTGTGCTAGTCTGGGCAAGCCTCACTGAGCCTCAGTCAACTCATCCATGAATGTCCAGGATGATAATTCAATAAGCATTTCTGTTTCTAGATAAAAAAATCTTTATTGCTCTCTTTTGGTTTTTTATCACTTCCGTTTCCAAATAATTACCTCCTTACCCTGCTATCTAGCAAGCTATGCCTCGTAACAGAGTAAAAAGAAAGGCGATTCATGAAAACCAACCAAGGCATCAGCTGTGTCCAATGGCACGTGCAGGCAGAGGAGGATGGCTGTGTCCTGGAGGGTTAGCTGTATGGCTTTGGGCAACTGACTTCACTTTCCAGGCCGCACTGGCTCCTGGACAGTTTTTATCCTCGCTTTGGAGCAGCTAGAGACTCCTAAATCTTGCCATCAGGGCTTAGCTCAGGGCCTGGCACATGTCTTTCAGTAGTTTCAGTCATGTCCGACCCTTTGTGACCCCATTTGGGGTTTTATTGGCAAAGAGTGGGATGGCTTGCTATGTCCTTCTCCAGCTCATTTTACAGATGAGGAAACTGATGGTTAAATGACTTGCCCAGGGTCGCACTGCTGGTGTCTGAGGCTGGATTTGAACTCAGGCCTTTATGACTCTAGGCCTGGTGCTCTATCCACTGTGCCACTTTGCCACCCTGGCACATAATAAACGATCATTAAATGTTCATTGATTGATCAATTGGATGGAAACTTTGCCCCACTTTCTTGGAAGTTGCAAGGTTTCCTCCTCTTCCTTGAGCCTCAGAGCTCATCACAACACCTCCAGGCTAAGCTGTGGCTGGAGATGGAATAAAGTTCTGTGTGTGAACCTGTTGCTTATCTCCCTTCAGAAATCAGTTGCAGAGCAGCCTTTGATGGAACTGGGGATTTCTTATCTGGAATTCTATTTTTGTAGGAGGAGCCATAGAGTCTCAGATCTAGAGGGAACCTCAGAGGGCGTGTAATCCACACCCTGAGTGTGAATTTCCTTTCCACAATCCCCTGCAAGTGTGTTAAGGGAGGATCCAACACCTATCAGTTAAATTTAATTTGGGGACAAAGCTAGGCACTTGTAAGTTACTGAACAGTTAACAAAAGGTGACTTTGTCCTAACACAGCAAGGCTATATAACAAAGATACAGTGGCACCTACCTTCCATAGGCGCAGTCTTGCATTTTCTCCAAATAGAAATGGCCACGAGTAGAGGTCATCTGGTCAGCAGGGCAGAGTATGGTGACTCACATGGTCTTCAGACATCCACCAAGTTAGAGAGGCTCCAACTCTATGTGAGTGGGACGTAGGTGATGAGGAAGCTGCACCAGTGGAAGCAGGGGCCTGTCAGGCCCCAGAGACAGGTTTGTTGCATTTTTAGGGAAAGCTAATCCCTATAATGGGAAAGCAGAGGAGACCGTGGTCCTATTACAAAGCAGCTTGAACTTCCACCAGGAGCCCTCCATTGATAGGGACCTCATTACCTACTAAGAAAGCCTATTTTACTTTTGGACAATTTTGATTATTAATCAAACAACATTTTTAAGCACCTACTACGTTCCAGGCACTGTGGGAGTTTCTCCGTGTAAGAGGCTTAAAATTTGTCTCCTTTCTCATTCTGACCTCTGAAACTATGCAGAACAAGTCTGATTAATCTTCTTCGTGGCAGCCCTTCAGGCATTTGAAGAAAGCTATTACCTTCACCTAAGCCTTTTCCAAGCCAGTTCCTTGAACTGATCCAGGATCCTGAGCCTGATCTCTGGTCATCTTGCCGGTCTGGTCTTCCTTCCCTAGACATGCTCTAGCTTATCAGTGTCTATCTAAAATATAGCACCAGAACTAGACATAACAGTTAGATCCATAACAAGGGTTTAACTAGATTAGAGTGTGACAGGACCATTATTTCCCTTATTTTGAATGCTGTTCCCCTCTTCTTAATATGATCTAAGATAGCATTAGATTTTTTTTTGTCTCCCCAACTTTTTCACATAAAATGTTTTGTATGATTTGTAGGATTATAGGATTTAAAGCTTGCAAGCGACCTCGAAGATCATCTAACCTAGACCCATCATTTTGTGAATAAGGAAACATGTTGAGAAAGGGAAGTGATTTTCCCAGGGTCACACAAGTAATAGGTAACAAGACTGAGATTTGAACCCGGGTCTTCACCCCATTCCAGCTATCTTTCTACTATTCCTCATGTCATTTAACCTCTCTGGATTTCTTTACTCATCTACCAATGGGAACAGTAATAGCAGCTCTGCCTACCTCAGAGAGTGTTGGGGATGAGTGAGACAATGTCTGGAAAGTTATTTGGAAAGGACGAAGAGTGCTACAAATATCAGAGACAGATTGGAAATGCCTGTGGATTTGGAGAGAGGGGTGTGTGTATGAGCGTGTGTGTGTGTGTGTGTGTGTGTGTGTGTGTGTGTGTGTATGTACGCACACGTGTGCGCGTGAGCGTGCATGGCTGTCAGGTCTGTGGCCTTCAGTCATTCTGTTTAGCTCCCAGAGAACTTTTCTCTCTCTATGTGCCTTTTCTCATTGCAGCTGGTACAGCACATCCCAGAAGCCAGCCTCAACTTCCAAAAGGTGCCACCTGGTGCCATGGGCTTGAAGGACTTTGACCAGAACATGAATGACAATCGGGATGACAATTATGCTTGGAGGGCACGACCCAGGAACCGAGAAGAGGCATGTTTCTCTCTTTTAAAAAATTTATTTTTATTAATTTCATTAAACATTTCCCAGTTACATGTAAAAAAATTTTAGCGTTCATTTTTTTAACATTTTGAATTCCAATTTCTCTCTCTCCTTCTCACTCCTCTTCCCTCCTTGAGAAGGCAAGCACTGTTATGTTGACTATACATGTAATCTCATGCAAAACATAATTCCATATTAGCTATGTTGCAAAAGAAAACAAAACAAAACAAAAACAGAGAAAGTAAAAAGTATGCTTCAGTCTACATTAAAGTTTATCAGTTCTCTCTCTGGAGGTGGATAGCTTTTTTTTCCCCAATCCTTTGTAATTGTTTTAGATTAGGCTTAATTAGAGTAGCAAAGTCTTTCACAATTGATCATTCTTACAATATTGCTATTATTATATGCTATGTTCTGGTTCTGCTCACTTCATTTTGCATGAGGTCATATAAATCTTCCCAGGTTTTTCTGAAACCATCCTGCACGTCATTTCTTATAGCAAAATAATGTTCCATCACAATCATATACCATAACTTGTTCAGCCATCCTCCAATTGACGAGCATCCCTTTGGTGTCCAGTTCTTTGCCATCACAACAAAGAGCTGCTATAAATATTTTTGTACAGATAGGTCCTTTCCCTTTTCCTTTGATCTCTTTGGGATATAGACCTAGTAGTGGTATTACTAGGTCAAGGGGTATGCACAGTTTTGTAGCCCTTTGGGCATAGATTCAAATTGTTCTCCAGAATGATTAGACTAGTTCACAACTCCATTAATGTCCCAGTTTTCCCACATCCCCTCCAGCATTTGTCATTTTCCTTTTCTGTCATATTAGCCAATCTGATAGGTGTGAGGTGGTTCCTCAGGGTTCTTTTAGTTTGCATTCCTCCAATCAATAGTGATTTAGAACATTTTTTCGTGTGACTATTGATAGCGTTGATATCTTCTTCTGAAAACTGCTTAGTCCTATGCTTTGACCATTTATCAACTGGGAAATAGCTGTTGTTTTTATAAATTTAGATCAGTTCCCTACGTGTTTGAGAAATAAGGCCTTTGCCAGAGAAACTTGCTGTAAATTTTTTTCAGTTTTCTTGTTTTCCTCTTAATTTTGGCTGCATTAGTGTTGTTTTTGCAAAAGCTTTTTAACTTCATGTAATCAAAATTATATATTTTACTTCCCATTATCTTCTCTGTCTCTTGTTTTGTCACAAATGTTTCCCTCATCCATAGCTCTGACAGGTACATTTTTCCATGCTTCCCTAACTTACTTATGATATGACCCTTTATGTCTAAATTATTTACCCATTTTGACCTTGTTTTGGTCTATGGGGTGAGATATTGGACTATGCCTAGTTTCTTCCATACTGCTTTCCAGTTTTCACAGTAATTTTTGTCAAATTGTGAGTTCTTACCCCAAAAGCTTGGATCTTTGGGTTTATCAAACACTAGATTACTAAAGTCATTGCCTACTGTGTATTGTATACTCAATCTGTACCTACTCCATTTCTTAGCCAGTACCAGATTGTTTTGATGATTACTACTTTTTAACAGAGTTTGAAATCTGATGCTGTTAGGCACCTACCTTCACTTTTTTTTTTAATGGATTCCCTTGATATTCTTGACATTTTGTTCTTCCAGATGAATTTTGTTATTTTGTCTAGCTCTATAATAATTCTTTGATAGTTTGATTGGTATGGCACTGAATAAGTAAATTAACTCATATAGAATTGTCATTTTTATTATATTGGTATTGACTGTTCCTTAAATGTTTGATAGAATTCACTTGTAAATCCATCTGGTCCTGGGACTTTTTCTTAGGGAGTTCATTTATGGCTTGTTTAATTTCTTTTTCTAAGATGAGGTCATTTAAGTATTCTATTCTCTCTTCTAGTAATATGGATAGTTTATATTTTTGTAATATTTATCCACATGACTTAGATTGTCAGTTTTACTGGCAGATAATTGGGCAAAATAACTTAATCGATTTATTTTGATGATTGATTTTCATCTTCATTGGTGGTGCAGTCACCCTTTTCATTTTTGATACTGGTAGTTTGGTTTTCCTCTTTTTATTTTTAATCAAATTAACCAATGGTTTGTCTATTTTTTTTCAATAAAACCAGCTCCTACTTTTATTTATTAGTTAGGTTTTTTTTACTTTCATTTTTATCATTCTCTCTTTTAATTTTTCAGGATTTACATTTTGGTCTGTAATTGGTGATTTTTAATTTGTTCTTTTTCTAGTTTTTTTTAGTTGCGTGCCCAATTTGTTGATCTGCTCTTTTTCTCTCTTTTATTAATGTATGTGTTTGGAGATATAAATTTTCCTCTAAGTACTGCTTTGGTCTCATCCCACAAATTTTGGAATGTTGTCTCATTGTCATTCTCTGTAATTAAATTAGTTGTTTTTATAATTTGTTTCTTGACCCATTTATTCTTTAGGATGAGATTATTTAGTTTAACAGTAATTTTTAATCTTCCACAGACCTTTATTGAATGTTATTTTTATTGAATTGTGGTTTGAAAAGGGTACAGTTAATATTTCTGTTTTTCTGTATTTCGTTGTGAGGTTTTTATGCCCTAATGCATGGTCAATTTTTGTGTAGGTGCCATGTACAGCTGAGAAAAAAGTATACTCCTTTTTATTCCCATTTAGTTTTCTCCAGAGGTCTATTATACCTAACTTCTATAATATTCTATTCATCTGCTTAACTTCTTTCTTATTTATCTTATGGTTAGATTTATCTATCTCTGACAGGGCAAAGTTGAGATCCCCCACTACTATAGTTTTACTGTCTATTTCCTCCTGTAATTCATTTAACTTCTCCTTTAAGAATTTGGATGACATGCCATTTGGTGCATATATATTTAGTATTGATATTACTTCATTGTCTATGGTGCCTTTTAGCAAGATGTAATTTCCCTGCTTATCTCTTTTAATTAGGCCTTTTTTCACTTTTGCTTTGTTTGAAATCATGATCGCTACTCCTGTCTTTTTTTACTTCAGTTGAAACATAATACGTTCTGCTGTAGCCCTTTATTTTAACACTTTGTGTGTGCTTCTGTTTCAAGTGTGTTTCTTATAAACAACATATTTCTGGATTCCATTTTTTAATCCATTGTGCTATCTACTTTCATTTTGTGAGTAAGTTCATCCCATTTACACTCACAGTTATGATTACTAACTTTACCTGTATCTTATTTTCTTTTCTTTATCATTCTCTTTTTTTATCCTGTCCTTCCTCTAAAGTCTCTTTTGCTTCTGACCACTGCCTTCTTTTATCCACCCTCCTTTTTATCACCCCCTTCCCCTTTCTTTTATTCTCTTCTCCTCTTTCTTCTCAACCCTCTTCTTTCTTGACCTCTTTGAAGCTTTTGACATTGTTGGTCACCCTCTCCCACTTTTATAGCATCTCATTTGGTATATCTCATCACCCCCCATGATTCAAATATTATCTCTATGTTGATGATTCTTAGACCTATTTATCCTGCCCTAATCTGTCTCCTTAACTCCAGTCTCCCATCTCCAAATACCTATTGGACATTTCAAACTGGATGTCCTGTAGACATCTTTTTAAAATTTTTATTTTCAGCTCCAAATTCTATCCTTCCTTCTACTCCCTCCCCAGCCCATTGAGAAGGCAAGAAATACAATACCCATTGGACATATGAAGTCATGTATAATAGTATTTCCATGTTAGCCATGTTCCACGTTTCCTCCCTCCCTCCCAGCAAGAAGAATAAAGAAGGGTAAAAAATGCTTCAGTCTGTACTCTGAGTCCATCTGTTCTCTATCTGGAGGTGAATAGCATTTTATATCCTGAGTCCTTTGGAGTTGTGTGTATGTGGAGAGGGCCTGGGACAGATTCCTGGGGATACTCACCTTTATCAGCTATGGTGTGGATGATCCAGCAAAGAAAGCTGTGGGGAGAGGTCAGACTAGTAAGAGGAGAACCAGGAGGGAACAGTGCCATAGAAACCTAGAGAAAAGAGAGTTATCAAGAAGAGGGTGATCGACAATGTCAAAAGCTTCAAAGAGGTCAAGAAAGATGAGGATTGAGAAGAAGCCATTGGAATTAGTAATTAAGAAATCATTGGGAATTTTGGAGAGAGAAGTTTAATTTGAATGCTGAGGTCAGAAGCCATACTGCATAGAATTAATAAGAGAGTGGGATGAAAGGAAGTGGAGGCACCAGTTGTAGACAGCTTTAGAAATAGAGCACAATAGCCAGTGGAGATAGATAGGTCGAGTGAGGGGTTTTTGAGGATGGAGGAGAGATTGATATGTTTGTAGGCAGTGGGGAGGCAGTCAGTAGACAGGAAGAGAATGAAGATTAGTGAGAGAGTGGGCATGATAGAGGGACAGTCTTCTGGGGAGAACGGGATGGAATAGGATCACTTGGCAAAGAGACAAGCCACCTCTTCATTTGAGACAGAAGTAGAGAAGGAGGTAGGGGCAAAAAGCATTCTGAGTGATAAGAAACAGAAGGAGCTTTTCAGTGAAATATGAGGCAATCAGGGCAGGTAGGTGGTGCAGTGGATAGAGCACCGGCCCTGAAATCAGGAGGACCTGAGTTCAAATCCGGCCTCAGACCACGCACTTGGCACTAGCTCTGTGACTCTGGGCAAGTCACTTAACCCCAATTGCCTAAAAATAAAAATAAAAAATAATGTTTAAAAAAATATGAGGCAAGGTTCTTTGCTGAGAGGATGGGGGGAAGGAGAGTTTGAGAAGGGAAGAAAAGGATTGAAAAAACTGGTATGGTGTGTGGGGCAGTAAGTCAATTAGGAAGGTGTGAAAGAATTGCTTTGTTAACAGTAAAGCACCAATTGAGGTTAATTTTAGTGGACCCAGTCAACAGTTTTATGATTTTTTCCCCTCTATCTTTGTTCAGCAATATGGGAACAAGCAAAAGCAGCACTTGGTAGGAGTAATCCAAGGGTGTGGCTTGATGGGGCAAGATGAGCAAATGGATAAGAGTAGAAAATAGTGTATAGTTGAACTAGTTCACCAAGGGGTCAAGATGGGGAAGGAGGAGAAAGCCAGTGCACAGGTGATGGCCTACTGAGGGATAGAGGGAGTGGAGGATGAAGTCAAAGAATAAGATAAGGGACTGGAAGGCAGAGGGAATGATAGAATCACCACAGTTTAGGATGAGATGATGGAATTTGACAGTTTCATGGAAGTGGAGCATTTGAGGGTGATGAAGGGTCAAGGATACGACCATTCCTGTGTGTGGTGGGGTAGAGGAATAGGTCATGTGAAATGAGCAAATTGAGGAACGGGAAAGTTAGGGTGTTTGAACGCAGTTTTTTTCCCCTTTAGAGAAGCCAAAAATGCACTTCCTTTTAAAATTAAGAATATGAAGCTTATTCTACACTGTAGTGACTTAACACATTTGTGGCTGAGCCTCAGTCTGGCAGCAGCCCTCTAGTTTGGGGTGGGAGTGATGGGCCAAGGACAGGAAGGTTTTGTGGTTTGGGTGCTGCATTTGGAGACAGGAAGACCTGAATTTGAATCCTGCCTTGGTCACTTACTAGTTCTGTGACCTTGGACAAATTATTTAACCTCTTTTAGTCTTAGTCATGTGTAAAATGGAGGTAATAAATAATAGAATCCATCTCATTGGATTTTGGGGAGGATCAAATGAGATAATATGTGTAAAGTGCTTTGTAAACCTTAAGGTACTATATAAATGCTAGTTATTATTTTGTTTTGTTGTTAGCATTAGCAAACATTTCTTAGGTGCCTTCTGAATACAGAGCATTATGCTAGGTGCTGGGCAGGATGGGAGAGGGCAAAGATAAATTACATATCACATGATGGTAAGCTCTGTGAGGGCAGATCTTTGCCAAGTTTCGTCTTGATAGTGTCTGGCAGAGAGCCTTCTCTATAATAAGTTCTTAATTAAATGTCTCTTGAATCACAGTAGGGAAGTCACAGTGTATCCTGAGAGCTGATATAGACCCTTGGGCCATAAGTTTCCCACCCCTTTTCCACATTAACCACGCTCCTGCTAACTTCCTTGCAGGTGATCTTTGATAACCTGATGCTGAATCCTGTTTCCCAGCTATCGCACACAATCCGGGAGAACACGGAAAACCTCGCAGAGAAAATGAAGTGAGTTTTCTGCCCTACACCCCCTGGGGTTGGGACTGTTCTTGCTCTGTCTCTTCTGGACGGGGGTGGGGACAGACTAAAGAAGGAGCGCGTCTGGAGGTCAGGGAGGGAGCAGCGTTCCTGGTGACTGAGCTTCTTGTCAGCAGAATGTGCGGCCTGGCCTTTCCTCCTAGCAGGAAGTTCAATCTACTTTCCTTATGCCAGGAAACCCCCAGGGCCCTGCTCTGGGATCATAGGATTTAGGAGCTGAAGTTGCCCTCGGACATCAGACTTTTTGGTTTCAGCACCCCAAGGACTCGGGACTCAAGACTTAAAAATTATTGAGGGACCCCAAAGGAGCTTTTGGTTTATGTGGGTTATAGCTATCAAAACTTATAGCATTAGAAATTAAAAACATAAAATTTTAAATATTTATTATTTAATTTAAAAATAAGTCCATGATGTATTTAATATAAATAATATATTTTTATTAAAAATAACCATTTTCTAAAACAAATTTAGTGAGAAGAGTGGCATTGTTTTACATAGTTTTGCAAATCCCTTTACTCTCTGGCTTAATAGAAGACAACTGTATTTTCTCATCAGCTTCTGCATTCAATCTGTAATGATCTGTTGTTTTGGTCAGAGCCTATTAAGAAAATCTGACTTCACACAGATATGTATGGAAGAGGGTATTTTAATAGATAAATAGCATATTAGATGCTTATGAAAAATAAGTTTGACCTTGCAGATCCACCAAAAGGGTGTTGGGGACTCCCAGGAATCCATAGAGAACTGCTGATCTAGTTCAATACCTTTATTTTATGGAGGGGGAAGCTCAGGCTCAAAGGTTGTGACTCACCCAAGATCATGCAGGTAGTAAGGGTCAAAGCTGGGATTCAAACCCAGGACTCATAATTCTAAAATCCAGTACTTCTCTAGGAGCCCTTCTTAAGGGTGTGCTGGAGCCTTTGTGAATGAGCTCATCAGAGCAAATTGTTAAATTTTTGGTGTGAGCATTTACTTCCTGGAAATAGGCAAACACTTCCAATCAAGGCTTGATTTATTATTGATTGTCTAGATTTAAGAAAGTGATGGAGAAAATGTTATTAATTCAGATTAAACTTAAAAGTCTATCATGCATACATTGGTCTTTTTTTCTTAGAGAGCTAGTTGTTAGAGAGAGCTGGGTGTTAAACATTTGGCAGCATACCCCTTGCTCTTCTTGGGAAAAGGAAGAAAATGTCAAGGGCAGGAGCTTCTGGGTCCTTAGCTTCAGACAGGACTGCCTCACATCCTTCTGGCCATTGCTGGGGGAGTATGATGACATCCTGGGCTAAGGATCTGAGGAGTTCGTAGAGCTAGAAGTGGCCTTGGAGACTATCTAGTTATCTCCCTCATTTTGTAGAGGAGGAAACAGAGAGAGAGAGAAATGAAGTGACACGCCCAAATTGTCGCAAGTTTTGGCAGAGCCAGGACTTAAACTCGTGTCTTCTGACATTCTTCTGGGAACTTAAAACTTAAAGGAACTTAACTGGCAATAGAAGATGGACTAAGAGGGAGGTGTCTGTGAGTGTTGAGGAGGTGGGGAGATTGTCTGGGGGTCCTGTAGGGCTGGATCTGGGGAGAGCTGGAAAAGGAAACTTTGGGGCTCCAACTCAATCGCCCATCGCGTGTATCTATGCACAATGGTGCAATATCTGTGTGAATGTCCACAAGGACACATAGTTACCATCATACGCATGTGCTCATGCATAGAGACATGCCCACAAACATCACATAATAACAGTGTCACACTTATCTGCTACTTTTTATCCTTTCAAAGTTCTGTGAGGCAATGAGAGCAAATATTACCCACGTTGTACAGAGGAGAGAAGTCAGATTTATTGAGGTGGACTGACTTGGCTGGGCTTCCATGACCAGTAAGTATCCACAGTTCAGCTGGTCACAGTGAGTGACTGATAAGAGCCACAGTTCAAATCTCCTGATTGTGAATCTCAGTCAGTGCCTTTAGAACTGTCACTGAGAATGTTCAAGGAAAGAAGGAAGGAGAAGGAGGGAGGAAGGACAAGCATTAAGCACCTATTATGTGTCAGGCACTGTAAGTGCTTTATAATTATCATTTCATTTGATCCTCCCAACAACTCTAGGAGGTAGATGTTATTATTATCCTAATTTTGCAGTTGAAGAAACTGAGGCAGACAGAGGTTAAGTGACTTGTCTAGAGTCACACAACCAGTAGGTATCTGATGCTGGATTTGAATTTAGGTCTTCCTAGTTCCAGGCCCAGTGCTCTATCCACTGTACCACCTAAGTAGCCTCTAAAATACCTCAGCTTGTGTATTTTAAACATTTTCTCCTTGTGTGTTCAAATCTGTGCAGACATCATTGCCTTCAGTATAACGAGGAGCCATAGCCAGGATGTAGTAGAGTCTGGTCTTGAAGCCAGGCCTTCGGACTCCAAAGCCCCAGGGCTTCTTATACTACCCCAGGGGCATACATACTGATACACATACCCATGCTCACGTATTAGTGTTCCATAACTGGAGAATCCCAAAAAAGCACAGAGGTTGGCAGTGTGGGCTTTAGACCAGCCTTTGACTTTTCCTGGGGCTAAGCAGTAATGTGTCCACAGGATTCTCTTCCAGAACACAGAGAGGACCTGGGAAGACATGGAGGCCAAGATCAACTCAGAAAATGAAGTGCCCATCCTGAAGACATCCAACAAGGTGAGTAAACAACAAGGTTTGTAGCCTGGCTCTGGCCTGGGCCCCTTGTAGGGGAAGGGAAGGGGACAAGCATGTATTAAGCACCTATTGTATGTTAGGCATTTTATAAATATTGTCTCATTTGATCCTCACAACAATCTGGGGAAGTAGATGCTATTATCCATATTTTACAGTTGAGGAAACCAAGACAAACTGGTTAAGTGACTTGTCCAGGGTCACACAGCACAGCTACTGGGTTCCTGAGGCTGGATTTGAACTCATCTCTCTCTCTCTCTCTCTCTCTCTCTCTCTCTCTCTCTCTCTCTCTCTCTCTCTCTCTCTCTCTCTCGCATTGCTGGTTTAGGATGCAAGTACTGTGATAAGATCTTTCAAAATGAATATTAATTTTGGCTTTTTAATGAATAATGTAATAATTAAAATAATAATAATTTAACAAGTCATTATTATAAAAAAAAGGTACAGTATTTTTCTACCACTAGAAAAAAAATACAAACAACTGGTTTGATTTTACCATTCCAATAAAATGCTACACAACAAAATCTAGGGGCTATAGATGGCAAGAAAATCTGACAAATATAAAGGTATCTATATTTCTTTAACTAGAGTTCTCAGTGACATTAGGAGGGTTAGATTGATTTAGAAGTTATATATGTGAAATTTTTTTAATAGCTGTGACAGTAGAAATAATATATAATCAAAATGTGGTAGAATGAGAGGAAGCAATGGAATCTATCTCTTTTCCCTCTTCCTTGACAAAATCTAAAGAATGCGCCAGATTGAATTTTAATCAAGAAAGCCAAGAAGTCACAGTGAGTCATTTTTCCAGCCATGGGTGGCTTAAAGAGACAGATACACTGGGATGGGGTGGGGTGGGGCAGGGAGAAATCTGTACAGGGGCAGTAAGTGGCAATAAGAAGCATTCTGGCACCCAGAGTCTGAAAGAGAGCAGAACGAAGGTCCCAGAAAGAGATCCCAGAGGATACCCGGGCAAGGATTGAATGAAGGAACAGGAGCCATCTGGTAGCTTTGTTGTTCATCCCCCAGTTTTAGGTCACAGATTCAGGGTAGAGAGGAGCAGTCATGAACATTGGCCTTAGGAACACCTTTCAGGAAGCAAACAGTAACTGTGGGGTTCTCATCTTTGGGACAGAGCATGATGTCCTAGACCAAGGGACAGTCAGCAATTCAGGTGCTCCAAACTAATAGAATCTTCCTGCAGACCGATGGTGGCTGAGTCAAACAGCAACCTGCTGAAACTCTCAACCAGAAACAAACTGACAGAACAAAACTTAGCTAGAAACTTGTGTAACTCAGACCAGGAGGCAGTACACAGACCTCCCTCTGTATCACATCACTTTGAAAGCACTGAAAGCTTGCAGGTCCCTAGACTGAGCTGTGAAAGCAGCAAAAGGAAATAAGGCAGAAGCTTAAGCCAGACACCCCCCTGGAAGTTTCCAGAGCCCAGTATTAACATAAAGTCCAAAGTCAAGACCTGGAAGAATAAGCAAACAAACAAAAACCCTGACAGCAAAGAGCTATTTATTATGGTGACAAGGAAGCTCAGGATGCAAATATAGAAGAAGACAATGACTTGAAAACACCTACAAGAAAAACATTGAAGAAAAATGCAGATTGGGCAGAAGCCCAAGAACAATCCCTAGAAGGCCTAAAGCAAGAGTTAAAGAAGGAGCTAAGTAAAGATTTTTTTTAAAAAAAGTAGAAGAAAGAATGAGAAAAGAGTTAAGAACTTGGGAAGAAAAATATTGAAAGAGAATTAACAGCTTAACAAAAAAGGCATGAAACCATATTGAAGAAAGTAGCTCCTTGAAAATTAGAATAGGCCATGTGGAAGCTAATAACTTAAGAAGTAATAAAACAAAGTCAAAAGACTGAAAACATTGAAAAGAATGTGAAATATCTCATAGGAAAAACAACTCACCTAAAAAAGAGATCAAAGAGAGATAGTTTAAGAATCATCAGACTACTTAAAAACCATCATCAACAACAGCAATAAAATCTAGATGATCATATTTCAAGAAATCATAAAACTGTCCAGATATCTTGGAACCATAGGGAAGGTAGAAATCAAAAGAATCTACCAGTCACCTTCTGAAAGAAACCCCCAAAATGAAAATTCTCAGGCATAAGTATAGCCAAAGCCCAGACCTCCCAAATCAAGGAGAAAATACTGCAAGAAGCCAGAAGAAAATAATTTAAATACCGAGGATCCACAGTCAGAATCACATAAGATTTAGCAGCCACCATTGTAAATGATTGAAGGGCTTGGAATATGAAGGGCTTGGACCTAGGCTTACAACCAGGAATAACCTACTCAGAAAAAGTATAATCCTACAGGGAGAGAAATGGTTCTTTAATTATTAGAGTACTTCCAAGAAATCTTGATAAAAAGACCAGAGCTGAGCAGAAAATTTGACATACAAACACAGGAGTAAAGAGAAGCATAAAAAGGTAAACATGAGTGAGAAATCATAAGGGACTAAATAATGTTAAAGTGTTTACCTTCTTATATGGGGAGATGATATATGCAGCCCATCAGAACTTTATCATTACAAGGGGTCATAGAGGGAGGATAGAGGGCCTGGGTCTGATTCTATTGTGTTTGGGTGATCTCAAAAGAAGAATGGAATGGGTAGGGGGAAAGAGTGCATGGGGGGGGGAAGAAGGGAGAGAAACAATGGGAAAACTATGTCATGTAAATGGGATGTGAAAAGAGAAGTTATACAACAAGGAGGAGACAGTTTGGGTGGGGGGAGAGGAGCAGAAGAGCAAACAACACATGAACCTCATTCTCATTTGAACTAGTTAAAGGAGGGAAGAATACATATACATGCAGTTGAGTGCAAAAATACCTTACCCAGCAGGAAATAGGAAGGAAAAGGGGAAAATAAGAAAGGTAGAATAAGGTAGTCATTTGAAGCAAAACAGACTCTTAAAGAGAGAGCAGGAAAAAAGAGAGAAGGATAAGTATGAGAGAATAGGGTGGAAGGGAATACACCATTAGCAGTCATAACTGTGAATGTGAATAAGATAAACTCACCCAAAAAATGGAAGAGGATAGCAGACTGGATTAGAAACCAGAATGAAATAATTTGTGGTTTATAAGAAACACACTTGAAACAGAAAGATACACACAGAGTTAAAATAAAGGTCTGCAGCATAATCTGTTATGCTTCAGCTGAAGTAAAAAGACAGAGGTAGCAATCATGATCTCATACAAGGCAAAGGCAAAACTAGACCTACTTTAAAAGACATAAACAGAAAAATTCCATTTTGCTAAAAGGTATCATTAGATGATAGCTTAATATCAATAATAAGCATACATAAAATGGCATAGCATCTAAATTTTTCAAGGAAAAGTTAAATGAATTACAGGAAGAAATAGACAGTAAAACTCAAATAGTAGGAGATGTCAGTTTATCTCTTTCAGGCCTAGATAGATTGAACCAAAAAATAAACAAAAAAGAAGTTAAGGACCTGCATAGAATTTTAGAAAAGTTAGATATGATAGATCTTTGGAGAATATTGAATGGAAATAGGAAGGAGTATATCTATTTCTCAGCTATACATGGCACCTTCACAAAAACTGACTTTGTATTAGGGCATAAATATCTTACAAATAGATGTAGAAAAACAGAAATATCAAATGCATCTTTTACTGAACAAAATGTGATAAAAATTACGTTCAATGAAAAGCCTTTGAAACATATATTAAAAAGTAATTGGAAACTGAATAACTTAATTCTAAAGAATGCATGGTGTCAAAGAACAAATTATAGAAACACTCAATATTATTTTATTAAAGATAATGATAACAATGAGACAACATACCAAAATTGTCCAATTTAACAGAATAAGAATGGAATATTTAAATAACCCTATCTTAGAAAAAGACATTGAAGAAGCCATAAATTAACTCCTAAGGCAAAAAGCCCCAGGACTATATGAATTTATAAATGATTCTGCCAAATATTTACAAACCACTTCAGTACTACAGAAAGTATTTGAAAATTCAGGTAAAAGTAGAAAGTAATCTAGTGGAACAAGGCACGGATTAACATCTCACACTATATACTAAGTTAAGCTCAAAAGGGGTACATGATTTAGATGTAAAAGGTGATATTATAAGCAAATTAGTGGAGCATGGAGGAAATTACCTGACAGATCTATGGATAGGAGGACAGTTCATATAGAAACAAGACGGAGACGTTCACAGGAGGTAAAATGGAAAATTTTGATTGCATAAAATTAAGAAGTTTTCACACAAACAAAACCAATGTAACTAAAATTAGGTGAAAAGCAGGAAGCTGCAGAAAAAATCTTTACAGCAAGTTTTTCTGATAAAGGTCTCATTTCTAAGATATAGGGAAATGAAGTTAAATATACATAAATAAGAATCATTCCTCAGTTGATAAATGTTCAAGAGATTTGAATAGACAATTTTCAGAGGAAGAAATTCAAGCTATTAATAGTCATATAGACATTCTCTAAATCACTAATTAGAGAAATATAAATTAAAACAACTCTGAGGTACCACTTCATGCCCATCAGATTCACTAAGATGACAAAAAAAAGGTAAATGACAAATGCTGGAGAGACTATGGGAAAATAGGTATACTAAGGCACTGTTGTTGGAGCTATGTTGATGCAACCATTCTGGAAAGCAATTTTGAACCCTATCCCAAAAAGCTATTAAATTGTTCATACCCTTTGATTCAGTAATAATGCTATTACAAGGACCCATATATACAAAAATGTTTATAACATCTCTTTCTGAGGAGACAAAGAATTAGAAATTGAGGGGATGTCCATCAATTAGGGAATGCGTGAACAAGTATATGAATGTGATGGAATATTATTGTATCATTAGAAATGTAAGGAAAAAAGGATGGTTTTAGAAAAATCTGAGAAGACCTATATGAATTGTTGCAAAGGAAAGTGAGTAGAACAATTTATACAATAACAACAATTATTGCTAAGATAATAAACTTTGAAAAACTTAGTGACTCTAGCTAGTCAACACTATGACTAACTACAATCCCAAAGTACTCATGATAAAAAATAATAAAATTAATAAAATTAAATTTAAAAAAATTTAAAAACCTGATGAACTCAGAGCAAATTGAAATTTTTTTTTCTTTTCATATATATATGTGTGTATGTATATGTATGTATACACAGTGGACTCAGCTAATGTGGGAATTTGTTTTGTTTGACTATACATATCGTAATGGGTTTTGTTTCTCTTGCTTTCTCAATGGGTGGAGGAGGGGGTGGAAGCAGGGAGATAATTTAGAGCTGAAAATAAAATTGTACTAAAAATTTTTTTTAAAAGAAATACAGTGAATTGTGCTAGACCTCTGAGAGCCTTTCAAGCTTTAATGTGCCTCTCTCTTTTCCCTAGGAAATCAGCTCCATTCTGAAGGAACTAAGGAGAGTCCAGAAACAGCTAGAAGGTTAGTGACTTCAGACATTCTGCTCGTGAAGATCCAGGTTGGGAACCCTACCTAGCCTAGCATGGCCTAGCATAGCTGCTCAAACATAGCCCACCTGTAGGGGAGTGGAATGTAGGGCTGGGCATACAGTGGCAAAGGATCTGTAGTTACAAATGATTTTTTTAATATTGTATATACTGAAAATTGCATCCACCAGCAGCACCAGTAGTGTTCCTTGGGTGTAGATGAAAGGAAGGCTCATTAAGAGAAGCATAGCTTTAAAAAACATAGGGAAGTGATAGTCCTACTGGACTGTGCCTTGCCTAGTCCACCTCCATTGCATTCAATTCTGTATTGGGGGTTGCAAGAGGACCATGATAACCTAGAGAGGGTCCAAAAGAGAGCACTGAGGACGTAAAGGACCTTGAGCCCACACTACGTGAGGATTAGTTGGAGGAACTGAGGGTGTTTAGCAAGGAGAAGAGAAGACTCAGGAGAGACAAGATGGCAGTCTTCCAGTGTTCAAAGACCTGTTATTTGGAAGAGGCCTCAAACTTGTTCTGAATGATCCCAGTAGCACTGGTTGGAAGCTACAAAGCAGTAAATTGAAGCTTGAAGTCAGGAAAAGCTTTCTGACAATTAGAGCTGTCCAAAAGTAGAAGGGGCTGCCTTGGGAGGTAGTGGGTTCCCCCTCATTGGAGGTCTTCAGTCAGGGGCTAGGTGACCACTTGCTGGATAGATTATAGTGAAGATTCCTTTTGGTTGTAAGTTGGGCTAGATGGCTGCTAAAATCCTTTCCAAGTCTCAAATTCTGTCATTTTTAAACTCTTCTGTTTAATTCTATAAATATCCTTTAAGCCCCAGTTTTTAACCTATTCCTGTGCTCACCTCTGCTGTGAGGAAGACAGGAAGGGAAAGATATCCAGGCCTTGCCAGTTTTGGGGGGAGCATAGTAGCAGTAGACTAAGATCCCTGCCTTGTTGGGGAGATGAGACTCACAAATGAGAAGCAACTAAATAATCAACATGGGGTAAGCATCCAATGAGAGTTTCAGATAGGGCTGGATGCAGGTTCCCACCCCTGGGCCCCAGCCACCAGAGGAACTCAGAGAAGAGGGAGATCGGTGTGTCCTGGGTTCAGACTTGTGCTGGAAGGTTGGGTAGATTAGGTAACAATATGATAGCCTATTTCTCAAATATTGGATCAATGACCTTGGCATTCAAACAATTCATCAACAGCCATTTATTAAGCACTAGTATGATTCTAGGCACTGGGAACACAAAGCCAAGCATGAAATAGTTCCTACTCTCAAGAAGCTTTTTGGCTTCTTGAGGCAGGGAGGGCTGGAGACTGGAAACAGGAGGCTAGATGAGATGCCCTGTGAGGATGGGGTGAGCAGAGAATCCTCTCTCTCTCTTGTGATTTGTGAATATTTACCATTGTTGACTGCATTTAATACTCCCTTCTTTCTGGTCTCCCTTTCAGTTATCAATGCAATCATTGACCCCACTGGAAACTTGGACATCATGACTGGCAACAGGCTGTCATCGGGGTCAACGCTAAGGCCAGCTAGTAAGGTCAGGACTGCTATTAGCCCTGCCCCTCCTACTGAGGAAGTAGTGGGCTCCCTGACACCATCCATGAAAAACCGCACCCAGAACTCCACCTGCAGCTCAACCCGACTCCAGGACGCTGCCTTCCTTCCTGAGGCAGAGAAGTTTGTGATATGAAGACGTGTCCTGCGTCACTGCCGCTGGCCACCTGTGATTCCAGTGGTGTGTTAGTGTTGTGTGTGTATGTGTGATTGTGGGCTGTTGTGTCAGTCACTGGCACTTTGTACAAAGAAATTGAGCCTGTTGGGCCTACGGCAGTTGTTAGACAACTAGCCATGTCAGATATCCCACTTGTGCCAAATCGATGGCCCAGCTGTGCACCTCTTCTGGGCTCCTCTGCCCTGCCCTAGTCTAGTAATCACACCCCTCTCTTTCACTCATCATCCATGGCTGTAAGGTCTTAGCCTTGATGATATGTTCCTTCCCAGGGCCTTGGATACCCCTTAATGTTGGGTCTGCATGGAATTGGTCATGAGCCTATGGAACAGATCCAGTGGCATCGGATGGGTCCCCAGTGCCCTGACAGGCATGCCATACATCTGACATTAGCACCAGGCTCTGAGCTTCTACCCAAAGGGGACATCAGATAAGCCTAGGTGGCATTAAGGTTCTTCTAGACCTGCCTTTGGACTGACCTTGGCATTAGCTAGGCCTAGGGTCACTCTCTGGCCAAATCATTGTCCTTTTAGCCTGATTTGAATCTTGTCTTGGTATTCATTCTTTAGCTTTTACAAAGAAGGAAAAAAGTTTGCTCTTAGGAAGCTGGTGTCCCTTAGGGGCTAGAGAGCCATCTGCACGTGGTTCTTCAGGGAACAGGTGCTCTTCCCACAGGCTTTGGCCAGATGACTCCAGCAATGAGCCCTCCTGGATCTAGCCCTCACAGTGGCTTAAAAGGATATCAGCATTATCGGGTCAAACAGTCAGTCAGCAGCTGTTCAGTGAATTCCTACTCAGTGTGCCACACCCTGTGCTCGTGCTCCAACAAGGGGAAGATAGTAAAAGGAGACTCCCTTCCCTCAAGGAGCTTACAGTCTGGGGGGAGACAGGAGATAGAAGCTCAGGCCCTGATCCAAAGGAGTTCCATCTGTGGGAGAGACTTACCTATGGGGGGCCATCAGGGAATCACTTAGGTTGGAGGTGAAGTGCTCTTAATAAGTGTGGGAGCTGTTCAATGGAAGGAGAGATTTGTGAAGAGTGGGGTGCTCAGGGAGTTCAGCCTCCTGGGAGATGTGTACCCATGGACACATGTCATCCTGCATCATTTGGCTTCATTTGGAACAGACTGTTACTGGTTACAGGGCCAGCCGGCTCACCATGCTGAGCAAGGAGCCGGGAGCATCATTGTCCTCTGTGGTGCCCATGTTAGTCAGACAGCACTGGTGCCTCCTCTGTGGTGCCAGGGGCTGGTCAGTCCCAGCACTGAGAGAGCAGGGCACAAAAACTTAGTTCCTTGTTCACAGCAAAAAACCGCCCTTTGCTTGTCACCATTCACCCTGCCAAATTGCCAGGCATTCAGGAGAGACCCAGTGCCCCTTGCTCTGCACACTCCTTAGAGAGGCTTCTTTTGCCCTGGCAACTCTGAGATGAGCAGACAAGGTGACAAATACAGAATGCAGTCATGTGTGCACTGAGACATGCACATGTACTCACAAAGGCACAATGAACGTACATACAACTTGCATATATACGGCATGCACAAGAGTATATTGCACACATGAGCGCAGACATGTGCATGTACAAACATGTACTTGTAGACACACACACACACACGTGGTCTGGTGTCTGTGTATTCACTTCTGAGTTTTCTCTCTAGTCTTTGCAGTGGTGGTTCTGCCTGGTCACCCTGCCCCCGGTCAGAATGTTGGCAGGCAGGCTGATTGCTTAATGGTCTTGTTTGGTCTGGGAAGAGACCTCTCTCCTCTCCACTGGAGGCCAAAGTGAGCCACTTCCCCAAGTTGAAGCATCAGTGGGAATGTCAGACTGTGGTTCCTGAGTCCAGAGCCCTTGCCTATCCCAATATTTTCCTGTGCTCCAGGGGAAAACAAGGCTTCTCTGATCCATCTGTTTCCTGGCCTGTGCCCAGCCCCAGACTCAGCACACACCTTTGCCCATAAGCCTGTCCTAGAGTCTAGCTGACTGCAGTTGGGGAAATGTCAACCTTGGGACTCTGATTTTACTAGACAGGACCAGGCCACTACCAGGTGCCCTTATTATGATCAGTCATGACCC
This sequence comes from Phascolarctos cinereus, assembly GCF_003287225.1. Classification (NCBI taxonomy): domain Eukaryota; kingdom Metazoa; phylum Chordata; class Mammalia; order Diprotodontia; family Phascolarctidae; genus Phascolarctos; species Phascolarctos cinereus. The sequence goes on along the minus strand of NW_027555625.1, from coordinate 352,056,141 downwards.
TCTAGCTCTGAGGCTGAGGCACCTCTCTGTCTCTACTTGGAAGAAGATGAGGTAGAGAGGGTAGTCATTTTTTTCATCTCTTCATCCCTTGGTCAGATCCCTCCTCAAATAGCTTTCTTCAAATTCCCCCTAGAAGGGCACAAGGAAGAGTGTTCTTCCTTGTGAGCCCTGCCCCTGCCACATCCTCTGCTGCTTTCTGAATTTTCAGGAATTAGATACTGTCATCACTGACTGCCAAAAAATTGTGGCATGGAAGTCCCAGCTCTAGACAGGAGGGCAGAATGTAGAGCAACATCTTACTGTGTGACCTTGGGCAAATTGCTTCGCTTCTCTGGGCTTGCAATGGGCTCTCCACCTGCAACATGGGGAGAATGACTCTTTCCTTTCCCCCCTTTCACCTTCAGTGCTGTGACGATGAACCAGGTGCCGGGGGTCACTTGAGAAATCTCTATAAAGGTAGACTGGGTCATTTGAATCTGAACCCGAAAACTTGGATTGGAGTTTGGAGACATTTTTACAGCATGAATATTTCTGTAGTTTTTTTCCAGGATCTTCCTGGATTCTTTGCCAACAGGGCACATGCTAACTTAGCTGGGTCTGTTATACACCTTTTCTCCCTCACTTTCCCAACCCAATAAGCCAAAGAGCTAGCCCGGTCTTATCATTCCTTGGCTTCCCTGCCCCCACCCAGACCCAGGTGAGACCAGGACATGGACTCTGGGTGCATGTCCCCCCTCCTCCATTCACCAGGCATCCTGAAGGTCAGGCCTCAGAGGACAGCAGAGTTTGCCAACAGAGACTTGGCTGGATGGTTTTGGATGGCCCCTTTCTCCCCCTCCTTCATTATCCTAGTCCAGGTAGATTAGCTGTATTGATGAGTGCTTGAGGACAAAGTCCTCCTAATGGTGCAGATACTCTGAGAAGGTCCAAATGGCCTGGCAGAGTGTGAGTCTGATGGTATCCAATGAGCTGGGGGTTCTGTGGCCTGTGGCCAGCTCAGGAGTGTTTCTACGTTTACATGCAGCTGTTTAAGAGCTCTGTTTTTAAACTTTTAAAAAAAGATTAAAAACAGAAGTAAGTATAGACAGATAAGTGTGTGACTTCTCCTGGTTCCTTTCTCTGCTTCCTAATTCAGCCTTGGCAGCATCCCTGGAGTATGCTTGCCTAAGCTCATATTCCTCTGTGGCCCCCTCCAGGACTGGCTAGACTGAAGCATGCCTGTAGTGAGGGAGGGGTCACGCTCTCTGCTGCCTGGTGCTTCCTCATTGCTGACCCAGCCATTGGGTGTATATATAATGAGAGAGATGGCTATACCCGCTGTCTTGGGCCAGCCATATGCATGAGTGTGTCCGTGTACCTTACAAACGATCAATGTCCATCTCTCCTCACTCATTGACTTGCTCTGCCACTGGTTGATTCTCTGGTTTTCTACCCCACTCCCTCCCCTCCATGATAGTTGTATAATTTTTTTTTTGGAGGGGAGAAATTCACAAGCTCACACCTTTCCGGTTTGGTTTGTTCCTCCTTCCCTTTCCCACTGAGTGGTAATTTATTTTGTCTGGATTGGAGGCAGTATCTGTACATTTGATTCCCAGGTGACACTGTAGATGTCTTTAAGAAAATGGGTTATTTTATATAATTTTATCATAGATTGTTCAAATAAATCATTCTTTTGTCACACAGCTTTGTGTCGCCTCCTTGCTCTGTTAAAGGGTTGTGTCTCCAAGCAGGAGCTGAGGGCTGGGCTGGGTACAAGTCCCTGGTGGCTTTGCCAAACTTAGCTCAACAATCATGGATAAAAGCAAGTGATGGAAGAGACTCATAGTTTAGCTGAGGGACAGCTCCTGTCCTCATAGCTAGTCTAATAGGGAGTTATGACCACCTAAGGGAAGATGAGCTGCTTTCTCAGGTAGTGAGTATGCCATTCCTGGGGATCTTAAAGCAGTGGCTGCATGACCACTTGTTGGGAATATTGTTGGGGGGATTTCTGGAAAGCTGTGAATTGGACTGGAAGCCTCTCAGATTGCTTTAACTTCATAAGACTGAGATAAGAGAGATGCACAAATAATTAAAATCAAAATGTACCTATAAATATATTTATGGAGAGGTAGTGTCCAGTCATGGAGAGAGGGATGACAGAGGAGTTGTAACAACCTTGGTTCTAGTCCCACTCATTCTAGCCTCCAAGTGCCCAGGGGAAGCTCATCCTACACAATGAAATCACAGGTGAAATGAAATGGAATCTATGCCCCTAAGTATATTTAAGTGCTTGAGAGAGTTGCAAAGTGTTCTGTGAAGTCTTGAGGGGGTTGGATTTTGGTTCTTATTGGATAACTATTATTATACCAGAATAGGTGGGGTGAAGTGGGATTCAGATAAGACTTCCCAGGAGAAGTAGTTTTCTAGGATCAGAGGTGTGGTAGCCTAGCCCACTGCATGAGGCTAGGAATGTGGTCAGGTTTGCTTCTGACACTGAAATTTGGGTCTTTCCTAAATTTGGAGTTTGTAGAACAAGCTTTCCCGTATTGGTTGTGCCTAAGCTGGATCTTGATAGGTGACAGTCATTTGGCAGAAAGGAAGAAGATGAAAGTTACTGAATAGGGTCCTAGGAATATGGTGGCAGCAGAAAAGTCTAACACCTTCAGTGGATCTGAGTCCACTAATTGGCCAACACAGCCTTTATTGTGCATATAGTTTTTCTGTTTTTATAAAGGCTATAGTTCTCTCTTTGCCATGTACACAAGGAAAACAAAGACTATTCTCAGCATTTCTCTGAGGGGCTGAACAGTTAGTCTGAATGACCCAAGTAGGACCCTGCAAAGGGGTTTCAAACCATATTAGTATTGGAGTCAGTGTTGAGTAATTAATGGAGGGAGTAATGAAGGAGGGAGATGAATATCTCTCTTTGGAAAGAAGTGGAAAAAGCCCCAGGCTGACAAGTGGTGGGGAAAGAGGGACCCATGAGAGTTTGTACACTGTGGTTATGACCAGACCTAATCTAAGGTGTTATCCCAGGCTTTTGGTACAAGATGAAAATCTGTATATGTACAAGATTCCCCATCACAGTTACATTTCAAAAGCATGGCCCCAGGGACTTCTGGTTAAGATGGGGACATGAAAGGTCAGAGAGAAGCCCAGCTCACACACATATACTCCTGCAAAAATATGGGATTCTTAGTAAACTTCAAGCTCCATATGAGTCAGTAGTAGGCCCCAAAAGTGAAAGTAACTTTAAGACTACACTAATTACAATTCCAATGCCCAGAGTGAGGGAGATTATGCATTTTAGGGAGGATGCTAATAAAATGCAGTGCATCCAGAAGAGTGGGACCAGAATTATGAGGGGACCAGAGACTGTGTCATACAATGACCAATGAAAAAATAGAGGATAATCAGCCTGTACATGAGAAGACTTGGGGAGAGGGGTGGGGGAATTGTCTTCAAATATTTGAAGGGCTGTCCTCTGGAGCAGCAATTAGGTATATTCTTGGCCATAGAACAGAACTAGGAGCACTGGGTACACATCATAGGTCGGTATATTTCAGGTCAATATAAGGGAAATTTTCCTAACAATTTGAGCTGTCCTAAAGTGGACATGTGGCTAGACGAGGGGATTGGCCAGATGATCTCCACCGGTCTCTTCCAATGCAGTCAGTCTATGGCTTGATGAAGTTATGATTGGGACACACTGCCACCAGCTGGTCATAAGTGCCTCAGTCACAGAGTCCAAAAGGCTTGGCTTCCATTAAAAGAGTGGGGGCTGGGGGAAGAGGGGAAGGAGGGAAAGAGGAAGGAGAGAAGAGAGGAGAGAAAGGGAGGGAAGGAGGGAGAGAGGGAGAAAGAGGAAGACAAAGACAGAGCAAGGAGAGAGGGATAGATACTTTCTTAAAAAAAAAGACTGAAACAACTAAACAAAGGAGCATTAATGGACACTAAGTAACCATTCCTTGTGACTAATCTCACTTTTCTCTGCCTTGATTAGACCATGTCTTAAAGTATTGTGCTCAGGACATTGTTTAGAAAGCTTCCTGAGGAGGGCAGTCAGAACAGTATATAGTACCTGGAGGTCGGTGCCGTATTAAGATTGGTGGAAGAAACTGGGGCTATTCATCCTGGGGAAAAATAGATGTGAAGACGTGGCCACCGTCTTCAAGTATTTAAAGGGCTGTCATGAAGGGCTGTCATAGAATTATTCTGCTTGGACCCAGAGGGTAAAACTAGCAGCAGTGAGTGGAAGTTATATTCAAGTCGAGGTAAGGCTTGAGGAAAGGATAAACTTCCTAATTCTCAGCAGTATTCAAAAGTTGAATGTGTTTCCAGAGGAACTGGGCTCCCTCTTACTAGAGGGTGTGGAGCAAAGTCCTAGCTACAAATTGAACTTATAGCCATTTAATTCCTTTATGACTTTGGTGAAGCCATTTAAATTCTTTGACCCTCACTTTCTTTCAGTAGAACAGAAGAGACTACATTAGATTATCTCTAAGTTGCCTTCCAGATCTAAAAGTTATGGTGGTGTCTGCTCTCCCACTCTCTCCTTCTGTCAGCTACCTGAGAAAGAATGAGAAGCAAAAAGGAAGCTGAGGCCTGTATTGGAAGAGGTTTGGTTAGACACTAATTATAGGGGAAAAGATAAGGGGATTTTAGTAGACTAATATTGTGCTTTTCCCAAGGATATCACTTGAAATCTCATCATCCTGGAGATTGATTCAGCTCAAGCTCAGAGCCATCAGTTGCTTCCCTCCCCTTATCGGAGGGCCTGAGGGTGGAGCTTGGAACTTCTCCCAAGCCTCCCTTTATAAAGAGTTGAGATTTTCCTATCAACTGCTCTGTTTGGTTCCCACCCAGCACCATTAGACGTTCCTCGAGGGCAAGTACTATCTTCCTTTTTCTTACTTGTATCCCCAGCAATTAGCTCAATGCCTGTCATTGAAGTATTATTGCAGAAGAGGGGACAGACCTATTCTGCTTGGTCCCAGAGGGCCACACCTAGAAGCAGTGAGTGAAAATTGCAGAGAAACAGATTTAATCTTTTAATATTAGGAAAAACTCCCAAGTAATTTCCTTCCTTGATGCAGATTGCAACTTGGTTAGAGTAGCCCATTAAGATTGTTCAGTCACGTCCACTTCTTTGTGACCCTGTGCACCACACCATCCATGGGGTTATCTTGGCAAGGGCACTGGAGTGGTTTGCCATTTCCTTCTCCAGTGGATGAAGGTAAATGCTAGAGAAATGTCATTTACAATAGGGACTTAATACAAATTTGAAGAATTGAATTGAAATTACAAGTAGGCAGATTTGGGCTCAATCTAAGAAAAACCCTTTTAATAATCAGAGCTGTCCAACAAGGGAACAGACTGCCTCTGAAAGTAGTAACTTCCCATCATTGAGATGAATGTATCTGTTATGTCAAAACAAAATATAACGTGATCAATAAAATCTCTTTAAAATTAAGTTAAAAACCATCAGCTCGATAGTTTAGCCCTGCATGGGAGCAACAGTAAGGTTTTTCTGATGTGAAGTTGGTTTCCCTGGGGCCTGAAAAAAGAAGTGATTGCATGAGAGCCATCTCATCTTGGTAGCCATAGGCTAGGTTTGGACCATTCCATTTTCTTCTCCAATTCTAGATTTCTATGAACTAGCTGGGGAGAAGCATATCAACTATCACACTAGGTATAAAATTGTCGAAGACATTCATGTCTTTGGAAGCTGTCCTACACCCAGCCCAAATGGGAATTTTACTCATGATATATACAAGAAATGCTGAATAGATAAAAAATGCATATTGTTTGTCACATCAATCAATCAACAAGGATGCATTAAGCATCTATTATGTTTCTAGGCATTGTGCTAAGTGTTGGAGATACAAAGACAAAAGTGAAAGTAGTCCATACACACACACACACACACACACACACACACACACACACACACACGCAATACAGGTATAAACAACACAGTTATGTCAGATAAGTTGATTTGGGAGGAAGAAAGGTACTAGCCCCTGGAGGGTAGTGATGAGGAAGACCCTTATGTAGAAGCTGGTACTTGAGCAGAGACTTGAAAGGAAGTAGGAATTGTTAGAGACAGAGGTAAGGATGAAGTACATTGCAGGCCTGGGGAAGGCTGGTGGGAATGAAAGCTGGAGATAGAGCACCATATAAGTAATAGTAAGAAGTCCAGTTTGGCTGATGACATAGACTCTTTTCAAAACAGGAAACACAACTAATAATTGCTTTAAAAATGTTCATCTTCAAAGCAACACAAACTAAGGCAGCTTTGAAGTAGCACATCATACCCATCAAGTTGGCAAAAAGAATTAAAAACAACAAAATTCCATGTTGGCAGGATTGCAATAAACAGGTATACTCATTCATTGTTGGTGGAACTGAAAACTTGGAAAGCAATCAGGCAGAATGCAATAAAGTTTACACAATGATATCCTTTGACCTAATAGTTCCTTTATTAGAAAAATAACTTTACATATGTAATTTTAAAAAAAGAGCAGTCTATGAAGATATTTTCCTAATAGATAGGTGGCAAAGTAGATAGAGTGCTGGGCCTGAAGTTAGGATGACATTTTCCTGAATTTAAATCTGTCCTCAGATACTTACTAGCTGTGTGACTCTGGGCAAGTCACTTAACCCTGTTTTCCTCTGTTTCCTCATCTATAAAATGAGCTGGAGAAGGAAATGGCAAACCACTCCAGTATGTCCGCCCAAATGGAGTCACAAAGAGTCAGATATGACTGAAAATGACTAAACAACAATAACATGGGAATGGCTAAATAAATCATAGTATATTAATGTAATTGAAGATTGTAAAATGATTTAAATGGACAATTGAGATCACAAGGAAATCCATAAAGAACATCATGAAATAATGCAAAGTAAATGAAAGGAAAACCAGAAGAATGGAATGAGCCTGATTACAGTAGTATGAGGAAAAGTGAATGAAAATGAATGGGCAAAGAATCCTGATGTGGATTTCAAAGGAGAAAGTAAAAAATGTTATGATACTTAATTTAAATACAAATAGTCATTATATTTGTATAGTTGTTTGCATTAAGTTTCTAATAAAACATTTAATTTTTAAAAAGAAATAAACATCTATTTTGCCCAGGTTCAGATCTATGGTAGCATGAGCTGTCCGTTGAATCCATTCAGTACACACATCAAAGAAAAGTGCCAAAGACAGATAATGAATTGGACCCAGAACTGTACAGAAGGAAGAGAGCAGGTGAGATCACAATTTGGGACATTGCACAGTTCCTCTCAAGGGGCTCTCTGGATCTCCAAACCCCATCTTTTAATACATTTTCCCAGTGATTTTGGGGTTGCATATTTTAGAACACCACAATTTTCAAAGAAACAAAGTGACAGGTCACCCCAAGAGCAATGGAGCTCTGTACACTAGTAGTCTCATAATGCAACCTCAAAATATATGTTTTTTTGGCTACCATGTCACATCATTGACTTACCTTCATCTTATGGTCCACTAAGATCTTCAGGTCATTTTCCCATAAACTATTGATTATGCTTACTTACTCTTACTTATTTTCAATTTCTCCCTGTCTACTGGCTGCTTCTCTGCTGCCTACAAACATGCCCCTGTCTCCCCCATTCTCAAAAAGCCCTAACCTGATCTGTCCATCTCCACTACTCTTGTCCCATTTCTATCTTCCCTTTTGTGGCTAAACTCCTTGAGAAGGATGTCTGCAATCACTACCTCCAAATCTTTTCTTCTCATTCTCTTTTTAACTCTGTAGTCTGGCTTCTGAACTCATCATTCAACTGAAACTGCTCTCTCCAAAATTACTAATGATCTTTAATTACCAAATCTAGTGGCCATTTCTTAATCCTCAGCCTTCTTAACTCTTTGCAACCTTTGACACTGTCAGTCTTCTTCTCCTTGATCCTTGTTTCTCTCTTGATTTTCCTAGTTCTCTACCAATTCATCTGATATCTCTTCCTCAGTTTCCTTTGCTGGATATTGATCTGGATCATGTCCAGTGACATGGGTATTCTCCAAGGCTCTGTTACTGGTCCTCCTTTCTTCTCCTTTCTTCACCTCTTGGTGTTACCAGCTCTCATGGATTCCATTTTCCTCCCTGAGCTGATGATGATTCCCAGAACTATATGTCCAGCTTCATCTCTCTGCTGACCTCCAGTCTTGCATCTTCAACTGCCTATTAAATCATCACAAACTGGATGTCCTATAGCCATTTCACACTTCACCTGCCCAAAACTGAACTCATTATCTTCTCCCCGATCCCCAAGTCCTTCTCCCTTCCTAATTTTCCTATTACTATCAAGGGTACCACTATCCTCCCAGTAATCCAGGCTCACAAACTAGATGCCATCCTCAACTCCTCCCTTTTTTCACTTCCCAGATTCAATCTGTTGCTGAGTCTTATCAGTTTTACCTTCGTAACATCTATATACCCCCTTTTCTCTTCTGACACTGCACGCATTGGTACAGACCTTCATTAGCATTTTTCTTGGTCTCTATGCCTCAAGGCTTTCCTTAATCTAGTCCAACCTTCACTTAACTGTCAAAATAATCTTCCTAGAGAATAGATCTGACTTTGTCACTCTCCTATTCACTCAATTCAGTCCTGTCAACAAGCATTTATTAAGTACTTACTACATTTGGGGCAGCTAAGTGGTGCAGTGGCTCATCTTCATGAGTTCGAATCCAGCCTCAGACATTCACTAGCTGTGTGACCCTGGGCAAGTCACTTAACCCTTTTTGCCTCAGTTTCCTCATCTGGAAAATGAGCTGGAGAAGGAAATGGAAGCCACTCTGGTATCTTTGCCAAGAAATGGGGTCACAAAGAGTCTGATGTAATTGAAATGACTGAACAACAAATGTGCCAGGCACTGTGCTAAGCACTGGGAATGCAAATATAAGCTGGAAGAAAGAGTTCCTACCAGGTGTGTGCTGGAGCCAGCTCAAACCAACTTGTGAGACCTGATTGTTAAATTTCCAGGGTGAGGATTTTCACTTTGGAAATCAGCAAATGCTATGAATCAAGACTTGATTTATTGTTTCGTTGATTGTCTAAACTCTAGACTTCAGAAAATGTTGGAAAAAATGGTTAATGATGAAGACTAAACTTAAAAGTGTGTCAAGTATACATTTTTTCCCCAGAGACCTGGTTTTTAAACATTTATCAACACACTAACGGACCTTGCCCTCAAGAAACTTACATTCTAGTGGGGAAGACAACACATAAAAGGAAGCTGAAAAATAGGCAGAGAGGATATCCATTGGGGGGCATGGTAGAGAATGTCTGGAGAGTCAGCAGTCCAGCCTAGGCAGGAATGAAGACCTGGTCATTTTCTCTTAAAATGGAGGTTCTGGGAGAAACCAGACAATCAGAGAAAGTCCATAGAGTCAGGAATGCAGCCCAGAGAAGAAATTACAATCACTCTAAACCTCCTCAGGAAACTCTAAATCACTCCAAAGAAAATTTTTAACATTTAGGAAAAGGTTGTGCTCTTTGTCTTTATTTACATATATTTCTATCTCTAGTTAACCTCTGGACTTTTTGTGGTTAAGACAAAATTCAGGTTTTTGGAATGTTTAGATAAAGAAATAAGATTATATTATATATAATGTCAGGCACTGAAAGGGGAAGTTGGGAAAAGATCCAACCTTTTCTTGAGATCTCACTCAGTCCTTGAGGACGTCTATGGATAGGTCATTTGCTCTGAGATGCCTGCAAACCTGTCACAGAGAAGTCCTTCCTCTTCTTCCTCCTTTTTCTGGTTGCCTCTGGGCTGCTGGTTCTCTCTGGCTCAGCTTCTTCTTCTGTGGTTCAAGACCCTCAGAATTGCTAGATGATTCTGAGACAGTTCCTGTCTTGTAAAAACTGTTCAACCTGAGCAAGTGAAGCAGGTGGTGTGGACTGATTTAAGGAGGTGTATAGACCCTGTTTACACTCAGTTCTGATTGAGTCAAGAAGAGTTCTTACTCAAGGTAAGTAATTGGGGTTTTTTTGGGGGGGGGTTGAAGATAATAGAGGCTCACTCTTTTTTTTAATTAATTTATTTTGAATTATCAACAATCACTTCCATAAGCTTTTGAGTTTTAAATTTTTCTCCCCCTCCCTTCTCACCTCCCTCCCCAAGATGGCACACAATCTGATATAGACTATACATATACATTCCTATTAAAGATATTTTCACATTTAGTGATGTTGTAAGTAAGAATTAGAACCAATAGGAGGAACCACCAGAAAGAGGAAACAAAACATAACAGAAGAAAAAAATAGCAAATAGTATGCTTTGATCTGCATTCAAACTCCATAGTTCTTTTTTTGGATGTGGAGAGCATTTTCCATCATGAAGCCTTTGGAGATGTCTTAGATCCTTGCATTGCTGAGAAGGGTTAAGTCTATTAATATTAGTCATCACACAACATGGCTGTTACTGTGTACAACGATCTCCTGGTTCTGCTCATTTCGCTCAGCAACAGACCATACAAGTCTTTCCAGGTTTTTCTGAAGTTGAGGCTCACTCTTGCAAGGAAATTGTGAGAGTTTATTAGGGATAGATTCTTAGAGGAGGCTGATTTGGGGCTGTATTTTGAAGAAGGCCAAGGCCTTAGAACTCCCTTCCCTTTTCCCAGCCCATCCCCCAACTTTGAAGTTCTCCTGAAGTAGGCAGAGGTATTTCAGAGAGGAAGATGCCCCTCTGAGACAAGAGATGAGAGAAATACCCGCCCCCATCATCTGAAGCTGGGGCCCCAGGTAGTTCCATGGGACCAGAGGCAAAGAGGAAGCAATCGAAAAGAGGAAGTAACATATGACCGAGACAGACAGGAGGAAGAAGACAGAGACCTGAGTTGGAGCTGAGGCTGTAAATTGGGCTCTCTGCAGTCCTGGCATCACAAGATTCAGAGATGGAAGGACCCTTAGAGGCCCTCTGATCTCAGCCTTTCATCCTACAAAAGAGGAAACAAAAGCTCAGAGACTGAACACTGTTTTTTCCCAAGGTCACACAGCTAGGAAGGAGCAGAACTGAGATTCAAATCCCCATCCTCTGACTCAGATTCTTTCCACCGCACTTTAGGCTGTGACTAGATGGGGGTGGACAGGACCTCGAAGGTAGCCTCGAAGGTAAGTAGCTGTGGGAGGTGGGGGTTAGGGAGAGCTTTACTCTCCTGAAGACCATGGGAAAAAGAACTTCAGGTTCCCAAACTGTGATCTCTCTAAGGAAGGGTCTGACCCATGGGTGGTGGAGGAGGGAAGCCACCTGAGACTTGGTATTGCAGTGTTCCCAGAGATCCTGGCCCCGAGACAAGGGGAGTATTAAGAGCTATAGCACAAGCCCCATGGTTGACATTCTTATTATCCTTTAATTCCAGGGGATCTGTGGTCAAATCAGGGGCCTCAGAAAAAATCCTAGGGGCAGCTAGGTGGTGCAGTGGATAGAGCACTGGCCTTGGAATCAGGAGGACCTGAGTTCAAATCAGACCTAGACACATAATACTTACAAGCTGTGTGACTCTGGGCAAGTCACTTAACCCCAATTGCCTCACCAGAACAACAATAACCAAAAAAAATCCTAGAAACAAAGAATTTAATTACCATCTCTATGCTGATGATTTTCAAATCTACATATCCTGCCCCAATGTCTCTGCTGACTCCAATCTTGTCTTTTAGATATCTTGATGTTCAGTAGACATCTGAAACTCAATTATGTCCAAAACAGAACTCCTTATCTTTCCCCCTAAAACCCCCCCCTGACTTCTACCTTCCTTATTATTGTAGAGCAATACCACCCTTCTGCCCCTCAGGCTGGAAACCTAAGAGCCATCCTTGACTCTTCATTATCCCTCACACCCTACATCCAAGCTGTTGCCAAGCCTTCGGATTTCACCTTCGTACCATCTCTTGAATATCCCCCCTTCTCTCCTCTGACACCTCCACCAATCTGGTGCAGGCCCCATCACCTCATACCCAGACTACGCAAAGCCGGCTGGTGGGTCTGCCTGCCTCCAGTCTCACCCCGCTCTAATCCATCCTCCATTCTGCCACTAAGGTGATGTTCCAGTCATGTCACCCACACCCTCCAACCCCCCACTCAGTAAACTCCAGTGGTTCCCTAACCCCTCAGGAGCAATGCAATATGCTGTTTGGCATTCAAAGCTCTTCATAACTCAGCCCCCTCCTATCTTTCCAGTTGTCTTACACTCTTAGAGGATACCAGCCTCCTGGCTGTCCCATGAACAAACTCCAGATATTTTCTCTGGCTGTTCTTTGTGCCTGAAATGTTCTCCTCCTCTGCTCTGCCTTGACCTCTCTTGCTTCCTTTAAATCCTAAGATTCCATCTTTTACTGGAAATCTTTCCCATCCTTTCTTAATTCTAGTACCTACCCTCCATTAATTATCTCCTATTTATCTTATATATGGCTTACTTTGCATATATTTGTTTGCTTGTTGTCTCCTCCATTATGAGGACAGGGACTGTCCTTCGTGCTTTATTATTTTTTTTTTAATCCCTAGTCCTTAGCTCAGTGCCTGGTGCTTAACAAATGTTTATCGATTGGTCGATCGATTGCACATCAGAGCATAGTTTCAAGGCTAGTAGAATCATAGAACACAGAATGTTAGGGCTGAGGTCTGGGAAGGACCTCAGGACATAGAACGTGGATGTCAGAGCTAGAAGAGACATTAGAAGATGAGATCATAGGATCACAGATTTAAAGTTGGAAGGGATCTTAGCGGCTCAACCCTCTCATGTTACAGATAAGGAAAATGAGACCCAGTGATAATATAGATAGCATTTATATAGCACTTTAAGGTTTAGAACAATCTTTGCACATTTTATCTCACTTAATCCATGAAACGACCTGGGAAGTAGGTGCTTTATTATCCCCATTTTATAGATGAGGAAACTGAGGAAGATAGAGGTTGTGAACTGCCCAGGCTCACCCAGCCAGTAAGTGTCTGAGACTAGATTTGAACTCAGGTCTTCCTGAGTCCAGGTCCAGCACTCTATTCTATGTACCACTTTGATGTTAAGTGGCTTGCCTGAAGCCACACAGATTCATTCTAGAATTCATTTCCAGTTCCTCTAGTCTAGTTCTCTTCCCACTACATTACACTTTTTTTATGTGTCCTGGCCCCTTTGTGAGGCCTATGGGCCCCTTCTCAGAATAATGTTTTTAAATTCATAAACTAAAGGACACAGGGTTACAAAGAAAACCAGTTATTTGGAAATAAAAAGGTGACTTTTTCCTCATCCAAATTCATAAAACCCATGAAATCTGGCCACAGATCCTTTGGCTGGGGATGGGGGAGGTCTGTGGTCCCAGGTTAAGAACTCTTAAGCTACAAGGGTCAGAAAAGGCCTCACATAGGTGATGTTTGAGCACCTCCGAGGGAGCTAGAGATTCTAAGAGCTGCACTTGAGACAGTACCTGACACATAGTAGGTGCCTAGTCAATGCCAGTTAATTGACTAATAAATGTTAGTTGGCTGACTATATTCTGGCCAGTGGGGAGAGCCTGTGCCTTTGTACGGAGACTGGAAATGGATTGTTGTGTGTGAAGAGCAGCAATCAGGCCAATTTGGCTAGATGTAGAATCCATGAAGGAGAATAATATGGAATAAGAGTGGAAAGATGGGCTGGAGCCAGACTAGGAAGGAATTTAAATACCAAACAGAGGAGTTGGCATCTGATCCTAAGGGCAATAGGGAGCCACTGGAGTTTACTGAGCAGGAGAGTGGCATGGTCAAACCTATCCTTTAGGAATACTGTTTTGGCAGCTGCGTATAGAGTGGCTTGTAGAAGGGAGAGACTTATGGAAGGAGGGCCCATTAGAAAGCTACTATAGGGGCAGCTAGGTGGTGCAGTGGATAGAGCACTGGCCCTGGAGTCAGGAGGACCTGAGTTTAAATCCAGCCTCAGACGCATAACACTTATTAGCTGTGTGACCCTGGGCAAGTCACTTAACTCTATTGCCTAACCCCCCCCCCAAAAAAAAGAAATCTACTGTAACAGTGCAGGGGAAAGGCAGCTGGGGTATTACTTGCTTCCTATCCTAAGCACTCCAATAATTTCCCACAAATCATTGAAATCATCATTTCTTTATTAGGATCCACCATGATACTGCCAAGGAAACCACCTAAGTTGGGTTTTCAAGTTTTCAGCTATATTAAAAATTTACAACAAAGAGCAAAATATAACATGCAGAACTTTAGGATATTTTCTAACAAATAATTGATTATTAAGAATGATGAGGGGGCAGAGGACCTGAGTTCAAATGCAGTCTCAGACCAGACACTTGATACTTAATAGCTATGTGACCCCAGGCAAGTCACTTAACCTCAATTGCCTTGCCAAAATAAACAAACAAACAAATAAATAAATGATGAGCCAGTTGAGTTTAGAAAAGCATGGAAACACTTGCATGAAACAAGAAAAAGTGAAGTGAGTATAACCAAGAGAACACTGAATACAGTAACAGCAGTATTGTTCAGAGAATAATTGTGAACAACCAAGTGATTCTGAGTACTAGAAATACTCAAATCAACTATAAAGAATCTATGAAGGAAGATGCTATCCACCTCCAGAGAAAGAACTGATAAATAGAAGTATGCATAGTATGGTCTTACATATATTTATAAATCTGTGTCCAATAGTGGCCTTCTCTAGTGTGAGGTAGGAAGGGAGGAAGAGAGAGAGTTTGGAATTTAAAATGTAACAAGAAATAATAAATTTGTTAAAATGAAGAAATGGACACAAAATAACAGACAAAAGGGAGCTTAGAACATAGAACGTCAGAGGTAGAAAACATCGTCTTCTCCATTACCTCAATTTTATAATGGGGAAACTGAGTCACACAGTGACCCAGCTGGAACTAGAACCCAGGTCTACCTATTTGCTTACCCCTATATATGATGTATGTATTGTGTCTATATTCCCAGAGCCCAGTACAAGCACTCAGTAAGTGATTGATAATAGCATGGCTCACTAATCATAGGACAGAAGCTCAGTGTGAAACCTAAAGTTTCTGTATGGTATCCAGACAGATATGAGCAAGCTCCAGAAGGGCAGGGCTGACCTGATCCATAGGTGAAGTCAGTGGCTGTCCCCAGGCATGAGATAATGCATGTAAAGTACCTGCCCCTTTAAAGGAGTCTGTAAGATGTCATTGACATGAATGAATGTGAGGGACAGCAGGAATGTCTGCTCACTAGCCTTGCCTAGAGCCTGAAATTTTCCATGAGCACCTTTGTTTTGGAGCACAGGAATCAGAGATCTTGAACTGGAAGGATCCTCAGTGGTCATCTCCTCTAACTCCCTCATTTTACAGATGAAGAAACTGAGGACCAGGGAGGGTAGGTGACTTATCCTAGGTCACTCAGACAGCAAATGCCAGAGGCAGGATTTGAGCACAGGTCTTCTGACTCCAGGGGCAGCTAGGAGGTTCAGTGGATAGAGTGCCAGGTATGAAGTCAGGAATTCAAATCTGGCATTGGACACAGTAGTTGTGTGACCCTGGGCAAGTTACTTAATCTTGTTTGCCTCAGTTTCTTCATCTGTAAAATAAGCTGGAGCAGGAAATGGCAAACCACTCCTGAATCCTTGCCAAAAAAAACACCAAATGGGGTCATAAAGAGTCAGACATGACTAAAAAACCACTGAACAACCACTTCTGACTCCAGAGCATCGTACTAGACTGCTTCCTTATACCTCCCCTCCCATTTAAGTATTGCTATTCCTTGGATCTGTATTGAAAATAAAGCACCTCCTGGGACAGGTAGTGAGCCCCTCTAGGGAAGTGAGTTTTATGGACTCTGGGAAAAGGAAGCCCTGGTTGAAGGGTACTGAAAGTAGCTCAAAGAAGGTTGACTTGGGACAGGGGGTTGAGGGTGGTCTGGAGGCAACCTCTGAGGTTGTAGCCCTGAAGACAGCTGGCAGACTGATTCCTCATCTGCCACTTAGGGAAAGGCAAGGTCTTGGGGCAGAGGAGAGGGACGGGCTCAGGACGTTCATGACCTCTGAAAGAATCAGTCAATCACCAAGCATTTATGTGCTAAGGGGCTGAGAATACAAATACCAAATGCGGAAACAATCCCTTCTCGTAAAGTGCTTACGTTCTAGTGAGAGGACATCAGAGAGGGTAACCAAATTGTCTGAAATGGGACCCAGAATCCTAAGCTGGAGGGAGTGTGGGAATAGACTAAGCTGGCATCAGAGCCCAGCAAGTCCACCCCTCCCAGGGTTACAGAGAAGGAGACTTAGACAAGGTGACTTACCCAAGGTAACACAGTGAGTCAGTGGCACAGCTGCCATTTGGGACATGGGGTTGGGGGTAGTCTGGAGACAACCTCTGAGGTTGTAGCCCTGGAGACAGCTGGTGGACTGATTCCTCATCTGCCTCAGGGAAAGGCAAAACCAAAATCTCCCAGCTCCTAGGCCAGAACTTGCCCCTCACCATCATTGCTCTTATCCAGACATGGATTGGGATTGGGCTTCTGCTTTTTTTTTTTTTGGGCTAGTGGGGCATAAGGATTTATTCCTGTTATAAAGGGGGATTCTCTGAGTAGAGGGAACAAAGGTGAGCTGTGAGTCAGGGCTAAAGAGCTAGAAGGCTCTGATCCCTTTGACTCTTGTGATGTCTCTGGTACCTCTCTCTCTCTCTCTCTCTCTCTCTCTCTCTCTCTCTCTCTCTCTCTCTCTCTCTCTCTCTCTCTCTCTCTCTCCCATCTCTCTCCTGCTTTCAAAGGCTCCTAAGCCCAAGACACCCACAGCCTGCACTCTCCCTGTCCTGTTTGGGAGTATAATGTCCAATCCTTTCCCTCTTCCTGCAGGAGGCTGAGAATGTTCATTCCAATGAGTTAACACACATATAAAGCTATCTGCAAATCTTAAAGCACTATATAAATGATAGCTATTATTATCATTTTTATTCCAAGAGGATTTGTATATAGATACAGAAAACCGAAATCCTAGGGGGAAGTGGCTTGTACAGGGTCACACAAGTCCTAAGTACAGGAGGCAAGATTTGAACCTTGGTCCTTTGACTCCGGATCCAGCATGGAGCCTGAAATGCTGAGCTTCAGCCATACCCTTCACATGCTATGTGGCCATACCATAAGATCATCGGTGGGCCTCAGGATTGATGGAACTGCTCTGAACTCAGGGCGGGGCGGGCTTAGAGTTCTAGGGAACTGGGAATGTAGGGAGGTGCCAAGGGGGGCCCCCAGAGTGGAACTAGGTTCAGAGAGTCACAACAAAACTGCAAGTGATTTTAAAAATAAAATGAGGAAGTGAAAACTGGAAATGGCCCTTTTCAGGCCTTGGTTATGGTGGTAACTTAAAAACATAAGTGAAACACACACAGAGGATGTGCTGCTAGTGAGACAGACCCCCACACACAGAATACAGAGTCATGGACAGGTACCGTCAGGTGCACGGTCATAGACTCTCAGAGTTAGAGAGCTCCAGTCCCATCTCCCTACCCAGGAATTACATTACAACAATCTCCCTGGTGATGCAGAACTTGCTGCAGAACAAAGCATCAGCATTGGTTTACCTGTATCACACTGATCTCATCATTGATGAGAGTGTGGCTCACCAACCATGGTACAGATATCTGCTGGGGTCTGAAGACAGCATCAAGCCAGTTATGAGCAAGGTCACAGAATCACAGTATTTGGGAGATGGGAGGGGTGTCAATAGTGGTCTGCTTCAACACATGAACCAAAGGACTCCCCTCACCCCTCACACACACATACCCAACCAGAGATTGGCCAGATTGTTATTATCATCATCATCATCATCATCATTATTATTATTATTATTATTAAGGCAATTGGGGTTAAGTGACTCGTCCAGGAGGTTGGATTTGAATTCAGATCCTCCTGACTTCAGGGCCGGTGCTCTATCCTCTGTGCTCTATCTACTGTGCCACCTAGCTGCCCCATCCAGATTGTTCTTGAAGTCTTCCAGGGAGGGAAGATTCGAGCCCCTCTCAAAGTGGCCCATTTCACATTTGGACACTTTCGGATTGTCAGGAAACTTCTCGACATCAAGCCAAAATTGGCTTCTTGGCAACTTCTATTTCTGTCCTTTGAGACCAGATGGAACAAATATAGGTCCTTTTCCACATGAGAGCCCCTCGAATACTTTGCTACAACTTGGATTGCCCTCCTAATTATCTCTTCTCTAGGCTAACCATTGCCAGTTCTTCAGCAGATCCCCATATGATGCAAAGCCAAAGCTTCTGCACCATTCTGATTGCCCTTTTCTGAACACTTGCCAGCTTACCAATATCCTTCTAGAGATATGGCTCCTGGAGCTGAACCTAATACTCCAGTTGAAGTTTACTGAGGGCAGAGTGCCGTGAGACTCACTACCCTGTTCTGGAAAGCTATACTTGTCCTAATGCAGGCCAAGGTTGCATTAATTTTGTTTTGTTTTTTGGTTGCCATATCACATTTCTGATTCATACTGAGTTTGCAGTCCACTAAGAGTTTTTCAGACAAACTGCTTTCTAACCATTGCTTGTGGTTGTGGAGTTGATTTTTTGTTAAGACTTTACATTTATCCCTATTATATTTTATCTTGTTAGACTCTGGCCAAGCAAGGTCCTTTTGGATCCTGAATGTTATCTAGCATGTTAGCTACTCCTCCCAGTTTTCTGTCCTCTGCAAATTGGCTGATCATGCCCTCTAGGCCTTTATGCAAATCACTGATAAAAATATTATAAGGACAAGGTCCAGGATAGATCTTTGGAGTACTTCATTGGAGACTTCCCACCACTTTGACATTGAACCTTTAACAACTAACTTTTCTTTGAGTCCAGCCATCCAATCATTTTAAAAACAGATGATTATATTACTGTCTAATCAATTTCTCTCCATCTTGTCCATGAGAACATTTGATCAAAAGTTTTGCTAAAATCTAGATAAACTATATAGACAACATTTCCCTTACCTTCTAGTTGGGCAGTCCTGCCAGAAAAGGAAATGAAGTTAGTCTGGCATGACCTCTGCTTGGTGAAGCCAAATTTGGGCTCTTTGTGATTATGGTTAACTATTCCTAGATGCTCAGCAATCATATCTTTAATTATCTGTTCTGGAATTTCCCTGGGAATTGAAGTCAAGTTCACTGGCTTGTTTGTAAACTCTGTTCCCTTCCCTCCCTTCCCCTTTTTTTTTTTGGAAAATCTGGACATTTGCCTTTCTCCAATATTATGGTACCTCTCTCATTTCCCATGCATTTTCTTTGAAATATCACTGAGTTCAGTAAGGAAAGGGCCAACTTTGGTCATGGGGGAAACTAGTGGCTATCTCCCAGGTATGACATGATAACCTGGTAATGCATAAATTATAAAGTGTATGTAAAACATTTTATAACCTTAAAGCTATGCATAAATGTCAGTGATGATTAGATGCTGATGTGAAAGGCAGCAAGAACGTCCTTTTAACTGCCTGCACTAAGGCTTGATGCCAATACCCAAGGCTTCCTGACCCCACTGGAAACTGAGATCAGGGACACAGTCCCACAGTCTGAGAACAGAGCTTATGAATCAAATGAGCCAGGCTGTGGGAAGGAGAGAAGTTTGGTCCCTTTGCGATCCTTATGCTTCTGAAAATGGCATATAGGAGTTTGAGCCTATCCATCCTTGTAGGGCAGTCTGCAGCATCTCTTGCTATAAATTCCTGTCTTAGATTTCAGATCAGACCCTAGCCCTGTGGTATGTCCTCTGATTCTCAAACACCAAATGAAAGGTGAGGCAGAGGATGGGAACTATGATTCCTATGACTTTTTTGCAGCCAGATTTGTGCCTGGCTCAGCAGGACTGCCCCCAAAGTAAGGAGTGTCATCAATCATGGGGTATGCATATAGGATAGATGCCTTGCAATCCCTGGGAGAGGGGAATGTGAATGCTAGTCAGGCTAGTCAGGCTGGACAGACATCTGGAAGTCTCATCTTCTGCTGCAGCCTCCTGCAGAGTATTCCTATGTCCATGTCTGGGCCTAGGGGAAGAGCATGGTAGCAGGGAATCAATTAGGCCTCTCCTGGCTGAATTCTTAAAGGGCCTCAAAGGGAGGAGAAGGGCGCATTGATTAATTTGGGTTAGAATCACAGAATCCAAGAACACAGAATGGCAGACCTGGAAGGGGGCTTTGGTTTATAGGATTTAGAGCTATGATGTCCTTTAGCGATCATCTGGCTCAACCCTCTCATTTTACAGATGAGGAAACTGAGGCTTAGGGAAGCAAGGGGAAGCAACTTGCCAGTGGTCACCTAGTGAATTCACAGCAGAGCCAAACCTGAAACTCAGGCCTGATTTAGAAATCTGTTGGGGAAAGAAGGTTGAGGTTTACCCAAGGTTCCCTAGAGTTTCCTCATTTCCTCAGTTCTCCGTGTCTAACTAGCCATCACAACTTGCTTATCACAGGTTATGATAAATTTATAACATTGTTTTTTGTTTTTGTCTTTGTATCTACAGCACAGTGCCTTGTACACAGCAAGTACTTAATAATTATTAATATTAAATAAAGCTTGCTGAATTTCTAGCTGGAAGGAACTTTGGAGGTCATTTAGTCACACCTTATTACTTTACACATGGGAAAACTGAGGCCCAGCTTATCTGCCTCCTGAGATCTTCTCTGGACTATGCAGCACAAGGTCTGCCGCCTTTTATAAGCTCTTGGGTCCTCTCTTGGGCCCTGGGCCCTGTCTTAGGTTGGCCCTTCCTAACGAAGTCTGCCCATTCCTGTTTTACTGACTCAGGTCTCCTGCCATCCATGCTTCCCTTACAGAGAGACCCCTGGCCTGGGAGGTGTGTTCCCTGTCCAACACACAAATACCTTTGGAAACCTGCAAGGTGGGACTCTAAAAGAGGAGGTAGACAAAGACCTCAGGATGATAGGAACAGAAGATGGATGGACAGACAAACCTAAAAAGAACACTTTCCTTACAACGCTGTGAGGCAGAGGACACCAATGTATTCCCCATTTTAAAGATCAGGAAACTGAGACTCAGAAATAGAAAGTGACTCATCCAGGGTCTAATAAATTGTTAGTTTCAGAGCAAGATTTGAATATGACTGTAAATCCAGGCTTCTTTCGAAAGGACGAGAGTTTTTACCCATCAGTAACCTAAGACCAAACCACTTCCCCCTCCCTTTCTCTTTTCCCTACCCTAAGCTTCAAAAGACCACCTAAGCTAGGGATCTTGTTGATCTCAGCAAATCTTAACCTTGAATTCATTTCAATCAAAGAACATTTATTAAGCACCCACTACATTCAGAGCCCAATGTTTGGTATAGGCTATAGAAAAAGACACACAGTATGCCCTCAAGACAGCCCTTACTGTGTAATAGGGAGGACAGAAGAATAATTAAGTTTGCAACAAGGTAGAATGTCATCAGGACCAAGGAGAGATCCAGACAAAGTGACAGAGAAATTTGAAGGAGAAATTAGTTTGGGGGAAGTGGGGATGGAGAGAGCAATTTGTGAGTGTATGAGGGCCTGTGGGAAAACACACTCAGTGCTTGTTTTCATCTGTGTGTAAGCGGTTTCTTGTTTTTATTTCAACCAAATCTTATATTGGTTAGATCTTTCCTTTATCACTTATTTTACCTTCATTTCCAAATATATTTCCCTCTCCCACCAAGCAAGATGGGAGTTGTAACAAAAATTTAAAGAAGAATCAATCACATCTATCATATCTGATAGTGCATATAGCATTCCACACCAAAAGTCTCCCACTTCTGCAAAGAGGAGAGGAAGGTGCATTTTCTCACTTCTTCTGTGGGGACTGAGCTTGGTCATGATTTGTGTGTGTGTGTGTGTGTGTTGTGTGTGTTCCTAAAGTTTGTTTTTGTCTTTGCCACTGAGGAAAATGCTCAGTCCTTATGAGTCCTTCCTTACCAGTTAACCTCTTCACATTTTGACATGTTTGTGTCATTGTCCTGACACCTGAATGGTCCCTGCTGTACTCAGCCTGGAACATTCTTGGGAGCAAGGATTTGCCTTGCAAACATCAGGCTCAGTGCAGAAGGGATTCCCTGTGGGTGGAGGGAAGGAAAAAGCCCAGCTGCAGTTGTGGTTGTGAAGGACCAAGCTTTTAGTTCTGCCCAGACTAGGTGTGTTTTCTCAGCTGAATCAACAATAACCCCACCCCTACATGGCAGTGCAATCCTGCCCCTCCCCTCAGGTTTACAACTCTTACAAAAGCCTGGGCAATGTGGCAGGAAGATTTCCCAGGCAGTCAGAAAGCAGAGATTTAGCAAAGGATTGGGGAAAGGTAGATCAAAGTTAAATTGCTGACAGTGTTGAATACCAGACTAATGCCACTCATGTTGTAGGCACTGGGGAGCCCCTGACAATTTTTGAGCTGAGAGAATGATTCAGTTATCAAGAAGATGATTGCAACTTGTGGAGGGTGGATTAGCAGCCCCTTCCTCTGGGCAGTTTCAGGTCTCCTCACACACCCCCCCCCACGCAGGGCTCTTGTGGGCAAGGAGGGTAAAATGTTGTCATCTCAAACCCCAAGGAGGGCAGCTTTGTCAAGGTGGGCCCTGGCACTTGGCCTCACAGTATCTGGTTGCCCAAATGAGCCTCTTCCTTAGCCAGGAGAGATTTCAGCCACCTGGAAACTGGAAATGCGAACATGTTTGAGGCCTGACTATGTCTTTGATGACTAAACTGAAAGCTCTTCCTTCCGAGAACATGTCAGTAGGGGAAGGAGCGTGGATAGCTCCTGCAAATTCATTCCTCAGAGCAGAGATAGGAGTTCCAGGTTAGAAGTCATGCTCATAGCTAGGATCAAAGCTCTGCTGCTGCAATCCATTGTGGGACCTGGGGCAAGTCATTTCCCCCTCCCTGGGACTCAGTTTCCCCCCTATCAAATGAGGAGAATAGCCTCTACCCTACTTCCCCCACCCCAGGGCTATTTGTGAGAGTGAAATGGAATAACTGGGTGGGAAAGTGTTCTGTGTTGTTAAGGGATATTGTGATTATGAGGGAAATGGCCTAGAGTTAGGTCTGGCTAGAACTAGGCTCACTGACTCTTAGGGGCCAGATGAAGGCAGCTTCTGGAGGGAGAAGACAAGAGGGAAAGGGTGCAGTGGGCAGACTTCCTGGAGGAGGAGGGTGTGGCATTGGCCATCTCAGGCAGGGCTTCCCAAAGGATGTTGCTGGCTTAGGTGCAATGTGTCCTGATGTGACTCCTATGGACAGCCCCCTTGTCCTTGTCTTCCCTTTCCTTACTCTCGTCTTTCCAATAAGCCCCTGATTCAAGAGGCTCTTTTCAGGGCTACTTCTGAGAAGCCATTGCTGGAGATGATTCTACCACTGGGCAGCTAGGTGGCTGGAGCTCTGGAGCCAGAATCTGGAAGATCTGAGTTCAAATTTGGCCTCAGATATTTAGCTGTGTAACCCTGGACAAGTCACTTGGCCTCTATTTGCCCTAGTTTCCTCATTTGTAAAATGGGGATAATAATAATACCTCCCAAGGTTGTTGTGAGGATCAGATGAAATATCTGTAAAGCACCTGGCACATAGCAAGCACTATGTAAATGTTAGCTATTATTATTATTATTTTCCTATCATATATCAATAATATCCTTTGACCCAGCAATACCACTACTTGGTCTATTTCTGAAGATAATTAGGGGAAAAGGAAAAGAACCTCTATATTCTAAAAATGTTTTTTAGCAGCTCTCTTTGTGCAAAGAAATTGAAATTACAGGGATGCCTATCACTTGGGGAATGGCTAAACAAACTGTGGTGTATAACCGTGATGGAATACTACTGTACTATCAGAAATAAGGAGCTCAATGATTTTAGAAAAACACGGAAAGACTTGCATGAAATAATGAAGAACGAAATGAGCAGAACCAAGAGAACACTGTCTACAGTAACAGCAAATTTTAAGAACAACTTTGACTGAATAAGTTATTTGACTATTATAAATACCCAAATTAATTACAAAGGACATATTAAGAAAGATGCTATCTGCATCCAGAGAAAGAACTGATAAATAGAAGTATTTATAAAATAATTTTACATACATATATACACACATATGTGTGTATGGATGTATATATGTATGTGTGTATATATATATATATATATATATATATATATATATTTGTGTCTAATGATAACCATCTCTAGGGGGAGGGGAGGAAGGAGGAGGGAAGAAAAAAAGAAATTTACATGATAATTTTGTTGTATATTTGAGAAGAATAGCAAGCTGTACATAGTAAATTTAGTTTCATATGCAATCATCTTTTTTATTGTACTATGTTACAGAAATGCTTTATTCTATAAATTAATACAATTTTTAAAATAATATGATGGTGATTGTTATAGCAGAAATTCCACTTTCCCAACCATAGGAAGAGTGGGACCCCAAGTCAAGGACCCATTTTACAGAAGAGACTGAGGCTCAGTTAGGAAGTGACTTACCATCATCCCAGGACCCTTCACTCCAAATCTAGTGCTATTCCCACTCTTCTCTGCTGCCTTTCACCATAGCACCAGTGCAAGGCAATGAGCTATAGTTTTCGGAGTATGGAATTACAGAGCATCTTGAATATGGTGGTAGTGGCCTTCCTGATGACCTAATCTATGACTTTGAATTGGGGAGTAAACCAGATGGGGCCCTACATAAGTATGTACAAAAGAAATATAAATTCTGGAAGGGGGAGGACTAACATCTGGGGCCATTGGGAAAGGCCTTATGTAGGAGGTAGTATTTGATTTCAGCTTCAAAGGAAACTAGGGATGCTAAGAGGCAGAGGAGAGGAGGGCCTTCTGCGTGGGAGAGACAGCTTGTGCACAGGTTCAGTCAGGAGACAGCACATTGTATGTGATGGACTGTGCAGTGTGTGTAAGCAAGGTTGGAGACAAGTCACTGCGCCCTTACCTAGGCTGAGCCTCGGATGACAGATATGCAATTCGTCACCAAGCCCCAGACCCTTTCCAGCTTGGTAGGAAATGAAACCAGGGAAAGACCTTAGATGGGATATTGGTATCAGAAGGACCTCAAAGGGCATTTTCACGATCTGTACCTGAGCATGAATCCCTCTTAACAGGCTTGTGATCTAGTATTGGTACTGGATCTAGTGATCTAGTCCTAGTGATCTAGTCCTAGTGATCTAGTACTGTGATGTGCTGGAGCTGGAAGTCAGAAGGCCTATTCAAATCCTGACTGTTCCATTTACGACCTGTGTTTGGCGAACCACATTAATCCCTCTGAGCCTGGGTTTCCTCATCTGTAAAATGAGGGTTCTGCTAAACTGTCAGTAGGGTGAGCCCTACCTCAGGCGTACTCAGAGATAGTGTTTTCCAACCCAGGCTATAGAGCAGACGGTAAAATGCCTTTTTTCTATACCTGACTGCTCTGTCATCCCCAGCTCCATCCTTTGACTCTTAGGTGCTGATCGTACAAGGTCTAGAAGTGGCAAGAAGAAGAGGGCTGGGGGTTGGAGGAGCAGGATGCAGAGAAAAGGAGGAGGAGAATCTTTTTTGAAGTTTAAGGTTTTCAAGAAGTAAGGACTTTTGATAATCAAAGATTTGTAACAGGAACAATTTGCCATTGACCAGTAAATATGTGCTTTGGACAATGATGTATAAGAAAGTGTTTCTTTTGAAATGCTGGTCAAAAAGTAGGAGATCAGGGGCACTGGGGGAGGGGACTGTGCCCTGCATTGCCGTGGAAAGAGTTCTGGATTGAGAGTCAAAATATCAAAATTCAAATTTCAGCTCTGCCACTTACCACCTTTTTTGACCTTGGACAAGTCACTTCTCTCCTCAAGGACTCAGTTTCCTCATCTGTAAAATGAAAAAGTTGAGTTAGATGACCTAGAGTTGGGCTATGTGACCTCAAAACTCCATAATCTATGATCCTCTAAATCCTATCCTTAAAGCCTCAGACCAGACTTTCTAGCTTCAGACTTTCTGTTCCTTTAAAGGGCAAATCAAGGAATACTTCAAACTGTTATCAGTCATTGAGACATCAGTATGAAGGATTTATCATATCATTCTCTAACTTCTGGTTTCTCTGTTATTTTCTTTGTATCTCCCATTCCCTTCCACCTCCTCCCCAATTTCCAAACTTTTATCTAGATCCAGATTATAGGGGCACTGTCTGTGATGTGGCTCCTGGCTATAGTTTTCATGCACTTCCTAAGGCCCATCATTCTCCCTCCAGTCCTGAATTTGGGGGTAGAAAAGGAAGAAGTTCTGATCTACGGACCATGGGGCAGTGAGAGGAGGCTCACTGAGGAGGGCCAGCCAAATGGGGGAGAGCTGGAGAAGGAAGAGGTAGAAGAGGACATCTGGAGCTACAATGATTCATGCAAGTAGGTGCTAATAGCAGACATTTATATAATAATTTAATGTTTACAAAGCCCTTTACTAACATTGACTCATTTGTTCCTCACAACCACCCTATGAATTATTTACTTAACATTATTATACCCATTGTAAAGGCACTGGGAAGTTAAAGCACTTGCCCATGGTCATAAAACTATTAAGTATCAGAAGCAGAATTTGAATCCAGATCTCTTCTGATTCTAAGCCCAGCATTTTTTTCCATTATGTCACTGTGCTACCCAAGGAATCTCAACAGGAAGGCAAACATTTGGGTTCGGTGACTTCCCCTAATCACCACAAAGGAAACTAGGGAATGGGACAGATTCCTGGTTTGATATGGGAGGAGTTGGGAAGGTCCATGTCTATACCTCTTGGCCCCAAACACCTGCCCTCCCCCCATCTTCCTCAGTACCTGAAATCCCACTTTTGACCCCCTTGGAGTCTGTCCCCCCTGGCAATCATCCCAGAATCTGGGTGCCTCATGGGATCTTGGCAGTTTCAAATCCTCAAAGGCTCATGGGATTTAGAATTATACAGTACTTTAAAGTTCATCATTTCCTACATTTTCAGACTTGTCCAATGTCACAGAGATGGAAGACAGCAGAGCTGAGACTGGAACCCAGATCCTCAGATTCCACATCTATTCCTTTTTCCACTTTACCATGACGTCTCCCTGACTGGACTCTTCCATTTTGGAACAGCTCTAATTATTAGGATGTCTTTTTTTACATAAAATTAAAATTGACTTCCTTGTAACTTTCCCTTAGTTTTGCCCAAGTAGAAGTCTAATTTCATTTTCTCCATGATGGACCTTCAAATACTTAAAGATAATGACCATGCCTCCCCCTAAGTCTTCTCTTGCCCAGGGTAGACACCCACAGTTTCTTCAATCATGATTGCAATCTCTAGTCTTCTCCCTACATCCTCCTACGGTGGGCAACTTGTCAACGTCTCTTCTAAAATTCTGTCCACTTAATTGCATACAATACTCTAGATGGTGTCTGATCAAGGAGGAAGAAGTAGTCCTGTCATCTCCCTCATTCTGGACACTGTGGCTTTCATGTCACCCTAGTGATTCTGGGTTTGGGAGAGAATAGAGATGAAGCTCCATAGTCCTACTGAGATACTCCTGTATGTCCTGGAATAAAACCTGAGGATATAGGGCCAAGGGTTTAATTTAACCTAGGCTATTCCCGTTGCAGGTTTGTCCTTGTGGAGAGCATTCCTCAGGACCTGCCCTACATATCTGCCCGCTCAGCAGCCCAGCCCCTTATCCAGTCCTGGATGGAGCTTCTGGATTCTGCTCAGGACAGCATCCACATTGCTTCTTACTACTGGTCTCTCACAGGGACTGACATTGGCGTCAACGATCCTTCTTCCCAACCGGTAGGTGCACCAGGCAGACTAAGTGGGCCACAAATTAGAAAGAACACCCTGGATGTTACCTTTGGCGTCCTTCCCTTGAACTCACTTCCTAAATCCAGAAAAAGGAAAGGTTGGCTGGGAGGGGAGGTTGTGGAATTAAAATAATAGTTGTCATTTATGCAGCCCTGTAACATTGGCAAAGCACCTTTGCTTACATTGTCTCATTTCTCCCTTACCTATGAGGTAGATACAGACATTTTTAGTCCAATTTATATAGGGGAGGAAAATGAGGGTTAACAGGATTATGTGACTGGTCACACAGCTAGCAAATATCAGGGGTGAATGGGAACCCAGCCCTTCCCCATTCTGAAACTTTTGTTGCTTGTCAAGGGATCTGAGGCTGGGTAGCATTTTAATAAGGGAAGAAGAAAGTAGAAGGCATTTTG
This sequence comes from Phascolarctos cinereus, assembly GCF_003287225.1. NCBI lineage: Eukaryota > Metazoa > Chordata > Mammalia > Diprotodontia > Phascolarctidae > Phascolarctos > Phascolarctos cinereus. The sequence goes on along the minus strand of NW_027555625.1, from coordinate 352,027,969 downwards.
AGCTCTAATCTTGGGTGGTCTAAGGCTGCCTGGCTGGCTTGCCTCTACTGAGCTGTCCTAGATTGGTAAGTAAGTCACTACTCCCTCCTGCTTACACTTGGGCTCTGCTTTGCAGGGGGAAGAATTGTTGGGGAAGCTGGAGACTCTGCTGGCCCAGAACGTCTCTCTGACCATTGCAACAAGTGACCCAACACTGGCTGTGAACTCTACTGACCTGGAGGTCCTCATGGGCAAAGGTAGAGGCCCCAGGGGCCTTCCTTAGCCCCTGGCAATCTCACTGAGCTAGAGTCAAGACCTCCTCCTGCTGCATTCAGGGGACTCAGGAAATGCCACCTCCTCCAAGAAGCCTGTCATGATATATGAGGAAGAGATTAGAGAGGGGAAAAGACCAGGTTCTATGAACTGTACCCCACTGAGCACAAAACCCCACTGGGAGACTTGAATTCCATTTCTCAGCCTCTGTTTTACAACGTTCTATGTTGTCATACTCTTGAAATGGAATATCATAGCAGGTTGCAGAGCTGACCCTAACCATAGGCAAGGCATCCCATACATTGGGCCCATGCATGGATAAGAAGGGTGTGAGTAAGATTCCTGGTTTAAAGATCCCTTTTCCACTGATGTGGATCATGGTATCTGGAATTTCACTATTAGGATATTCTCTTTTTTGATCTGGAAGGGCTTTTTGGTCCTCCAATACCCTGTTAAAAGATGGCTGCCTCAAGATGGGGTGGGTACCTTAAAGTGTTATATATCAGCTCACCTATGGCAGGAGTTGGTGGCTACTTGATAGAGCATCATGGTTGAGAGAGAATGAGGATGGCAGCCAGAACAACTTTATCTGAGCCCAGGCTTTGCCATTAATTGACTGGGTGACTCTGGAGTAGTCCTGTCTCTGCTCTGAGTTTTCCCAAATGTAAAACAAGTGGGCTAGACTCAATAGTCTCTAAAGTTCCTTCCCAACACATTGGATCTGGTATGACTTTTTGCATTTTTACAAGGCACCATGTAGTCTGTGACAGGGTCAAGAACCCTATCAGAATTCTGGAAGGGACATAAGCATTTTCTTACATTTCTATGAGCCTGGTTTTTGTCAGCCTTGGGCTTTATTGTAAACAAAAGCAGCTGCTACTTCAGATGCCATTTCTTGTCCTCATCTCTCATCTCTCCTTCTGCAGACTAAGTCAAAACTCCCACCATAACCAAAGTTCAGTCCACCTGCTCAGAGCCTGCAACACTCCCAGTCTTTCTCAGGATAAAGAGAGAAGGCTGTTTCTCTGGACCACAATTCCCAAATTTATTCAGATTTGGATTTAAATTCAGGTTTCAGATATATTTATTCCTACCTTCAGGAAAATCAATATAAATGCTTCTGAATACTCGGTTACATTAGTATTTCAGGTGTGCCTCCATATTAAGGGAGGGATTGGAGTGTGTCGGGGGATCCTCATCCATGCCCCCTACATTGTCTAATAGGAGCACAAGTGAGAAAGGTTCCAATGAAGCACTTGACTCATGGTGTCCTGCACTCCAAGTTCTGGATTATAGACATGAAGCACATGTACCTGGGCAGTGCCAACATGGACTGGCGGTCCCTGACTCAGGTGACTTATCTACTGCAAACTACATTAGGAGTCAGAGGGAAAAGAGGAGAGAAGGGGGAGCTGGGGCTGGGGTGGGGCCTTCCTCATACCCTATGTAGATGGGGCATATCTAGGTGTGATCCTGGAAAGTTTTTATGTGATTTAGATTTGTGGAAGGGGAGTGATTTGCCTAAGGTTTTATATATACATACATACATACATACATATATATAATACATATATGTGGTCATATATGTGTTTTATATATATAATAAATGACATATCCAAGACTCTGTTCCAGGTCTTCTGACTCCAAATCCACAAAATTGCTGCCAATATTTTGCCAATTGAATCTGATTTTAAATGAGGTGGCAAACTTACTCTTTCAAGAAATCCCGCAATGAGAGGCAGTTTAATAGAGTGGACACCATCGTCATCCTCATCAAATGCTGGACTTGTCGTTAGAAGACCCAAGTTCAGATGATACTGCTTCTGTATCCGTCAGAGGGCTGCCCCTCTGAGCTTCTTCTATAAAATGGGAAAAATAATCTTTGCCCTACCTACATGGGCTGCTAGGTGGCGCAGTGAATAGAGTGCTCGGCCTGCAGTCAGGAAGACCTGAGTTCAAATGTGTCCTCAGACTCTTCCTAGCTGTGTGACTCTAGGCACGTCACTTAATCCTGTTTGCCTTAGTTTCCTCATCTGTAAAATGAGCTGGAAAGAGGAAATGGCAAATCCCTCCAGTATCTCTGCCAAGAAAACCCAAAATGGGGTCATGAAGAGTCAGACACAACTGAATAGCAAAGACAAATAAATAGGAATATCATGAGGAAAGCATTTTGTGAGCCTTAAACTAAATTGAAAATAATTCTTTTGTCAAGTGAGGGACCCAGAATCCTCATATGTGGGATTATGCCTTGCTGCATTCATCCTGTGAGCCCAGATCCTTCCCCAGACTAGCTGCCCACAGTAATCCCTTATTCTGGGACAGAAAGAGAATCTTAGCTTAGCTAAGATTAGCTAAGACTCAGGCACTAAGTTTTCTAAGCACTCTGGAAGAGAGAGGCAAGGTCATCACGGGACAGGGGATTCTTAAAAAGGCCTCCCCTGGGGAGGTGGGATTGCAGCTGGGCCTTGAAGGCTTGGTAGGGTTTCTGCACAGGACCAGATATTATCCTGGACCAGAAGCGCCAGATTCTTTGGATGCACCCGCTTTCTCTTTCTTTCTTTCTCTGTGTGTGTGTGTGTGTGTGTGTGTGTGTTTATATATATATATATATATATATATATATACATATATATACATATATATCTTGGATTTCTACAGGTGAAGGAACTTGGAGTCGTCATCTACAACTGCAGCTCCCTCGCATATGACCTTGAGAAGACATTCCAGACATATTGGGCCCTGGGGGTCCCCGGGGCCACCATCCCTAAACACTGGCCCCAGAACTACTCCACAAACATCAACTGGCGTCATCCCCTACAGGAAACGCTTGATGGGATGGTCACTACTGCCTATTTCTCTGTAAGTGGGAATCTGCAGGACTCAGTTGGAAGAAGATGATTTCCTCTTAGGTGTTTGCCTTCTCTGTTTGCTATCTGACTGCCCTGCACAAGGCCCAGCTGAGCAAGTATGGCAGGCAGAGCCTTGGGCTGGCACGTCAACGATCATAGCACCAACTACTGGGAGGAAAGGCCTCACCTGTCCTCTAGTCAAACCCCCTCACTTTTCAGAGAAGAAATCTGAAGGCCAGAGAGATTGAGCCACAGACTCTCAAAGTTGAAAGGAATACTAAAGGCTATATGGGGCAACCCCAATCTGACTGAGAATCTCCTTTCTAGCATTTCCAGTAAGTGACCATCCAGCCTTGGGTTTGACCTTGGAGGTTAACGGTGAGGGGAATCCACTAACTCTCAAGGCAGTTTGTGTAGTGTGTGTGTGTGTGTGTGTGTGTGTGTGTGTGTGTGTGTGTGTGCATGCGTGCATGCGCAGATAGTGTTATAGATATCTATCTCAGGAAGTAAATACATCTATATATATTTTTATATATAGATTATATATAAATATATAACAGGAAGTAAATAATATATAATAATAAACATGTTTACATATGTAAATATATTTATTATAAACAGGATTATATATAGTAAATAGTATATATATATATATATATATATATATATATATATACAGACACACACACACATATGTATGTGTGTGTGTGTGTGTGTGTGTGTGTGTGTGTGTGTGTTCCAGGCATGGGAGACAGCCAGAGAAAATACCAAGGGATTACCAAGCCAAGGGATGGAGTGTCTTGTGATATAGACATGTACCACAAAACAATCATGACCAATAATAGATATTTTACGTGATTCCACTATTGGACAGATCCAATAATTAGTCAGTCAACAATCACTTATTCAGTGCTTACTATGTACGAGGCACTGTGTGCTTATTAGAAATTTTTCTTCATATCAAGCTTCTCTCTTTGCTTCACTGCAATTCTATAGTCATTGATCCTACTCTAATCCCTGGAGCCACAATGAACAAGCCTACTTCCTCCTCCATCTGACATCTTTGAAGATGACTATCTTACCCCTGTGATGTCTTCTTTTCTCCAGACTAAACACCCCAGCTCCTTCAGCCAAACCTTATGATGCATTCTCTGGAGATCTACCACCATCTTGGTCACCTCCCCCTGGATACTTGCCGTTTTATGAATATCTTTCTTAAAATGTGACATCCAGAACTGAATATGACCACACAATGTGGTTTGACCAGGGCAAGGTAGAGAAAGACTATCCCCTTCCTAATCCTGGGCACTGAGCCTGTCTTAATGCCACGTAAGATCTCATTAGCTTCTTGGGGTCACCCTTGACTCACATTTGAGCTTGAAGACTGCTCCAACTTACTCATGAGGCTGATTTTCTGAATCCAAGTTTATATTACTTTACATTGAAAATCTTAAAGTACTATATAAATACGAACTATTAAAACTATGATTTCTATTAAATTTCACCCAATTCAATTTGTCCCAATTGAGATTTTAGACTCTATCACCCAGAGTGTTAGCTTTGCATCTTAGCTATGTGTCATCTAGATATCTGATGAGCACACCATCTGTGCTTTTATTCAAGTCACTGTCAAAATTGCTAAACAGGTCAAGACCAAGCACAGATCCCTGGGACACTCCACTAAGACATCAGCTTCTGATGTGGCATTGATCCATTAATGACAACTCTTTGGGTTTGGCCAAGCAGTGAAGTGGCCTTCTCAAATTTCCATTGGGTGTGAAAGGCAGAACTAGGATGTTCACCAAGGTCTTCTGATTACAAATTCTGTGCCCTTCCTGCTAGATCAGAATAATCCAGTCCCTGTCCTTATGTCTTTATGGCTCCCACTCTAATCATGGAGCTTACGCAAATCCATGGAGGATTTGTGTATGAGCCCCAGACAAAGGCTATGAGGTTAAGAAGAGGGATAGAAGCCACTTCTTTCTGAGGGATCAGAGAAGGCTCACTGGAAAGGCAACATTGGAGTTTGGCCTTTAAGGGGAAGATTTGTATAGGCAGCAATGGAAAAGGAAATGGACAGCTTTCAAGGAATGAAAAACTATGTAAGGAATGGTGAGAAATCAGAAAAGTGAAAAGCATCTATGGGCAATTGTGTCTTCCAGTTTGTCTGACAAGTAATGTAGATGAGGAAGAGCTGTAGAATATTGGTCTGGAAGGCAATTTAGAAAGGGTCAGTTGAAACCATATCATGGAAGGTCTTGACCTTTGGCAATCTGCTTACCTACCAGCTTTGGTCCTCAGGTGCCCCATATGTAAAACAGGGATTGGGTAGGCATTGGATTAAATAATCTCCAAGGATTTGCTCTAAATCTCTTGATCCTTTTTGATCTAAATCTTTTGATAGCCTTAGGAAGCCATGGAAGGTTTCCACGGAAGGGAGAAGTATGATAAGACGTGGGATTAATCTGAGAACCTGTGCAACATGGAACCTTTCAGTTGTAGGACTCTGAGACTGACCAGCCACCACCTCAGGATATCACAGATGCCCTCCTCTGTCCACACACTCAAGGCTATCCCCTTTCATTAGTGCCAGGCTGTTATTAAGAATTCTATGACTAGAACAAGAATTCTTAATCTAGGGGTCTTTGAATTTGGATAAGGGGAACTCTATCTTACATCTTTATTTCATCTTTATATCACATCTTTATTATCTTTATACTTAGCCTCATTTGTTATTCTGTCTTTTTACACATTTTAAAGTATTATTCTGGGTAGGGGTGCATGGGCTTCACCAAACTGCCACAGGAGTTCTGCACACAATAAAAGTTAAGCATCCCTATACTACAGACTTTTGGGACTTGAACATTTCATTGGGTTCCAGGAGGGCAGGAGGCTCTCATTCACACCTTCTCTCTGCTATTCAGGCCTCACCACCTACATTCTGCCCCAGAGGCCGGACCAAGGACCTAGAAGCTCTGCTAAGTGTGATTCGGGGTGCTGAGGATTTCCTCTATGCTTCAGTAATGGAATATTTCCCCACCAGCCGTTTCGAACACCCAATCAGGTATGGATGGTCACCTTTCAGGGTTACCTTAACTGAAGGGGTGAGGAGGCTGAAGCTCACAGCCTCGGAGAGAGAGAGATGCCGCTCTACACCAGGACTGACCTCAGGGGGATTATTGTTTGCATGAAGAACGAGGAGGACAAAGACAGGTTTTGCCTTTGAGGAGCTCACGGTCTGGCTGGTAGGATCAGACTCGACCATCTAAAGTCAGTAATATGAGGCACCGGGCGCTAAAGTACACAGAACACTTTAAGTAAATCACGTTACTTGATCCTCATAGCAAGCTGGGAAAATAGGTGCTGTTATTACACCCTTATTACAAATGGGAAAATTGAGTAACTTGCCAAGAGTCACACAACTAGGAAGTGTCTGAGGCAGAATCTGACCCCAAGACTGGCCCTCTATGCTATGTCACTTAGCTACCCTAACTTGCAGGATGAAGTCAGAAACAGGAGCGCTTAGTGTGGGGTGAGGAGATCAAGGCAGGCTTCCTGGAGGAGGCAGGATTAGAACTCAGCCTAGAAGGACAGGTGGGATTCATATAGGTGGGATAAAGTAGACGATATCACAGGGACTTGGAATGGTAGAAACAGAGGAAAGGAGGCAGAAAAGTATAAGGAGTATTTGGGTGATAGTGAAACCTTCCTGACTGTAGTTTAGGATTTGTTGTTATTTAGTCATTTCAGACTCTTTGTGACCTCCAGTATCTTGGCAAAGATACTGGAATGGATTGCCATTTCCTTCTCCGGTTCATTTTACTGATAAGGAAACTGAGGCAAACAGGGTTAAGTGACTTGCCTAGGGTCATCTAGTAAGTGCCTTTGGCCAGATTTGAACTCAAGAAGATGAGTCTTCCTGTCTCCATGCCTAGCAGTCACCACTCTGGAGTCACCTAGCTCCCCACGGTTTAGGGCACATGAGTGCTAAGGTTGGAAAGGATGTTTAGTATTAGAGGTGGAATGCCTTGCCAAGCTGAGGGATATGGACTTAGCTCTGTAGGGTTCTTGAATAAAGGAGTGCATGGATAGAAATAATGCTTTCTTGATTTTGTCTGGTCTGAAGGATTAGGCAACACTTGCTAACACATCTCCCAGCCTATTGGAGAGCACTAATCACCATCAGCCTCTTCCCTATTAACTTCAGCAGCAGTCCCACACACCTGCTTCATACCTCTAAGCCTCATTTACAAAATGAGCGATTTGGACCAGATGACCTCTACAGTCCTTTCTGGAACCATCCATCCTATAAAGAAAGAAACTGTGGATACTGAACACTCAGCCTCACCTTCCTTCAACCATATGTTCAAGGGGATCCACATGTCATTGGAATGGTTTTCCTTAAAGGGCCTCCTACAGCTTATAAAACTCCTAGTGGGGATAACCAGCAAGTCACCATCCACAGCCTCTATCCTAAAACCCCAAAGCCCAAAGAGCAGAGCTTCTGCTGTGCTGGAATTGCTTCCCGTGGTCCCCAGCAAAGGCTTCTACCCCAGCAGGCTGAGTAGGGTAAGATCAGGGTGGTTATATACCACTAAGGCTTGGCTATTCTGAGCAGGGGGCATATTTAGACTGAAGGGGTCATTGGCCCATAGTTGGAAGGGACTTTGAAGACCATCTAATCCGATGTCCTCATTTTATAGATGAAGAAACTGAGGCCCAAAGTAACAGAGGCAGTATTTGAACTCAGGTCTTCTGATTCTGAAACCAGTGCTCTTTGCACTGGGTTATATTATCCCAGATTCTGTCCTTAATAACTCAACAAATTTTTATCAGGCACTTATTATGTGTAAGGTCTGTTGTTGTGTTCAGAGGATTCAATGATGAAAAATGATCGTACCTGCGAGCCTTATAAGAGCTTACAATCTACCAGAGGTAATAAACCATATACACAGATAACTAAAACATGGAAGAATGTGATACAACCCAGGAAAACTGCTGTGAGGAATTTGGACAGGGAAAGATTTTTTTTTACCTGCATATGTGGATGAGAGCATCTTGTGTCAGACAAGGTTTTTTGAAGGAGACAGTCCCTAAACTGGACTCTGAACAAATGAGGGACTCGTCAATAGAGAAAGATGAGGAATGAGAGAGTCCATTCTTGTCTGAGAACCTGTGTGAGGAAAGACATGGAGACAAGAGGGAGAAGGATGAGAATGAAGGATGGTGCTTCAGAGGACCTGTTGCATAAAGTATATGGGGGCAGCTAGGTGGCGCAAGTGGCTAGAGTGCCAAGCCTGGAATCAGGAAGACTCATCTTCCTGAGTTCAAATCTGACCTCAGACACTTACTAGCTGGGTGACCCTGGGCAAGTCACTTCACCCTGTTTGCCTCAGTTTCCTTATCTGTAAAATGAGCCAGAAAAGGAAACGGCAAACCACTCCAGTATCTTTGCCAAGAAACCCTCAAAATGGAGTCACAAAGAGTTGGATATGACTGAAACAGCTGGACAACAACAGTAACAACAAAGTATGTGAAAGAGAGTATCGTGAGATAAGACCTAGAAAGGCGGGTTGAGGCTAGACTGAACACCAGTATCAGGATTTATACTTTATTTGGTAGGAAGCGGGGAGCCACTGAAGGTTTACGAGTAGAAGAATGAGTGGGTTCTAGTGGTGTGTTAGGAAGGTGGCTGAGTTAGTGTGGGCAGGAGGGATTGGGGAGAGCAGAAGGAGGAAACCAGGGGTTCAGCTAAGAGGATATTACAATCCTTGATGTGAGAGGTGATGAAGCCTCAAACTAGGAGAGTCTGGGACCAAAGAAAAGGGAGTGAGTGTGAGAGATGCTGCAGAACAGGGATTTCTCCTCTTCTCCTCCAGGTACTGGCCAGTCATTGACAATGCTCTGAGGGAGGCAGCCTTTAACCGGCACGTGCTAATCCACCTTCTCATCAGCTGCGGAAAGAACTCGGACCCGTCCATGTTCCCATACCTGAGGTCACTACAGGCTCTCACTAACCCCCAGACCAACATTACCATAGAAGTGGTGAGTGAGGAATTGCTCCTTGGAGTCTCGTATTGACTGGTGGAGTCCTAGGTTTGGGAAGATCCTTATGGACTAACTAGTCCAATCCCCTCCTTTTACACAGCGGGGGAAACTGAGGCCTACCTCCCACTGACTCTCTGCCCTCTGAGACCATCTGGGTACAGAGGCAGTGTACCAGAGGGGAAACTTTGGTAGAGCCTGAACTGTATTTGCCTGATACTTACTAGTGACATGAGTGTAGCAAAAAAGCTTCATCTCTCTGGGGTTCACTTCTTTTATTTGGAAACCAGGGATAATCCGTGTTAGACGACTCACTTCGCTGGGTTTTTGCAAGGAAAGTGGTTTGTAAACTTCAAGGTGGACTAGAAATGTAAATTAAATCATATGCTTAGGGAGCTTAGATCACATCTTCGAGCCTAAGAGCTTCATAATAAATCATGTGCATGGTCTCCCACTCAACTCTTTTTTTTCTTTTTTGGTTTTTTTGTGAGGCGATCAGGGTTAAGTGGCTTGCCCAGGGTCACACAGCTAGTAAGTGTCAAGTGTCTGGGGCCGGATTTGAACTCAGGTCCTCCTGGCTCCAAGGCCAGAGCTCTATCCACTGTGCCACCTAGCTGCCCCCTCCTACTCAATTCTTGAGGAGATAACAAGTTTAGCTAAGCTGTGGGTCTTGTCCTCACAGGCTTACAGTATGACAGAAGCATAAAGCACTTAATATGTATATCTCTAATATTAAAACATTAAATTATAAACAATAATATTGATAAAATTTAATAAAATTGGATAATAGTGGATAGAGTACTAGGCTTGCAATCAGGAAGACCTGAATTCAGATCTGGTCTCAGACATTTACTAGCTGTGTGACCCTGGGCAAGTCATTTAACCTCTGTTTGCCTCAGTTTCCTCATCTATAAAATAGGGATCATAATAGCAACTACCTCCCAGGGAAGTTGTAATTTTTTAATTTTTTTTTTATTTTTAGGCAATTGGGGTTAAGTGACTTGCCCAGGGTCACACAGCTAGTAAGTGTCAAGGGTTTGGTCTGAGGCCGGATTTGAACTCAGGTTCTCCTGACTTCAGGGCCAGCGTTCTATCCACTGCGCCACCTAGCTGCCTCCTCCCAGGGAAGTTGTAAAGATGCAATAAGATGATATTTGTAAAGCACTTAACACAGTGCCTGACACATAGTATGCACTATATAAATATTAGCTAGTAGTAGTAATAACAGTAATGGCGGCAGCAGCAGCAGTAATAGTAGTAGTAGTAGTAATAGTAGCAGCAGTAGTGGTTGTAGTAGTAATGGTGGTGGTGGCAGTGGTGGTACTAGTAGTGGTGGTGGTGTTAGCAGTACTAATAGTAGTCATAGTAGTAGTGATGGTAATAATAGGAACAGTAATAGTACTGGTGGCAGTGGTGCTAGTGGTAGTGGTAATAGTAGTAGTGGTATCAGCAGTAACAGTAATAGTAGTAGTGGTGGTGGTGGTAGTAGTGGTGGCAGTAATCGTGGTTGTAGTAGTAGTGGTAGTGGTAGTGGCAGTGGCAGTACTAGTGGTGGTGGTGGTGGTGGTGGCAGTGGTGTTAGTGGTAGTAGTAACAGTTATAGTAGTGGTGGTAGTAGTGATGGTGGTAGTAGTAGTGGTGGTGATGGCGGTAGTAGTAAAATGTTATGATTAGCACACCTGTGTGGTGCTTCTCCTCCTGTTCTCATTCAGTCTTCACAACAGTCCAGGGAGGGAGTCAAGACAAATATGGTTATATCCATTTTACATAGGGAAACTGAGGCCCAAAGAAGGGAAATGAACTCTCCCATAGCTAGGAAGTGGTGGATCTGGGATTCAAATACCAGGTCTCCTTACTCTAAGAACATAATCTTTTCATAATCTCATGATGCTACCAAGAACCAGGAAGCTAGAAGGTGGGTTGGGAGGTGTTTTAAAGAAACTAGCTAGGGGGCAACTGGGTGGCACAGTGAATAGAGCTCTGGCCTTGGAATAAGGAGAACCTGAGTTCAAATCCAGCCACAGACACTTGACACTTACTAGCTGTGTGACCCTGGGCGAGTCACTTAACCCCGATTGCCTCACCAAAAATAAAAAAATTAAAAAATAAAAAAGAAGCTAGCTGCTAGCATCTTCCATTTCAGGTTGCTGCAGTTGCTTCAGAATATAAATCCCAGCTTTGCCACTTACTAGGTGTCAGCCTTCAGGCAAATCACCCAATCTCTCTGGGCCTCAGTATCCTCCTCTGCACAATGAGGGAGCTGGACTCGATGATTGCTATGACCCCTTCGGGTCCTAAGTCTGTGATCCTATGATTGCCATGAGTAGGGCCCTTGCACCTGAGTCTACTCCCTAGCTCTGTGACAGCCTATTTATCTCTGTTTCCTTAAAGAAAATATTCATCATCCCTGTGGGAAATCACTCCAACATCCCTTACAGCAGAGTGAGCCACAGCAAGTATGCAGTCACAGAGAAGAAGGCTTACCTGGGTAAGAGCTCTCCAGCGGGGGGAGGGCAGTGAAGGAGGAAGGCATGGAGGCTTGGTGGGGTCTGGGCCACCTGCCCAGCATGGGCTTATTTGGATGGCCCTGCGATCACATGGAGGGACAAAGCTGCTCAGAACCATGAGAATATCACCCCAACCAGAGACACTCTGAAATGCCCAGGCCTGGCTCACTGTCCTTGGGATATCCCGCAGCTGGAAGGGACCTCAGTAGCATCTAGTTCCCCCAATTCCAATCCAGAATCCTGACCCTCATGGGAATTCCCTCTACACCCTCCCAGACAGGGGAACATATGGCAGGAGACTCCCTGTTTACCCATTCCATTTTCAGAGAGATGATAATTTGGATGTTTTTCTTCATATTGTGTTGAAATTGATGTCTCTGCCCACTTCCTCAGTCAGCTACCGTGCTGTTCCTAAGTCTCCCCTTATCCAGGCTAAACATCTCCAATTCCTTCAACCAGTCTTCCAATGTCAGAGGCACAAGTAGGGATTCTGAAACCTGCGGCAAATCTGGTTGAGCTGAGGGGAAAGGGAAGAAGGAGGTACGGTCCCTCTGTGACTGGCCGAGGCAGACTGGAGAGAGATGAGAGGGAGGAGAGTGACCTGGAGGGCCATTGAGGAGGGCAACGAAGATCTGGAGAAGATGAAATGAACTTTAAAGGAGAATGGCAGAAGAGAAACAGCCGAAGAAAGAGGATCTGAAATCGGCAGTGGGGGGAGCAAGGAGGAAACTGGGTTTGAACCCTAGACCCAGTACTTATTAGACCCTAGCTAACTAGCTGTGTGTCCCCAGGCAAGTCATTTCACCTCTCTGGGCCTCAACTGCCTCATCTAGAAAATAATAAAATTCCTACTTGATTCTTGGGATTATTATGAGGAAGGCACTTGGCAAGCCATAACATGCTAGAGAAATGGGAGTTCAAAACATCATGGATCTAGGGCTGAAAGTCCAACCCTTTCATTTTATAGAAAAGGAAACTGAGGCCCAAGGAGTTTAGGTGAGATTATATGGGTAGTAAGGATCAGAGGTAGGATTTGAACCCAAGTCCTTTGACTCCAGAGTCAGTGTTCATGCTGTTCTGCCATGTTGCTTTGTTATTGTGGTCACAGGGATCACAAGGATGAAAACAACGTCCCATTTCTATGGCCTTTTAAAGTTCACAAAGCATGTTCCTCAAAACAATCCTGTGAAGTAGGTGATAGAAAAGTCACCATCCCCATTTTACAGAAAACTGAGGCATAAGAGAGGGGGAATGATTCGTTCATGATCCCACAGCTATTAAGTTTCAGAAATAGGACTGGAATCGGTTTAATGCCTAGGAGGCAGCTAGGCAAATCAGAAAGACCTCAGTTCAAATCCTGTCCGAGATACTTCCTGGCTGTGTGACCCTGGGCAAGGAGCTTAATTAACCTTTGTCTGCTTCAGTTTCCTCCTGGGGATAATAAAAGTACCTGCTTCACAGGGTTGTGAGACCATATGTGTAAAGCACTTTGCACAGCGCCTGGCACGTGGTAGGCACTTCATAAATGCTTGTTTCCTTCCTCCTTTGGAAGCCAGTACTCTTTCCACCATACCACCCTACCATGCCCAACTTCAACTGTGCTGGGGAAGGAAAAAACCCAAACAAACCTGGAGGGAAAGCAGCTTCCTTTTGTATGGAATGAAGGAATTGGCCCAGATAACCCTCAGGTCCCTTTCAGCTTGGACGTTCTCTGGTCTCTTTCATCCTCAGAACCCCAGTGCCCTTCTGGACACGAGCACCAAAGACGTCAGCTGGGCCCAGGACGCCTCCATGGCTCTCACTCCTCAGCACCTCCCATCCTCCACTGGGAATTTCCACGCTCAGTGGAAAGGCTGAATGCCTCTTGTGTTCTAGAGGGCCAGCATACCAATCAATCACCAAACATTTAGCACACTGCACTGTTTATTGTTTGACATCATTTCATTCAATTTAATGCTTGTTAAGGGCCAGCCGTGTGCAAGAGGGCAAAAAGGATGCAAAAATGAAAAAGAACATGGTCCCTGTCCTCAAGGAGCTTACATTCAAATGGAAGGAAAGGATATGACATAATAACAATAGCTAACATCTATATGGGGCTTACTGTGCTGAGCACTTTACATTATCATTATCTCATCCGATCTTCACAACAACCCTGGGAGAAAGGCGCGATTATGATCCCCATTTTACAGATGGGGAAACTGAGGCAAGTAGCCATTAAGTGACTCAGGGTCACTCATCACTAGTACATACTTGATGTTAGATTTTAACTCAGGTCTTCCTGACTCCAGGCCCAGTGCTCTATCCACTGCCCCACCTGTTTGTCGTGGAGCTGGCGGCTAAGTCTCCATGATTTAGGGTTTTCTTCTCCAGATCATTTTACAGATGGGAAACTGAGCTGAACAGGAGTAAGTGACTTGCCTAGGGTCACACAGCTAGTACACGTCTGAGGCCACACAGGTCCTCCTGACTCCAGGGCTGGTGCTCTATCCATTGTGCCACCTGGCTGCCACAGATAAGTATGGTACAAGCTAGAATATGACAGGAGGAAAGGGGTGATCCAAGCAATATGCTTTAGGAAGATTTAAGGAGAAAGAAATCCCTTTTAGCTGGGGCAGGGAGGTCAGAGAAGGCTTCATGGAAGGAGTGGACCCTGAACTGGGTCTTCAAGGAAAAAAAAGTCAGCTGATGGAAAGGAGGAAGAGTAATGGCCTGCATGAATGCCCACAGGTGGGATATGGAAGAATGAGCTCAGTCAGAGGGTACATACTATTGTATGGCTGGCACAAAAAAAAGGCAGGGGAAGAGAGTAGAGTGAATAAGTCTGGAAATGGAGCATAGAGCTAGATCGTGAAGGGCCTTGAACATCAGCATAAGGAGCTTGTATTTTGTCCTAGAAGCAACAGAAAACCCTTGAAGATTGGGAAGTGATGGTCAGAAGTGTTCACTAGGAAGATTATTTTGGTAGCTGTGAAGGATGGATTGGAGAAGGGCCAAGACCAGGAAGAGGGAACAGTTAGGAAGCTATGAATAATAGTCCAGGCTAGACGAGGCCCAGAACTGCAGTGGTGTCCCTGCCCGTGGAGGGAAGAGGACAAATCCAAGTCATATTCTGGAGCTAGAATCAACAGGAGTCAGCATCGGAGGGGATGTGAGAGGAAGGGGAGAGAGAAGAGCCAAGGATGACTGAGGTTGCCAGGCTGGGATGGTGGTGTTCTTAGTAGAAAAGCAGGGGGCTTGGGGGGAAAGATGACAAGTTTGGTTTGGGACCTGTTGAGCTCAGGTACAATGGAATACCTGCCACGGTCACTGCTGTGCTGTACCACTGGTGGTTGAGGGACAACTGGTCACGCCTTTGAGTGCTATAAGAATAATGCTAGATTCTCTTCCTCCCACAGGAACATCCAATTGGTCAGAGGATTATTTCACCAACACAGCTGGTGTGGGGCTGGTCATCAACCAAAGTTCCTCTGATCCCCAGCACCCAGCACCCACCATTCAGGACAACCTGAAGAGTGTCTTTGAGCGGGACTGGCAGTCCCCATATGCCATCAGTCTGGACAAACTTCCCGGCCAGCAGGACTGTGCCTGGCATGCCTGAGACTGGGGTCTCCGGTCTCTCTTCTCTCTTTTCCTCTCTGCCTTCTCTTCTCTGCCTTCTCCCCTCCCTTCTCCCTTTCTAGGGCTCAGGTTTCTAATCAATAAAATGAGGGGGTTGGATTAGAGTGGTTTTTTTTTAGGCTATTGGAGTTAAGTGACTTGCCCAGGGTCACACAGCTAGTACGCGTCAAATGGTTGGTCTGAGGCCGGATTTGAACTCAGGTACTCCTGACTCAGGGCCAATGCTCTATCCACTGCGCCACCTAGCTGCCCCTAGAGTATTTTTAAGGTCCCTTCTAGCTCTGAATTTTATGATCACTCTTCCCTCTTTCCTTTCTCTCTGTCCATTCTCCTTCTCCCTGTGTATCTCTTCCTCATTTCCTTTTCTGTCATTCTCTTTCCCTTTATATCTCCTTTTCTCTTCCTTTTCTTCTTTTTTCCTTCCTCTCCCTTCCCTCACCTCCCTTCTTCCTCCATTTACCTTCTCTCTTCCCTCTCCTTCTGATGGGACAGGGCAGACCAAGAGTCTCTCCCAGCACAGCTGTGTGTTCCTAAGGCTCTTGTGTTCTGAAAAGGATTCTTCTTATGTGGGTCCAACTGCTCAGAGAAATCTGTGTTCTTTCCTCATTGCATGGAGACAGGGGCGTGTTGGTTAATGTTTAACTACCAGCTCTGGGGAGAGGGAGGTGCCCACGACACACATTTACATTTAATCTGCATTATTAATTAAATTTAAGCCACGTTTCCCCCTTCACTTCCTTAAGTCTAGACAATCAAGGAGACAATAAATCAAGCCCAGATTTGTAGCGCTTGTCGGATTTCTGAGGTATTTGTAGCTAAGCAACGGTCTGACACTGTTTAATCCTTTTAAGCCAACCAAGTCTGGAAGACAGTCCGAGAGCTTTTAAGGACAAACTAGCCTGATGTGCCTGGGAGCAGGGGTTGGGATATTGCTCCTACTGTGCAGGAATGACGCACGGAAAACTTAACAATTGGCTCTCCAGAGGTGGTCCTGGCTGCCTCCAGCCCCTGCATGGAGAACTCAAGCAATTCATTTCTTGCCTCTGACATATTAAAAAAAAAAAAGTCACCTCTTCCTCTATATCTCTGACATTCTTTAAGGTCCAGCTCCTTTAGGAAGGTAATCACAGATCTGAATCGCTCTTTACCCTAAAGCAACAACCAATTTAAAAAATTTAAAAAAAAAATAAGTACAAGAAAATACTCAGATTCTTGAAATAACAGTGGGGGAAGATCATTGGAAGCTAACATACAGGGTGTCCCAAAAGTTTCAGTGTAATTCTGAAGCTTAAGAGAAATCTCTCAAGCCCCAGATTACAGGGTACTAAAGTTTTAAACTCTTCAGTATACCCATCCACATTCCCTATAGGGCAGGGCATCAAGCTCTCTTATGGCTCAGCTAAGAATGCTGCTTCAGAGACAGCAAACCTATTCACATACACACGGATTTTGTGATCTACAGATCTAGGTGGGCCCACCCAGTGTGCTTATGTAATCAACTGACCTAACTCCAGCTAGGAAAAACAAAGACACATAAACAGGTGTAAACAATGTTCCCATCCCTCCAAAGCCAAATGATCTCATCCAATTCTCATTCTTTAGAATGGCTGATGAACTCAGATGTGGAAGGTCTGTACTGTGTCACTCTGAAACCTGTCACTTCACCATGCTGACTCAGTTTCTTCATCTGTAAGACAGGAAAAATATATTGCTTATCTCACTGAAAAAACAAGTGTTTTGGGCAGCTAGGTGATGCAGTGGGTAGAGCACTAGCCCTGGAGTCAGGGAGACCTGAGTTCAAATCTGGCCTCAGACACATAACACTCACTAGCTGTGCTACTCTGGACAAGTTTCTTAATCCCAATTGCTGCACCAAAAAAAAAAAAAACACAAGTGCTTCATAATTTCCAAGGCCTTCTGGAACTGAGAAATATTATTAGAGGCCCTCAGAATTCACAGAAGTGAATTCCTTACATGCTCAGGTGTGTTTTGATGGGAAATGGAAAGCAGAGCCAGTTTTCACTCAGGAAAATGGGTCAGCCGCCAACTACCTTCTTCCAAGAAGAGCCAGACCTGCTCAGAGTTATCCCATTCCCCTCTTTAGGGTACGACTGGACCAGGAAAAAGAGTTTTAAAACTAGTACATACTGAAGTGCAAATGGTTCAAGGCTTCCCAAAGATCTCTCCCCCGTAGGGCCTGGTCCTAGTGTCTGAAATTTCTCCTGCAGCATTTCCCTGCCGGAGGTCCAGCATTTTATTCTTTAAATTCCACTTTTCACCAGCAGAAGGTATGTGATTCCCTTACTAGCTATGGGCAAGCCAAGTCACTTCATTTGTTTGAGCTTCAGTTTCCTCATCTGTAAAATGGGTACAACTTAACTTCACAGTGTCATTGCCAGTAACTGTTATTACTAAGAAGCAGAGTGGAAATATCACTGGAGTCAAAAGATCTCTGTCAGGAGACCTGTGATTAGGGACAAAGGGGGTATTGCACGAGAAAGGTGGGGAGCAAGACTGAAGCATAAATGGACTTTCAGGAGCTAATGGCAAATAAAGGAGGGGGAGGGACTTTTGAATTGAAGACCTTTTCTTCATCCCTCTTGATCTGTTATGTAGGTCACTACCATCATCATCATCATCATCATCATCATCATCATCATCATCATGATCATGATTATCAAATGAATATTAAGACCCCACTGTATATAGGTCATGGGCAACTAGATGGCACAGTAGATGGAGTGTCAAGCCTGGAATTGGGAAGACTCATCTTCCTGAGTTCAAATCTGGTCTGACACTTACTGGCTGTGCCACCCTGGGAAAGCCACTTAACCCTGTTTGCCTCAGTTTCCTCATCTGTAAAATGAGCTGGAGAAGGAAATGGCAAACCACTCCAGGACCTTTGCCAAGAAAACTCCAAACAGGGTGACGAAGAGTTAGACACAACTGAAAACCATTGTGTTTAGGGCACTAAATGCCCATAACCTGGCAGGAAGTTCACCGAATGTTTGGGTGACTCAAACATGATCTCCATGGGCTGAAGTAAGCCTTCTACATAAGTGGTAGCTTCATTGTAGGCCAGCACAGCAGAGGCTCCGAGGGCAAACCGTGACTCTGGTACCTGTTCTGCCAGGAACACTAGACCTGAGGAGTAGGGGATATGGCACCGGGA